>NC_134453.1:6663917-7285542 GCF_030867145.1 Opisthocomus hoazin | reverse complement strand
GCCCTGCTCTGAAAATGCGAACGTCTGCAGATAGCTCGCAGCCAGAAAGAGCTAGCCTTGAAAGCTGTTGCTCAGCCTCATCTGCCCATGGCACTGCTCGCACAGAGGCACAGAGACTGGGGCTGCTTGCTTGTCTTGCCACGTCAAATTTCAAACGTAGCTTAGGCTGTCTGTGCCAGGCGCCTCCGGCAGCCCTGCTCCAAAAATGCGAACGTCTGCAGATAGCTCGCAGCCATAAAGAGCTAGCCTGGAAAGCTGTTGCTCAGCCTCATCTGCCCATGGCACTGCTCGCACAGAGGCACAGAGACTGGGGCTGCTTGCTTGTCTTGCCACGTCAAACTTCAAACGTGGCTTTGGGATCCGTGTCGGGCGTCTGCGGCAGCCCTGCTCTGAAAATGCGAACGTCTGCAGATAGCTCGCAGCCAGAAAGAGCTAGCCTTGAAAGCTGTTGTTCAGCCTCATCTGCCCATGGCACTGCTCGCACAGAGGCACAGAGACTGGGGCTGCTTGCTTCTCTTGCCACCTCAAACTTCAAAGGTAGCTTTGGGATCCGTGTCGGGCGTCTGCGGCAGCCCTGCTCTGAAAATGCGAACGTCTGCAGATAGCTCGCAGCCAGAAAGAGCTAGCCTGGAAAGCTGTTGCTCAGCCTCATCTGCCCATGGCACTGCTCGCACAGAGGCACAGAGACTGGGGCTGCTTGCTTGTCTTGCCACCTCAAACTTCAAACGTATCTTAGGTGGTCCATGCTGGGTGCCTCCGGCATCCCTGCTCCAAAAATGCAAACGTCTGCAGATAGCTCGCAGCCAGAAAGAGCTAGCCTGGAAAGCTGTTGCTCAGCCTCTTCTGCCCATGGCACTGCTCGCACAGAGGCACAGAGACTGGGGCTGCTTGCTTGTCTTGCCCCCTCAAACTTCAAACGTATCTTAGGTGGTCCATGCCGGGTGCCTCCGGCATCCCTGCTCCGAAAATGCAAACGTCTGCAGATAGCTCGCAGGCAAGGAGAGATAGTCTGGAAAGCTGTTGCTCAGCCTCATCTGCCCATGGCACTGCTCGCACAGAGGCACAGAGACTGGGGCTGCTTGCTTGTTTAGCCCCCTCAAACTTCAAACGTATCTTAGGTGGTCCATGCCGCGTGTCTCCTGCATCCCTGCTCCAAAAATGCAAACGTCTGCAGATAACTCGCAGCCAGAAAGAGCTAGCCTGGAAAGCTGTTGCTCAGCCTCATCTGCCCATGGCACTGCTCGCACAGAGGCACAGAGACTGGAGCTGCTTGCTTGTCTTGCCACCTCAAACTTCAAACGTATCTTAGGTGGTCCATGTCGGGTGCCTCCGGCATCCCTGCTCCGAAAATGCAAATGTCTCCAGACAGCTCGCAGGCAAGGAGAGATAGTCTGGAAAGCTGTTGCTCAGCCTCATCTGCCCATGGCACTGCTCACAGAGAGGCACAGAGACTGGATCTCATTGCTTCTCTTGCCACCTCAAACTTCAAAGGTAGCTTTGGGATCCGTGTCGGGCGTCTGCGGCAGCCCTGCTCTGAAAATGCGCACGTCTGCAGATAGCTCGCAGCCAGAAAGAGCTAGCCTTGAAAGCTGTTGCTCAGCCTCATCTGCCCATGGCACTGCTCGCACAGAGGCACAGAGACTGGGGCTGCTTGCTTGTCTTGCCACGTCAAATTTCAAACGTAGCTTAGGCTGTCTGTGCCGGGCGCCTCCGGCAGCCCTGCTCCAAAAATGCGAACGTCTGCAGATAGCTCGCAGGCAGAAAGAGCTAGCCTGGAAAGCTGTTGCTCAGCCTCATCTGCCCATGGCACTGCTCGCACAGAGGCACAGAGACTGGGGCTGCTTGCTTGTCTAGCCCCCTCAAACTTCAAACGTGGCTTTGGGATCCGTGTCGGGCGTCTGCGGCAGCCCTGCTCCGAAAATGCAAACGTCTGCAGATAGCTCGCAGCCAGAAAGAGCTAGCCTGGAAAGCTGTTGCTCAGCCTCATCTGCCCATGGCACTGCTCGCACAGAGGCACAGAGACTGGGGCTGCTTGCTTGTCTTGCCACCTCAAACTTCAAACGTAGCTTAGGTGGTCCGTGCTGGGGGCCTCCGGCAGGGCTGCTCCAAAAATGCGAACGTCTGCAGTTAGCTCGCAGCCAGAAAGAGCTAGCCTGGAAAGCTGTTGCTCAGCCTCATCTGCCCATGGCACTACTCGCACAGAGGCACAGAGACTGGGGCTGCTTGCTTGTCTTGCCCCCTCAAACTTGAAATGTAGCTTTGGGGGTCCGTGCAGGAGGCCTCTGACAGCCCTGCTCTGAAAATGCGAACGTCTGCACATAGCTCGCAGGCAGATAGAGCTAGCGTGAAAACTGTAGCTCAGCCTCATCTGCCCATGGCACTGCTCGCACAGAGGCACAGAGACTGGGGCTGCTTGCTTGTCTTGCCCCCTCAAACTTGAAATGTAGCATTGGGGGTGCATGCCGGGCTCCTCCGGCAGCCCTGCGCTGAAAATGCGAACGTCTGCAGATAGCTCGCAGGCAGAAAGAGCTAGCCTGGAAAGCTGTTGCTCAGCCTCATCTGCCCATGGCACTGCTCGCACAGAGGCACAGAGACTAGAGCTGCTTGCTTGTCTTGCCATCTCAAACTTCAAACGTATCTTAGCTGGTCCGTGCCGGGGGCCTCCGGCAGGGCTGCTCCGAAAATGCAAACGTCTCAATACAGCTCGCAGCCAGAAAGAGCTAGCCTGGAAAGCTGTTGCTCAGCCTCATCTGCCCATGGCACTGCTCGCACAGAGGCACAGAGACTGGGGCTGCTTGCTTGTCTTGCCCCCTCAAACTTCAAACGTAGCTTAAGTGGTCCATGCCGGGTGCCTCCGGCATCCCTGCTCCGAAAATGCAAACGTCTGCAGATAGCTCGCAGCCAGAAAGAGTTAGCCTGGAAACGTGTTGCTCAGCCTCATCTTCCCGTGGCACTGCTCGCACAGAGGCATAGAGCCTGGGGCTGCTTGCTTGTCTTGCCCCCTCAAACTTCAAACGTATCTTAGGCTGTCCGTACCGGGCGGCTCAGGCAGCCCTCCTCCGAAAATGCGAACGTCTGCAGATAGATCTCAGCCAGAAAGAGCTAGCCTGGAAAGCTGTTGCTCAGCCTCATCTGCCCATGGCACTGCTCGCACAGAGGCACAGAGACTGGGGCTGCTTGCTTGTCTTGCCACCTCAAACTTCAAATGTAACTTTGGGGGTCCGTGCAGGGGGCCTCTGACAGCCCTGCTCTGAAAATGCGAACGTCTGCAGATAGCTCGCAGGCAGAAAGAGCTAGCCTGAAAACTGTTGCTCAGCCTCATCTGCCCATGGCACTGCTTGCACAGAGGCACAGAGACTGGGGATGCTTGTTGTCTTGCCCCCTCAAACTTCAAACGTAGCTTAGGTGGTCCGTGCCGGGGGACTCTAGCAGGTCTGCTCCGAAAATGCGAACGTCTGCAGATAGCTCGCAGGCAGAAAGAGCTAGCCTGGAAAGCTGTTGCTCAGCCTCATCTGCCCATGGCACTGCTCGCACAGAGGCACAGAGACTGGGGCTCCTTGCTTGTCTTCCCCCTCAAACTTCAAACGTAGCTTTGGGATCCGTGTCGGGCGTCTGCGGCAGCCCTCCTCTGAAAATGCGAACGTCTGCAGATAGCTCGCAGCCAGAAAGAGCTAGCCTGGAAAGCTGTTGCTCAGCCTCATCTGCCCATAGCACTGCTCGCACAGAGGCACAGAGACTGGGGCTGCTTGCTTGTCTTGCCACCTCAAACTTCAAATGTAGCTTTGGGGGTCCGTGCAGGGGGCCTCTGACAGCCCTGCTCTGAAAATGCGAACGTCTGCAGATAGCTCGCAGCCAGAAAGAGCTAGCCTGGAATGCTGTTGCTCAGCCTCATCTGCCCATGGCACTGCTCGCACAGAGGCACAGAGACTGGGGCTGCTTGCTTGTCTTGATACCTCAAACTTCACATATAGAATTGGGGGTGCATGCCGGGCTCCTCCGGCAGCCCTGCTCCCAAAATTCGAATGTCTGCAGACAGATTGCAGCCAGAAAGAGCTAGCCTGGAAAGGTGTTGCTCAGCGTCATCTGCCCATGGCACTGCTCGCACAGAGGCACAGAGACTGGGGCTGCTTGCTTGTCTTGCCAGCTCAAACTTCAAATGTAGCTTTGGGGGTCCGTGCAGGGGGCCTCTGACAGCCCTGCTCTGAAAATGCGAACGTCTGCAAATAGCTCGCAGCCAGAAAGAGCTAGCCTGGAACGCTGTTGCTCAGCCTCATCTGCCCATGGCACTGCTCGCACAGAGGCACAGAGACTGGGGCTGCTTGCTTGTCTTGCCACCTCAAACTTCACATGTAGAATTGGGGGTGCATGCCGGGCTCCTCCGGCAGCCCTGCTCCCAAAATTCGAATGTCTGCAGACAGATTGCAGCCAGAAAGAGCTAGCCTGGAAAGGTGTTGCTCAGCCTCATCTGCCCATGGCACTGCTCGCACAGAGGCACAGAGACTGGGGATGCTTGCTTGTCTTGCCCCCTCAAACTTCAAACGTGGCTTTGGGATCCGTGTCGGGCGTACGCGGCAGCCCTGCTCCAAAAAAGGAAACGTCTGCACATAGCTCGCAGGCAGAAAGACCTAGCCTGGAAAGCTGTGCTCAGCCTCATCTGCCCATGGCACTGCTCGCACAGAGGCACAGAGACTGGGGCTGCTTGCTTGTCTTGCCACCTCAAACTTCAAACGTATCTTAGGTGGTCCATGCCGGGTGCCTACGGCATCCCTGCTCTGAAAATGCAAACGTCTGCAGATAGCTCGCAGGCAGAAAGAGCTAGCCTGAAAACTGTTGCTCAGCCTCATCTGCCCATGGCACTGCTCGCACAGAGGCACAGAGACTGGGGCTGCTTGCTTGTCTTGCCCCCTCAAACTTCAAATGTAGCTTACTGGTCCATGCCGGGTGCCTCCGGCATCCCTGCTCCGAAAATGCAAACGTTTGCAGACAGCTCGCAGACAAGAAGAGCTAGCCTGGAAAGCTGTTGCTCAGCCTCATCTGCTCGTGGCACTGCTCGCACAGAGGCACAGAGACTGGGGCTCCTTGCTTGTCTTCCCCCTCAAACTTCAAACGTAGCTTTGGGATCCGTGTCGGGCGTCTGCGGCAGCCCTCCTCTGAAAATGCGAACGTCTGCAGATAGCTCGCAGCCAGAAAGAGCTAGCCTGGAAAGCTGTTGCTCAGCCTCATCTGCCCATGGCACTGCTCGCACAGAGGCACAGAGACTGGGGCTCCTTGCTTGTCTTCCCCCTCAAACTTCAAACGTAGCTTTGGGATCCATGTCGGGCGTCTGCGGCAGCCCTCCTCTGAAAATGCGAACGTCTGCAGATAGATCTCAGCCAGAAAGAGCTAGCCTGGAAAGCTGTTGCTCAGCCTCATCTGCCCATGGCACTGCTCGCACAGAGGCACAGAGACTGGGGCTGCTTGCTTGTCTTGCCACCTCAAACTTCAAACGTATCTTAGGTGGTCCATGCCGGGTGCCTACGGCATCCCTGCTCCGAAAATGCAAACGTCTGCAGATAGCTCGCAGCCAGAAAGAGCTAGCCTGGAAAGCTGTTGCTCAGCCTCATCTGCCCATGGCACTGCTCGCATAGAGGCACAGAGACTGGGGCTGCTTGCTTGTCTTGCCACCTCAAACTTCAAATGTATCTTTGGGCGTCCGTGCAGGGGGCCTCTGACAGCCCTGCTCTGAAAATGCGAACGTCTGCAGATAGCTCGCAGGCAGAAAGAGCTAGCCTGAAAACTGTTGCTCAGCCTCATCTGCCCATGGCACTGCTCGCACAGAGGCACAGAGACTGGGGCTGCTTGCTTGTCTTGCCCCCTCAAACTTCAAACGTATATTAGGTGGTCCATGCCGGGTGCCTCCGGCATCCCTGCTCCGAAAATGCAAACGTCTGCAGACAGCTCGTAGCCAGAAAGAGCTAGCCTGGAAAGCTGTTGCTCAGCCTCATCTGCTCGTGGCACTGCTCGCACAGAGGCACAGAGACTGGGGCTGCTTGTTGTCTTGCCCCCTCAAACTTCAAACGTAGCTTAGGTGGTCCGTGCCGGGGGACTCTAGCAGGGCTGCTCCGAAAATGCGAACGTCTGCAGATAGCTCGCAGCCAGAAAGAGCTAGCCTGGAAAGCTGTTGCTCAGCCTCATCTGCCCATGGCACTGCTCGCACAGAGGCACAGAGACTGGGGCTGCTTGCTTGTCTTGCCACCTCAAACTTCACATGTAGCATTGAGGATGTATGCCGGGCTCCTCCGGCAGCCCTGCTCCCAAAATTCGAATGTCTGCAGACAGATTGCAGCCAGAAAGAGCTAGCCTGGAAAGCTGTTGCTCAGCCTCATCTGCCCATGGCACTGCTCGCACAGAGGCACAGAGACTGGGGCTGCTTGCTTGTCTTGCCACCTCAAACTTCAAATGTAGCTTTGGGGGTCCGTGCAGGGGGCCTCTGACAGCCCTGCTCTGAAAATGCGAACGTCTGCACATAGCTCGCAGGCAGAAAGAGCTAGCCTGGAAAGCTGTTGCTCAGCCTCATCTGCCCATGGCACTGCTCGCACAGAGGCACAGAGACTGGGGCTGCTTGCTTGTCTTGCCACCTCAAACTTCACATGTAGAATTGGGGGTGCATGCCGGGCTCCTCCGACAGCCCTGCTCCCAAAATTCGAATGTCTGCAGACAGATTGCAGCCAGAAAGAGCTAGCCTGGAAAGCTGTTGCTCAGCCTCATCTGCCCATGGCACTGCTCGCACAGAGGCACAGAGACTGGGGATGCTTGCTTGTCTTGCCCCCTCAAACTTCAAACGTGGCTTTGGGATTCGTGTCGGGCGTCCGCGGCAGCCCTGCTCTGAAAATGCAAACGTCTGCAGATAGCTCTCAGCCAGAAAGAGCTAGCCTGGAAAGCTGTTGCTCAGCCTCATCTGCCCATGGCACTGCTCGCACAGAGGCACAGAGACTGGGGCTGCTTGCTTGTCTTGCCCCCTCAAACTTGAAATGTAGCATTGGGGGTGCATGCCGGGCTCCTCCGGCAGCCCTGCGCTGAAAATGCGAACGTCTGCACATAGCTCGCAGGCAGATAGAGCTAGCGTGAAAACTGTAGCTCAGCCTCATCTGCCCATGGCACTGCTCGCACAGAGGCACAGAGACTAGAGCTGCTTGCTTGTCTTGCCCCCTCAAACTTCAAACGTAGCTTTGGGATCCGTGTTGGGCGTCCGCGGCAGCCCTGCTCCGAAAATGCGAAAGTCTGCACATAGCTCGCAGCCAGAAAGAGCTAGCCTGGAAAGCTGTTGCTCAGCCTCATCTGCCCATGGCACTGCTCGCACAGAGGCACAGAGACTAGAGCTGCTTGCTTGTCTTGCCATCTCAAACTTCAAACGTATCTTAGCTGGTCCGTACCGGGGGCCTCCGGCAGGGCTGCTCCGAAAATGCGAACGTCTGCAGATAGCTCGCAGCCAGAAAGAGCTAGCCTGAAAACTGTTGCTCAGCCTCATCTGCCCATGGCACTGCTCGCACAGAGGCACAGAGACTAGAGCTGCTTGCTTGTCTTGCCCCCTCAAACTTCAAACGTAGCTTTGGGATCCGTGTCGGGCGTCTGCGGCAGCCCTGCTCTGAAAATGCGAACGTCTGCAGATAGCTCAAATGCTGAAAGAGCTAGCCTGGAAAGCTGTTGCTCAGCCTCACCTGCCCATGGCACTGCTCGCACAGAGGCACAGAGACTGGGGCTGCTTGCTTGTCTTGCCACCTCAAACTTCACATGCAGCATTGGGGGTGCATGCCGGGCTCCTCCGGCAGCCCTGCTCCGAAAATTCAAATGTCTGCTGAAAGATTGCAGCCAGAAAGAGCTAGCCTGGAAAGGTGTTGCTCAGCCTCATCTGCCCATGGCACTGCTCGCACAGAGGCACAGAGACTGGGGCTGCTTGCTTGTCTTGCCCTCTCAAACTTCAAACGTAGCTTAAGTGGTCCATGCCGGGTGCCTCCGGCATCCCTGCTCCGAAAATGCAAACGTCTGCAGATAGCTCGCAGCCAGAAAGAGCTAGCCTGGAAACCTGTTGCTCAGCCTCATCTTCCCGTGGCACTGCTCGCACAGAGGCATAGAGCCTGGGGCTGCTTGCTTGTCTTGCCACCTCAAACTTCAAACGTATCTTAGGTGGTCCATGCCGGGTGCCTACGGCATCCCTGCTCCGAAAATGCAGACGTCTGCAGATAGCTCGAAGCCAGAAAGAGCTAGCCTGGAAAGCTGTTGCTCAGCCTCATCTGCCCATGGCACTGCTCGCACAGAGGCACAGAGACTGGGGCTGCTTGCTTGTCTTGCCACCTCAAACTTCAAATGTAACTTTGGGGGTCGGTGCAGGGGGCCTCTGACAGCCCTGCTCTGAAAATGCGAACGTCTGCAGATAGCTCGCAGGCAGAAAGAGCTAGCCTGAAAACTGTTGCTCAGCCTCATCTGCCCATGGCACTGCTCGCACAGAGGCACAGAGACTGGGGCTGCTTGCTTGTCTTGCCCCCTCAAACTTCAAACGTATATTAGGTGGTCCATGCCGGGTGCCTCCAGCATCCCTGCTCCGAAAGTGCAAACGTCTGCAGACATCTCGCAGACAAGAAGAGCTAGCCTGGAAAGCTGTTGCTCAGCCTCATCTGCTCGTGGCACTGCTCGCACAGAGGCACAGAGACTGGGGATGCTTGTTGTCTTGCCCCCTCAAACTTCAAACGTAGCTTAGGTGGTCCGTGCCGGGGGACTCTAGCAGGTCTGCTCCGAAAATGCGAACGTCTGCAGATAGCTCGCAGGCAGAAAGAGCTAGCCTGGAAAGCTGTTGCTCAGCCTCATCTGCCCATGGCACTGCTCGCACAGAGGCACAGAGACTGGGGCTCCTTGCTTGTCTTCCCCCTCAAACTTCAAACGTAGCTTTGGGATCCGTGTCGGGCATCTGCGGCAGCCCTCCTCTGAAAATGCGAACGTCTGCAGATAGCTCGCAGCCAGAAAGAGCTAGCCTGGAAAGCTGTTGCTCAGCCTCATCTGCCCATGGCACTGCTCGCACAGAGGCACAGAGACTGGGGCTGCTTGCTTGTCTTGCCACCTCAAACTTCACATGTAGCATTGAGGGTGTATGCCGGGCTCCTCCGGCAGCCTTGCTCCCAAAATTCGAATGTCTGCAGACAGATTGCAGCCAGAAAGAGCTAGCCTGGAAAGGTGTTGCTCAGCCTCATCTGCCCATGGCACTGCTCGCACAGAGGCACAGAGACTGGGGCTGCTTGCTTGTCTTGCCACCTCAAACTTCAAATGTAGCTTTGGGGGTCCGTGCAGGGGGCCTCTGACAGCCCTGCTCTGAAAATGCGAACGTCTGCACATAGCTCGCAGCCAGAAAGAGGTAGCCTGGAACGCTGTTGCTCAGCCTCATCTGCCCATGGCACTGCTCGCACAGAGGCACAGAGACTGGGGCTGCTTGCTTGTCTTGCCACCTCAAACTTCACATGTAGAATTGGGGGTGCATGCCGGGCTCCTCCGGCAGCCCTGCTCCCAAAATTCGAATGTCTGCAGACAGATTGCAGCCAGAAAGAGCTAGCCTGGAAAGGTGTTGCTCAGCCTCATCTGCCCATGGCACTGCTCGCACAGAGGCACAGAGACTGGGGATGCTTGCTTGTCTTGCCCCCTCAAACTTCAAACGTGGCTTTGGGATCCGTGTCGGGCGTACGCGGCAGCCCTGGTCCAAAAATGGAAACGTCTGCAGATAGCTCGCAGCCAGAAAGAGCTAGCCTGGAAAGCTGTTGCTCAGCCTCATCTGCCCATGGCACTGCTCGCACAGAGGCACAGAGACTGGGGCTGCTTGCTTGTCTTGCCACCTCAAACTTCAAACGTATCTTAGGTGGTCCATGCCGGGTGCCTACGGCATCCCTGCTCTGAAAATGCAAACGTCTGCAGATAGCTCGCAGACAGAAAGA
This sequence comes from Opisthocomus hoazin, assembly GCF_030867145.1. Classification (NCBI taxonomy): domain Eukaryota; kingdom Metazoa; phylum Chordata; class Aves; order Opisthocomiformes; family Opisthocomidae; genus Opisthocomus; species Opisthocomus hoazin. The sequence goes on along the minus strand of NC_134453.1, from coordinate 7,275,589 downwards.
GCTAGCCTGGAAAGCTGTTGCTCAGCCTCATCTGCCCATGGAACTGCTCGCACAGAGGCACAGAGACTGGGGCTGCTTGCTTGTCTTGCCCCCTCAAACTTCAAACGTGGCTTTGGGATCCGTGTCGGGCGTACGCGGCAGCCCTGCTCCAAAAAAGGAAACGTCTGCACATAGCTCGCAGGCAGAAAGACCTAGCCTGGAAAGCTGTTGCTCAGCCTCATCTGCCCATGGCACTGCTCGCACAGAGGCACAGAGACTGGGGCTGCTTGCTTGTCTTGCCACCTCAAACTTCAAACGTATCTTAGGTGGTCCATGCCGGGTGCCTACGGCATCCCTGCTCTGAAAATGCAAACGTCTGCAGATAGCTCGCAGGCAGAAAGAGCTAGCCTGGAAAGCTGTTGCTCAGCCTCATCTGCCCATGGCACTGCTCGCACAGAGGCACAGAGACTGGGGCTGCTTGCTTGTCTTGCCCCCTCAAACTTCAAATGTAGCTTACCTGGTCCATGCCGGGTGCCTCCGGCATCCCTGCTCCGAAAATGCAAACGTCTGCAGACAGCTCGCAGACAAGAAGAGCTAGCCTGGAAAGCTGTTGCTCAGCCTCATCTGCTCGTGGCACTGCTCGCACAGAGGCACAGAGACTGGGGCTCCTTGCTTGTCTTGCCCCCTCAAACTTCAAACGTAGCTTTGGGATCCGTGTCGGGCGTCTGCGGCAGCCCTCCTCTGAAAATGCGAACGTCTGCAGATAGCTCGCAGCCAGAAAGAGCTAGCCTGGAAAGCTGTTGCTCAGCCTCATCTGCCCATGGCACTGCTCGCACAGAGGCACAGAGACTGGGGCTCCTTGCTTGTCTTCCCCCTCAAACTTCAAACGTAGCTTTGGGATCCATGTCGGGCGTCTGCGGCAGCCCTCCTCTGAAAATGCGAACGTCTGCAGATAGATCTCAGCCAGAAAGAGCTAGCCTGGAAAGCTGTTGCTCAGCCTCATCTGCCCATGGCACTGCTCGCACAGAGGCACAGAGACTGGGGCTGCTTGCTTGTCTTGCCACCTCAAACTTCAAACGTATCTTAGGTGGTCCATGCCGGGTGCCTACGGCATCCCTGCTCCGAAAATGCAAACGTCTGCAGATAGCTCGCAGCCAGAAAGAGCTAGCCTGGAAAGCTGTTGCTCAGCCTCATCTGCCCATGGCACTGCTCGCATAGAGGCACAGAGACTGGGGCTGCTTGCTTGTCTTGCCACCTCAAACTTCAAATGTATCTTTGGGCGTCCGTGCAGGGGGCCTCTGACAGCCCTGCTCTGAAAATGCGAACGTCTGCAGATAGCTCGCAGGCAGAAAGAGCTAGCCTGAAAACTGTTGCTCAGCCTCATCTGCCCATGGCACTGCTCGCACAGAGGCACAGAGACTGGGGCTGCTTGCTTGTCTTGCTCCCTCAAACTTCAAACGTATATTAGGTGGTCCATGCCGGGTGCCTCCGGCATCCCTGCTCCGAAAATGCAAACGTCTGCAGACAGCTCGTAGCCAGAAAGAGCTAGCCTGGAAAGCTGTTGCTCAGCCTCATCTGCTCGTGGCACTGCTCGCACAGAGGCACAGAGACTGGGGCTGCTTGTTGTCTTGCCCCCTCAAACTTCAAACGTAGCTTAGGTGGTCCGTGCCGGGGGACTCTAGCAGGGCTGCTCCCAAAATGCGAACGTCTGCAGATAGCTCGCAGCCAGAAAGAGCTAGCCTGGAAAGCTGTTGCTCAGCCTCATCTGCCCATGGCACTGCTCGCACAGAGGCACAGAGACTGGGGCTGCTTGCTTGTCTTGCCACCTCAAACTTCACACGTAGCATTGAGGGTGTATGCCGGGCTCCTCCGGCAGCCCTGCTCCCAAAATTCGAATGTCTGCAGACAGATTGCAGCCAGAAAGAGCTAGCCTGGAAAGCTGTTGCTCAGCCTCATCTGCCCATGGCACTGCTCGCACAGAGGCACAGAGACTGGGGCTGCTTGCTTGTCTTGCCACCTCAAACTTCAAATGTAGCTTTGGGGGTCCGTGCAGGGGGCCTCTGACAGCCCTGCTCTGAAAATGCGAACGTCTGCAGATAGCTCGCAGGCAGAAAGAGCTAGCCTGAAAGCTGTTGCTCAGCCTCATCTGCCCATGGCACTGCTCGCACAGAGGCACAGAGACTGGGGCTGCTTGCTTGTCTTGCCACCTCAAACTTCACATGTAGAATTGGGGGTGCATGCCGGGCTCCTCCGACAGCCCTGCTCCCAAAATTCGAATGTCTGCAGACAGATTGCAGCCAGAAAGAGCTAGCCTGGAAAGCTGTTGCTCAGCCTCATCTGCCCATGGCACTGCTCGCACAGAGGCACAGAGACTGGGGATGCTTGCTTGTCTTGCCCCCTCAAACTTCAAACGTGGCTTTGGGATTCGTGTCGGGCGTCCGCGGCAGCCCTGCTCTGAAAATGCAAACGTCTGCAGATAGCTCTCAGCCAGAAAGAGCTAGCCTGGAAAGCTGTTGCTCAGCCTCATCTGCCCATGGCACTGCTCGCACAGAGGCACAGAGACTGGGGCTGCTTGCTTGTCTTGCCCCCTCAAACTTGAAATGTAGCATTGGGGGTGCATGCCGGGCTCCTCCGGCAGCCCTGCGCTGAAAATGCGAACGTCTGCACATAGCTCGCAGGCAGATAGAGCTAGCGTGAAAACTGTAGCTCAGCCTCATCTGCCCATGGCACTGCTCGCACAGAGGCACAGAGACTAGAGCTGCTTGCTTGTCTTGCCCCCTCAAACTTCAAACGTAGCTTTGGGATCCGTGTTGGGCGTCCGCGGCAGCCCTGCTCCGAAAATGCGAAAGTCTGCACATAGCTCGCAGCCAGAAAGAGCTAGCCTGAAAACTGTTGCTCAGCCTCATCTGCCCATGGCACTGCTCGCACAGAGGCACAGAGACTAGAGCTGCTTGCTTGTCTTGCCCCCTCAAACTTCAAACGTAGCTTTGGGATCCGTGTCGGGCGTCTGCGGCAGCCCTGCTCTGAAAATGCGAACGTCTGCAGATAGCTCAAATGCAGAAAGAGCTAGCCTGGAAAGCTGTTGCTCAGCCTCACCTGCCCATGGCACTGCTCGCACAGAGGCACAGAGACTGGGGCTGCTTGCTTGTCTTGCCACCTCAAACTTCACATGCAGCATTGGGGGTGCATGCCGGGCTCCTCCGGCAGCCCTGCTCCGAAAATTCAAATGTCTGCTGAAAGATTGCAGCCAGAAAGAGCTAGCCTGGAAAGGTGTTGCTCAGCCTCATCTGCCCATAGCACTGCTCGCACAGAGGCACAGAGACTGGGGCTGCTTGCTTGTCTTGCCCCCTCAAACTTCAAACGTAGCTTAAGTGGTCCATGACGGGTGCCTCCGGCATCCCTGCTCCGAAAATGCAAACGTCTGCAGATAGCTCGCAGCCAGAAAGAGCTAGCCTGGAAACCTGTTGCTCAGCCTCATCTTCCCGTGGCACTGCTCGCACAGAGGCATAGAGCCTGGGGCTGCTTGCTTGTCTTTCCACCTCAAACTTCAAACGTATCTTAGGTGGTCCATGCCGGGTGCCTACGGCATCCCTGCTCCGAAAATGCAGACGTCTGCAGATAGCTCGAAGCCAGAAAGAGCTAGCCTGGAAAGCTGTTGCTCAGCCTCATCTGCCCATGGCACTGCTCGCACAGAGGCACAGAGACTGGGGCTGCTTGCTTGTCTTGCCACCTCAAACTTCAAATGTAACTTTGGGGGTCGGTGCAGGGGGCCTCTGACAGCCCTGCTCTGAAAATGCGAACGTCTGCAGATAGCTCGCAGGCAGAAAGAGCTAGCCTGAAAACTGTTGCTCAGCCTCATCTGCCCATGGCACTGCTCGCACAGAGGCACAGAGACTGGGGCTGCTTGCTTGTCTTGCCCCCTCAAACTTCAAACGTGGCTTTGGGATCCGTGTCGGGCGTACGCGGCAGCCCTGCTCCAAAAAAGGAAACGTCTGCACATAGCTCGCAGGCAGAAAGACCTAGCCTGGAAAGCTGTTGCTCAGCCTCATCTGCCCATGGCACTGCTCGCACAGAGGCACAGAGACTGGGGCTGCTTGCTTGTCTTGCCACCTCAAACTTCAAACGTATCTTAGGTGGTCCATGCCGGGTGCCTACGGCATCCCTGCTCTGAAAATGCAAACGTCTGCAGACAGCTCGCAGGCAGAAAGAGCTAGCCTGGAAAGCTGTTGCTCAGCCTCATCTGCCCATGGCACTGCTCGCACAGAGGCACAGAGACTGGGGCTGCTTGCTTGTCTTGCCCCCTCAAACTTCAAATGTAGCTTACCTGGTCCATGCCGGGTGCCTCCGGCATCCCTGCTCCGAAAATGCAAACGTCTGCAGACAGCTCGCAGACAAGAAGAGCTAGCCTGGAAAGCTGTTGCTCAGCCTCATCTGCTCGTGGCACTGCTCGCACAGAGGCACAGAGACTGGGGCTCCTTGCTTGTCTTGCCCCCTCAAACTTCAAACGTAGCTTTGGGATCCGTGTCGGGCGTCTGCGGCAGCCCTCCTCTGAAAATGCGAACGTCTGCAGATAGCTCGCAGCCAGAAAGAGCTAGCCTGGAAAGCTGTTGCTCAGCCTCATCTGCCCATGGCACTGCTCGCACAGAGGCACAGAGACTGGGGCTCCTTGCTTGTCTTCCCCCTCAAACTTCAAACGTAGCTTTGGGATCCATGTCGGGCGTCTGCGGCAGCCCTCCTCTGAAAATGCGAACGTCTGCAGATAGATCTCAGCCAGAAAGAGCTAGCCTGGAAAGCTGTTGCTCAGCCTCATCTGCCCATGGCACTGCTCGCACAGAGGCACAGAGACTGGGGCTGCTTGCTTGTCTTGCCACCTCAAACTTCAAACGTATCTTAGGTGGTCCATGCCGGGTGCCTACGGCATCCCTGCTCCGAAAATGCAAACGTCTGCAGATAGCTCGCAGCCAGAAAGAGCTAGCCTGGAAAGCTGTTGCTCAGCCTCATCTGCCCATGGCACTGCTCGCATAGAGGCACAGAGACTGGGGCTGCTTGCTTGTCTTGCCACCTCAAACTTCAAATGTATCTTTGGGCGTCCGTGCAGGGGGCCTCTGACAGCCCTGCTCTGAAAATGCGAACGTCTGCAGATAGCTCGCAGGCAGAAAGAGCTAGCCTGAAAACTGTTGCTCAGCCTCATCTGCCCATGGCACTGCTCGCACAGAGGCACAGAGACTGGGGCTGCTTGCTTGTCTTGCTCCCTCAAACTTCAAACGTATATTAGGTGGTCCATGCCGGGTGCCTCCGGCATCCCTGCTCCGAAAATGCAAACGTCTGCAGACAGCTCGTAGCCAGAAAGAGCTAGCCTGGAAAGCTGTTGCTCAGCCTCATCTGCTCGTGGCACTGCTCGCACAGAGGCACAGAGACTGGGGCTGCTTGTTGTCTTGCCCCCTCAAACTTCAAACGTAGCTTAGGTGGTCCGTGCCGGGGGACTCTAGCAGGGCTGCTCCCAAAATGCGAACGTCTGCAGATAGCTCGCAGCCAGAAAGAGCTAGCCTGGAAAGCTGTTGCTCAGCCTCATCTGCCCATGGCACTGCTCGCACAGAGGCACAGAGACTGGGGCTGCTTGCTTGTCTTGCCACCTCAAACTTCACACGTAGCATTGAGGGTGTATGCCGGGCTCCTCCGGCAGCCCTGCTCCCAAAATTCGAATGTCTGCAGACAGATTGCAGCCAGAAAGAGCTAGCCTGGAAAGCTGTTGCTCAGCCTCATCTGCCCATGGCACTGCTCGCACAGAGGCACAGAGACTGGGGCTGCTTGCTTGTCTTGCCACCTCAAACTTCAAATGTAGCTTTGGGGGTCCGTGCAGGGGGCCTCTGACAGCCCTGCTCTGAAAATGCGAACGTCTGCAGATAGCTCGCAGGCAGAAAGAGCTAGCCTGAAAGCTGTTGCTCAGCCTCATCTGCCCATGGCACTGCTCGCACAGAGGCACAGAGACTGGGGCTGCTTGCTTGTCTTGCCACCTCAAACTTCACATGTAGAATTGGGGGTGCATGCCGGGCTCCTCCGACAGCCCTGCTCCCAAAATTCGAATGTCTGCAGACAGATTGCAGCCAGAAAGAGCTAGCCTGGAAAGCTGTTGCTCAGCCTCATCTGCCCATGGCACTGCTCGCACAGAGGCACAGAGACTGGGGATGCTTGCTTGTCTTGCCCCCTCAAACTTCAAACGTGGCTTTGGGATTCGTGTCGGGCGTCCGCGGCAGCCCTGCTCTGAAAATGCAAACGTCTGCAGATAGCTCTCAGCCAGAAAGAGCTAGCCTGGAAAGCTGTTGCTCAGCCTCATCTGCCCATGGCACTGCTCGCACAGAGGCACAGAGACTGGGGCTGCTTGCTTGTCTTGCCCCCTCAAACTTGAAATGTAGCATTGGGGGTGCATGCCGGGCTCCTCCGGCAGCCCTGCGCTGAAAATGCGAACGTCTGCACATAGCTCGCAGGCAGATAGAGCTAGCGTGAAAACTGTAGCTCAGCCTCATCTGCCCATGGCACTGCTCGCACAGAGGCACAGAGACTAGAGCTGCTTGCTTGTCTTGCCCCCTCAAACTTCAAACGTAGCTTTGGGATCCGTGTTGGGCGTCCGCGGCAGCCCTGCTCCGAAAATGCGAAAGTCTGCACATAGCTCGCAGCCAGAAAGAGCTAGCCTGGAAAGCTGTTGCTCAGCCTCATCTGCCCATGGCACTGCTCGCACAGAGGCACAGAGACTAGAGCTGCTTGCTTGTCTTGCCATCTCAAACTTCAAACGTATCTTAGCTGGTCCGTACCGGGGGCCTCCGGCAGGGCTGCTCCGAAAATGCGAACGTCTGCAGATAGCTCGCAGCCAGAAAGAGCTAGCCTGAAAACTGTTGCTCAGCCTCATCTGCCCATGGCACTGCTCACACAGAGGCACAGAGACTGGGGCTGCTTGCTTGTCTTGCCACCTCAAACTTCAAACGTAGCTTAGGTGGTCCGTGCCGGGGGACTCCGGCAGGGCTGCTCCGAAAATGCGAACGTCTGCAGATAGCTCGCAGCCAGAAAGAGCTAGCCTGAAAACTGTTGCTCAGCCTCATCTGCCCATGGCACTGCTCGCACAGAGGCACAGAGACTAGAGCTGCTTGCTTGTCTTGCCCCCTCAAACTTCAAACGTAGCTTTGGGATCCGTGTCGGGCGTCTGCGGCAGCCCTGCTCTGAAAATGCGAACGTCTGCAGATAGCTCAAATGCAGAAAGAGCTAGCCTGGAAAGCTGTTGCTCAGCCTCACCTGCCCATGGCACTGCTCGCACAGAGGCACAGAGACTGGGGCTGCTTGCTTGTCTTGCCACCTCAAACTTCACATGCAGCATTGGGGGTGCATGCCGGGCTCCTCCGGCAGCCCTGCTCCGAAAATTCAAATGTCTGCTGAAAGATTGCAGCCAGAAAGAGCTAGCCTGGAAAGGTGTTGCTCAGCCTCATCTGCCCATAGCACTGCTCGCACAGAGGCACAGAGACTGGGGCTGCTTGCTTGTCTTGCCCCCTCAAACTTCAAACGTAGCTTAAGTGGTCCATGACGGGTGCCTCCGGCATCCCTGCTCCGAAAATGCAAACGTCTGCAGATAGCTCGCAGCCAGAAAGAGCTAGCCTGGAAACCTGTTGCTCAGCCTCATCTTCCCGTGGCACTGCTCGCACAGAGGCATAGAGCCTGGGGCTGCTTGCTTGTCTTGCCACCTCAAACTTCAAACGTATCTTAGGTGGTCCATGCCGGGTGCCTACGGCATCCCTGCTCCGAAAATGCAGACGTCTGCAGATAGCTCGAAGCCAGAAAGAGCTAGCCTGGAAAGCTGTTGCTCAGCCTCATCTGCCCATGGCACTGCTCGCACAGAGGCACAGAGACTGGGGCTGCTTGCTTGTCTTGCCACCTCAAACTTCAAATGTAACTTTGGGGGTCGGTGCAGGGGGCCTCTGACAGCCCTGCTCTGAAAATGCGAACGTCTGCAGATAGCTCGCAGGCAGAAAGAGCTAGCCTGAAAACTGTTGCTCAGCCTCATCTGCCCATGGCACTGCTCGCACAGAGGCACAGAGACTGGGGCTGCTTGCTTGTCTTGCCCCCTCAAACTTCAAACGTATATTAGGTGGTCCATGCCGGGTGCCTCCAGCATCCCTGCTCCGAAAGTGCAAACGTCTGCAGACAGCTCGCAGACAAGAAGAGCTAGCCTGGAAAGCTGTTGCTCAGCCTCATCTGCTCGTGGCACTGCTCGCACAGAGGCACAGAGACTGGGGATGCTTGTTGTCTTGCCCCCTCAAACTTCAAACGTAGCTTAGGTGGTCCGTGCCGGGGGACTCTAGCAGGTCTGCTCCGAAAATGCGAACGTCTGCAGATAGCTCGCAGGCAGAAAGAGCTAGCCTGGAAAGCTGTTGCTCAGCCTCATCTGCCCATGGCACTGCTCGCACAGAGGCACAGAGACTGGGGCTCCTTGCTTGTCTTCCCCCTCAAACTTCAAACGTAGCTTTGGGATCCGTGTCGGGCATCTGCGGCAGCCCTCCTCTGAAAATGCGAACGTCTGCAGATAGCTCGCAGCCAGAAAGAGCTAGCCTGGAAAGCTGTTGCTCAGCCTCATCTGCCCATGGCACTGCTCGCACAGAGGCACAGAGACTGGGGCTGCTTGCTTGTCTTGCCACCTCAAACTTCACATGTAGCATTGAGGGTGTATGCCGGGCTCCTCCGGCAGCCTTGCTCCCAAAATTCGAATGTCTGCAGACAGATTGCAGCCAGAAAGAGCTAGCCTGGAAAGGTGTTGCTCAGCCTCATCTGCCCATGGCACTGCTCGCACAGAGGCACAGAGACTGGGGCTGCTTGCTTGTCTTGCCACCTCAAACTTCAAATGTAGCTTTGGGGGTCCGTGCAGGGGGCCTCTGACAGCCCTGCTCTGAAAATGCGAACGTCTGCACATAGCTCGCAGCCAGAAAGAGGTAGCCTGGAACGCTGTTGCTCAGCCTCATCTGCCCATGGCACTGCTCGCACAGAGGCACAGAGACTGGGGCTGCTTGCTTGTCTTGCCACCTCAAACTTCACATGTAGAATTGGGGGTGCATGCCGGGCTCCTCCGGCAGCCCTGCTCCCAAAATTCGAATGTCTGCAGACAGATTGCAGCCAGAAAGAGCTAGCCTGGAAAGGTGTTGCTCAGCCTCATCTGCCCATGGCACTGCTCGCACAGAGGCACAGAGACTGGGGATGCTTGCTTGTCTTGCCCCCTCAAACTTCAAACGTGGCTTTGGGATCCGTGTCGGGCGTACGCGGCAGCCCTGGTCCAAAAATGCAAACGTCTGCAGATAGCTCGCAGCCAGAAAGAGCTAGCCTGGAAAGCTGTTGCTCAGCCTCATCTGCCCATGGCACTGCTCGCACAGAGGCACAGAGACTGGGGCTGCTTGCTTGTCTTGCCACCTCAAACTTCAAACGTATCTTAGGTGGTCCATGCCGGGTGCCTACGGCATCCCTGCTCTGAAAATGCAAACGTCTGCAGATAGCTCGCAGCCAGAAAGAGCTAGCCTGGAAAGCTGTTGCTCAGCCTCATCTGCCCATGGAACTGCTCGCACAGAGGCACAGAGACTGGGGCTGCTTGCTTGTCTTGCCACCTCAAACTTCAAATGTAACTTTGGGGGTCCGTGCAGGGGGCCTCTGACAGCCCTGCTCTGAAAATGCGAACGTCTGCAGATAGCTCGCAGGCAGAAAGAGCTAGCCTGAAAACTGTTGCTCAGCCTCATCTGCCCATGGCACTGCTCGCACAGAGGCACAGAGACTGGGGCTGCTTGCTTGTCTTGCCCCCTCAAACTTCAAATGTAGCTTACCTGGTCCATGCCGGGTGCCTCCGGCATCCCTACTCCGAAAATGCAAACGTCTGCAGACAGCTCGCAGACAAGAAGAGCTAGCCTGGAAAGCTGTTGCTCAGCCTCATCTGCTCGTGGCACTGCTCGCACAGAGGCACAGAGACTGGGGATGCTTGTTGTCTTGCCCCCTCAAACTTCAAACGTAGCTTAAGCGGTCCGTGCCGGGGGACTCTAGAAGGGCTGCTCCGAAAATGCGAACGTCTGCAGATAGCTCGCAGCCAGAAAGAGCTAGCCTGGAAAGCTGTTGCTCAGCCGCATTTGCCCATGGTACTGCTCGCACAGAGGCACAGAGACTGGGGCTCCTTGCTTGTCTTCCCCCTCAAACTTCAAACGTAGCTTTGGGATCCGTGTCGGGCGTCTGCGGCAGCCCTCCTCTGAAAATGCGAACGTCTGCAGATAGCTCGCAGCCAGAAAGAGCTAGCCTGGAAAGCTGTTGCTCAGCCTCATCTGCCCATGGCACTGCTCGCACAGAGGCACAGAGACTGGGGCTGCTTGCTTGTCTTGCCACCTCAAACTTCACATGTAGCATTGAGGGTGTATGCCGGGCTCCTCCGGCAGCCCTGCTTCCAAAATTCGAATATCTGCAGACAGATTGCAGCCAGAAAGAGCTAGCCTGGAAAGGTGTTGCTCAGCCTCATCTGCCCATGGCACTGCTCGCACAGAGGCACAGAGACTGGGGCTGCTTGCTTGTCTTGCCCCCTCAAACTTGAAATGTAGCTTTGGGGGTCCGTGCAGGAGGCCTCTGACAGCCCTGCTCTGAAAATGCGAACGTCTGCACATAGCTCGCAGGCAGATAGAGCTAGCGTGAAAACTGTAGCTCAGCCTCATCTGCCCATGGCACTGCTCGCACAGAGGCACAGAGACTGGGGCTGCTTGCTTGTCTTGCCCCCTCAAACTTGAAATGTAGCATTGGGGGTACATGCCGGGCTCCTCCGGCAGCCCTGCGCTGAAAATGCGAACGTCTGCACATAGCTCGCAGCCAGAAAGAGGTAGCCTGGAACGCTGTTGCTCAGCCTCATCTGCCCATGGCACTGCTCGCACAGAGGCACAGAGACTGGGGCTGCTTGCTTGTCTTGCCACCTCAAACTTCACATGTAGAATTGGGGGTGCATGCCGGGCTCCTCCGGCAGCCCTGCTCCCAAAATTCGAATGTCTGCAGACAGATTGCAGCCAGAAAGAGCTAGCCTGGAAAGGTGTTGCTCAGCCTCATCTGCCCATGGCACTGCTCGCACAGAGGCACAGAGACTGGGGATGCTTGCTTGTCTTGCCCCCTCAAACTTCAAACGTGGCTTTGGGATCCGTGTCGGGCGTACGCGGCAGCCCTGGTCCAAAAATGCATACGTCTGCAGATAGCTCGCAGCCAGAAAGAGCTAGCCTGGAAAGCTGTTGCTCAGCCTCATCTGCCCATGGCACTGCTCGCACAGAGGCACAGAGACTGGGGCTACTTGCTTGTCTTGCCACCTCAAACTTCAAACGTATCTTAGGTGGTCCATGCCGGGTGCCTACGGCATCCCTGCTCTGAAAATGCAAACGTCTGCAGATAGCTCGCAGCCAGAAAGAGCTAGCCTGGAAAGCTGTTGCTCAGCCTCATCTGCCCATGGAACTGCTCGCACAGAGGCACAGAGACTGGGGCTGCTTGCTTGTCTTGCCACCTCAAACTTCAAATGTAACTTTGGGGGTCCATGCAGGGGGCCTCTGACAGCCCTGCTCTGAAAATGCGAACGTCTGCAGATAGCTCGCAGGCAGAAAGAGCTAGCCTGAAAACTGTTGCTCAGCCTCATCTGCCCATGGCACTGCTCGCACAGAGGCACAGAGACTGGGGCTGCTTGCTTGTCTTGCCCCCTCAAACTTCAAATGTAGCTTACCTGGTCCATGCCGGGTGCCTCCGGCATCCCTACTCCGAAAATGCAAACGTCTGCAGACAGCTCGCAGACAAGAAGAGCTAGCCTGGAAAGCTGTTGCTCAGCCTCATCTGCTCGTGGCACTGCTCGCACAGAGGCACAGAGACTGGGGATGCTTGTTGTCTTGCCCCCTCAAACTTCAAACGTAGCTTAAGCGGTCCGTGCCGGGGGACTCTAGCAGGGCTGCTCCGAAAATGCGAACGTCTGCAGATAGCTCGCAGCCAGAAAGAGCTAGCCTGGAAAGCTGTTGCTCAGCCGCATTTGCCCATGGCACTGCTCGCACAGAGGCACAGAGACTGGGGCTCCTTGTTTGTCTTCCCCCTCAAACTTCAAACGTAGCTTTGGGATCCGTGTCGGGCGTCTGCGGCAGCCCTCCTCTGAAAATGCGAACGTCTGCAGATAGCTCGCAGCCAGAAAGAGCTAGCCTGGAAAGCTGTTGCTCAGCCTCATCTGCCCATGGCACTGCTCGCACAGAGGCACAGAGACTGGGGCTGCTTGCTTGTCTTGCCACCTCAAACTTCACATGTAGCATTGAGGGTGTATGCCGGGCTCCTCCGGCAGCCCTGCTTCCAAAATTCGAATGTCTGCAGACAGATTGCAGCCAGAAAGAGCTAGCCTGGAAAGGTGTTGCTCAGCCTCATCTGCCCATGGCACTGCTCGCACAGAGGCACAGAGACTGGGGCTGCTTGCTTGTCTTGCCCCCTCAAACTTGAAATGTAGCTTTGGGGGTCCGTGCAGGAGGCCTCTGACAGCCCTGCTCTGAAAATGCGAACGTCTGCAGATAGATTGCAACCAGAAAGAGCTAGCGTGAAAGCTGTTGCTCAGCCTCATCTGCCCATGGCACTGCTCGCACAGAGGCACAGAGACTGGGGCTGCTTGCTTGTCTTGCCCCCTCAAACTTGAAATGTAGCATTGGGGGTGCATGCCGGGCTCCTCCGGCAGCCCTGCGCTGAAAATGCGAACGTCTGCAGATAGCTCGCAGCCAGAAAGAGCTAGCCTGGAAAGCTGTTGCTCAGCCTCATCTGCCCATGGCACTGCTCGTACAGAGGCACAGAGACTGGGGCTCCTTGCTTGTCTTGCCACCTCAAACTTCAAACGTAGCTTAGTTGGTCCGTGCTGGGTGCCTCCGGCAGCCCTGCTCCGAAAATGCGAACGTCTGCAGATAGCTCGCAGCCAGAAAGAGCTAGCCTGGAAAGCTGTTGCTCAGCCTCATCTGCCCATGGCACTGCTCGCACAGAGGCACAGAGACTGGGGCTGCTTGCTTGTCTTGCCCCCTCAAACTTCAAACATGTCTTTGGGATCCGTGTTGGGCGTCTGCGGCAGCCCTGCTCCGAAAATGCGAACGTCTGCACATAGCTCGCAGCCAGAAAGAGCTAACCTCTAAAACTCTTGCTCAGCCTCATCTGCCCATGGCACTGCTCGCACAGAGGCACAGAGACTGGGGCTGCTTGCTTGTCTTGCCCCCTCAAACTTCAAACGTAACTTAGGTGGTCCATGCCGGGTGCCTCCGGCGTCCCAGCTCTGAAAATGCAAACGTCTGCAGACAGCTCACAGGCAATGAGAGATAGTCTGGAAAGCTGTTGCTCAGCCTCATCTGCCCATGGCACTGCTCACACAGAGGCACAGAGACTGGGGCTGCTTGCTTGTCTTACCAACTCAAACTTCAAACGTATCTTAGGTGGTCCATGCCGGGTGCCTTTGGCATCCATGCTCCAAAAATGCAAACGTCTGCAGACAGCTTGCAGCCAGAAAGAGCTAGCCTGGAAAGCTGTTGCTCAGCCTCATGTGCCCATGGCACTGCTCGCACAGAGGCACAGAGACTGGGGCTGCTTGCTTGTCTTGCCACCTCAAACTTCAAACGTGGCTTTGGGATCCGTGTCGGGTGTCTGCGGCAGCCCTGCTCCGAAAATGCGAACGTCTGCAGATAGCTTGCAGGCAGAAAGAGCTAGCCTGGAAAGGTGTTGCTCAGCCTCATCTGCCCATGGCACTGCTCGCACAGAGGCACAGAGACTGGGGCTGCTTGCTTGTCTTGCCCCCTCAAACTTCAAACGTAGCTTAGGTGGTCCGTGCCGGGGGCCTCCGGCATGGCTGCTCCGAAAATCCAAACGTCTGCAGATAGCTCGCAGCCAGAAAGAGCTAGCCTGGAAAGCTGTTGCTCAGCCTCATCTGCCCATGGCACTGCTCGCACAGAGGCACAGAGACTGGGGCTGCTTGCTTGTCTTCCCACGTCAGACTTCAAATGTAGCATTGGGGTGCATGCCGGGCTCCTCCGGCAGCCCTGCTCCCAAAATTCGAATGTCTGCAGATAGATTGCAGCCAGAAAGAGCTAGCCTGGAAAGCTGTTGCTCAGTCTCATCTGCCCATGGCACTGCTCGCACAGAGGCACAGAGACTGGGGCTGCTTGCTTGTCTAGCCCCCTCAAACTTAAACGTATCTTAGGTGGTCCATGCCGGGTGCCTCCGGCATCCCTGCTCCAAAAATGCAAACGTCTGCAGATAGCTCGCAGCCAGAAAGAGCTAGCCTGGAAAGCTGTTGCTCAGCCTCATCTGCCCATGGCACTGCTCGCACAGAGGCACAGAGACTGGAGCTGCTTGCTTGTCTTGCCCCCTCAAACTTCAAACGTATCTTAGGTGGTCCATGCCGGGTGCCTATGGCATCCCTGCTCCGAAAATGCAAACGTCTCCGAACAGCTCTCAGGCAAGGAGAGATAGTCTGGAAAGCTGTTGCTCAGCCTCATCTGCTCGTGGCACTGCTCACAGAGAGGCACAGAGACTGGATCTGCTTGCTTCTCTTGCCACCTCAAACTTCAAACGTATCTTTGGGATCCGTGTCGGGCGTCTGCGGCAGCCCTGCTCTGAAAATGCGAACGTCTGCAGATAGCTCTCAGCCAGAAAGAGCTAGCCTGGAAAGCTGTTGCTCAGCCTCATCTGCCCCTGGCACTGCTCGCACAGAGGCACAGAGACTGGGGCTGCTTGCTTGTCTTGCCACGTCAAACTTCAAACGTGGCTTTGGGATCCGTGTCGGGCGTCTGCGGCAGCCCTGCTCTGAAAATGCGAACGTCTGCAGATAGCTCGCAGCCAGAAAGAGCTAGCCTTGAAAGCTGTTGCTCAGCCTCATCTGCCCATGGCAGTGCTCGCACAGAGGCACAGAGACTGGGGCTGCTTGCTTGTCTTGCCACGTCAAATTTCAAACGTAGCTTAGGCTGTCTGTGCCAGGCGCCTCCGGCAGCCCTGCTCCAAAAATGCGAACGTCTGCAGATAGCTCGCAGCCATAAAGAGCTAGCCTGGAAAGCTGTTGCTCAGCCTCATCTGCCCATGGCACTGCTCGCACAGAGGCACAGAGACTGGGGCTGCTTGCTTGTCTTGCCACGTCAAACTTCAAACGTAGCTTAGGTGATCCATGCCGGGTGCCTCCGTCATCCATGCTCCGAAAATGCGAACGTCTGCAGATAGCTCGCAGCCAGAAAGAGCTAGCCTGGAAAGCTGTTGCTCAGCCTCATCTGCCCATGCAACTGCTCGCACAGAGGCACACAGACTGGGGCTGATTGCTTGTCTTGCCCCCTCAAACTTCAAACGTATCTTAGGTGGTCCATGCCGGGTGCCTCCGGTAGCCCTACTCCAAAAATGCGAACGTCTGCAGATAGCTCGCAGCCAGAAAGAGCTAGCCTGGAAAGCTGTTGCTCAGCCTCATCTGCCCATGGCACTGCTCGCACAGAGGCACAGAGACTGGGGCTGCTTGCTTGTCTTGCCCCCTCAAACTTCAAACGTATCTTAGGTGGTCCATGCTGGGAGCCTCCGGCATCCCTGCTCCAAAAATGCAAACGTCTGCAGATAGCTCGCAGCCAGAAAGAGCTAGCCTGGAAAGCTGTTGCTCAGCCTCTTCTGCCCATGGCACTGCTCGCACAGAGGCACAGAGACTGGGGCTGCTTGCTTGTCTTGCCCCCTCAAACTTCAAACGTATCTTAGGTGGTCCATGCCGGGTGCCTCCGGCATCCCTGCTCCGAAAATGCAAACGTCTGCAGATAGCTCGCAGGCAAGGAGAGATAGTCTGGAAAGCTGTTGCTCAGCCTCATCTGCCCATGGCACTGCTCGCACAGAGGCACAGAGACTGGGGCTGCTTGCTTGTCTAGCCCCCTCAAACTTCAAACGTATCTTAGGTGGTCCATGCCGGGTGCCTATGGCATCCCTGCTCCAAAAATGCAAACGTCTCCGAACAGCTCGCAGGCAAGGAGAGATAGCCTGGAAAGCTGTTGCTCAGCCTCATCTGCTCGTGGCACTGCTCACAGAGAGGCACAGAGACTGGATCTGCTTGCTTCTCTTGCCACCTCAAACTTCAAACGTATCTTTGAGATCCGTGTCGGGCGTCTGCGGCAGCCCTGCTCTGAAAATGCGAACGTCTGCAGATAGCTCGCAGCCAGAAAGAGCTAGCCTGGAAAGCTGTTGCTCAGCCTCATCTGCCCATGGCACTGCTCGCACAGAGGCACAGAGACTGGGGCTGCTTGCTTGTCTTGCCCCCTCAAACTTCAAACGTGGCTTTGGGATCCGTGTCGGGCGTCTGCGGCAGCCCTGCTCTGAAAATGCGAACGTCTGCAGATAGCTCGCAGCCAGAAAGAGCTAGCCTGGAAAGCTGTTGCTCAGCCTCATCTGCCCATGGCACTGCTCGCACAGTGGCACAGAGACTGGGGCTGCTTGCTTGTCTTGCCACGTCAAATTTCAAACGTAGCTTAGGCTGTCTGTGCCAGGCGCCTCCGGCAGCCCTGCTCCAAAAATGCGAACGTCTGCAGATAGCTCGCAGCCAGAAAGAGCTAGCCTGGAAAGCTGTTGCTCAGCCTCATCTGCCCATGGCACTGCTCGCACAGAGGCACAGAGACTGGGGCTGCTTGCTTGTCTTGCCACGTCAAACTTCAAACGTGGCTTTGGGATCCGTGTCGGGCGTCTGCGGCAGCCCTGCTCCGAAAATGCAAACGTCTGCAGATAGCTCGCAGCCAGAAAGAGCTAGCCTGGAAAGCTGTTGCTCAGCCTCATCTGCCCATGGCACTGCTCGCACAGAGGCACAGAGACTGGGGCTGCTTGCTTGTCTTGCCACCTCAAACTTCAAACGTAGCTTAGGTGGTCCATGCCGGGGGCCTCCGGCATCCCTGCTCCGAAAATGCGAACGTCTGCAGATAGCTCGCAGCCAGAAAGAGCTAGCCTGGAAAGCTGTTGATCAGCCTCATCTGCCCATGGCACTACTCGCACAGAGGCACAGACACTGGGGCTGCTTGCTTGTCTTGCCCCCTCAAACTTCAAACGTGTCTTTGGGATCCGTGTTGGGCGTCTGTGGCATCCCTGCTTCGAAAATGCGAACGTCTGCAGATAGCTCGCAGGCCGAAAGAGCTAGCCTGGAAAGGTGTTGCTCAGCCTCATCTGCCCATGGCACTGCTCGCACAGAGGCACAGAGACTGGGGCTGCTTGCTTGTCTTGCCACCTCAAACTTCAAACGTATCTTAGGTGGTCCATGCCGGGTGCCTCCGGCATCCCTTCTCTGCAAATGCAAACGTCTGCAGACAGCTCGCAGACAAGGAGAGATAGCCTGGAAAGCTGTTGCTCAGCCTCATCTGCCCATGGCACTGCTCGCACAGAGGCACAGAGACTGGGGCTGCTTGCTTGTGTTGCCCCCTCAAACTTCAAACGTATCTTAGGTGGTCCATGCCGGGTGCCTCCGGTAGCCCTACTCCAAAAATGCGAACGTCTGCAGATAGCTCGCAGCCAGAAAGAGCTAGCCTGGAAAGCTGTTGCTCAGCCTCATCTGCCC
Organism: Opisthocomus hoazin; assembly: GCF_030867145.1. NCBI lineage: Eukaryota > Metazoa > Chordata > Aves > Opisthocomiformes > Opisthocomidae > Opisthocomus > Opisthocomus hoazin. The sequence goes on along the minus strand of NC_134453.1, from coordinate 7,258,032 downwards.
ATGGCACTGCTCGCACAGAGGCACAGAGACTGGGGCTGCTTGCTTGTCTTGCCACGTCAAACTTCAAACGTGGCTTTGGGATCCGTGTCGGGCGTCTGCGGCAGCCCTGCTCCGAAAATGCAAACGTCTGCAGATAGCTCGCAGCCAGAAAGAGCTAGCCTGGAAAGCTGTTGCTCAGCCTCATCTGCCCATGGCACTGCTCGCACAGAGGCACAGAGACTGGGGCTGCTTGCTTGTCTTGCCACCTCAAACTTCAAACGTAGCTTAGGTGGTCCATGCCGGGGGCCTCCGGCATCCCTGCTCCGAAAATGCGAACGTCTGCAGATAGCTCGCAGGCAGAAAGAGCTAGCCTGGAAAGCTGTTGCTCAGCCTCATCTGCCCATGGCACTGCTCGCACAGAGGCACAGAGACTGGGGCTGCTTGCTTGTCTTGCCCCCTCAAACTTCAAACGTGTCTTTGGGATCCGTGTTGGGCGTCTGTGGCATCCCTGCTTCGAAAATGCGAACGTCTGCAGATAGCTCGCAGGCAGAAAGAGCTAGCCTGGAAAGGTGTTGCTCAGCCTCATCTGCCCATGCAACTGCTCGCACAGAGGCACACAGACTGGGGCTGCTTGCTTGTCTTGCCACCTCAAACTTCAAACGTATCTTAGGTGGTCCATGCCGGGTGCCTCCGGTAGCCCTACTCCAAAAATGCGAAAGTCTGCAGATAGCTCGCAGCCAGAAAGAGCTAGCCTGGAAAGCTGTTGCTCAGCCTCATCTGCCCATGGCACTGCTCGCACAGAGGCACAGAGACTGGGGCTGCTTGCTTGTCTTCCCACGACAGACTTCAAATGTAGCATTGGGGTGCATGCCGGGCTCCTCCGGCAGCCCTGCTCCCAAAATTCGAATGTCTGCAGATAGATTGCAGCCAGAAAGAGCTAGCCTGGAAAGCTGTTGCTCAGCCTCATCTGCCCATGGCACTGCTCGCACAGAGGCACAGAGACTGGGGCTGCTTGCTTGTCTTGCCACCTCAAACTTCAAACGTATCTTAGGTGGTCCATGCCGGGTGCCTCCGGCATCCCTGCTCCAAAAATGCAAACGTCTGCAGATAGCTCGCAGCCAGAAAGAGCTAGCCTGGAAAGCTGTTGCTCAGCCTCATCTGCCCATGGCACTGCTCGCACAGAGGCACAGAGACTGGAGCTGCTTGCTTGTCTTGCCCCCTCAAACTTCAAACGTATCTTAGGTGGTCCATGCCGGGTGCCTATGGCATCCCTGCTCCGAAAATGCAAACGTCTCCGAACAGCTCGCAGGCAAGGAGAGATAGTCTGGAAAGCTGTTGCTCAGCCTCATCTGCTCGTTGCACTGCTCACAGAGAGGCACAGAGACTGGATCTGCTTGCTTCTCTTGCCACCTCAAACTTCAAACGTATCTTTGGGATCCGTGTCGGGCGTCTGCGGCAGCCCTGCTCTGAAAATGCGAACGTCTGCAGATAGCTCGCAGCCAGAAAGAGCTAGCCTGGAAAGCTGTTGCTCAGCCTCATCTGCCCATGGCACTGCTCGCACAGAGGCACAGAGACTGGGGCTGCTTGCTTGTCTTGCCCCCTCAAACTTCAAACGTGGCTTTGGGATCCGTGTCGGGCGTCTGCGGCAGCCCTGCTCTGAAAATGCGAACGTCTGCAGATAGCTCGCAGCCAGAAAGAGCTAGCCTTGAAAGCTGTTGCTCAGCCTCATCTGCCCATGGCACTGCTCGCACAGTGGCACAGAGACTGGGGCTGCTTGCTTGTCTTGCCACGTCAAATTTCAAACGTAGCTTAGGCTGTCTGTGCCAGGCGCCTCCGGCAGCCCTGCTCCAAAAATGCGAACGTCTGCAGATAGCTCGCAGCCAGAAAGAGCTAGCCTGGAAAGCTGTTGCTCAGCCTCATCTGCCCATGGCACTGCTCGCACAGAGGCACAGAGACTGGGGCTGCTTGCTTGTCTTCCCACGTCAAACTTCAAACGTGGCTTAGGTGGTCCATGCCGGGGGCCTCCGGCATCCCTGCTCCGAAAATGCGAACGTCTGCAGATAGCTCGCAGGCAGAAAGAGCTAGCCTGGAAAGCTGTTGCTCAGCCTCATCTGCCCATGGCACTGCTCGCACAGAGGCACAGAGACTGGGGCTGCTTGCTTGTCTTGCCCCCTCAAACTTCAAACGTGTCTTTGGGATCCGTGTTGGGCGTCTGTGGCATCCCTGCTTCGAAAATGCGAACGTCTGCAGATAGCTCGCAGGCAGAAAGAGCTAGCCTGGAAAGGTGTTGCTCAGCCTCATCTGCCCATGGCACTGCTCGCACAGAGGCACAGAGACTGGGGCTGCTTGCTTGTCTTGCCACCTCAAACTTCAAACGTATCTTAGGTGGTCCATGCCGGGTGCCTCCGGCATCCCTGCTCTGCAAATGCAAACGTCTGCAGACAGCTCGCAGACAAGGAGAGATAGTCTGGAAAGCTGTTGCTCAGCCTCATCTGCCCATGGTACTGCTCACACAGAGGCACAGAGACTGGAGCTGCTTGCTTGTCTTACCACCTCAAACTTCAAACGTATCTTAGGTGATCCATGCCGGGTGCCTCCGTCATCCATGCTCCGAAAATGCGAACGTCTGCAGATAGCTCGCAGCCAGAAAGAGCTAGCCTTGAAAGCTGTTGCTCAGCCTCTTCTGCCCATGGCACTGCTCGCACAGAGGCACAGAGACTGGGGCTGCTTGCTTGTCTTGCCCCCTCAAACTTCAAACGTATCTTAGGTGGTCCATGCCGGGTGCCTCCGGCATCCCTGCTCCGAAAATGCAAACGTCTGCAGATAGCTCGCAGGCAAGGAGAGATAGTCTGGAAAGCTGTTGCTCAGCCTCATCTGCCCATGGCACTGCTCGCACAGAGGCACAGAGACTGGGGCTGCTTGCTTGTCTAGCCCCCTCAAACTTCAAACGTATCTTAGGTGGTCCATGCCGCGTGTCTCCTGCATCCCTGCTCCAAAAATGCAAACGTCTGCAGATAGCTCGCAGCCAGAAAGAGCTAGCCTGGAAAGCTGTTGCTCAGCCTCTTCTGCCCATGGCACTGCTCGCACAGAGGCACAGAGACTGGGGCTGCTTGCTTGTCTTGCCCCCTCAAACTTCAAACGTATCTTAGGTGGTCCATGCCGGGTGCCTATGGCATCCCTGCTCCGAAAATGCAAACGTCTCCGAACAGCTCGCAGGCAAGGAGAGATAGCCTGGAAAGCTGTTGCTCAGCCTCATCTGCTCGTGGCACTGCTCACAGAGAGGCACAGAGACTGGATCTGCTTGCTTCTCTTGCCACCTCAAACTTCAAACGTATCTTTGGGATCCGTGTCGGGCGTCTGCGGCAGCCCTGCTCTGAAAATGCGAACGTCTGCAGATAGCTCGCAGCCAGAAAGAGCTAGCCTGTAAAGCTGTTGCTCAGCCTCATCTGCCCATGGCACTGCTCGCACAGAGGCACAGAGACTGGGGCTGCTTGCTTGTCTTGCCCCCTCAAACTTCAAACGTGGCTTTGGGATCCGTGTCGGGCGTCTGCGGCAGCCCTGCTCTGAAAATGCGAACGTCTGCAGATAGCTCGCAGCCAGAAAGAGCTAGCCTGGAAAGCTGTTGCTCAGCCTCATCTGCCCATGGCACTGCTCGCACAGTGGCACAGAGACTGGGGCTGCTTGCTTGTCTTGCCACGTCAAATTTCAAACGTAGCTTAGGCTGTCTGTGCCAGGCGCCTCCGGCAGCCCTGCTCCAAAAATGCGAACGTCTGCAGATAGCTCGCAGCCAGAAAGAGCTAGCCTGGAAAGCTGATGCTCAGCCTCATCTGCCCATGGCACTGCTCGCACAGAGGCACAGAGACTTGGGCTGCTTGCTTGTCTTGCCACCTCAAACTTCAAACGTGGCTTTGGGATCCGTGTCGGGCGTCTGCGGCAGCCCTGCTCCGAAAATGCAAACGTCTGCAGATAGCTCGCAGCCAGAAAGAGCTAGCCTGGAAAGCTGTTGCTCAGCCTCATCTGCCCATGGCACTGCTCGCACAGAGGCACAGAGACTGGGGCTGCTTGCTTGTCTTGCCACCTCAAACTTCAAACGTAGCTTAGGTGGTCCATGCCGGGGGCCTCCGGCATCCCTGCTCCGAAAATGCGAACGTCTGCAGATAGCTCGCAGCTAGAAAGAGCTAGCCTGGAAAGCTGTTGCTCAGCCTCATCTGCCCATGGCACTACTCGCACAGAGGCACAGACACTGGGGCTGCTTGCTTGTCTTGCCCCCTCAAACTTCAAACGTGTCTTTGGGATCCGTGTTGGGCGTCTGTGGCATCCCTGCTTCGAAAATGCGAACGTCTGCAGATAGCTCGCAGGCAGAAAGAGCTAGCCTGGAAAGGTGTTGCTCAGCCTCATCTGCCCATGGCACTGCTCGCACAGAGGCACAGAGACTGGGGCTGCTTGCTTGTCTTGCCACCTCAAACTTCAAACGTATCTTAGGTGGTCCATGCCGGGTGCCTCCGGCATCCCTGCTCTGCAAATGCAAACGTCTGCAGACAGCTCGCAGACAAGGAGAGATAGCCTGGAAAGCTGTTGCTCAGCCTCATCTGCCCATGGCACTGCTCGCACAGAGGCACAGAGACTGGGGCTGCTTGCTTGTCTTGCCCCCTCAAACTTCAAACGTATCTTAGGTGGTCCATGCCGGGTGCCTCCGGTAGCCCTACTCCAAAAATGCGAACGTCTGCAGATAGCTCGCAGCCAGAAAGAGCTAGCCTGGAAAGCTGTTGCTCAGCCTCATCTGCCCATGGCACTGCTCGCACAGAGGCACAGAGACTGGGGCTGCTTGCTTGTCTTGCCACCTCAAACTTCAAACGTATCTTAGGTGGTCCATGCTGGGTGCCTCCGGCATCCCTGCTCCAAAAATGCAAACGTCTGCAGATAGCTCGCAGCCAGAAAGAGCTAGCCTGGAAAGCTGTTGCTCAGCCTCTTCTGCCCGTGGCACTGCTCACACAGAGGCACAGAGACTGGGGCTGCTTGCTTGTCTTGCCCCCTCAAACTTCAAACGTATCTTAGGTGGTCCATGCCGGGTGCCTCCGGCATCCCTGCTCCGAAAATGCAAACGTCTGCAGATAGCTCGCAGGCAAGCAGTGATAGTCTGGAAAGCTGTTGCTCAGCCTCATATGCCCATGGCACTGCTCGCACAGAGGCACAGAGACTGGGGCTGCTTGCTTGTCTAGCCCCCTCAAACTTCAAACGTATCTTAGGTGGTCCATGCTGGGTGTCTCCTGCATCCCTGCTCCAAAAATGCAAACGTCTGCAGATAACTCGCAGCCAGAAAGAGCTAGCCTGGAAAGCTGTTGCTCAGCCTCATCTGCCAATGGCACTGCTCGCACAGAGGCACAGACACTGGGGCTGCTTGCTTGTCTTGCCCCCTCAAACTTCAAATGTATCTTAGGTGGTCCATGTCGGGTGCCTCCGGCATCCCTGCTCCGAAAATGCAAACGTCTCCAGACAGCTCGCAGGCAAGGAGAGATAGTCTGGAAAGCTGTTGCTCAGCCTCATCTGCTCGTGGCACTGCTCACAGAGAGGCACAGAGACTGGATCTGCTTGCTTCTCTTGCCACCTCAAACTTCAAAGGTAGCTTTGGGATCCGTGTCGGGCGTCTGCGGCAGCCCTGCTCTGAAAATGCGAACGTCTGCAGATAGCTCGCAGCCAGAAAGAGCTAGCCTTGAAAGCTGTTGCTCAGCCTCATCTGCCCATGGCACTGCTCGCACAGAGGCACAGAGACTGGGGCTGCTTGCTTGTCTTGCCACGTCAAATTTCAAACGTAGCTTAGGCTGTCTGTGCCGGGCGCCTCCGGCAGCCCTGCTCCAAAAATGCGAACGTCTGCAGATAGCTCGCAGGCAGAAAGAGCTAGCCTGGAAAGCTGTTGCTCAGCCTCATCTGCCCATGGCACTGCTCGCACAGAGGCACAGAGACTGGGGCTGCTTGCTTGTCTTGCCACCTCAAACTTCAAACGTGGCTTTGGGATCCGTGTCGGGCGTCTGCGGCATCCCTGCTCCGAAAATGCAAACGTCTGCAGATAGCTCGCAGCCAGAAAGAGCTAGCCTGGAAAGCTGTTGCTCAGCCTCATCTGCCCATGGCACTGCTCGCACAGAGGCACAGAGACTGGGGCTGGTTGCTTGTCTTGCCCCCTCAAACTTCAAACGTAGCTTAGGTGGTCCATGCCGGGGGCCTCCGGCATCCCTGCTCCGAAAATGCGAACGTCTGCAGATAGCTCGCAGCCAGAAAGAGCTAGCCTGGAAAGCTGTTGCTCAGCCTCATCTGCCCATGGCACTGCTCGCACAGAGGCACAGAGACTGGGGCTGCTTCCTTGTCTTGCCCCCTCAAACTTCAGACGTGTCTTTGGGATCCGTGTTGGGCGTCTGTGGCATCCCTGCTTCGAAAATGCTAACGTCTGCAGATAGCTCGCAGGCAAGGAGAGATAGTCTGGAAAGCTGTTGCTCAGCCTCATCTGCCCATGGCACTGCTCACACAGAGGCACAGAGACTGGGGCTGCTTGCTTGTCTAGCCCCCTCAAACTTCAAACGTATCTTAGGTGGTCCATGCCGCGTGTCTCCTGCATCCCTGCTCCAAAAATGCAAACGTCTGCAGATAACTCGCAGCCAGAAAGAGCTAGCCTGGAAAGCTGTTGCTCAGCCTCATCTGCCAATGGCACTGCTCGCACAGAGGCACAGAGACTGGGGCTGCTTGCTTGTCTTCCCACGTCAGACTTCAAATGTAGCATTGGGGTGCATGCCGGGCTCCTCCGGCAGCCCTGCTCCCAAAATTCGAATGTCTGCAGATAGATTGCTGCCAGAAAGAGCTAGCCTGGAAAGCTGTTGCTCAGCCTCATCTGCCCATGGCACTGCTCGCACAGAGGCACAGAGACTGGGGCTGCTTGCTTGTCTAGCCCCCTCAAACTTCAAACGTATCTTAGGTGGTCCATGCCGGGTGCCTCCGGCATCCCTGCTCCAAAAATGCAAACGTCTGCAGATAGCTCGCAGCCAGAAAGAGCTAGCCTGGAAAGCTGTTGCTCAGCCTCATCTGCCCATGGCACTGCTCGCACAGAGGCACAGAGACTGGAGCTGCTTGCTTGTCTTGCCCCCTCAAACTTCAAACGTATCTTAGGTGGTCCATGCCGGGTGCCTATGGCATCCCTGCTCCGAAAATGCAAACGTCTCCGAACAGCTCGCAGGGAAGGAGAGATAGTCTGGAAAGCTGTTGCTCAGCCTCATCTGCTCGTGGCACTGCTCACAGAGAGGCACAGAGACTGGATCTGCTTGCTTCTCTTGCCACCTCAAACTTCAAACGTATCTTTGGGATCCGTGTCGGGCGTCTGCGGCAGCCCTGCTCTGAAAATGCGAACGTCTGCAGATAGCTCGCAGCCAGAAAGAGCTAGCCTGGAAAGTTGTTGCTCAGCCTCATCTGCCCATGGCACTGCTCGCACAGAGGCACAGAGACTGGGGCTGCTTGCTTGTCTTGCCCCCTCAAACTTCAAACGTGGCTTTGGGATCCGTGTCGGGCGTCTGCGGCAGCCCTGCTCTGAAAATGCGAACGTCTGCAGATAGCTCGCAGCCAGAAAGAGCTAGCCTTGAAAGCTGTTGCTCAGCCTCATCTGCCCATGGCACTGCTCGCACAGTGGCACAGAGACTGGGGCTGCTTGCTTGTCTTGCCACGTCAAATTTCAAACGTAGCTTAGGCTGTCTGTGCCAGGCGCCTCCGGCAGCCCTGCTCCAAAAATGCGAACGTCTGCAGATAGCTCGCAGCCAGAAAGAGCTAGCCTGGAAAGCTGTTGCTCAGCCTCATCTGCCCATGGCACTGCTCGCACAGAGGCACAGAGACTGGGGCTGCTTGCTTGTCTTGCCATGTCAAATTTCAAACGTGGCTTTGGGATCCGTGTCGGGCGTCTGCGGCAGCCCTGCTCCGAAAATGCAAACGTCTGCAGATAGCTCGCAGCCAGAAAGAGCTAGCCTGGAAAGCTGTTGCTCAGCCTCATCTGCCCATGGCACTGCTCGCACAGAGGCACAGAGACTGGGGCTGCTTGCTTGTCTTGCCACCTCAAACTTCAAACGTAGCTTAGGTGGTCCATGCCGGGGGCCTCCGGCATCCCTGCTCCGAAAATGCGAACGTCTGCAGATAGCTCGCAGCCAGAAAGAGCTAGCCTGGAAAGCTGTTGCTCAGCCTCATCTGCCCATGGCACTACTCGCACAGAGGCACAGAGACTGGGGCTGCTTGCTTGTCTTGCCCCCTCAAACTTCAAACGTGTCTTTGGGATCCGTGTTGGGCGTCTGTGGTATCCCTGCTTCGAAAAAGCGAACGTCTGCAGATAGCTCGCAGGCAGAAAGAGCTAGCCTGGAAAGGTGTTGCTCAGCCTCATCTGCCCATGGCACTGCTCGCACAGAGGCACAGAGACTGGGGCTGCTTGCTTGTCTTGCCACCTCAAACTTCAAACGTATCTTAGGTGGTCCATGCCGGGTGCCTCCGGCATCCCTGCTCTGCAAATGCAAACGTCTGCAGACAGCTCGCAGACAAGGAGAGATAGCCTGGAAAGCAGTTGCTCAGCCTCATCTGCCCATGGCACTGCTCGCACAGAGGCACACAGACTGGGGCTGCTTGCTTGTCTTGCCCCCTCAAACTTCAAACGTATCTTAGGTGGTCCATGCCGGGTGCCTCCGGTAGCCCTACTCCAAAAATGCGAACGTCTGCAGATAGCTCGCAGCCAGAAAGAGCTAGCCTGGAAAGCTGTTGCTCAGCCTCATCTGCCCATGGCACTGCTCGCACAGAGGCACAGAGACTGGGGCTGCTTGCTTGTCTAGCCCCCTCAAACTTCAAACGTATCTTAGGTGGTCCATGCCGGGTGTCTCCTGCATCCCTGCTCCAAAAATGCAAACGTCTGCAGATAACTGGCAGCCAGAAAGAGCTAGCCTGGAAAGCTGTTGCTCAGCCTCATCTGCAATGGCACTGCTCGCACAGAGGCACAGAGACTGGAGCTGCTTGCTTGTCTTGCCCCCTCAAACTTCAAACGTATCTTAGGTGGTCCATGTCGGGTGCCTCCGGCATCCCTGCTCCGAAAATGCAAACGTCTCCAGACAGCTCGCAGGCAAGGAGAGATAGTCTGGAAAGCTGTTGCTCAGCCTCATCTGCTCGTGGCACTGCTCACAGAGAGGCACAGAGACTGGATCTGCTTGCTTCTCTTGCCACCTCAAACTTCAAAGGTAGCTTTGGGATCCGTGTCGGGCGTCTGCGGCAGCCCTGCTCTGAAAATGCGAACGTCTGCAGATAGCTCGCAGCCAGAAAGAGCTAGCCTTGAAAGCTGTTGCTCAGCCTCATCTGCCCATGGCACTGCTCGCACAGAGGCACAGAGACTGGGGCTGCTTGCTTGTCTTGCCATGTCAAATTTCAAACGTAGCTTAGGCTGTCTGTGCCGGGCGCCTCCGGCAGCCCTGCTCCAAAAATGCGAACGTCTGCAGATAGCTCGCAGGCAGAAAGAGCTAGCCTGGAAAGCTGTTGCTCAGCCTCATCTGCCCATGGCACTGCTCGCACAGAGGCACAGAGACTGGGGCTGCTTGCTTGTCTTGCCACCTCAAACTTCAAACGTGGCTTTGGGATCCGTGTCGGGCGTCTGCGGCAGCCCTGCTCCGAAAATGCAAACGTCTGCAGATAGCTCGCAGCCAGAAAGAGCTAGCCTGGAAAGCTGTTGCTCAGCCTCATCTGCCCATGGCACTGCTCGCACAGAGGCACAGAGACTGGGGCTGCTTGCTTGTCTTGCCCCCTCAAACTTCAAACGTAGCTTAGGTGGTCCATGCCGGGGGCCTCCGGCATCCCTGCTCCGAAAATGCGAACGTCTGCAGATAGCTCGCAGCCAGAAAGAGCTAGCCTGGAAAGCTGTTGCTCAGCCTCATCTGCCCATGGCACTACTCGCACAGAGGCACAGAGACTGGGGCTGCTTCCTTGTCTTGCCCCCTAAAACTTCAAACGTGTCTTTGGGATCCGTGTTGGGCGTCTGTGGCATCCCTGCTTCGAAAATGCGAACGTCTGCAGATAGCTCGCAGGCAAGGAGAGATAGTCTGGAAAGCTGTTGCTCAGCCTCATCTGCCCATGGCACTGCTCACACAGAGGCACAGAGACTGGGGCTGCTTGCTTGTCTAGCCCCCTCAAACTTCAAATGTAGCTTAGGTGGTCCATGCCGCGTGTCTCCTGCATCCCTGCTCCAAAAATGCAAATGTCTGCAGATAGCTCGCAGCCAGAAAGAGCTAGCCTGGAAAGCTGTTGCTCAGCCTCATCTGCCAATGGCACTGCTCGCACAGAGGCACAGAGACTGGGGCTGCTTGCTTGTCTTCCCACGTCAGACTTCAAATGCAGCATTGGGGTGCATGCCGGGCTCCTCCGGCAGCCCTGCTCCCAAAATTCGAATGTCTGCAGATAGATTGCAGCCAGAAAGAGCTAGCCTGGAAAGCTGTTGCTCAGCCTCATCTGCCCATGGCACTGCTCGCACAGAGGCACAGAGACTGGGGCTGCTTGCTTGTCTAGCCCCCTCAAACTTCAAACGTATCTTAGGTGGTCCATGCCGGGTGCCTCCGGCATCCCTGCTCCAAAAATGCAAACGTCTGCAGATAGCTCGCAGCCAGAAAGAGCTAGCCTGGAAAGCTGTTGCTCAGCCTCATCTGCCCATGGCACTGCTCGCACAGAGGCACAGAGACTGGAGCTGCTTGCTTGTCTTGCCCCCTCAAACTTCAAACGTATCTTAGGTGGTCCATGCCGGGTGCCTATGGCATCCCTGCTCCGAAAATGCAAACGTCTCCGAACAGCTCGCATGCAAGGAGAGATAGTCTGGAAAGCTGTTGCTCAGCCTCATCTGCTCGTGGCACTGCTCACAGAGAGGCACAGAGACTGGATCTGCTTGCTTCTCTTGCCACCTCAAACTTCAAACGTATCTTTGGGATCCGTGTCGGGCGTCTGCGGCAGCCCTGCTCTGAAAATGCGAACGTCTGCAGATAGCTCGCAGCCAGAAAGAGCTAGCCTGGAAAGCTGTTGCTCAGCCTCATCTGCCCATGGCACTACTCGCACAGAGGCACAGAGACTGGGGCTGCTTCCTTGTCTTGCCCCCTAAAACTTCAAACGTGTCTTTGAGATCCGTGTTGGGCGTCTGTGGCATCCCTGCTTCGAAAATGCGAACGTCTGCAGATAGCTCGCAGGCAAGGAGAGATAGTCTGGAAAGCTGTTGCTCAGCCTCATCTGCCCATGGCACTGCTCACACAGAGGCACAGAGACTGGGGCTGCTTGCTTGTCTAGCCCCCTCAAACTTCAAATGTAGCTTAGGTGGTCCTTGCCGCGTGTCTCCTGCATCCCTGCTCCAAAAATGCAAATGTCTGCAGATAGCTCGCAGCCAGAAAGAGCTAGCCTGGAAAGCTGTTGCTCAGCCTCATCTGCCAATGGCACTGCTCGCACAGAGGCACAGAGACTGGGGCTGCTTGCTTGTCTTCCCACGTCAGACTTCAAATGTAGCATTGGGGTGCATGCCGGGCTCCTCCGGCAGCCCTGCTCCCAAAATTCGAATGTCTGCAGATAGATTGCAGCCAGAAAGAGCTAGCCTGGAAAGCTGTTGCTCAGCCTCATCTGCCCATGGCACTGCTCGCACAGAGGCACAGAGACTGGGGCTGCTTGCTTGTCTTGCCCCCTCAAACTTCAAACGTGGCTTTGGGATCCGTGTCGGGCGTCTGCGGCAGCCCTGCTCTGAAAATGCGAACGTCTGCAGATAGCTCGCAGCCAGAAAGAGCTAGCCTTGAAAGCTGTTGCTCAGCCTCATCTGCCCATGGCACTGCTCGCACAGAGGCACAGAGACTGGGGCTGCTTGCTTGTCTTGCCACGTCAAATTTCAAACGTAGCTTAGGCTGTCTGTGCCAGGCGCCTCCGGCAGCCCTGCTCCAAAAATGCGAACGTCTGCAGATAGCTCGCAGCCAGAAAGAGCTAGCCTGGAAAGCTGTTGCTCAGCCTCATCTGCCCATGGCACTGCTCGCACAGAGGCACAGAGACTGGGGCTGCTTGCTTGTCTTGCCACGTCAAACTTCAAACGTGGCTTTGGGATCCGTGTCGGGCGTCTGCGGCAGCCCTGCTCCGAAAATGCAAACGTCTGCAGATAGCTCGCAGCCAGAAAGAGCTAGCCTGGAAAGCTGTTGCTCAGCCTCATCTGCCCATGGCACTGCTCGCACAGAGGCACAGAGACTGGGGCTGCTTGCTTGTCTTGCCACCTCAAACTTCAAACGTATCTTAGGTGGTCCATGCCGGGTGCCTCCGGCATCCCTGCTCTGCAAATGCAAACGTCTGCAGACAGCTCGCAGACAAGGAGAGATAGCCTGGAAAGCTGTTGCTCAGCCTCATCTGCCCATGGCACTGCTCACACAGAGGCACAGAGACTGGAGCTGCTTGCTTGTCTTACCACCTCAAACTTCAAACGTATCTTAGGTGATCCATGCCGGGTGCCTCCGTCATCCATGCTCCGAAAATGCGAACGTCTGCAGATAGCTCGCAGCCAGAAAGAGCTAGCCTGGAAAGCTGTTGCTCAGCCTCATCTGCCCATGGCACTGCTCGCACAGACGCACACAGACTGGGGCTGCTTGCTTGTCTTGCCCCCTCAAACTTCAAACGTATCTTAGGTGGTCCATGCCGGGTGCCTCCGGTAGCCCTACTCCAAAAATGCGAACGTCTGCAGATAGCTCGCAGCCAGAAAGAGCTAGCCTGTAAAGCTGTTGCTCAGCCTCATCTGCCCATGGCACTGCTCGCACAGAGGCACAGAGACTGGGGCTGCTTGCTTGTCTAGCCCCCTCAAACTTCAAACGTATCTTAGGTGGTCCATGCCGGGTGTCTCCTGCATCCCTGCTCCAAAAATGCAAACGTCTGCAGATAACTCGCAGCCAGAAAGAGCTAGCCTTGAAAGCTGTTGCTCAGCCTCATCTGCCCATGGCACTGCTCGCACAGAGGCACAGAGACTGGAGCTGCTTGCTTGTCTTGCCCCCTCAAACTTCAAACGTATCTTAGGTGGTCCATGTCGGGTGCCTCCGGCATCCCTGCTCCGAAAATGCAAACGTCTCCAGACAGCTCGCAGGCAAGGAGAGATAGTCTGGAAAGCTGTTGCTCAGCCTCATCTGCTCGTGGCACTGCTCACAGAGAGGCACAGAGACTGGATCTGCTTGCTTCTCTTGCCACCTCAAACTTCAAAGGTAGCTTTGGGATCCGTGTCGGGCGTCTGCGGCAGCCCTGCTCTGAAAATGCGAACGTCTGCAGATAGCTCGCAGCCAGAAAGAGCTAGCCTTGAAAGCTGTTGCTCAGCCTCATCTGCCCATGGCACTGCTCGCACAGAGGCACAGAGACTGGGGCTGCTTGCTTGTCTTGCCACGTCAAATTTCAAACGTAGCTTAGGCTGTCTGTGCCGGGCGCCTCCGGCAGCCCTGCTCCAAAAATGCGAACGTCTGCAGATAGCTCGCAGGCAGAAAGAGCTAGCCTGCAAAGCTGTTGCTCAGCCTCATCTGCCCATGGCACTGCTCGCACAGAGGCACAGAGACTGGGGCTGCTTGCTTGTCTTGCCCCCTCAAACTTCAAACGTGGCTTTGGGATCCGTGTCGGGCGTCTGCGGCAGCCCTGCTCCAAAAATGCAAACGTCTGCAGATAGCTCGCAGCCAGAAAGAGCTAGCCTGGAAAGCTGTTGCTCAGCCTCATCTGCCCATGGCACTGCTCGCACAGAGGCACAGAGACTGGGGCTGCTTGCTTGTCTTGCCCCCTCAAACTTCAAACGTAGCTTAGGTGGTCCATGCCGGGGGCCTCCGGCATCCCTGCTCCGAAAATGCGAACGTCTGCAGATAGCTCGCAGCCAGAAAGAGCTAGCCTGGAAAGCTGTTGCTCAGCCTCATCTGCCCATGGCACTACTCGCACAGAGGCACAGAGACTGGGGCTGCTTCCTTGTCTTGCCCCCTCAAACTTCAGACGTGTCTTTGGGATCCGTGTTGGGCGTCTGTGGCATCCCTGCTTCGAAAATGCGAACGTCTGCAGATAGCTCGCAGGCAAGGAGAGATAGTCTGGAAAGCTGTTGCTCAGCCTCATCTGCCCATGGCACTGCTCACACAGAGGCACAGAGACTGGGGCTGCTTGCTTGTCTAGCCCCCTCAAACTTCAAACGTATCTTAGGTGGTCCATGCCGCGTGTCTCCTGCATCCCTGCTCCAAAAATGCAAACGTCTGCAGATAACTCGCAGCCAGAAAGACCTAGCCTGGAAAGCTGTTGCTCAGCCTCATCTGCCAATGGCACTGCTCGCACAGAGGCACAGAGACTGGGGCTGCTTGCTTGTCTTCCCACGTCAGACTTCAAATGTAGCATTGGGGTGCATGCCGGGCTCCTCCGGCAGCCCTGCTCCCAAAATTCGAATGTCTGCAGATAGATTGCTGCCAGAAAGAGCTAGCCTGGAAAGCTGTTGCTCAGCCTCATCTGCCCATGGCACTGCTCGCACAGAGGCACAGAGACTGGGGCTGCTTGCTTGTCTAGCCCCCTCAAACTTCAAACGTATCTTAGGTGGTCCATACCGGGTGCCTCCGGCATCCCTGCTCCAAAAATGCAAACGTCTGCAGATAGCTCGCAGCCAGAAAGAGCTAGCCTGGAAAGCTGTTGCTCAGCCTCATCTGCCCATGGCACTGCTCGCACAGAGGCACAGAGACTGGAGCTGCTTGCTTGTCTTGCCCCCTCAAACTTCAAACGTATCTTAGGTGGTCCATGCCGGGTGCCTATGGCATCCCTGCTCCGAAAATGCAAACGTCTCCGAACAGCTCGCAGGCAAGGAGAGATAGTCTGGAAAGCTGTTGCTCAGCCTCATCTGCTCGTGGCACTGCTCACAGAGAGGCACAGAGACTGGATCTGCTTGCTTCTCTTGCCACCTCAAACTTCAAACGTATCTTTGGGATCCGTGTCGGGCGTCTGCGGCAGCCCTGCTCTGAAAATGCGAACGTCTGCAGATAGCTCGCAGCCAGAAAGAGCTAGCCTGGAAAGCTGTTGCTCAGCCTCATCTGCCCATGGCACTGCTCGCACAGAGGCACAGAGACTGGGGCTGCTTGCTTGTCTTGCCCCCTCAAACTTCAAACGTGGCTTTGGGATCCGTGTCGGGCGTCTGCGGCAGCCCTGCTCTGAAAATGCGAACGTCTGCAGATAGCTCGCAGCCAGAAAGAGCTAGCCTTGAAAGCTGTTGCTCAGCCTCATCTGCCCATGGCACTGCTCGCACAGTGGCACAGAGACTGGGGCTGCTTGCTTGTCTTGCCACGTCAAATTTCAAACGTAGCTTAGGCTGTCTGTGCCAGGCGCCTCCGGCAGCCCTGCTCCAAAAATGCGAACGTCTGCAGATAGCTCGCAGCCAGAAAGAGCTAGCCTGGAAAGCTGTTGCTCAGCCTCATCTGCCCATGGCACTGCTCGCACAGAGGCACAGAGACTGGGGCTGCTTGCTTGTCTTGCCATGTCAAATTTCAAACGTGGCTTTGGGATCCGTGTCGGGCGTCTGCGGCAGCCCTGCTCCGAAAATGCAAACGTCTGCAGATAGCTCGCAGCCAGAAAGAGCTAGCCTGGAAAGCTGTTGCTCAGCCTCATCTGCCCATGGCACTGCTCGCACAGAGGCTCAGAGACTGGGGCTGCTTGCTTGTCTTGCCACCTCAAACTTCAAACGTAGCTTAGGTGGTCCATGCCGGGGGCCTCCGGCATCCCTGCTCCGAAAATGCGAACGTCTGCAGATAGCTCGCAGCCAGAAAGAGCTAGCCTGGAAAGCTGTTGCTCAGCCTCATCTGCCCATGGCACTACTCGCACAGAGGCACAGAGACTGGGGCTGCTTGCTTGTCTTGCCCCCTCAAACTTCAAACGTGTCTTTGGGATCCGTGTTGGGCGTCTGTGGTATCCCTGCTTCGAAAAAGCGAACGTCTGCAGATAGCTCGCAGGCAGAAAGAGCTAGCCTGGAAAGGTGTTGCTCAGCCTCATCTGCCCATGGCACTGCTCGCACAGAGGCACAGAGACTGGGGCTGCTTGCTTGTCTTGCCACCTCAAACTTCAAACGTATCTTAGGTGGTCCATGCCGGGTGCCTCCGGCATCCCTGCTCTGCAAATGCAAACGTCTGCAGACAGCTCGCAGACAAGGAGAGATAGCCTGGAAAGCAGTTGCTCAGCCTCATCTGCCCATGGCACTGCTCGCACAGAGGCACACAGACTGGGGCTGCTTGCTTGTCTTGCCCCCTCAAACTTCAAACGTATCTTAGGTGGTCCATGCCGGGTGCCTCCGGTAGCCCTACTCCAAAAATGCGAACGTCTGCAGATAGCTCGCAGCCAGAAAGAGCTAGCCTGGAAAGCTGTTGCTCAGCCTCATCTGCCCATGGCACTGCTCGCACAGAGGCACAGAGACTGGGGCTGCTTGCTTGTCTAGCCCCCTCAAACTTCAAACGTATCTTAGGTGGTCCATGCCGGGTGTCTCCTGCATCCCTGCTCCAAAAATGCAAACGTCTGCAGATAACTGGCAGCCAGAAAGAGCTAGCCTGGAAAGCTGTTGCTCAGCCTCATCTGCCAATGGCACTGCTCGCACAGAGGCACAGAGACTGGAGCTGCTTGCTTGTCTTGCCCCCTCAAACTTCAAACGTATCTTAGGTGGTCCATGTCGGGTGTCTCCGGCATCCCTGCTCCGAAAATGCAAACGTCTCCAGACAGCTCGCAGGCAAGGAGAGATAGTCTGGAAAGCTGTTGCTCAGCCTCATCTGCTCGTGGCACTGCTCACAGAGAGGCACAGAGACTGGATCTGCTTGCTTCTCTTGCCACCTCAAACTTCAAAGGTAGCTTTGGGATCCGTGTCGGGCGTCTGCGGCAGCCCTGCTCTGAAAATGCGAACGTCTGCAGATAGCTCGCAGCCAGAAAGAGCTAGCCTTGAAAGCTGTTGCTCAGCCTCATCTGCCCATGGCACTGCTCGCACAGAGGCACAGAGACTGGGGCTGCTTGCTTGTCTTGCCATGTCAAATTTCAAACGTAGCTTAGGCTGTCTGTGCCGGGCGCCTCCGGCAGCCCTGC
This sequence comes from Opisthocomus hoazin, assembly GCF_030867145.1. Taxonomy (NCBI): domain Eukaryota; kingdom Metazoa; phylum Chordata; class Aves; order Opisthocomiformes; family Opisthocomidae; genus Opisthocomus; species Opisthocomus hoazin. The sequence goes on along the minus strand of NC_134453.1, from coordinate 7,240,959 downwards.
TCCAAAAATGCGAACGTCTGCAGATAGCTCGCAGGCAGAAAGAGCTAGCCTGGAAAGCTGTTGCTCAGCCTCATCTGCCCATGGCACTGCTCGCACAGAGGCACAGAGACTGGGGCTGCTTGCTTGTCTTGCCACCTCAAACTTCAAACGTGGCTTTGGGATCCGTGTCGGGCGCCTCCGGCAGCCCTGCTCCAAAAATGCAAACGTCTGCAGATAGCTCGCAGCCAGAAAGAGCTAGCCTGGAAAGCTGTTGCTCAGCCTCATCTGCCCATGGCACTGCTCGCACAGAGGCACAGAGACTGGGGCTGCTTGCTTGTCTTGCCCCCTCAAACTTCAAACGTAGCTTAGGTGGTCCATGCCGGGGGCCTCCGGCATCCCTGCTCCGAAAATGCGAACGTCTGCAGATAGCTCGCAGCCAGAAAGAGCTAGCCTGGAAAGCTGTTGCTCAGCCTCATCTGCCCATGGCACTACTCGCACAGAGGCACAGAGACTGGGGCTGCTTCCTTGTCTTGCCCCCTAAAACTTCAAACGTGTCTTTGGGATCCGTGTTGGGCGTCTGTGGCATCCCTGCTTCGAAAATGCGAACGTCTGCAGATAGCTCGCAGGCAAGGAGAGATAGTCTGGAAAGCTGTTGCTCAGCCTCATCTGCCCATGGCACTGCTCACACAGAGGCACAGAGACTGGGGCTGCTTGCTTGTCTAGCCCCCTCAAACTTCAAATGTAGCTTAGGTGGTCCATGCCGCGTGTCTCCTGCATCCCTGCTCCAAAAATGCAAATGTCTGCAGATAGCTCGCAGCCAGAAAGAGCTAGCCTGGAAAGCTGTTGCTCAGCCTCATCTGCCAATGGCACTGCTCGCACAGAGGCACAGAGACTGGGGCTGCTTGCTTGTCTTCCCACGTCAGACTTCAAATGTAGCATTGGGGTGCATGCCGGGTGCCTCCGGCATCCCTGCTCCAAAAATGCAAACGTCTGCAGATAGCTCGCAGCCAGAAAGAGCTAGCCTGGAAAGCTGTTGCTCAGCCTCATCTGCCCATGGCACTGCTCGCACAGAGGCACAGAGACTGGAGCTGCTTGCTTGTCTTGCCCCCTCAAACTTCAAACGTATCTTAGGTGGTCCATGCCGGGTGCCTATGGCATCCCTGCTCCGAAAATGCAAACGTCTCCGAACAGCTCGCATGCAAGGAGAGATAGTCTGGAAAGCTGTTGCTCAGCCTCATCTGCTCGTGGCACTGCTCACAGAGAGGCACAGAGACTGGATCTGCTTGCTTCTCTTGCCACCTCAAACTTCAAACGTATCTTTGGGATCCGTGTCGGGCGTCTGCGGCAGCCCTGCTCTGAAAATGCGAACGTCTGCAGATAGCTCGCAGCCAGAAAGAGCTAGCCTGGAAAGCTGTTGCTCAGCCTCATCTGCCCATGGCACTACTCGCACAGAGGCACAGAGACTGGGGCTGCTTCCTTGTCTTGCCCCCTAAAACTTCAAACGTGTCTTTGGGATCCGTGTTGGGCGTCTGTGGCATCCCTGCTTCGAAAATGCGAACGTCTGCAGATAGCTCGCAGGCAAGGAGAGATAGTCTGGAAAGCTGTTGCTCAGCCTCATCTGCCCATGGCACTGCTCACACAGAGGCACAGAGACTGGGGCTGCTTGCTTGTCTAGCCCCCTCAAACTTCAAATGTAGCTTAGGTGGTCCATGCCGCGTGTCTCCTGCATCCCTGCTCCAAAAATGCAAATGTCTGCAGATAGCTCGCAGCCAGAAAGAGCTAGCCTGGAAAGCTGTTGCTCAGCCTCATCTGCCAATGGCACTGCTCGCACAGAGGCACAGAGACTGGGGCTGCTTGCTTGTCTTCCCACGTCAGACTTCAAATGTAGCATTGGGGTGCATGCCGGGCTCCTCCGGCAGCCCTGCTCCCAAAATTCGAATGTCTGCAGATAGATTGCAGCCAGAAAGAGCTAGCCTGGAAAGCTGTTGCTCAGCCTCATCTGCCCATGGCACTGCTCGCACAGAGGCACAGAGACTGGGGCTGCTTGCTTGTCTAGCCCCCTCAAACTTCAAACGTATCTTAGGTGGTCCATGCCGGGTGCCTCCGGCATCCCTGCTCCAAAAATGCAAACGTCTGCAGATAGCTCGCAGCCAGAAAGAGCTAGCCTGGAAAGCTGTTGCTCAGCCTCATCTGCCCATGGCACTGCTCGCACAGAGGCACAGAGACTGGAGCTGCTTGCTTGTCTTGCCCCCTCAAACTTCAAACGTATCTTAGGTGGTCCATGCCGGGTGCCTATGGCATCCCTGCTCCGAAAATGCAAACGTCTCCGAACAGCTCGCATGCAAGGAGAGATAGTCTGGAAAGCTGTTGCTCAGCCTCATCTGCTCGTGGCACTGCTCACAGAGAGGCACAGAGACTGGATCTGCTTGCTTCTCTTGCCACCTCAAACTTCAAACGTATCTTTGGGATCCGTGTCGGGCGTCTGCGGCAGCCCTGCTCTGAAAATGCGAACGTCTGCAGATAGCTCGCAGCCAGAAAGAGCTAGCCTGGAAAGCTGTTGCTCAGCCTCATCTGCCCATGGCACTGCTCGCACAGAGGCACAGAGACTGGGGCTGCTTGCTTGTCTTGCCCCCTCAAACTTCAAACGTGGCTTTGGGATCCGTGTCGGGCGTCTGCGGCAGCCCTGCTCTGAAAATGCGAACGTCTGCAGATAGCTCGCAGCCAGAAAGAGCTAGCCTTGAAAGCTGTTGCTCAGCCTCATCTGCCCATGGCACTGCTCGCACAGAGGCACAGAGACTGGGGCTGCTTGCTTGTCTTGCCACGTCAAATTTCAAACGTAGCTTAGGCTGTCTGTGCCAGGCGCCTCCGGCAGCCCTGCTCCAAAAATGCGAACGTCTGCAGATAGCTCGCAGCCAGAAAGAGCTAGCCTGGAAAGCTGTTGCTCAGCCTCATCTGCCCATGGCACTGCTCGCACAGAGGCACAGAGACTGGGGCTGCTTGCTTGTCTTGCCACGTCAAACTTCAAACGTGGCTTTGGGATCCGTGTCGGGCGTCTGCGGCAGCCCTGCTCCGAAAATGCAAACGTCTGCAGATAGCTCGCAGCCAGAAAGAGCTAGCCTGGAAAGCTGTTGCTCAGCCTCATCTGCCCATGGCACTGCTCGCACAGAGGCACAGAGACTGGGGCTGCTTGCTTGTCTTGCCCCCTCAAACTTCAAACGTGGCTTTGGGATCCGTGTCGGGCGTCTGCGGCAGCCCTGCTCTGAAAATGCGAACGTCTGCAGATAGCTCGCAGCCAGAAAGAGCTAGCCTTGAAAGCTGTTGCTCAGCCTCATCTGCCCATGGCACTGCTCGCACAGAGGCACAGAGACTGGGGCTGCTTGCTTGTCTTGCCACGTCAAATTTCAAACGTAGCTTAGGCTGTCTGTGCCAGGCGCCTCCGGCAGCCCTGCTCCAAAAATGCGAACGTCTGCAGATAGCTCGCAGCCAGAAAGAGCTAGCCTGGAAAGCTGTTGCTCAGCCTCATCTGCCCATGGCACTGCTCGCACAGAGGCACAGAGACTGGGGCTGCTTGCTTGTCTTGCCACGTCAAACTTCAAACGTGGCTTTGGGATCCGTGTCGGGCGTCTGCGGCAGCCCTGCTCCGAAAATGCAAACGTCTGCAGATAGCTCGCAGCCAGAAAGAGCTAGCCTGGAAAGCTGTTGCTCAGCCTCATCTGCCCATGGCACTGCTCGCACAGAGGCACAGAGACTGGGGCTGCTTGCTTGTCTTGCCACCTCAAACTTCAAACGTATCTTAGGTGGTCCATGCCGGGTGCCTCCGGCATCCCTGCTCTGCAAATGCAAACGTCTGCAGACAGCTCGCAGACAAGGAGAGATAGTCTGGAAAGCTGTTGCTCAGCCTCATCTGCCCATGGCACTGCTCACACAGAGGCACAGAGACTGGAGCTGCTTGCTTGTCTTACCACCTCAAACTTCAAACGTATCTTAGGTGATCCATGCCGGGTGCCTCCGTCATCCATGCTCCGAAAATGCGAACGTCTGCAGATAGCTCGCAGCCAGAAAGAGCTAGCCTGGAAAGCTGTTGCTCAGCCTCATCTGCCCATGGCACTGCTCGCACAGACGCACACAGACTGGGGCTGCTTGCTTGTCTTGCCCCCTCAAACTTCAAACGTATCTTAGGTGGTCCATGCCGGGTGCCTCCGGTAGCCCTACTCCAAAAATGCGAACGTCTGCAGATAGCTCGCAGCCAGAAAGAGCTAGCCTGGAAAGCTGTTGCTCAGCCTCATCTGCCCATGGCACTGCTCGCACAGAGGCACAGAGACTGGGGCTGCTTGCTTGTCTAGCCCCCTCAAACTTCAAACGTATCTTAGGTGGTCCATGCCGGGTGTCTCCTGCATCCCTGCTCCAAAAATGCAAACGTCTGCAGATAACTCGCAGCCAGAAAGAGCTAGCCTTGAAAGCTGTTGCTCAGCCTCATCTGCCCATGGCACTGCTCGCACAGAGGCACAGAGACTGGAGCTGCTTGCTTGTCTTGCCCCCTCAAACTTCAAACGTATCTTAGGTGGTCCATGTCGGGTGCCTCCGGCATCCCTGCTCCGAAAATGCAAACGTCTCCAGACAGCTCGCAGGCAAGGAGAGATAGTCTGGAAAGCTGTTGCTCAGCCTCATCTGCTCGTGGCACTGCTCACAGAGAGGCACAGAGACTGGATCTGCTTGCTTCTCTTGCCACCTCAAACTTCAAAGGTAGCTTTGGGATCCGTGTCGGGCGTCTGCGGCAGCCCTGCTCTGAAAATGCGAACGTCTGCAGATAGCTCGCAGCCAGAAAGAGCTAGCCTTGAAAGCTGTTGCTCAGCCTCATCTGCCCATGGCACTGCTCGCACAGAGGCACAGAGACTGGGGCTGCTTGCTTGTCTTGCCACGTCAAATTTCAAACGTAGCTTAGGCTGTCTGTGCCGGGCGCCTCCGGCAGCCCTGCTCCAAAAATGCGAACGTCTGCAGATAGCTCGCAGGCAGAAAGAGCTAGCCTGCAAAGCTGTTGCTCAGCCTCATCTGCCCATGGCACTGCTCGCACAGAGGCACAGAGACTGGGGCTGCTTGCTTGTCTTGCCCCCTCAAACTTCAAACGTGGCTTTGGGATCCGTGTCGGGCGTCTGCGGCAGCCCTGCTCCAAAAATGCAAACGTCTGCAGATAGCTCGCAGCCAGAAAGAGCTAGCCTGGAAAGCTGTTGCTCAGCCTCATCTGCCCATGGCACTGCTCGCACAGAGGCACAGAGACTGGGGCTGCTTGCTTGTCTTGCCCCCTCAAACTTCAAACGTAGCTTAGGTGGTCCATGCCGGGGGCCTCCGGCATCCCTGCTCCGAAAATGCGAACGTCTGCAGATAGCTCGCAGCCAGAAAGAGCTAGCCTGGAAAGCTGTTGCTCAGCCTCATCTGCCCATGGCACTACTCGCACAGAGGCACAGAGACTGGGGCTGCTTCCTTGTCTTGCCCCCTCAAACTTCAAACGTGTCTTTGGGATCCGTGTTTGGCATCTGTGGCATCCCTGCTTCGAAAATGCGAACGTCTGCAGATAGCTCGCAGGCAGAAAGAGCTAGCCTGGAAAGGTGTTGCTCAGCCTCATCTGCCCATGGCACTGCTCGCACAGAGGCACAGAGACTGGGGCTGCTTGCTTGTCTTGCCACCTCAAACTTCAAACGTATCTTAGGTGGTCCATACCGGGTGCCTCCGGCATCCCTGCTCTGCAAATGCAAACGTCTGCAGACAGCTCGCAGACAAGGAGAGATAGTCTGGAAAGCTGTTGCTCAGCCTCATCTGCCCATGGCACTGCTCGCACAGAGGCACAGAGACTGGAGCTGCTTGCTTGTCTTACCACCTCAAACTTCAAACGTATCTTAGGTGACCCATGTCGGATGCCTCCGGCATCTCTGCTCCGAAAATGCGAACGTCTGCAGATAGCTCGCAGCCAGAAAGAGCTAGCCTGGAAAGCTGTTGCTCAGCCTCATCTGCCCATGGCACTGCTCGCACAGAGGCACAGAGACTGGGGCTGCTTGCTTGTCTTGCCCCCTCAAACTTCAAACGTATCTTAGGTGGTCCATGCCGGGTGCCTCCGGCAGCCCTACTCCAAAAATGCGAACGTCTGCAGATAGCTCGCAGGCAGAAAGAGCTAGCCTGGAAAGCTGTTGCTCAGCCTCATCTGCCCGTGGCACTGCTCGCACTGAGGCACAGAGACTGAGGCTGCTTGCTTGTCTTGCCACCTCAAACTTCAAATGTAGCTTTGGGGGTCCGAGCAGGGGGCCTCTGACAGCCCTGCTCCGAAAATGCGAACGTCTGCAGATAGCTCGCAGGCAGAAAGAGCTAGCCTGAAAACTGTTGCTCAGCCTCATCTGCCCATGGCACTGCTCGCACAGAGGCACAGAGACTGGGGCTGCTTGCTTGTCTTGCCACCTCAAACTTCAAACGTATCTTAGGTTGTGCATGCCGGGTGCCTCCGGCATCCCTGCTCCAAAAATGCAAACGTCTGCAGATAGCTCGCAGCCAGAAAGAGCTAGCCTGGAAAGCTGTTGCTCAGCCTCATCTGCCCATGGCACTGCTCGCACAGAGGCACAGAGACTGGGGCTGCTTGCTTGTCTTGCCACGTCAGACTTCAAAAATAGCTGAGGCTGTCCGTGCCGTGCGCCTCCGGCAGGGCTGCTCGGAAAATGCGAACGTCTGCAGATAGCTCGCAGGCAGAAAGAGCTAGCCTGGAGAGCTGTTGCTCAGCCTCATCTGCCCATGGCACTGCTCGCACAGAGGCACAGAGACTGGGGTGCTTGTATGTCTTGCCACCTCAAACTTCAAACGTATCTTAGGTGGTGCATGCCGGGTGACTCCGGCATCCCTGCTCCAAAAATGCAAACGTCTGCAGATAGCTCGCAGGCAGAAAGAGCTAGCCTGGAAAGCTGTTGCTCAGCCTCATCTGCCCATGGCACTGCTCGCACAGAGGCACAGAGACTGGGGCTGCTTGCTTGTCTTGCCACCTCAAACTTCACACGTAGCATTGGGGGTGCATGCCGGGCTTCTCCGGCAGCCCTGCTCCCAAAATGCAAACGTGTGCAGACAGATTGCAGACAGAAAGAGCTAGCCTGGAAAGCTGTTGCTCAGCCTCATCTGCCCATGGCACTGCTCGCACAGAGGCACAGAGACTGGGGCTGCTTGCTTGTCTTGCCACCTCAAACTTCAGACGTATCTTAGGCTGTCCGAGCCGGGCGCCTCCAGCAGGGCTGCTCTGAAAATGCGAACGTCTGCAGATAGCTCGCAGACAGAAAGAGCTAGCCTGGAAAGCTGTTGCTCAGCCTTATCTGCCAATGGCACTGCTCGCACAGAGGCACAGAGCCTGGGGTCCTTGTATGTCTTGCCGCCTCAAACTTCAAACGTATCTTAGGTGGTGCATGCCGGGTGCCTCCGGCATCCCTGCTCCAAAAATGCAAACGTCTGCAGATAGCTCTGAGCCAGAAAGAGCTAGCCTGGAAAGCTGTTGCTCAGCCTCATCTGCCCATGGCACTGCTCGCACAGAGGCACAGAGACTGGGGCTGCTTGCTTGTCTTGCCACCTCAAACTTCAAATGTAGCTTTGGGGTCCGTGCAGGGGGCCTCTGACAGCCCTGCTCTGAAAATGCGAACGTCTACAGATAGATCGCAGGCAGAAATAGCTAGCCTGAAAACTGTTGCTCAGCCTCATCTGCCCATGGCACTGCTCGCACAGAGGCACAGAGACTGGGTCTGCTTGCTTGTCTTGCCCCCTCAAACTTCACATGTAGCAGTGGGGGTGCATGCCGGGTGCCTACGGCATCCCTGCTCCGAAAATGCAAACGTCTGCAGATAGCTCGCAGCCAGAAAGAGCTAGCCTGGAAAGCTGTTGCTCAGCCTCATCTGCCCATGGCACTGCTCGCACAGAGGCACAGAGACTGGGGCTGCTTGCTTGTCTTGCCACCTCAAACTTCAAATGTAGCTTTGGGGGTCCGTGAAGGGGGCCTCTGACAGCCCTGCTCTGAAAATGCAAACGTCTGCAGATAGCTCGCAGGCAGAAAGGCTAGCCTGAAAACTGTTGCTCAGCCTCATCTGCCCATGGCACTGCTCGCACAGAGGCACAGAGACTGGGGCTGCTTGCTTGTCTAGCCCCGTCAAAATTGAAATGTAGCTTAGGTGGTTCGTGCCGGGCGTCTCCGGCAGCCCTGCTCTGAAAATGCGAACGTCTGCAGATAGCTCGCAGCCAGAAAGAGCTAGCCTGGAAAGCTGTTGCTCAGCCTCATCTGCCCATGGCACTGCTCGCACAGAGGCACAGAGACTGGGGCTGCTTGCTTGTCTTGCCCCCTCAAACTTCAAACGTAGCTTAGGTGGTCCATGCCGGGGGCCTCCGGCAGGGCTGCTCCGAAAATGCGAACGTCTGCAGATAGCTCGCAGGCAGAAAGAGCTACCCTGGAAAGCTGTTGCTCAGCTTCATCTGCCCATGGCACTGCTCACACAGAGGCACAGAGACAAGAGCTGCTTGCTTGTATTGCACCCTCAAACTTCAAACGTAGCTTTGGGATCCGTGTCGGGCGTCTGCGGCAGCCCTGCTCTGAAAATGCGAACGTCTGCAGATAGCTCGCAGCCAGAAAGAGCTAGCCTGGAAAGCTGTTGCTCAGCCTCATCTGCCCATGGCATTGCTCGCACAGAGGCACAGAGACTGGGGCTGCTTGCTTGTCTCGCCACCTCAAACTTCAAACGTATCTTAGGTGGTCCATGCCGGGTGCCTACGGCATCCCTGCTCCGAAAATGCAAACGTCTGCAGATAGCTCGCAGCCAGAAAGAGCTAGCCTGGAAAGCTGTTGCTCAGCCTCATCTGCCCATGGCACTGCTCGCACAGAGGCACAGAGACTGGGGCTGCTTGCTTGCCTTGCCACCTCAAACTTCAAATGTAGCTTTGGAGGTCCGTGCAGGGGGCCTCAGACAGCCCTGCTCTGAAAATGCAAACGTCTGCAGATAGCTCGCAGGCAGAAAGAGCTAGCCTGAAAACTGTTGCTCAGCCTCATCTGCCCATGGCACTGCTCGCACAGAGGCACAGAGACTGGGGCTGCTTGCTTGTCTAGCCCCGTCAAAATTGAAATGTAGCTTAGGTGGTTCGTGCCGGGCGTCTCCGGCAGCCCTGCTCTGAAAATGCGAACGTCTGCAGATAGCTCGCAGCCAGAAAGAGCTAGCCTGGAAAGCTGTTGCTCAGCCTCATCTGCCCATGGCACTGCTCGCACAGAGGCACAGAGACTGGGGCTGCTTCCTTGTCTTGCCACCTCAAACTTCAAATGTAGCAGTGGGGACGCATGCCGGGCGCCTCTGGCAGCCCTGCTCTGAAAACTCGAAAGTCTGCAGATAGCTCGCAGCCAGAAAGAGCTAGCCTGGAAAGCTGTTGCTCAGCCTCATCTGCCCATGACACTGCTCGCACAGAGGCACAGAGACTGGGGCTGCTTGCTTGTCTTGCCACCTCAAACTTCAAATGTAGCTTAGGCTGTCCGTGCCGGGCGCCTCCGGCAGCCCTGGTCCGAAAATGCGAACGTCTGCAGATAGCTCGCAGCCAGAAAGAGCTAGCCTGGAAAGCTGTTGCTCAGCCTCTTCTGCCCATGGCACTGCTCGCACAGAGGCACAGAGACTGGGGTGCTTGTATGTCTTGCCACCTCAAACTTCAAACGTATCTTAGGTGGTGCATGCCGGGTGCCTCCGGCATCCCTGCTCTGAAAATGCAAACGTCTGCAGACAGCTCGCAGACCAGAAGAGCTAGCCTTGAAAGCTGTTGCTCAGCCTCATCTGCTCGTGGCACTGCTCGCACAGAGGCACAGAGACTGGGGCTGCTTGCTTGTCTTGCCCCCTCAAACTTCAAACGTAGCTTAGGTGGTCCGTGCCGGGGGCCTCTGACAGCCCTGCTCCGAAAATGCGAACGTCTGCAGATAGCTCGCAGGCAGAAAGAGCTAGCCTGAAAACTGTTGCTCAGCGTCATCTGCCCATGGCACTGCTCGCACAGAGGCACAGAGACTGGGGCTGCTTGCTTGTCCAGCCCCGTCAAACTTGAAATGTAGCATTGGGGGTGCATGTGGGGCGCCTCCGGCAGTCCTGCTCTGAAAATGCGAACGTCTGCAGATAGCTCTCAGCCAGAAAGAGCTAGCCTGGAAAGCTGTTTCTCAGCCTCATCTGCCCATGGCACTGCTCGCACAGAGGCACAGAGCCTGGGGCTGCTTGCTTGTCTTGCCACCTCAAACTTCAAACGTATCTTAGGCGGTCCATGCCGGGTGCCTACGGCATCCCTGCTCCGAAAATGCAAACGTCTGCAGACAGCTCGCAGCCAGAAAGAGCTAGCCTGGAAAGCTGTTGCTCAGCCTCATCTGCCCATGGCACTGCTCGCACAGAGGCACAGAGACTGGGGCTGCTTGCTTGTCTTCCCACGTCAGATGTCAAATGCAGCATTGGGGGTGCATGCCGGGCTCCTCCGGCAGCCCGGCTCTGAAAATTCGAACGTCTGCAGATAGATCTCAGCCAGAAAGAGCTAGCCTGGAAAACTGTTGCTCAGCCTCATCTGCCCATGGCACTGCTCGCACAGAGGCACAGAGACTGGGGCTGCTTGCTTGCCTTGCCCCCTCAAACTTCAAACGTATCTTAGCTGGTCCGTTCCGCGGGCCTCCGGCAGGGCTGCTCCGAAAATGCAAACGTCTCAATATAGCTCGCAGTCAGAAAGAGCTAGCCTGGAAAGCTGTTGCTCAGCCTCATCTGCCCATGGCACTGCTCGCACAGAGGCACAGAGACTGGGGCTGCTTGCTTGTCTTGCCACCTCAAACTTCAAAGGTATCTTAGCTGGTCCATGCCGGGTGCCTCCGGCATCCCTGCTCCGAAAATGCAAACGTCTGCAGATAGCTCGCAGCCAGAAAGAGATAGCCTGGAAAGCTGTTGCTCAGCCTCATCTGCCCATGGCACTGCTCGCACAGAGGCACAGAGACTGGGGCTGCTTGCTTGTCTTGCCACCTCAAACTTCAAAGGTATCTTAGGTGGTCCATGCCGGGTGACTCCGGCATCCCTACTCCGAAAATGCAAACGTCTGCAGACAGCTCGCAGACAAGAAGAGCTAGCCTTGAAAGATGTTGCTCAGCCTCATCTGCCCATGGCACTGCTCGCACACAGGCACAGAGACTGGTGCTGCTTGTTGTCTTGCCCCCTCAAACTTCAAACGTAACTTAGGTGGTCCATGCCGGGGGACTCCAGCAGGGCTGCTCCCAAAATGCGAACGTCTGCAGATAGCTCGCAGGCACAAAGAGCTATCCTGGAAACCTGTTGCTCAGCCTCATCTGCCCATGGCACTGCTCACACAGAGGCACAGAGACTAGAGCTGCTTGCTTGTCTGGCCCCCTCAAACTTCAAACGTGGCTTTGGCATCCGTGTCGGGCGTCTGAGGCAGCCCTGCTCTGAAAATGCGAACGTCTGCAGATAGCTCGCAGGCAGAAAGAGCTAGCCTGAAAACTGTTGCTCAGCCTCATCTGCCCATGGCACTGCTCGCACAGAGGCACAGAGACTGGGGCTGCTTGCTTGTCTTGCCACCTCAAACTTCAAACGTATCTTAGGTTGTGCATGCCCGGTGCCTCCGGCATCCCTGCTCCAAAAATGCAAACGTCTGCAGATAGCTCGCAGCCAGAAAGAGCTAGCCAGGAAAGCTGTTGCTCAGCCTCATCTGCCCATGGCACTGCTCGCACAGAGGCACAGAGACTGGGGTGCTTGTATGTCTTGCCACCTCAAACTTCAAACGTATCTTAGGTGGTGCATGCCGGGTGACTCCGGCATCCCTGCTCCAAAAATGCAAACGTCTGCAGATAGCTCGCAGGCAGAAAGAGCTAGCCTGGAAAGCTGTTGCTCAGCCTCATCTGCCCATGGCACTGCTCGCACAGAGGCACAGAGACTGGGGCTGCTTGCTTGTCTTGCCCCCTCAAACTTCAAACGTAGCTTAGGTGGTCCATGCCGGGTGCCTCCGGCAGCCCTACTCTGAAAATGAAAACGTCTGCAGACAGCTCGCAGACCAGAAGAGCTAGCCTTGAAAGCTGTTGCTCAGCCTCATCTGCCCGTGGCACTGCTCGCACAGAGGCACAGAGACTGGGGCTGCTTGCTTGTCTTGCCACCTCAAAGTTCACATGTAGCATTGGGGGTGCATGCCGGGCTTCTCCGGCAGCCCTGCTCCCAAAATGCAAACGTGTGCAGACAGATTGCAGCCAGAAAGAGCTAGCCTGGAAAGCTGTTGCTCAGCCTCATCTGCCCATGGCACTGCTCGCACAGAGGCACAGAGACTGGGGCTGCTTGCTTGTCTTGCCACCTCAAACTTCAAATGTAGCTTTGGGGGTCCGTGAAGGGGGCCTCTGACAGCCCTGCTCTGAAAATGCAAACGTCTGCAGATAGCTCGCAGGCAGAAAGGCTAGCCTGAAAACTGTTGCTCAGCCTCATCTGCCCATGGCACTGCTCGCACAGAGGCACAGAGACTGGGGCTGCTTGCTTGTCTAGCCCCGTCAAAATTGAAATGTAGCTTAGGTGGTTCGTGCCGGGCGTCTCCGGCAGCCCTGCTCTGAAAATGCGAACGTCTGCAGATAGCTCGCAGCCAGAAAGAGCTAGCCTGGAAAGCTGTTGCTCAGCCTCATCTTCCCATGGCACTGCTCGCACACAGGCACAGAGACTGGGGCTGCTTGTTGTCTTGCCCCCTCAAACTTCAAACGTAGCTTAGGTGGTCCGTGCCGGGGGACTCCAGCAGGGCTGCTCTGAAAATGCGAACGTCTGCAGATAGCTCGCAGGCAGAAAGAGCTAGCCTGGAAAGCTGTTGCTCAGCCTCATCTGCACATGGCACTGCTCACACAGAGGCACAGAGACTAGAGCTGCTTGCTTGTATTGCACCCTCAAACTTCAAATGTAGCTTTGGGATCCGTGTCGGGCGTCTGCGGCAGCCCTGCTCTGAAAATGCGAACGTCTGCAGATAGCTCGCAGGCAGAAAGAGCTAGCCTGGAAAGCTGTTGCTCAGCCTCATCTGCCCATGGCACTGCTCGCACAGAGGCACAGAGACTGGGGCTGCTTGCTTGTCTTGCCCCCTCAAACTTCAAACGTAGCTTAGGTGGTCCGTGCCGGGGGACTCCAGCAGGGCTGCTCCCAAAATGCGAACGTCTGCAGATAGCTCGCAGCCAGAAAGAGCTAGCCTGGAAAGCTGTTGCTCAGCCTCATCTGCCCATGGCACTGCTCGCACTGAGGCACAGAGACTGGGGCTGCTTGCTTGTCTTGCCCCCTCAAACTTCAAATGTATCTTTGGGGGTCCGTGCAGGGCGTCTGCGGCAGCCCTGCTCTGAAAATACGAACGTCTGCAGATAGTTCGCAGGCAGAAAGAGCTAGCCTGAAAACTGTTGCTCAGCCTCATCTGCCCATGGCACTGCTCGCACAGAGGCACAGAGCCTGGGGCTGCTTGCTTGTCTTGCCACCTCAAACTTCAAACGTATCTTAGGCGGTCCATGCCGGCTGCCTACGGCATCCCTGCTCCGAAAATGCAAACGTCTGCAGACAGCTCGCAGCCAGAAAGAGCTAGCCTGGAAAGCTGTTGCTCAGCCTCATCTGCCCATGGCACTGCTCGCACAGAGGCACAGAGACTGGGGCTGCTTGCTTGTCTTCCCACGTCAGATGTCAAATGCAGCATTGGGGGTGCATGCCGGGCTCCTCCGGCAGCCCTGCTCTGAAAATTCGAACGTCTGCAGATAGATCTCAGCCAGAAAGAGCTAGCCTGGAAAACTGTTGCTCAGCCTCATCTGCCCATGGCACTGCTCGCACAGAGGCACAGAGACTGGGGCTGCTTGCTTGCCTTGCCCCCTCAAACTTCAAACGTATCTTAGCTGGTCCGTTCCGGGGGCCTCCGGCAGGGCTGCTCCGAAAATGCAAACGTCTCAATATAGCTCGCAGTCAGAAAGAGCTAGCCTGGAAAGCTGTTGCTCAGCCTCATCTGCCCATGGCACTGCTCGCACAGAGGCACAGAGACTGGGGCTGCTTGCTTGTCTTGCCACCTCAAACTTCAAACGTATCTTAGGTGGTCCATGCCGGGTGACTCCGGCATCCCTGCTCCAAAAATGCAAACGTCTGCAGATAGCTCGCAGCCAGAAAGAGCTAGCCTGGAAAGCTGTTGCTCAGCCTCATCTGCCCATGGCACTGCTCGCACAGAGGCACAGAGACTGGGGCTGCTTGCTTGTCTTGCCCCCTCAAACTTCAAACGTAGCTTAGGTGGTCCATGCCGGGTGCCTCCGGCAGCCCTACTCCGAAAATGCAAACGTCTGCAGACAGCTCGCAGACAAGAAGAGCTTGCCTTGAAAGATGTTGCTCAGCCTCATCTGCCCATGGCACTGCTCGCACAGAGGCACAGAGACTGGGGCTGCTTGCTTGTCTTGCCCCCTCAAACTTCAAAAGTAACTTAGGTGGTCCATGCCGGGGGACTCCAGCAGGGCTGCTCCCAAAATGCGAACGTCTGCAGATAGCTCGCAGCCAGAAAGAGCTATCCTGGAAAGCTGTTGCTCAGCCTCATCTGCCCATGGCACTGCTCACACAGAGGCACAGAGACTAGAGCTGCTTGCTTGTCTGGCCCCCTCAAACTTCAAACGTGGCTTTGGCATCCGTGTCGGGCGTCTGAGGCAGCCCTGCTCTGAAAATGCGAACGTCTGCAGATAGCTCGCAGGCAGAAAGAGCTAGCCTGGAAAGCTGTTGCTCAGCCTCATCTGCCCATGGCACTGCTCGCACAGAGGCACAGAGCCTGGGGCTGCTGGCTTGTCTTGCCCCCTCAAACTTCAAACGTATCTTAGGTGGTCCGTGCCGGGGGACTCCAGCAGGGCTGCTCCCAAAATGCGAACGTCTGCAGATAGCTCGCAGCCAGAAAGAGCTAGCCTGGAAACCTGTTGCTCAGCCTCATCTGCCCATTGCACTGCTCGCACAGAGGCACAGAGACTGGGGCTGCTTGCTTGTCTTGCCATCTCAAACTTCAAACGTAGCTTAGGTGGTCCGTGCCGGGGGCCTCCGGCAGGGCTGCTCTGAAAATGCGAACGTCTGCAGATAGCTCGCAGACAGAAAGAGCTAGCCTGGAAAGCTGTTGCTCAGCCTCATCTGCCCATGGCACTGCTCGCACTGAGGCACAGAGACTGAGGCTGCTTGCTTGTCTTGCCACCTCAAACTTCAAATGTAGCTTTGGGGGTCCGTGCAGGGGGCCTCTGACAGCCCTGCTCCGAAAATGAGAACGTCTGCAGATAGCTCGCAGGCAGAAAGAGCTAGCCTGAAAACTGTTGCTCAGCCTCATCTGCCCATGGCACTGCTCGCACAGAGGCACAGAGACTGGGGCTGCTTGCTTGTCTTGCCACGTCAGACTTCAAACGTAGCTTAGGCTGTCCGTGCCGTGCGCCTCCGGCAGCCCTGGTCCGAAAATGCGAACGTCTGCAGATAGCTCGCAGGCAGAAAGAGCTAGCCTGGAAAGCTGTTGCTCTGCCTCATCTGCCCATGGCACTGCTCGCACAGAGGCACAGAGACTGGGGCTGCTTGCTTGTCTTGCCACCTCAAACTTCACATGTAGCATTGGGGGTGCATGCCGGGCTCCTCCGGCAGCCCTGCTCTGAAAATTCGAATGTCTGCAGATAGATTGCAGCCAGAAAGAGCTAGCCTGGAAAGCTGCTGCTCAGCCTCATCTTCCCATGGCACTGCTCGCACACAGGCACAGAGACTGGGGCTGCTTGTTGTCTTGCCCCCTCAAACTTCAAACGTAGCTTAGGTGGTCCGTGCCGGGGGACTCCAGCAGGGCTGCTCTGAAAATGCGAACGTCTGCAGATAGCTCGCAGGCAGAAAGAGCTATCCTGGAAAGCTGTTGCTCAGCCTCATCTGCCCATGGCACTGCTCACACAGAGGCACAGAGACTAGAGCTGCTTGCTTGTATTGCGCCCTCAAACTTCAAACGTAGCTTTGGCATCCGTGTCGGGCGTCTGCGGCAGCCCTGCTCTGAAAATGCGAACGTCTGCAGATAGCTCGCAGCCAGAAAGAGCTAGCCTGGAAAGCTGTTGCTCAGCCTCATCTGCCCATGGCACTGCTCGCACAGAGGCACAGAGACTGGGGCTGCTTGCTTGTCTTGCCCCCTCAAACTTCAAATGTAGCTTAGGTGGTCCGTGCCGGGGGCCTCCGGCAGGGCTGCTCCGAAAATGCGAACGTCTGCAGATAGCTCGCAGGCAGAAAGAGCTAGCCTGAAAACTGTTGCTCAGCCTCATCTGCCCATGGCACTGCTCGCACACGGGCACAGAGACTGGGGCTGCTTGCTTGTCTAGACCCGTCAAACTTGAAATGTAGCATTGGGGGTGCATGCCGGGCGCCTCCGGCAGCCCTGCTCCCAAAATGCAAACGTCTGCAGATAGATTGCAGCCAGAAAGAGCTAGCCTGGAAAGCTGTTGCTCAGCCTCATCTGCCCATGGCACTGCTCGCACAGAGGCACAGAGACTGGGGCTGCTTGCTTGTCTTCCCACATCAGACTTCAAACGTAGCTTAGGCTGTCCGTGCCGGGCGCCTCCGGCAGCCCTGCTCCATAAATGCGAACGTCTGCAGATAGCTCGCAGTCAGAAAGAGCTAGCCTGGAAAGCTGTTGCTCAGCCTAATCTGCCCATGGCACTGCTCGCACAGAGGCACAGAGACTGGGGCTGCTTGCTTGCCTTGCCACCTCAAACTTCAAATGTAGCTTTGGGGGTCCGTGCAGGGGGCCTCTGACAGCCCTGCTCTGAAAATGCAAACGTCTGCAGATAGCTCGCAGCCGGAAAGAGCTAGCCTGGAAAGCTGTTGCTCAGCCTCATCTGCCCATGGCACTGCTCGCACAGAGGCACAGAGACTGGGGCTGCTTGCTTGTCTTGCCCCCTCAAACTTCAAACGTAGCTCAGGTGGTCCATTCCGGGGGCCTCCAGCAGCCCTGCTCCGAAAATGCAAACGTCTGCAGACAGCTCGCAGCCAGAAAGAGCTAGCCTGGAAAGCTGTTGCTCAGCCTCATCTGCCCATGGCACTGCTCGCACAGAGGCACAGAGACTGGGGCTGCTTGCTTGTCTTGCCACCTCAAACTTCAAACGTATCTTAGGCGGTCCATGCCGGGTGCCTACGGCATCACTGCTCCGAAAATGCAAACGTCTGCAGACAGCTCGCAGCCAGAAAGAGCTAGCCTGGAAAGCTGTTGCTCAGCCTCATCTGCCCATGGCACTGCTCGCACAGAGGCACAGAGACTGGGGCTGCTTGCTTGTCTTCCCACGTCAGATGTCAAATGCAGCATTGGGGATGCATGCCGGGCTCCTCCGGCAGCCCTGCTCTGAAAATTCGAACGTCTGCAGATAGATCTCAGCCAGAAAGAGCTAGCCTGGAAAACTGTTGCTCAGCCTCATCTGCCCATGGCAATGCTCGCACAGAGGCACAGAGACTAGAGCTGCTTGCTTGCCTTGCCCCCTCAAACTTCAAACGTATCTTAGCTGGTCCGTTCCGGGGGCCTCCGGCAGGGCTGCTCCGAAAATGCAAACGTCTCAATATAGCTCGCAGTCAGAAAGAGCTAGCCTGGAAAGCTGTTGCTCAGCCTCATCTGCCCATGGCACTGCTCGCACAGAGGCACAGAGACTGGGGCTGCTTGCTTGTCTTGCCACCTCAAACTTCTAAGGTATCTTAGCTGGTCCATGCCGGGTGCCTCCGGCATCCCTGCTCCGAAAATGCAAACGTCTGCAGATAGCTCGCAGCCAGAAAGAGCTAGCCTGGAAAGCTGTTGCTCAGCCTAATCTGCCCATGGCACTGCTCGCACAGAGGCACAGAGACTGGGGCTGCTTGCTTGTCTTGCCACCTCAAACTTCAAAGGTATCTTAGGTGGTCCATGCCGGGTGACTCCGGCATCCCTGCTCCAAAAATGCGAACGTCTGCAGATAGCTCTCAGCCAGAAAGAGCTAGCCTAGAAAGCTGTTGCTCAGCCTCATCTGCCCATGGCACTGCTCGCACAGAGGCACAGAGACTGGGGCTGCTTGCTTGTCTTGCCCCCTCAGACTTCAAACGTAGCTTAGGTGGTCCGTGCCGGGTGCCTCCGGCAGCCCTACTCCGAGAACGCAAACGTCTGCCGACAGCTCGCAGACAAGAAGAGCTAGCCTTGAAAGATGTTGCTCAGCCTCATCTGCCCATGGCACTGCTCGCACACAGGCACAGAGACTGGGGCTGCTTGTTGTCTTGCCCCCTCAAACTTCAAACGTAACTTAGGTGGTCCATGCCGGGGGACTCCAGCAGGGCTGCTCCCAAAATGCGAACGTCTGCAGATAGCTCGCAGGCACAAAGAGCTATCCTGGAAAGCTGTTGCTCAGCCTCATCTGCCCATGGCACTGCTCGCACAGAGGCACAGAGACTAGAGCTGCTTGCTTGTCTGGCCCCCTCAAACTTCAAACGTGGCTTTGGCATCCGTGTCGGGCGTCTGAGGCAGCCCTGCTCTGAAAATGCGAACGTCTGCAGATAGCTCGCAGGCAGAAAGAGCTAGCCTGGAAAGCTGTTGCTCAGCCTCATCTGCCCATGGCACTGCTCGCACAGAGGCACAGAGCCTGGGGCTGCTTGCTTGTCTTGCCCCCTCAAACTTCAAACGTATCTTAGGTGGTCCATGCCGGGTGCCTACGGCATCTCTGCTCCGAAAATGCAAACGTCTCAATATAGCTCGCAGCCAGAAAGAGCTAGCCTGGAAACCTGTTGCTCAGCCTCATCTGCCCATGGCACTGCTCGCACAGAGGCACAGAGACTGGGGCTGCTTGCTTGTCTTGCCACCTCAAACTTCAAACGTAGCTTAGGTGGTCCGTGCCGGGGGCCTCCGGCAGGGCTGCTCGGAAAATGCGAACGTCTGCAGATAGCTCGCAGACAGAATGAGCTAGCCTGGAAGGCTGTGGCTCAGCCTCATCTGCCCATGGCACTGCTCGCACTGAGGCACAGAGACTGGGGCTGCTTGCTTGTCTTGCCACCTCAAACTTCAAATGTAGCTTTGGGGGTCCGTGCAGGGGGCCTCTGACAGCCCTGCTCCGAAAATGCGAACGTCTGCAGATAGCTCGCAGCCAGAAGAGCTAGCCTGAAAACTGTTGCTCAGCCTCATCTGCCCATGGCACTGCTCGCACAGAGGCACACAGACTGAGGCTGCTTGCTTGTCTTGCCACCTCAAACTTCAAACGTATCTTAGGTTGTGCATGCCGGGTGCCTCCGGCATCCCTGCTCCAAAAATGCAAACGTCTGCAGATAGCTCGCAGGCAGAAAGAGCTAGCCTGGAAAGCTGTTGCTCAGCCTCATCTGCCCATGGCACTGCTCGCACAGAGGCACAGAGACTGGGGTGCTTGTATGTCTTGCCACCTCAAACTTCAAACATATCTTAGGTGGTGCATGCCGGGTGCTTCCGGCATCCCTGCTCCAAAAATGCAAACGTCTGCAGATAGCTCGCAGGCAGAAAGACCTAGCCTGGAAAGCTGTTGCTCAGCCTCATCTGCCCATGGCACTGCTCGCACAGAGGCACAGAGACTGGGGCTGCTTTCTTGTCTTGCCCCCTCAAACTTCAAACGTAGCTTAGGTGGTCCATGCCGGGTGCCTCCGGCAGCCCTACTCTGAAAATGAAAAAGTCTGCAGACAGCTCGCAGACCAGAAGAGCTAGCCTTGAAAGCTGTTGCTCAGCCTCATCTGCTTGTGGCACTGCTCGCACAGAGGCACAGAGACTGGGGCTGCTTGCTTGTCTTGCCCCCTCAAACTTCACATGTAGCATTGGGGGTGCATGCCGGGCTTCTCCGGCAGCCCTGCTCCCAAAATGCAAACGTCTGCAGATAGCTCGCAGCCAGAAAGAGCTAGCCTGGAAAGCTGTTGCTCAGCCTCATCTGCCCATGGCACTGCTCGCACAGAGGCACAGAGACTAGAGCTGCTTGCTTGTCTTGCCACCTCAAACTTCAAATGTAGCTTAGGCTGTCCGAGCCGGGCGCCTCCAGCAGGGCTGCTCTGAAAATGCGAACGTCTGCAGATAGCTCGCAGCCAGAAAGAGCTAGCCTGGAAAGCTGTTGCTCAGCCTCATCTGCCCATGGCACTGCTCGCACAGAGGCACAGAGACTGGGGCTGCTTGCTTGTCTTGCCACCTCAAACTTCAAACGTATCTTAGGCGGTCCATGCCGGGTGCCTACGGCATCCCTGCTCCGAAAATGCAAACGTCTGCAGACAGCTCGCAGCCAGAAAGAGCTAGCCTGGAAAGCTGTTGCTCAGCCTCATCTGCCCATGGCACTGCTCGCACAGAGGCACAGAGACTGGGGCTGCTTGCTTGTCTTCCCACGTCAGATGTCAAATGCAGCATTGGGGATGCATGCCGGGCTCCTCCGGCAGCCCTGCTCTGAAAATTCGAACGTCTGCAGATAGATCTCAGCCAGAAAGAGCTAGCCTGGAAAACTGTTGCTCAGCCTCATCTGCCCATGGCAATGCTCGCACAGAGGCACAGAGACTAGAGCTGCTTGCTTGCCTTGCCCCCTCAAACTTCAAACGTATCTTAGCTGGTCCGTTCCGGGGGCCTCCGGCAGGGCTGCTCCGAAAATGCAAACGTCTCAATATAGCTCGCAGTCAGAAAGAGCTAGCCTGGAAAGCTGTTGCTCAGCCTCATCTGCCCATGGCACTGCTCGCACAGAGGCACAGAGACTGGGGCTGCTTGCTTGTCTTGCCACCTCAAACTTCAAAGGTATCTTAGGTGGTCCATGCCGGGTGACTCCGGCATCCCTGCTCCAAAAATGCGAACGTCTGCAGATAGCTCTCAGCCAGAAAGAGCTAGCCTAGAAAGCTGTTGCTCAGCCTCATCTGCCCATGGCACTGCTCGCACAGAGGCACAGAGACTGGGGCTGCTTGCTTGTCTTGCCCCCTCAGACTTCAAACGTAGCTTAGGTGGTCCGTGCCGGGTGCCTCCGGCAGCCCTACTCCGAGAACGCAAACGTCTGCCGACAGCTCGCAGACAAGAAGAGCTAGCCTTGAAAGATGTTGCTCAGCCTCATCTGCCCATGGCACTGCTCGCACACAGGCACAGAGACTGGGGCTGCTTGTTGTCTTGCCCCCTCAAACTTCAAACGTAACTTAGGTGGTCCATGCCGGGGGACTCCAGCAGGGCTGCTCCCAAAATGCGAACGTCTGCAGATAGCTCGCAGGCACAAAGAGCTATCCTGGAAAGCTGTTGCTCAGCCTCATCTGCCCATGGCACTGCTCGCACAGAGGCACAGAGACTAGAGCTGCTTGCTTGTCTGGCCCCCTCAAACTTCAAACGTGGCTTTGGCATCCGTGTCGGGCGTCTGAGGCAGCCCTGCTCTGAAAATGCGAACGTCTGCAGATAGCTCGCAGGCAGAAAGAGCTAGCCTGGAAAGCTGTTGCTCAGCCTCATCTGCCCATGGCACTGCTCGCACAGAGGCACAGAGCCTGGGGCTGCTTGCTTGTCTTGCCCCCTCAAACTTCAAACGTATCTTAGGTGGTCCATGCCGGGTGCCTACGGCATCTCTGCTCCGAAAATGCAAACGTCTCAATATAGCTCGCAGCCAGAAAGAGCTAGCCTGGAAACCTGTTGCTCAGCCTCATCTGCCCATGGCACTGCTCGCACAGAGGCACAGAGACTGGGGCTGCTTGCTTGTCTTGCCACCTCAAACTTCAAACGTAGCTTAGGTGGTCCGTGCCGGGGGCCTCCGGCAGGGCTGCTCGGAAAATGCGAACGTCTGCAGATAGCTCGCAGACAGAATGAGCTAGCCTGGAAGGCTGTGGCTCAGCCTCATCTGCCCATGGCACTGCTCGCACTGAGGCACAGAGACTGGGGCTGCTTGCTTGTCTTGCCACCTCAAACTTCAAATGTAGCTTTGGGGGTCCGTGCAGGGGGCCTCTGACAGCCCTGCTCCGAAAATGCGAACGTCTGCAGATAGCTCGCAGCCAGAAGAGCTAGCCTGAAAACTGTTGCTCAGCCTCATCTGCCCATGGCACTGCTCGCACAGAGGCACACAGACTGAGGCTGCTTGCTTGTCTTGCCACCTCAAACTTCAAACGTATCTTAGGTTGTGCATGCCGGGTGCCTCCGGCATCCCTGCTCCAAAAATGCAAACGTCTGCAGATAGCTCGCAGGCAGAAAGAGCTAGCCTGGAAAGCTGTTGCTCAGCCTCATCTGCCCATGGCACTGCTCGCACAGAGGCACAGAGACTGGGGTGCTTGTATGTCTTGCCACCTCAAACTTCAAACATATCTTAGGTGGTGCATGCCGGGTGCTTCCGGCATCCCTGCTCCAAAAATGCAAACGTCTGCAGATAGCTCGCAGGCAGAAAGACCTAGCCTGGAAAGCTGTTGCTCAGCCTCATCTGCCCATGGCACTGCTCGCACAGAGGCACAGAGACTGGGGCTGCTTGCTTGTCTTGCCCCCTCAAACTTCAAACGTAGCTTAGGTGGTCCATGCCGGGTGCCTCCGGCAGCCCTACTCTGAAAATGAAAAAGTCTGCAGACAGCTCGCAGACCAGAAGAGCTAGCCTTGAAAGCTGTTGCTCAGCCTCATCTGCTTGTGGCACTGCTCGCACAGAGGCACAGAGACTGGGGCTGCTTGCTTGTCTTGCCCCCTCAAACTTCACATGTAGCATTGGGGGTGCATGCCGGGCTTCTCCGGCAGCCCTGCTCCCAAAATGCAAACGTCTGCAGATAGCTCGCAGTCAGAAAGAGCTAGCCTGGAAAGCTGTTGCTCAGCCTAATCTGCCCATGGCACTGCTCGCACAGAGGCACAGAGACTGGGGCTGCTTGCTTGTCTTGCCACCTCAAACTTCAATGGTATCTTAGGTGGTCCATGCCGGGTGCCTCCGGCATCCCTGCTCCAAAAATGCAAACGTCTGCAGATAGCTCGCAGCCAGAAAGAGCTAGCCTGGAAAGCTGTTGCTCAGCCTCATCTGCCCATGGCACTGCTCGCACAGAGGCACAGAGACTGGGGCTGCTTGCTTGTCTTGCCCCCTCAAACTTCAAACGTAGCTCAGGTGGTGCATGCCGGGGGCCTCCAGCAGCCCTGCTCCGAAAATGCAAACGTCTGCAGACAGCTCGCAGACAAGAAGTGCTAGCCTGGAATGCTGTTGCTCAGCCTCATCTGCCCATGGCACTGCTCGCACAGAGGCACAGAGACTGGGGCTGCTTGCTGTCTTGCCCCCTCAAACTTCAAACGTAGCTTAGGTGGTCCGTGCCGGGGGCCTCCGGCAGGGCTGCTCCCAAAATGCGAACGTCTGCAGATAGCTCGCAGCCAGAAAGAGCTAGCCTGGAAAGCTGTTGCTCAGCCTCATCTGCCCATGGCACTGCTCGCACTGAGGCACAGAGACTGGGGCTGCTTGCTTGTCTTGCCACCTCAAACTTCAAATGTAGCTTTGGGGGTCCGTGCAGGGGGCCTCTGACAGCCCTGCTCTGAAAATACGAACGTCTGCAGATAGTTCGCAGGCAGAAAGAGCTAGCCTGAAAACTGTTGCTCAGCCTCATCTGCCCATGGCACTGCTCGCACAGAGGCACAGAGTCTGATGCTGCTTGCTTGTCTAGCCCTGTCAAACTTGAAATGTAGCTTAGGTGGTTCGTGACGGGCGTCTCCGTCAGCCCTGCTCTGAAAATGCGAACGTCTGCAGATAGCTCTCAGCCAGAAAGAGCTAGCCTGGAAAGCAATTGCTCAGCCTCATCTGCCCATGGCACTGCTCGCACAGAGGCACAGAGAGTGGGGCTGCTTGCTTGTCTTGCCACCTCAAACTTCAAATGTAGCTTAGGCGGTCCATGCCGGGTGCCTCCGGCATCCCTGCTCCAAAAATGCAAACGTCTGCAGATAGCTCGCAGCCAGAAAGAGCTAGCCTGGAAAGCTGTTGCTCAGCCTCATCTGCCCATGGCACTGCTCGCACAGAGGCACAGAGACTAGAGCTGCTTGCTTGTCTGGCCCCCTCAAACTTCAAACGTGGCTTTGGCATCCGTGTCGGGCGTCTGAGGCAGCCCTGCTCTGAAAATGCGAACGTCTGCAGATAGCTCGCAGGCAGAAAGAGCTAGCCTGGAAAGCTGTTGCTCAGCCTCATCTGCCCATGGCACTGCTCGCACAGAGGCACAGAGCCTGGGGCTGCTTGCTTGTCTTGCCCCCTCAAACTTCAAACGTATCTTAGGTGGTCCATGCCGGGTGCCTACGGCATCTCTGCTCCGAAAATGCAAACGTCTCAATATAGCTCGCAGCCAGAAAGAGCTAGCCTGGAAACCTGTTGCTCAGCCTCATCTGCCCATGGCACTGCTCGCACAGAGGCACAGAGACTGGGGCTGCTTGCTTGTCTTGCCACCTCAAACTTCAAACGTAGCTTAGGTGGTCCGTGCCGGGGGCCTCCGGCAGGGCTGCTCGGAAAATGCGAACGTCTGCAGATAGCTCGCAGACAGAATGAGCTAGCCTGGAAGGCTGTGGCTCAGCCTCATCTGCCCATGGCACTGCTCGCACTGAGGCACAGAGACTGGGGCTGCTTGCTTGTCTTGCCACCTCAAACTTCAAATGTAGCTTTGGGGGTCCGTGCAGGGGGCCTCTGACAGCCCTGCTCCGAAAATGCGAACGTCTGCAGATAGCTCGCAGCCAGAAGAGCTAGCCTGAAAACTGTTGCTCAGCCTCATCTGCCCATGGCACTGCTCGCACAGAGGCACACAGACTGAGGCTGCTTGCTTGTCTTGCCACCTCAAACTTCAAACGTATCTTAGGTTGTGCATGCCGGGTGCCTCCGGCATCCCTGCTCCAAAAATGCAAACGTCTGCAGATAGCTCGCAGGCAGAAAGAGCTAGCCTGGAAAGCTGTTGCTCAGCCTCATCTGCCCATGGCACTGCTCGCACAGAGGCACAGAGACTGGGGTGCTTGTATGTCTTGCCACCTCAAACTTCAAACATATCTTAGGTGGTGCATGCCGGGTGCTTCCGGCATCCCTGCTCCAAAAATGCAAACGTCTGCAGATAGCTCGGAGGCAGAAAGACCTAGCCTGGAAAGCTGTTGCTCAGCCTCATCTGCCCATGGCACTGCTCGCACAGAGGCACAGAGACTGGGGCTGCTTGCTTGTCTTGCCCCCTCAAACTTCAAACGTAGCTTAGGTGGTCCATGCCGGGTGCCTCCGGCAGCCCTACTCTGAAAATGAAAAAGTCTGCAGACAGCTCGCAGACCAGAAGAGCTAGCCTTGAAAGCTGTTGCTCAGCCTCATCTGCTTGTGGCACTGCTCGCACAGAGGCACAGAGACTGGGGCTGCTTGCTTGTCTTGCCCCCTCAAACTTCACATGTAGCATTGGGGGTGCATGCCGGGCTTCTCCGGCAGCCCTGCTCCCAAAATGCAAACGTCTGCAGATAGCTCGCAGCCAGAAAGAGCTAGCCTGGAAAGCTGTTGCTCAGCCTCATCTGCCCATGGCACTGCTCGCACAGAGGCACAGAGACTAGAGCTGCTTGCTTGTCTTGCCACCTCAAACTTCAAATGTAGCTTAGGCTGTCCGAGCCGGGCGCCTCCAGCAGGGCTGCTCTGAAAATGCGAACGTCTGCAGATAGCTCGCAGTCAGAAAGAGCTAGCCTGGAAAGCTGTTGCTCAGCCTAATCTGCCCATGGCACTGCTCGCACAGAGGCACAGAGACTGGGGCTGCTTGCTTGTCTTGCCACCTCAAACTTCAATGGTATCTTAGGTGGTCCATGCCGGGTGCCTCCGGCATCCCTGCTCCAAAAATGCAAACGTCTGCAGATAGCTCGCAGCCAGAAAGAGCTAGCCTGGAAAGCTGTTGCTCAGCCTCATCTGCCCATGGCACTGCTCGCACAGAGGCACAGAGACTGGGGCTGCTTGCTTGTCTTGCCCCCTCAAACTTCAAACGTAGCTCAGGTGGTGCATGCCGGGGGCCTCCAGCAGCCCTGGTCCGAAAATGCAAACGTCTGCAGACAGCTCGCAGACAAGAAGTGCTAGCCTGGAATGCTGTTGCTCAGCCTCATCTGCCCATGGCACTGCTCGCACAGAGGCACAGAGACTGGGGCTGCTTGCTGTCTTGCCCCCTCAAACTTCAAACGTAGCTTAGGTGGTCCGTGCCGGGGGCCTCCGGCAGGGCTGCTCCCAAAATGCGACCGTCTGCAGATAGCTCGCAGCCAGAAAGAGCTAGCCTGGAAAACTGTTGCTCAGCCTCATCTGCCCATGGCACTGCTCGCACTGAGGCACAGAGACTGGGGCTGCTTGCTTGTCTTGCCACCTCAAACTTCAAATGTAGCTTTGGGGGTCCGTGCAGGGGGCCTCTGACAGCCCTGCTCTGAAAATACGAACGTCTGCAGATAGTTCGCAGGCAGAAAGAGCTAGCCTGAAAACTGTTGCTCAGCCTCATCTGCCCATGGCACTGCTCGCACAGAGGCACAGAGACTGGGGCTGCTTGCTTGTCTTGCCCCCTCAAACTTCAAACGTATCTTAGGCGGTCCATGCCTGGTGCCTACGGCATCCCTGCTCCGAAAATGCAAACGTCTGCAGACAGCTCGCAGCCAGAAAGAGCTAGCCTGGAAAGCTGTTGCTCAGACTCATCTGCCCATGGCACTGCTCGCACAGAGGCACAGAGACTGGGGCTGCTTGCTTGTCTTCCCACGTCAGTTGTCAAATGTAGCATTGGGGATGCATGCCGGGCTCCTCCGGCAGCCCTGCTCTGAAAATTCGAACGTCTGCAGATAGATATCAGCCAGAAAGAGCTAGCCTGGAAAACTGTTGCTCAGCCTCATCTGCCCATGGCACTGCTCGCACAGAGGCACAGAGACTGGGGCTGCTTGCTTGCCTTGCCCCCTCAAACTTCAAACGTATCTTAGCTGGTCCGTTCCGGGGGCCTCTGGCAGGGCTGCTCCGAAAATGCAAACGTCTCAATATAGCTCGCAGTCAGAAAGAGCTAGCCTGGAAAGCTGTTGCTCAGCCTCATCTGCCCATGGCACTGCTCGCACAGAGGCACAGAGACTGGGGCTGCTTGCTTGTCTTGCCACCTCAAACTTCAAAGGTATCTTAGCTGGTCCATGCCGGGTGCCTCCGGCATCCCTGCTCCAAAAATGCAAACGTCTGCAGATAGCTCGCAGCCAGAAAGAGCTAGCCTGGAAAGCTGTTGCTCAGCCTCATCTGCCCATGGCACTGCTCGCACAGAGGCACAGAGACTGGGGCTGCTTGCTTTTCTTGCCACCTCAAACTTCAAACGTAGGTTAGGCTGTCCGTGCCGGGCGCCTCAGGCAGCCCTGCTCCGAAAATGCGAATGTCTGCAGATAGCTCGCAGGCAGAAAGAGCTAGCCTTGAAAGGTGTTGCTCAGCCTCATCTGCCCATGGCACTGCTCGCAAAGAGGCACAGAGACTGGGGCTGCTTGCTTGTCTTGCCACCTCAAACTTCAAATGTAGCAGTGGGGGTGCATGCCGGGCGCCTCCGGCAGATCTGCTCCCATATGTGAACGTCTGCAGATAGCTCGCAGCCAGAAAGAGCTAGCCTGGAAAGGTGTTGCTCAGCCTCATCTGCCCATGGCACTGCTCGCACAGAGGCACAGAGACTGGGGCTGCTTGCTTGTCTTGCCCCCTCAAACTTCAAATGTAGCTTTGGGGGTCCGTGCAGGGGGCCTCTGACAGCCCTGCTCTGAAAATGCGAACGTCTGCAGACAGATCGCAGGCAGAAAGAGCTAGCCTGAAAACTGTTGCTCAGCCTCATCTGCCCATTGCACTGCTCGCACAGAGGCACAGAGACTGGGGCTGCTTGCTTGTCTAGCCCCGTCAAACTTGAAATGTAGCTTAGGTGGCTCGTGCCGGGGGCCTCCGGCAGGGCTGCTCCGAAAATGCGAACGTCTGCAGATAGCTCGCAGGGAGAAAGAGCTAGCCTGGAAAGCTGTTGCTCAGCCTCATCTGCCCATGGCACTGCTCCCACAGAGGCACAGAGACTAGAGCTGCTTGCTTGTATTGCACCCTCAAACTTCAAACGTAGCTTTGGGATCCGTGTCGGGCGTCTGCGGCAGCCCTGCTCTGAAAATGCGAACGTCTGCAGATAGCTCGCAGCCAGAAAGAGCTAGCCTGGAAAGCTGTTGCTCAGCCTCATCTGCCCATGGCACTGCTCGCACAGAGGCACAGAGACTTGGGCTGCTTGCTTGTCTTGCCACCTCAAACTTCAAACGTAGCATTGGGGGTGCATGCCGTGCTCCTACGGCAGCCCTGCTCTGAAAATTCGAACGTCTGCAGATAGCTCGCAGCCAGAAAGAGCTAGCCTGGAAAGCTGTTGCTCAGCCTCATCTGCCCATGGCACTGCTCACACAGAGGCACAGAGACTGGGGCTGCTACTTGTCTTGCCACCTCAAACTTCAAATGTAGCTTTGGGGGTCCGTGCAGGGGGCCTCTGATAGCCCTGCTCTGAAAATGCGAACGTCTGCAGATAGCTCGCAGGCAGAAAGAGCTAGCCTGAAAACTGTTGCTCAGCCTCATCTGCCCATGGCATTGCTCGCACAGAGGCACAGAGACTGGGGCTGCTTGCTTGTCTTGCCACCTCAAACTTCAAACGTATCTTAGGTAGTCCATGCCGGGTGCCTACGACATCCCTCCTCCGAAAATGCAAACGTCTGCAGATAGCTCGCAGCCAGAAAGAGCTAGCCTGGAAAGCTGTTGCTCAGCCTCATTTGCCCATGGCACTGCTCGCACAGAGGCACAGAGACTGGGGCTGCTTGCTTGTCTTGCCACCTCAAACTTCAAATGTAGCTTTGGGGGTCCGTGCAGGGGGCCTCTGACAGCCCTGCTCCGAAAATTCGAACGTCTGCAGATAGCTCGCAGCCAGAAAGAGCTAGCCTGAAAACTGTTGCTCAGCCTCATCTGCCAATGGCACTGCTCGCACAGAGGCACAGAGACTGGGGCTGCTTGCTTGTCTAGCCCCGTCAAACTTGAAATGTAGATAAGGTGGTTCGTGCCGGGCGTCTCCGTCAGCCCTGCTCTGAAAATGCGAACGTCTGCAGATAGCTCTCAGCCAGAAAGAGCTAGCCTGGAAAGCTGTTGCTCAGCCTCATCTGCCCATGGCATTGCTCGCACAGAGGCACAGAGACTGGGGCTGCTTGCTTGTCTTCCCACGTCAGACTTCAAACGTAGGTTAGGCTGTCCGTGCCGGGCGCCTCCGGCAGCCCTGCTCCCAAAATTCGAATGTCTGCAGATAGCTCTCAGCCAGAAAGAGCTAGCCTGGAAAGCTGTTGCTCAGCCTCATCTGCCCATGGCACTGCTCGCACAGAGGCACAGAGACTGGGGCTGCTTGCTTGTCTTGCCACGTCAAACTTCAAATGTATCTTAGGTGGTGCATGCCGGGTGCCTCCGGCATCCCTGCTCCAAAAATGCAAACGTCTGCAGATAGCTCGCAGCCAGAAAGAGCTAGCCTGGAAAGCTGTTGCTCAGCCTCATCTGCCCATGGCACTGCTCGCACAGAGGCACAGAGACTGGGGCTGCTTGCTTGTCTTGCCCCCTCAAACTTCAAACGTAGCTTAGGTGGTCCATGCCGGGTGCCTCCGGCAGCCCTGCTCTGAAAATGCAAACGTCTGCAGACAGCTCGCAGACCAGAAGAGCTATCCTTGAAAGCTGTTGCTCAGCCTCATCTGCCCATGGCACTGCTCGCACAGAGGCACAGAGACTGGGGCTGCTTGCTTGTCTTGCCACCTCAAACTTCACATGTAGCATTGGGGGTGCATGCCGGGCTCCTCCGGCAGCCCTGCTCCCAAAATGCAAACGTCTGCAGACAGATTGCAGCCAGAAAGAGCTAGCCTGGAAAGCTCTTGCTCAGCCTCATCTGCCCATGGCACTGCTCGCACAGAGGCACAGAGACTGGGGCTGCTTGCTTGTCATGCCCCCTCAAACTTCAAATGTAGCAGTGGGGGTGCATGCCAGGCGCCTCCGGCAGCCCTGCTGCAAAAATTTGAAAGTCTGCAGATAGCTCGCAGCCAGAAAGAGCTAGCCTGGAAAGGTGTTGCTCAGCCTCATCTGCCC
Source organism: Opisthocomus hoazin (assembly GCF_030867145.1). NCBI lineage: Eukaryota > Metazoa > Chordata > Aves > Opisthocomiformes > Opisthocomidae > Opisthocomus > Opisthocomus hoazin. The sequence goes on along the minus strand of NC_134453.1, from coordinate 7,210,955 downwards.
ATGGCACTGCTCGCACAGAGGCACAGAGACTGGGGCTGCTTGATTGTCTTGCCCCCTCAAACTTCAAATGTAGCTTTGGGGGTCCGTGCAGGGGACCTCTGACAGCCCTGCTCTGAAAATGCGAACGTCTGCAGACAGATTGCAGGAAGAAAGAGCTAGCCTGGAAAGCTGTTGCTCAGCCTCATCTGCCCATGGCACTGCTCGCACAGAGGCACAGAGACTGGGGCTGCTTGCTTGTCATGCCCCCTCAAACTTCAAATGTACCAGTGGTGGTGCATGCCAGGCGCCTCCGGCAGCCCTGCTGCAAAAATGTGAACGTCTGCAGATAGCCTCGCAGCCAGAAAGAGCTAGCCTGGAAAGGTGTTGCTCAGCCTCATCTGCCCATGGCACTGCTCGCACAGAGGCACAGAGACTGGGGCTGCTTGCTTGTCTTGCCACCTCAAACTTCAAATGTATCAGTGGGGGTGCATGCCGGGCGCCTCCGGCAGATCTGCTCCCAAAATGTGAACGCCTGCAGATAGCTCGCAGCCAGAAAGATCTAGACTGGAAAGCTGTTGCTCAGCCTCATCTGCCCATGGCACTGCTCGCACAGAGGCACAGAGACTGGGGCTGCTTGCTTGTCTTGCCACCTCAAACTTCAAATGTAGCTTTGGGGGTCCGTGCAGGGGGCCTCTGGCAGCCCTGCTCTGAAAATGCGAACGTCTGCAGATAGATCGCAGGCAGAAAGAGCTAGCCTGAAAACTGTTGCTCAGCCTCATCTGCCCATGGCACTGCTCGCACAGAGGCACAGAGTCTGATGCTGCTTGCTTGTCTAGCCCTGTCAAACTTGAAATGTAGCTTAGGTGGTTCGTGCCGGGCGTCTCCGTCAACCCTGCTCTGAAAATGCGAACGTCTGCAGATAGCTCTCAGCCAGAAAGAGCTAGCCTGGAAAGCTGTTGCTCAGCCTCATCTGCCCATGGCACTGCTCGCACAGAGGCACAGAGAGTGGGGCTGCTTGCTTGTCTTGCCACCTCAAACTTCAAATGTAGCTTAGGCTGTCCATGCCGGGTGCCTCCGGCATCCCTGCTCCCAAAATGCAAACGTCTGCAGATAGCTCTCAGCCAGAAAGAGCTAGCCTGGAAAGCTGTTGCTCAGCCTCATCTGCCCATGGCATTGCTCGCACAGAGGCACAGAGACTGGGGCTGCTTGCTTGTCTTCCCACGTCAGACTTCAAACGTAGGTTAGGCTGTCCGTGCCGGGCGCCTCCGGCAGCCCTGCTCCCAAAATTCGAATGTCTGCAGATAGCTCTCAGCCAGAAAGAGCTAGCCTGGAAATCTGTTGCTCAGCCTCATCTGCCCATGGCACTGCTCGCACAGAGGCACAGAGACTGGGGCTGCTTGCTTGTCTCGCCACGTCAAACTTCAAATGTATCTTAGGTCGTGCATGCCGGGTGCCTCCGGCATCCCTGCTCCAAAAATGCAAACGTCTGCAGATAGCTCGCAGACAGAAAGAGCTAGCCTGGAAAGCTGTTGCTCAGCCTCATCTGCCCATGGCACTGCTCGCACAGAGGCACAGAGACTGGGGCTGCTTGCTTGTCTTGCCACCTCAAACTTCAAATGTAGCAGTGGGGGTGCATGCCGGGCGCCTCCGGCAGATCTGCTCCCATATGTGAACGTCTGCAGATAGCTCGCAGCCAGAAAGAGCTAGCCTGGAAAGGTGTTGCTCAGCCTCATCTGCCCATGGCACTGCTCGCACAGAGGCACAGAGACTGGGGCTGCTTGCTTGTCTTGCCCCCTCAAACTTCAAATGTAGCTTTGGGGGTCCGTGCAGGGGGCCTCTGACAGCCCTGCTCTGAAAATGCGAACGTCTGCAGACAGATCGCAGGCAGAAAGAGCTAGCCTGAAAACTGTTGCTCAGCCTCATCTGCCCATTGCACTGCTCGCACAGAGGCACAGAGACTGGGGCTGCTTGCTTGTCTAGCCCCGTCAAACTTGAAATGTAGCTTAGGTGGCTCGTGCCGGGGGCCTCCGGCAGGGCTGCTCCGAAAATGCGAACGTCTGCAGATAGCTCGCAGGCAGAAAGAGCTAGCCTGGAAAGCTGTTGCTCAGCCTCATCTGCCCATGGCACTGCTCCCACAGAGGCACAGAGACTAGAGCTGCTTGCTTGTATTGCACCCTCAAACTTCAAACGTAGCTTTGGGATCCGTGTCGGGCGTCTGCGGCAGCCCTGCTCTGAAAATGCGAACGTTTGCAGATAGCTCGCAGCCAGAAAGAGCTAGCCTGGAAAGCTGTTGCTCAGCCTCATCTGCCCATGGCACTGCTCGCACAGAGGCACAGAGACTGGGGCTGCTTGCTTGTCTTGCCACCTCAAACTTCAAACGTAGCATTGGGGGTGCATGCCGTGCTCCTCCGGCAGCCCTGCTCTGAAAATTCGAACGTCTGCAGATAGCTCGCAGCCAGAAAGAGCTAGCCTGGAAAGCTGTTGCTCAGCCTCATCTGCCCATGGCACTGCTCGCACAGAGGCACAGAGACTGGGGCTGCTACTTATCTTGCCACCTCAAACTTCAAATGTAGCTTTGGGGGTCCGTGCAGGGGGCCTCTGATAGCCCTGCTCTGAAAATGCGAACGTCTGCAGATAGCTCGCAGGCAGAAAGAGCTAGCCTGAAAACTGTTGCTCAGCCTCATCTGCCCATGGCATTGCTCGCACAGAGGCACAGAGACTGGGGCTGCTTGCTTGTCTCGCCACGTCAAACTTCAAACGTATCTTAGGTAGTCCATGCCGGGTGCCTACGACATCCCTCCTCCGAAAATGCAAACGTCTGCAGATAGCTCGCAGCCAGAAAGAGCTAGCCTGGAAAGCTGTTGCTCAGCCTCATTTGCCCATGGCACTGCTCGCACAGAGGCACAGAGACTGGGGCTGCTTGCTTGTCTTGCCAGCTCAAACTTCAAATGTAGCTTTGGGGGTCCGTGCCGGGGGACTCTAGCAGGGCTGCTCCGAAAATGCGAACGTCTGCAGATAGCTCGCAGGCAGAAAGAGCTAGCCTGGAAAGCTGTTGCTCAGCCTCATCTGCCATGGCACTGCTCGCACAGAGGCACAGAGACTAGAGCTGCTTGCTTGTCTTGCCCCCTCAAACTTCAAACGTAGCTTTGGGATCCGTGTCGGGCGTCTGCGGCAGCCCTGCTCTGAAAATGCGAACGTCTGCAGATAGCTCGCAGCCAGAAAGAGCTAGCCTGGAAAGCTGTTGCTCAGCCTCATCTGCCCATGGCACTGCTCGCACAGAGGCACAGAGACTGGGGCTGCTTGCTTGTCCTGCCACCTCAAACTTCACATGTAGCAGTGGGGGTGCATGCCAGGCTCCTCCGGCAGTCCTGCTCCCAAAATTCGAATGTCTACAGACACATTGCAGGCAGAAAGAGCTACCCTGGAAAGGTGTTGCTCATCCTCATCTGCCCATGGCACTGCTCGCACAGAGGCACAGAGACTGGGGCTGCTTGCTTGTCTTGCCCCCTCAAACTTCAAATGTAGCTTAGGTGGTCCGTGCCGGGCGCCTCCAGCAGCCGTCCTCCGAAAATGCAAACGTCTGCAGATAGATCTCAGCCAGAAAGAGCTAGCCTGGAAAGCTATTGCTCAGCCTCATCTGCCCATGGCACTGCTCGCACAGAGGCACAGAGACTGGGGCTGCTTGCTTGTCTTGCCACCTCAAACTTCACATGTAGCACTGGGGGTGGATGCCAGGCTCTTCCGGCAGCCCTGCTCCCAAAATTTGAATGTCTGCAGATAGCTCTCAGCCACAAAGAGCTAGCCTGGAAAGCTATTGCTAAGCCTCATCTGCCCATGGCACTGCTCGCACAGAGGCACAGAGACTGAGGCTGCTTGCTTGTCTTCCCACGTCAGACTTCAAATGTAGCATTGGGGGTGCATGCCGGGCTCCTCCGGCACCCCTGCCTTTAAAATTCGAACGTCTGCAGATAGATCGCAGCCAGAAAGAGCTAGCCTGGAAAGCTGTTGCTCAGCCTCATCTTCCCATGGCACTGCTCGCACACAGGCACAGAGACTGGGGCTGCTTGTTGTCTTGCCCCCTCAAACTTCAAACGTAGCTTAGGTGGTCCGTACCGGGGGACTCTAGCAGGGCTGCTCCCAAAATGCGAACGTCTGCAGATAGCTCGCAGGCAGAAAGAGCTAGCCTGGAAAGCTGTTGCTCAGCCTCATCTGCCCATGGCACTGCTCGCACAGAGGCACAGAGACTAGAGCTGCTTGCTTGTCTTGCCCCCTCAAACTTCAAACGTAGCTTTGGGATCCGTGTCGGGCGTCTGCGGCAGCCCTGCTCTGAAAATGCGAACGTCTGCAGATAGCTCGCAGCCAGAAAGAGCTAGCCTGGAAAGCTGTTGCTCAGCCTCATCTACCCATGGCACTGCTCGCACAGAGGCACAGAGACTGGGGCTGCTCTCTTGTCCTGCCACCTCAAACTTCACATGTAGCATTGGGGGTGCATGCCGGGCTCCTCCGGCAGTCCTGCTCCCAAAATTCGAATGTCTACAGACACATTGCAGCCAGAAAGAGCTACCCTGGAAAGGTGTTGCTCAGCCTCATCTGCCCATGGCACTGCTCGCACAGAGGCACAGAGACTGGGGCTGCTTGCTTGTCTTGCCCCCTCAAACTTCAAACGTAGCTTAGGTGGTCCGTGCCGGGCGCCTCCGGCAGCCGTCCTCCGAAAATGCGAACGTCTGCAGATAGATCTCAGCCAGAAAGAGCTAGCCTGGAAAGCTATTGCTCAGCCTCATCTGCCCATGGCACTGCTCGCACAGAGGCACAGAGACTGGGGCTGCTTGCTTGTCTCGCCACGTCAAACTTCAAATGTAGCTTAGGTGGTTCGTGCCGGGCGTCTCCGGCAGCCCTGCTCTGAAAATGCGAACGTCTGCAGATAGCTCGCAGCCAGAAAGAGCTAGCCTGGAAAGCTGTTGCTCAGCCTCATCTGCCCATGGCACTGCTCGCACAGAGGCACAGAGACTGGGGCTGCTTGCTTGTCTTGCCACCTCAAACTTCAAATGTAGCTTTGGGGGTCCGTGCAGGGGGCCTCTGACAGCTCTGCTCTGAAAATGCGAACGTCTGCAGATAGCTCGCAGGCACAAAGAGCTAGCCTGAAAACTGTTGCTCAGACTCATCTGCCCATGGCACTGCTCGCACACAGGAACAGAGACTGGGGCTGCTTGCTTGTCTAGCCCCGTCAAATTTGAAATGTAGCATTGGGGGTGCATGCCGGGCGTCTCCGGCAGCCCTGCTCCCAAAATGCGAACGTCTGCAGATAGATTGCAGCCAGAAAGAGCTAGCCTGGAAATGTGTTGCTCAGCCTCATCTGCCCATGGCACTGCTCGCACAGAGGCACAGAGACTGGGGCTGCTTGCTTGTCTTCCCACGTCAGACTTCAAACGTAGCTTAGGCTGTCCGTGCCGGGTGCCTCCGGCAGCCCTGCTCCATAAATGCGAACGTCTGCAGATAGCTCACAGTCAGAAAGAGCTAGCCTGGAAAGCTGTTGCTCAGCCTCATCTGCCCATGGCACTGCTCGCACAGAGGCACAGAGACTGGGGCTGCTTGCTTGTCTTGCCCCCTCAAACTTCAAAGGTATCTTAGGTGGTGCATGCCGGGTGCCTTCGGCATCCCTGCTCCAAAAATGCAAACGTCTGCAGATAGCTCGCAGGCAGAAAGAGCTAGCCTGGAAAGCTGTTGCTCAGCCTCATCTGCCCATGGCACTGCTCGCAAAGAGGCACAGAGACTGGGGCTGCTTGCTTGTCTTGCCCCCTCAAACTTCAAACGTAGCTTAGGTGGTCCATGCCGGGGGACTCCGGCAAGGCTGCTCTGAAAATGCGAACGTCTGCAGATAGCTCGCAGCCAGAAAGAGCTAGCCTGGAAAGCTGTTGCTCAGCCTCATCTGCCCATGGCACTGCTCGCACTGAGGCACAGAGACTGGGGCTGCTTGCTTGTCTTGCCCCCTCAAACTTCAAACGTAGCTTAGGTGGTCCATGCCGGGTGCCTCCGGCATCCCTGCTCCAAAAATGCAAACGTCTGCAGATAGCTCGCAGCCAGAAAGAGCTAGCCTGGAAAGCTGTTGCTCAGTCTCATCTGCCCATGGCACTGCTCGCACAGAGGCACAGAGACTGGGGCTGCTTGCTTGTCTTCCCACGTCAGACTTCAAACGTAGCTTAGGCTGTCCGTGCCGGGCGACTCCGGCAGCCCGTCTCCGAAAATGCGAACGTCTGCAGATAGCTCGCAGCCAGAAAGAGCTAGCCTGGAAAGCTGTTGCTCAGCCTCATCTGCCCATGGCACTGCTCGCACAGAGGCACAGAGACTGGGGCTGCTTGCTTGTCTTGCCCCCTCAAACTTCAAACGTAGCTTAGGTGGTCCATGCCGTGGGACTCCGGCAAGGCTGCTCTGAAAATGCGAACGTCTGCAGATAGCTCGCAGGCAGAAAGAGCTAGCCTGGAAAGGTGTTGCTCAGCCTCATCTGCCCATGGCACTGCTCGCACTGAGGCACAGAGACTGGGGCTGCTTGCTTGTCTTGCCACCTCAAACTTCAAACGTATCTTAGGTGGTCCATGCCGGGTGCCGACGGCATCCCTGCTCCGAAAATGCAAACGTCTGCAGATAGATCTCAGCCAGAAAGAGCTAGCCTGGAAAGCTGTTGCTCAGCCTCATCTGCCCATGGCACTGCTCGCACAGAGGCACAGATACTGGGGCTGCTTGCTTGTCTTGCCAACTCAAACTTCAAATGTAGCTTTGGGGGTCCGTACAGGGGGCCTCTGACAGCCCTGCTCTGAAAATGCGAACGTCTGCAGATAGCTCGCAGCCAGAAAGAGCTAGCCTGAAAACTGTTGCTCAGCCTCATCTGCCCATGGCACTGCTCGCACAGAGGCACAGAGACTGGGGCTGCTTGCTTGTCTAGCCCCGTCAAACTTGAAATGTAGATTAGGTGGTTCGTGCCGGGCGTCTCCGGCAGCCCTGCTCTGAAAATGCGAACGTCTGCAGATAGCTCTCAGCCAGAAAGAGCTAGCCTGGAAAGCTGTTGCTCAGCCTCATCTGCCCATGGCACTGCTCGCACAGAGGCACAGAGACTGGGGCTGCTTGCTTGTCTTCCCACGTCAGACTTCAAACGTAGCTTAGGCTATCCGTGCCGGGCGACTCCGGCAGCCCTGGTCCGAAAATGCGAACGTCTGCAGATAGCTCGCAGCCAGAAAGAGCTAGCCTGGAAAGCTATTGCTCAGCCTCATCTGCCCATGGCACTGCTCGCACAGAGGCACAGAGACTGGGGCTGCTTGCTTGTCTCGCCACGTCAAACTTGAAATGTAGCTTAGGTGGTTCGTGCCGGGCGTCTCCGGCAGCCCTGCTCTGAAAATGCGAACGTCTGCAGATAGCTCGCAGCCAGAAAGAGCTAGCCTGGAAAGCTGTTGCTCAGCCTCGTCTGCCCATGGCACTGCTCGCACAGAGGCACAGATACGGGGGCTGCTTGCTTGTCTTGCCAACTCAAACTTCAAATGTAGCTTTGGGGGTCCGTGCAGGGGGCCTCTGACAGCCCTGCTCTGAAAATGCGAACGTCTGCAGATAGCTCGCAGCCAGAAAGAGCTAGCCTGAAAACTGTTGCTCAGCCTCATCTGCCCATGGCACTGCTCGCACAGAGGCACAGAGACTGGGGCTGCTTGCTTGTCTAGCCCCGTCAAACTTGAAATGTAGATTAGGTGGTTCGTGCCAGGCGTCTCCGGCAGCCCTGCTCTGAAAATGCGAACGTCTGCAGATAGCTCTCAGCCAGAAAGAGCTAGCCTGGAAAGCTGTTGCTCAGCCTCATCTGCCCATGGCACTGCTCGCACAGAGGCACAGAGACTGGGGCTGCTTGCTTGTCTTCCCACGTCAGACTTCAAACGTAGCTTAGGCTGTCCGTGCCGGGCGACTCCGGCAGCCCTGGTCCGAAAATGCGAACGTCTGCAGATAGCTCGCAGCCAGAAAGAGCTAGCCTGGAAAGCTATTGCTCAGCCTCATCTGCCCATGGCACTGCTCGCACAGAGGCACAGAGACTGGGGCTGCTTGCTTGTCTCGCCACGTCAAACTTGAAATGTAGCTTAGGTGGTTCGTGCCGGGCGTCTCCGGCAGCCCTGCTCTGAAAATGCGAACGTCTGCAGATAGCTCGCAGCCAGAAAGAGCTAGCCTGGAAAGCTGTTGCTCAGCCTCGTCTGCCCATGGCACTGCTCGCACAGAGGTACAGAGACTTGGGCTGCTTGCTTGTCTTGCCACCTCAAACTTCAAATGTAGCTTTGGGGGTCCGTGCAGGGGGCCTCTGACAGCCCTGCTCCAAAAATGCAAACGTCTGCAGATAGCTCGCAGGCAGAAAGAGCTAGCCTAAAAACTGTTGCTCAGCCTCATCTGCCCATGGCACTGCTCGCACAGAGGAACAGAGACTGGGGCTGCTTGCTTGTCTAGCCCCGTCAAACTTGAAATGTAGCATTGGGGGTGCATGCCGGGCGTCTCCAGCAGCCCTGCTCCCAAAATGCGAACGTCTGCAGATAGATTGCAGCCAGAAAGAGCTAGCCTGGAAAGCTGTTGCTCAGCCTCATCTGCCCATGGCACTGCTCGCACAGAGGCACAGAGACTGGGGCTGCTTGCTTGTCTTCCCACGTCAGACTTCAAACGTAGCTTAGGCTGTCCGTGCCGGGTGCCTCCGGCATCCCTGCTCCATAAATGCGAACGTCTGCAGATAGCTCGCAGTCAGAAAGAGCTAGACTGGAAAGCTGTTGCTCAGCCTCATCTGCCCATGGCACTGCTCGCACAGAGGCACAGAGACTGGGGCTGCTTGCTTGTCTTGCCCCCTCAAACTTCAAAGGTATCTTAGGTGGTCCATGCCGGGTGCCTCCGGCATCCCTGCTCCAAAAATGCAAACGTCTGCAGATAGCTCGCAGCCAGAAAGAGCTAGCCTGGAAAGCTGTTGCTCAGCCTCATCTGCCCATGGCACTGCTCGCACAGAGGCACCGAGACTGGGGCTGCTTGCTTGTCTTGCCCCCTCAAACTTCAAACGTAGCTTAGGTGGTCCATGCCGGGGGACTCCGGCAAGGCTGCTCTGAAAATGCGAACGTCTGCAGATAGCTCGCAGCCAGAAAGAGCTAGCCTGGAAAGCTGTTGCTCAGCCTCATCTGCCCATGGCACTGCTCGCACAGAGGCACAGAGACTGGGGCTGCTTGCTTGTCTTGCCCCCTCATACTTCAAAGGTATCTTAGGTGGTCCATGTCGGGTGCCTCCGGCATCCCTGCTGCAAAAATGCAAACGTCTGCAGATAGCTCGCAGCCAGAAAGAGCTAGCCTGGAAAGCTGTTGCTCAGCCTCATCTGCCCATGGCACTGCTCGCACAGAGGCACAGAGACTGGGGCTGCTTGCTTGTCTTGCCCCCTCAAACTTCAAACGTAGCTTAGGTGGTCCGTGCCGGGGGCCTACGGCATCCCTGCTCCGAAAATGCGAACGTCTGCAGATAGCTCGCAGCCAGAAAGAGCTAGCCTGGAAAGCTGTTGCTCAGCCTCATCTGCCCATGGCACTGCTCGCACAGAGGCACAGAGACTGGGGCTGCTTGCTTGTCTTGCCCCCTCAAACTTCAAACGTAGCTTAGGTGGTCCATGCCGGGTGCCTCCGGCATCCCTGCTCCAAAAATGCAAACGTCTGCAGATAGCTCGCAGCCAGAAAGAGCTAGCCTGAAAACTGTTGCTCAGACTCATCTGCCCATGGCACTGCTCGCACACAGGAACAGAGACTGGGGCTGCTTGCTTGTCTAGCCCCGTCAAATTTGAAATGTAGCATTGGGGGTGCATGCCGGGCGTCTCCGGCAGCCCTGCTCCCAAAATGCGAACGTCTGCAGATAGATTGCAGCCAGAAAGAGCTAGCCTGGAAATGTGTTGCTCAGCCTCATCTGCCCATGGCACTGCTCGCACAGAGGCACAGAGACTGGGGCTGCTTGCTTGTCTTCCCACGTCAGACTTCAAACGTAGCTTAGGCTGTCCGTGCCGGGTGCCTCCGGCAGCCCTGCTCCATAAATGCGAACGTCTGCAGATAGCTCGCAGTCAGAAAGAGCTAGCCTGGAAAGCTGTTGCTCAGCCTCATCTGCCCATGGCACTGCTCGCACAGAGGCACAGAGACTGGGGCTGCTTGCTTGTCTTGCCCCCTCAAACTTCAAAGGTATCTTAGGTGGTGCATGCCGGGTGCCTTCGGCATCCCTGCTCCAAAAATGCAAACGTCTGCAGATAGCTCGCAGGCAGAAAGAGCTAGCCTGGAAAGCTGTTGCTCAGCCTCATCTGCCCATGGCACTGCTCGCAAAGAGGCACAGAGACTGGGGCTGCTTGCTTGTCTTGCCCCCTCAAACTTCAAACGTAGCTTAGGTGGTCCATGCCGGGGGACTCCGGCAAGGCTGCTCTGAAAATGCGAACGTCTGCAGATAGCTCGCAGCCAGAAAGAGCTAGCCTGGAAAGCTGTTGCTCAGCCTCATCTGCCCATGGCACTGCTCGCACTGAGGCACAGAGACTGGGGCTGCTTGCTTGTCTTGCCCCCTCAAACTTCAAACGTAGCTTAGGTGGTCCATGCCGGGTGCCTCCGGCATCCCTGCTCCAAAAATGCAAACGTCTGCAGATAGCTCGCAGCCAGAAAGAGCTAGCCTGGAAAGCTGTTGCTCAGTCTCATCTGCCCATGGCACTGCTCGCACAGAGGCACAGAGACTGGGGCTGCTTGCTTGTCTTCCCACGTCAGACTTCAAACGTAGCTTAGGCTGTCCGTGCCGGGCGACTCCGGCAGCCCGTCTCCGAAAATGCGAACGTCTGCAGATAGCTCGCAGCCAGAAAGAGCTAGCCTGGAAAGCTGTTGCTCAGCCTCATCTGCCCATGGCACTGCTCGCACAGAGGCACAGAGACTGGGGCTGCTTGCTTGTCTTGCCCCCTCAAACTTCAAACGTAGCTTAGGTGGTCCATGCCGTGGGACTCCGGCAAGGCTGCTCTGAAAATGCGAACGTCTGCAGATAGCTCGCAGGCAGAAAGAGCTAGCCTGGAAAGGTGTTGCTCAGCCTCATCTGCCCATGGCACTGCTCGCACTGAGGCACAGAGACTGGGGCTGCTTGCTTGTCTTGCCACCTCAAACTTCAAACGTATCTTAGGTGGTCCATGCCGGGTGCCGACGGCATCCCTGCTCCGAAAATGCAAACGTCTGCAGATAGATCTCAGCCAGAAAGAGCTAGCCTGGAAAGCTGTTGCTCAGCCTCATCTGCCCATGGCACTGCTCGCACAGAGGCACAGATACTGGGGCTGCTTGCTTGTCTTGCCAACTCAAACTTCAAATGTAGCTTTGGGGGTCCGTACAGGGGGCCTCTGACAGCCCTGCTCTGAAAATGCGAACGTCTGCAGATAGCTCGCAGCCAGAAAGAGCTAGCCTGAAAACTGTTGCTCAGCCTCATCTGCCCATGGCACTGCTCGCACAGAGGCACAGAGACTGGGGCTGCTTGCTTGTCTAGCCCCGTCAAACTTGAAATGTAGATTAGGTGGTTCGTGCCGGGCGTCTCCGGCAGCCCTGCTCTGAAAATGCGAACGTCTGCAGATAGCTCTCAGCCAGAAAGAGCTAGCCTGGAAAGCTGTTGCTCAGCCTCATCTGCCCATGGCACTGCTCGCACAGAGGCACAGAGACTGGGGCTGCTTGCTTGTCTTCCCACGTCAGACTTCAAACGTAGCTTAGGCTATCCGTGCCGGGCGACTCCGGCAGCCCTGGTCCGAAAATGCGAACGTCTGCAGATAGCTCGCAGCCAGAAAGAGCTAGCCTGGAAAGCTATTGCTCAGCCTCATCTGCCCATGGCACTGCTCGCACAGAGGCACAGAGACTGGGGCTGCTTGCTTGTCTCGCCACGTCAAACTTGAAATGTAGCTTAGGTGGTTCGTGCCGGGCGTCTCCGGCAGCCCTGCTCTGAAAATGCGAACGTCTGCAGATAGCTCGCAGCCAGAAAGAGCTAGCCTGGAAAGCTGTTGCTCAGCCTCGTCTGCCCATGGCACTGCTCGCACAGAGGCACAGATACGGGGGCTGCTTGCTTGTCTTGCCAACTCAAACTTCAAATGTAGCTTTGGGGGTCCGTGCAGGGGGCCTCTGACAGCCCTGCTCTGAAAATGCGAACGTCTGCAGATAGCTCGCAGCCAGAAAGAGCTAGCCTGAAAACTGTTGCTCAGCCTCATCTGCCCATGGCACTGCTCGCACAGAGGCACAGAGACTGGGGCTGCTTGCTTGTCTAGCCCCGTCAAACTTGAAATGTAGATTAGGTGGTTCGTGCCAGGCGTCTCCGGCAGCCCTGCTCTGAAAATGCGAACGTCTGCAGATAGCTCTCAGCCAGAAAGAGCTAGCCTGGAAAGCTGTTGCTCAGCCTCATCTGCCCATGGCACTGCTCGCACAGAGGCACAGAGACTGGGGCTGCTTGCTTGTCTTCCCACGTCAGACTTCAAACGTAGCTTAGGCTGTCCGTGCCGGGCGACTCCGGCAGCCCTGGTCCGAAAATGCGAACGTCTGCAGATAGCTCGCAGCCAGAAAGAGCTAGCCTGGAAAGGTATTGCTCAGCCTCATCTGCCCATGGCACTGCTCGCACAGAGGCACAGAGACTGGGGCTGCTTGCTTGTCTCGCCACGTCAAACTTGAAATGTAGCTTAGGTGGTTCGTGCCGGGCGTCTCCGGCAGCCCTGCTCTGAAAATGCGAACGTCTGCAGATAGCTCGCAGCCAGAAAGAGCTAGCCTGGAAAGCTGTTGCTCAGCCTCGTCTGCCCATGGCACTGCTCGCACAGAGGTACAGAGACTTGGGCTGCTTGCTTGTCTTGCCACCTCAAACTTCAAATGTAGCTTTGGGGGTCCGTGCAGGGGGCCTCTGACAGCCCTGCTCCAAAAATGCAAACGTCTGCAGATAGCTCGCAGGCAGAAAGAGCTAGCCTAAAAACTGTTGCTCAGCCTCATCTGCCCATGGCACTGCTCGCACAGAGGAACAGAGACTGGGGCTGCTTGCTTGTCTAGCCCCGTCAAACTTGAAATGTAGCATTGGGGGTGCATGCCGGGCGTCTCCAGCAGCCCTGCTCCCAAAATGCGAACGTCTGCAGATAGATTGCAGCCAGAAAGAGCTAGCCTGGAAAGCTGTTGCTCAGCCTCATCTGCCCATGGCACTGCTCGCACAGAGGCACAGAGACTGGGGCTGCTTGCTTGTCTTCCCACGTCAGACTTCAAACGTAGCTTAGGCTGTCCGTGCCGGGTGCCTCCGGCATCCCTGCTCCATAAATGCGAACGTCTGCAGATAGCTCGCAGTCAGAAAGAGCTAGACTGGAAAGCTGTTGCTCAGCCTCATCTGCCCATGGCACTGCTCGCACAGAGGCACAGAGACTGGGGCTGCTTGCTTGTCTTGCCCCCTCAAACTTCAAAGGTATCTTAGGTGGTCCATGCCGGGTGCCTCCGGCATCCCTGCTCCAAAAATGCAAACGTCTGCAGATAGCTCGCAGCCAGAAAGAGCTAGCCTGGAAAGCTGTTGCTCAGCCTCATCTGCCCATGGCACTGCTCGCACAGAGGCACAGAGACTGGGGCTGCTTGCTTGTCTTGCCCCCTCAAACTTCAAACGTAGCTTAGGTGGTCCATGCCGGGGGACTCCGGCAAGGCTGCTCTGAAAATGCGAACGTCTGCAGATAGCTCGCAGCCAGAAAGAGCTAGCCTGGAAAGCTGTTGCTCAGCCTCATCTGCCCATGGCACTGCTCGCACAGAGGCACAGAGACTGGGGCTGCTTGCTTGTCTTGCCCCCTCATACTTCAAAGGTATCTTAGGTGGTCCATGTCGGGGGCCTACGGCATCCCTGCTGCAAAAATGCAAACGTCTGCAGATAGCTCGCAGCCAGAAAGAGCTAGCCTGGAAAGCTGTTGCTCAGCCTCATCTGCCCATGGCACTGCTCGCACAGAGGCACAGAGACTGGGGCTGCTTGCTTGTCTTGCCCCCTCAAACTTCAAACGTAGCTTAGGTGGTCCGTGCCGGGGGCCTACGGCATCCCTGCTCCGAAAATGCGAACGTCTGCAGATAGCTCGCAGCCAGAAAGAGCTAGCCTGGAAAGCTGTTGCTCAGCCTCATCTGCCCATGGCACTGCTCGCACAGAGGCACAGAGACTGGGGCTGCTTGCTTGTCTTGCCCCCTCAAACTTCAAACGTAGCTTAGGTGGTCCATGCCGGGTGCCTCCGGCATCCCTGCTCCAAAAATGCAAACGTCTGCAGATAGCTCGCAGCCAGAAAGAGCTAGCCTGGAAAGCTGTTGCTCAGTCTCATCTGCCCATGGCACTGCTCGCACAGAGGCACAGAGACTGGGGCTGCTTGCTTGTCTTGCCCCCTCAAACTTCAAACGTAGCTTAGGTGGTCCATGCCGGGGGACTCCGGCAAGGCTGCTCTGAAAATGCGAACGTCTGCAGATAGCTCGCAGCCAGAAAGAGCTAGCCTGGAAAGCTGTTGCTCAGCCTCATCTGCCCATGGCACTGCTCGCACAGAGGCACAGAGACTGGGGCTGCTTGCTTGTCTTGCCCCATCAAACTTCAAAGGTATCTTAGGTGGTCCATGCCGGGGGACTCCGGCAAGGCTGCTCTGAAAATGCAAACGTCTGCAGATAGCTCGCAGCCAGAAAGAGCTAGCCTGGAAAGCTGTTGCTCAGTCTCATCTGCCCATGGCACTGCTCGCACAGAGGCACAGAGACTGGGGCTGCTTGCTTGTCTTGCCCCCTCAAACTTCAAACGTAGCTTAGGTGGTCCATGCCGGGTGCCTCCGGCATCCCTGCTCCAAAAATGCAAACGTCTGCAGATAGCTCGCAGCCAGAAAGAGCTAGCCTGGAAAGCTGTTGCTCAGTCTCATCTGCCCATGGCACTGCTCGCACAGAGGCACAGAGACTGGGGCTGCTTGCTTGTCTTGCCCCCTCAAACTTCAAAGGTATCTTAGGTGGTCCATGCCGGGTGCCTCCGGCATCCCTGCTCCAAAAATGCGAACGTCTGCAGATAGCTCGCAGCCAGAAAGAGCTAGCCTGGAAAGCTGTTGCTCAGTCTCATCTGCCCATGGCACTGCTCGCACAGAGGCACAGAGACTGGGGCTGCTTGCTTGTCTTGCCCCCTCAAACTTCAAACGTAGCTTAGGTGGTCCGTGCCGGGGGACTCCGGCAAGGCTGCTCTGAAAATGCGAACGTCTGCAGATAGCTCGCAGGCAGAAAGAGCTAGCCTGGAAAGCTGTTGCTCAGCCTCATCTGCCCATGGCACTGCTCGCACTGAGGCACAGAGACTGGGGCTGCTTGCTTGTCTTGCCACCTCAAACTTCAAACGTATCTTAGGTGGTCCATGCCGGGTGCCGACGGCATCCCTGCTCCGAAAATGCAAACGTCTGCAGATAGATCTCAGCCAGAAAGAGCTAGCCTGGAAAGCTGTTGCTCAGCCTCATCTGCCCATGGCACTGCTCGCACAGAGGCACAGATACTGGGGCTGCTTGCTTGTCTTGCCAACTCAAACTTCAAATGTAGCTTTGGGGGTCCGTGCAGGGGGCCTCTGACAGCCCTGCTCTGAAAATGCGAACGTCTGCAGATAGCTCGCAGCCAGAAAGAGCTAGCCTGAAAACTGTTGCTCAGCCTCATCTGCCCATGGCACTGCTCGCACAGAGGCACAGAGACTGGGGCTGCTTGCTTGTCTAGCCCCGTCAAACTTGAAATGTAGATTAGGCTATCCGTGCCGGGCGACTCCGGCAGCCCTGGTCCGAAAATGCGAACGTCTGCAGATAGCTCGCAGCCAGAAAGAGCTAGCCTGGAAAGCTATTGCTCAGCCTCATCTGCCCATGGCACTGCTCGCACAGAGGCACAGAGACTGGGGCTGCTTGCTTGTCTCGCCACGTCAAACTTGAAATGTAGCTTAGGTGGTTCGTGCCGGGCGTCTCCGGCAGCCCTGCTCTGAAAATGCGAACGTCTGCAGATAGCTCGCAGCCAGAAAGAGCTAGCCTGGAAAGCTGTTGCTCAGCCTCGTCTGCCCATGGCACTGCTCGCACAGAGGCACAGATACGGGGGCTGCTTGCTTGTCTTGCCAACTCAAACTTCAAATGTAGCTTTGGGGGTCCGTGCAGGGGGCCTCTGACAGCCCTGCTCTGAAAATGCGAACGTCTGCAGATAGCTCGCAGCCAGAAAGAGCTAGCCTGAAAACTGTTGCTCAGCCTCATCTGCCCATGGCACTGCTCGCACAGAGGCACAGAGACTGGGGCTGCTTGCTTGTCTAGCCCCGTCAAACTTGAAATGTAGATTAGGTGGTTCGTGCCAGGCGTCTCCGGCAGCCCTGCTCTGAAAATGCGAACGTCTGCAGATAGCTCTCAGCCAGAAAGAGCTAGCCTGGAAAGCTGTTGCTCAGCCTCATCTGCCCATGGCACTGCTCGCACAGAGGCACAGAGACTGGGGCTGCTTGCTTGTCTTCCCACGTCAGACTTCAAACGTAGCTTAGGCTGTCCGTGCCGGGCGACTCCGGCAGCCCTGGTCCGAAAATGCGAACGTCTGCAGATAGCTCGCAGCCAGAAAGAGCTAGCCTGGAAAGCTATTGCTCAGCCTCATCTGCCCATGGCACTGCTCGCACAGAGGCACAGAGACTGGGGCTGCTTGCTTGTCTCGCCACGTCAAACTTGAAATGTAGCTTAGGTGGTTCGTGCCGGGCGTCTCCGGCAGCCCTGCTCTGAAAATGCGAACGTCTGCAGATAGCTCGCAGCCAGAAAGAGCTAGCCTGGAAAGCTGTTGCTCAGCCTCGTCTGCCCATGGCACTGCTCGCACAGAGGTACAGAGACTTGGGCTGCTTGCTTGTCTTGCCACCTCAAACTTCAAATGTAGCTTTGGGGGTCCGTGCAGGGGGCCTCTGACAGCCCTGCTCCAAAAATGCAAACGTCTGCAGATAGCTCGCAGGCAGAAAGAGCTAGCCTGAAAACTGTTGCTCAGCCTCATCTGCCCATGGCACTGCTCGCACAGAGGAACAGAGACTGGGGCTGCTTGCTTGTCTAGCCCCGTCAAACTTGAAATGTAGCATTGGGGGTGCATGCCGGGCGTCTCCGGCAGCCCTGCTCCCAAAATGTGAACGTCTGCAGATAGATTGCAGCCAGAAAGAGCTAGCCTGGAAAGCTGTTGCTCAGCCTCATCTGCCCATGGCACTGCTCGCACAGAGGCACAGAGACTGGGGCTGCTTGCTTGTCTTCCCACGTCAGACTTCAAACGTAGCTTAGGCTGTCCGTGCCGGGTGCCTCCGGCAGCCCTGCTCCATAAATGCGAACGTCTGCAGATAGCTCGCAATCAGAAAGAGCTAGCCTGGAAAGCTGTTGCTCAGCCTCATCTGCCCATGGCACTGCTCGCACAGAGGCACAGAGACTGGGGCTGCTTGCTTGTCTTGCCCCCTCAAACTTCAAAGGTATCTTAGGTGGTCCATGTCGGGTGCCTCCGGCATCCCTGCTCCAAAAATGCAAACGTCTGCAGATAGCTCGCAGCCAGAAAGAGCTAGCCTGGAAAGCTGTTGCTCAGCCTCATCTGCCCATGGCACTGCTCGCACAGAGGCACAGAGACTGGGGCTGCTTGCTTGTCTTGCCCCCTCAAACTTCAAACGTAGCTTAGGTGGTCCGTGCCGGGGGCCTACGGCATCCCTGCTCCGAAAATGCGAACGTCTGCAGATAGCTCGCAGCCAGAAAGAGCTAGCCTGGAAAGCTGTTGCTCAGCCTCATCTGCCCATGGCACTGCTCGCACAGAGGCACAGAGACTGGGGCTGCTTGCTTGTCTTGCCCCCTCAAACTTCAAACGTAGCTTAGGTGGTCCATGCCGGGTGCCTCCGGCATCCCTGCTCCAAAAATGCAAACGTCTGCAGATAGCTCGCAGCCAGAAAGAGCTAGCCTGGAAAGCTGTTGCTCAGTCTCATCTGCCCATGGCACTGCTCGCACAGAGGCACAGAGACTGGGGCTGCTTGCTTGTCTTGCCCCCTCAAACTTCAAACGTAGCTTAGGTGGTCCATGCCGGGGGACTCCGGCAAGGCTGCTCTGAAAATGCGAACGTCTGCAGATAGCTCGCAGCCAGAAAGAGCTAGCCTGGAAAGCTGTTGCTCAGCCTCATCTGCCCATGGCACTGCTCGCACAGAGGCACAGAGACTGGGGCTGCTTGCTTGTCTTGCCCCATCAAACTTCAAAGGTATCTTAGGTGGTCCATGCCGGGGGACTCCGGCAAGGCTGCTCTGAAAATGCAAACGTCTGCAGATAGCTCGCAGCCAGAAAGAGCTAGCCTGGAAAGCTGTTGCTCAGTCTCATCTGCCCATGGCACTGCTCGCACAGAGGCACAGAGACTGGGGCTGCTTGCTTGTCTTGCCCCCTCAAACTTCAAACGTAGCTTAGGTGGTCCATGCCGGGTGCCTCCGGCATCCCTGCTCCAAAAATGCGAACGTCTCCAGATAGCTCGCAGCCAGAAAGAGCTAGCCTGGAAAGCTGTTGCTCAGCCTCATCTGCCCATGGCACTGCTCGCACAGAGGCACAGAGACTGGGGCTGCCTGCTTGTCTTGCCCCCTCAAACTTCAAAGGTATCTTAGGTGGTCCATGTCGGGTGCCTCCGGCATCCCTGCTGCAAAA
Organism: Opisthocomus hoazin; assembly: GCF_030867145.1. NCBI lineage: Eukaryota > Metazoa > Chordata > Aves > Opisthocomiformes > Opisthocomidae > Opisthocomus > Opisthocomus hoazin. The sequence continues at coordinate 7,192,330 of NC_134453.1, read as the reverse complement.
ATGCAAACGTCTGCAGATAGCTCGCAGCCAGAAAGAGCTAGCCTGGAAAGCTGTTGCTCAGCCTCATCTGCCCATGGCACTGCTCGCACAGAGGCACAGAGACTGGGGCTGCTTGCTTGTATTGCCCCCTCAAACTTCAAACGTAGCTTAGGTGGTCCATGCCGGGGGACTCCGGCAAGGCTGCTCTGAAAATGCGAACGTCTGCAGATAGCTCGCAGCCAGAAAGAGCTAGCCTGGAAAGCTGTTGCTCAGCCTCATCTGCCCATGGCACTGCTCGCACAGAGGCACAGAGACTGGGGCTGCTTGCTTGTCTTGCCCCCTCAAACTTCAAACGTAGCTTAGGTGGTCCATGCCGGGTGCCTCCGGCATCCCTGCTCCAAAAATGCAAACGTCTGCAGATAGCTCGCAGCCAGAAAGAGCTAGCCTGGAAAGCTGTTGCTCAGTCTCATCTGCCCATGGCACTGCTCGCACAGAGGCACAGAGACTGGGGCTGCTTGCTTGTCTTGCCCCCTCAAACTTCAAACGTAGCTTAGGTGGTCCATGCCGGGGGACTCCGGCAAGGCTGCTCTGAAAATGCGAACGTCTGCAGATAGCTCGCAGCCAGAAAGAGCTAGCCTGGAAAGCTGTTGCTCAGCCTCATCTGCCCATGGCACTGCTCGCACAGAGGCACAGAGACTGGGGCTGCTTGCTTGTCTTGCCCCCTCAAACTTCAAAGGTATCTTAGGTGGTCCATGCCGGGGGACTCCGGCAAGGCTGCTCTGAAAATGCGAACGTCTGCAGATAGCTCGCAGCCAGAAAGAGCTAGCCTGGAAAGCTGTTGCTCAGCCTCATCTGCCCATGGCACTGCTCGCACTGAGGCACAGAGACTGGGGCTGCTTGCTTGTCTTGCCCCCTCAAACTTCAAACGTATCTTAGGTGGTCCATGCCGGGTGCCTCCGGCATCCCTGCTCCAAAAATGCAAACGTCTGCAGATAGCTCGCAGCCAGAAAGAGCTAGCCTGGAAAGCTGTTGCTCAGTCTCATCTGCCCATGGCACTGCTCGCACAGAGGCACAGAGACTGGGGCTGCTTGCTTGTCTTGCCCCCTCAAACTTCAAACGTAGCTTAGGTGGTCCATGCCGGGTGCCTCCGGCATCCCTGCTCCAAAAATGCAAACGTCTGCAGATAGCTCGCAGCCAGAAAGAGCTAGCCTGGAAAGCTGTTGCTCAGTCTCATCTGCCCATGGCACTGCTCGCACAGAGGCACAGAGACTGGGGCTGCTTGCTTGTCTTGCCCCCTCAAACTTCAAACGTAGCTTAGGTGGTCCATGCCGGGGGACTCCGGCAAGGCTGCTCTGAAAATGCGAACGTCTGCAGATAGCTCGCAGCCAGAAAGAGCTAGCCTGGAAAGCTGTTGCTCAGCCTCATCTGCCCATGGCACTGCTCGCACTGAGGCACAGAGACTGGGGCTGCTTGCTTGTCTTGCCACCTCAAACTTCAAACGTATCTTAGGTGGTCCATGCCGGGTGCCTACGGCATCCCTGCTCCGAAAATGCAAACGTCTGCAGATAGCTCGCAGCCAGAAAGAGCTAGCCTGGAAAGCTGTTGCTCAGCCTCATCTGCCCATGGCACTGCTCGCACAGAGGCACAGAGACTGGGGCTGCTTGCTTGTCTTGCCCCCTCAAACTTCAAACGTAGCTTAGGTGGTCCATGCCGGGTACCTCCGGCATCCCTGCTCCAAAAATGCAAACGTCTGCAGATAGCTCGCAGCCAGAAAGAGCTAGCCTGGAAAGCTGTTGCTCAGTCTCATCTGCCCATGGCACTGCTCGCACAGAGGCACAGAGACTGGGGCTGCTTGCTTGTCTTGCCCCCTCAAACTTCAAACGTAGCTTAGGTGGTCCATGCCGGGGGACTCCGGCAAGGCTGCTCTGAAAATGCGAACGTCTGCAGATAGCTCGCAGCCAGAAAGAGCTAGCCTGGAAAGCTGTTGCTCAGCCTCATCTGCCCATGGCACTGCTCGCACTGAGGCACAGAGACTGGGGCTGCTTGCTTGTCTTGCCACCTCAAACTTCAAACGTAGCTTAGGTGGTCCATGCCGGGTGCCTACGGCATCCCTGCTCCAAAAATGCAAACGTCTGCAGATAGCTCGCAGCCAGAAAGAGCTAGCCTGGAAAGCTGTTGCTCAGTCTCATCTGCCCATGGCACTGCTCGCACAGAGGCACAGAGACTGGGGCTGCTTGCTTGTCTTGCCCCCTCAAACTTCAAACGTAGCTTAGGTGGTCCATGCCGGGTGCCTCCGGCATCCCTGCTCCAAAAATGCAAACGTCTGCAGATAGCTCGCAGCCAGAAAGAGCTAGCCTGGAAAGCTGTTGCTCAGCCTCATCTGCCCATGGCACTGCTCGCACAGAGGCACAGAGACTGGGGCTGCTTGCTTGTCTTGGCCCCTCAAACTTCAAACGTAGCTTAGGTGGTCCATGCCGGGTGCCTCCGGCAGCCCTGCTCTGAAAACGTAAACGTCTGCAGACAGATTGCAGCCAGAAAGAGCTAGCCTGGAAAGCTGTTGCTCAGCCTCATCTGCCCATGGCACTGCTCGCACAGAGGCACAGAGACTGGGGCTGCTTGCTTGTCTTGCCCCCTCAAACTTCAAATGTACCAGTGGTGGTGCATGCAAGGCGCCTCCGGCAGCCCTGCTGCAAAAATGTGAACGTCTGCAGATAGCTCGCAGCCAGAAAGAGCTAGCCTGGAAACCTGTTGCTCAGCCTCATCTGCCCATGGCACTGCTCACACAGAGGCACAGATACTGGGGCTGCTTGCTTGTCTTGCCACCTCAAACTTCAAACGTAGCTTAGGCTGTCCGTGCCGGGCGCCTCCGGCAGCCCTGGTACGAATATGCGAACGTCTGCATATAGCTCGCAGGCAGAAAGAGCTAGCCTGGAAAGCTGTTGCTCAGCCTTATCTGCCCATGGCACTGCTCGCACAGAGGCACAGAGACTGGGGTGCTTGTATGTCTTGCCGCCTCAAACTTCAAACGTATCTTAGGTGGTGCATGCCGGTTGCCTCCGGCAGCCCTGCTCTGAAAATGCAAATGTCTGCAGATAGCTCGCAGCCAGAAAGAGCTAGCCTGTAAAGCTGTTGCTCAGCCTCGTCTGCCCATGGCACTGCTCGCACAGAGGCACAGAGACTGGGGCTGCTTGCTTGTCTTGCCACCTCAAACTTCAAATGTAGCTTTGGGGGTCCGTGCAGGGGGCCTCTGACAGCCCTGCTCTGAAAATGCGAACGTCTGCAGATAGCTCGCAGGCAGAAAGAGCTAGCCTGAAAACTGTTGCTCAGACTCATCTGCCCATGGCACTGGTCACACAGAGGAACAGAGACTGGGGCTGCTTGCTTGTCTAGCCCCGTCAAACTTGAAATGTAGCATTGGGGGTGCATGCCGGGCGTCTCCGGCAGCCCTGCTCCCAAAATGCGAACGTCTGCAGATAGCTCTCAGCCAGAAAGAGCTAGCCTGGAAAGCTGTTGCTCAGCCTCATCTGCCCATGGCACTGCTCGCACAGAGGCACAGAGACTGGGGCTGCTTGCTTGTCTTGCCACCTCAAACTTCAAACGTAGCTTAGGTGGTCCATGCCGGGGGACTCCGGCAAGGCTGCTCTGAAAATGCGAACGTCTGCAGATAGCTCGCAGCCAGAAAGAGCTAGCCTGGAAAGCTGTTGCTCAGCCTCATCTGCCCATGGCACTGCTCGCACTGAGGCACAGAGACTGGGGCTGCTTGCTTGTCTTGCCCCCTCAAACTTCAAAGGTATCTTAGGTGGTCCATGCCGGGTGCCTCCGGCATCCCTGCTCCAAAAATGCAAACGTCTGCAGATAGCTCGCAGCCAGAAAGAGCTAGCCTGGAAAGCTGTTGCTCAGTCTCATCTGCCCATGGCACTGCTCGCACAGAGGCACAGAGACTGGGGCTGCTTGCTTGTCTTGCCCCCTCAAACTTCAAACGTAGCTTAGGCTGTCCGTGCCGGGCGCCTCCGGCAAGGCTGCTCGGAAAATGCGAACGTCTGCAGATAGCTCGCAGCCAGAAAGAGCTAGCCTGGAAAGCTGTTGCTCAGCCTCATCTGCCCATGGCACTGCTTGCACAGAGGCACAGAGACTGGGGCTGCTTGCTTGTCTTGCCCCCTCAAACTTCAAACGTAGCTTAGGTGGTCCATGCCGGGTGCCTCCGGCATCCCTGCTCCAAAAATGCAAACGTCTGCAGATAGCTCGCAGCCAGAAAGAGCTAGCCTGGAAAGCTGTTGCTCAGCCTCATCTGCCCATGGCACTGCTCGCACAGAGGCAGAGAGACTGGGGCTGCTTGCTTGTCTTGCCACCTCAAACTTCAAACGTATCTTAGGTGGTCCATGCCGGGTGCCTACGGCATCCCTGCTCTGAAAATGCGAACATGTGCAGATAGCTCTCAGCCAGAAAGAGCTAGCCTGGAAAGCTGTTTCTCAGCCTCATCTGCCCATGGCACTGCTCGCACAGAGGCACAGAGACTGGGGCTGCTTGCTTGTCTTGCCAACTCAAACTTCAAATGTAGCTTTGGGGGTCCGTGCAGGGGGCCTCTGACAGCCCTGCTCTGAAAATGCGAACGTCAGCAGATAGCTCGCAGCCAGAAAGAGCTAGCCTGAAAACTGTTGCTCAGCCTCATCTGCCCATGGCACTGCTCGCACAGAGGCACAGAGACTGGGGCTGCTTGCTTGTCTAGCCCCGTCAAACTTGAAATGTAGATTAGGTGGTTCGTGCCGGGCGTCTCCTGCAGCCCTGCTCTGAAAATGCGAACGTCTGCCGATAGCTCTCAGCCAGAAAGAGCTAGCCTGGAAAGCTGTTGCTCAGCCTCATCTGCCCACGGCACTGCTCGCACAGAGGCACAGAGACTGGGGCTGCTTGCTTGTCTTCCCACGTCAAACTTCAAATCTAGCATTGGGGGTGCATGCAGGGCTCCTCCGGCACCCCTGCCTTTAAAATTCGAACGTCTGCAGATAGATTGCAGGCAGAAAGAGCTAGCCTGGAAAGCTGTTGCTCAGCCTCATCTGCCCATGGCACTGCTCGCACACAGGCACAGAGACTGGGGCTGCTTGCTTGTCTTGCCCCCTCAAACTTCAAACGTAGCTTAGGTGGTCCGTGCCGGGGGACTCTAGCAGGGCTGCTCCGATAATGCGAACGTCTGCAGATAGCTCGCAGGCAGAAAGAGCTAGCCTGGAAAGCTGTTGCTCAGCCTCATCTGCCCATGGCACTGCTCGCACAGAGGCACAGAGACTAGAGCTGCTTGCTTGTCTTGCCCCCTCAAACTTTAAACGTAGCTTTGGGATCCGTGTCGGGCGTCTGCGGCAGCCCTGCTCTGAAAATGCGAACGTCTGCAGATAGCTCGCAGCCAAAAAGAGCTAGCCTGGAAAGCTGTTGCTCAGCCTCATCTGCCCATGGCACTGCTCGCACAGAGGCACAGAGACTGGGGCTGCTTGCTTCTCCTGCCACCTCAAACTTCAAACGTAGCATTGGGGGTGCATGCCGGGCTCCTCCGGCAGTCCTGCTCCCAAAATTCGAATGTCTACAGACACATTGCAGCCAGAAAGAGCTACCCTGGAAAGGTGTTGCTCAGCCTCATCTGCCCATGGCACTGCTCGCACAGAGGCACAGAGACTGGGGCTGCTTGCTTGTCTTCCCACGTCAGACTTCAAACGTAGCTTAGGCTGTCCGTGCCGGGTGCCTCCGGCAGCCCTGCTCCATAAATGCGAACGTCTGCAGATAGCTCGCAATCAGAAAGAGCTAGCCTGGAAAGCTGTTGCTCAGCCTCATCTGCCCATGGCACTGCTCGCACAGAGGCACAGAGACTGGGGCTGCTTGCTTGTCTTGCCCCCTCAAACTTCAAAGGTATCTTAGGTGGTCCATGCCGGGTGCCTCCGGCATACCTGCTCCAAAAATGCAAACGTCTGCAGATAGCTCGCAGCCAGAAAGAGCTAGCCTGGAAAGCTGTTGCTCAGCCTCATCTGCCCATGGCACTGCTTGCACAGAGGCACAGAGACTGGGGCTGCTTGCTTGTCTTGCCCCCTCAAACTTCAAACGTAGCTTAGGTGGTCCATGCCGGGGGACTCCGGCAAGGCTGCTCTGAAAATGCGAACGTCTGCAGATAGCTCGCAGCCAGAAAGAGCTAGCCTGGAAAGCTGTTGCTCAGCCTCATCTGCCCATGGCACTGCTCGCACAGAGGCACAGAGACTGGGGCTGCCTGCTTGTCTTGCCCCCTCAAACTTCAAAGGTATCTTAGGTGGTCCATGTCGGGTGCCTCCGGCATCCCTGCTGCAAAAATGCAAACGTCTGCAGATAGCTCGCAGCCAGAAAGAGCTAGCCTGGAAAGCTGTTGCTCAGCCTCATCTGCCCATGGCACTGCTCGCACAGAGGCACAGAGACTGGGGCTGCTTGCTTGTCTTGCCCCCTCAAACTTCAAACGTAGCTTAGGTGGTCCATGCCGGGGGACTCCGGCAAGGCTGCTCTGAAAATGCGAACGTCTGCAGATAGCTCGCAGCCAGAAAGAGCTAGCCTGGAAAGCTGTTGCTCAGCCTCATCTGCCCATGGCACTGCTCGCACAGAGGCACAGAGACTGGGGCTGCTTGCTTGTCTTGCCCCCTCAAACTTCAAACGTAGCTTAGGTGGTCCATGCCGGGTGCCTCCGGCATCCCTGCTCCAAAAATGCAAACGTCTGCAGATAGCTCGCAGCCAGAAAGAGCTAGCCTGGAAAGCTGTTGCTCAGTCTCATCTGCCCATGGCACTGCTCGCACAGAGGCACAGAGACTGGGGCTGCTTGCTTGTCTTGCCCCCTCAAACTTCAAACGTAGCTTAGGTGGTCCATGCCGGGGGACTCCGGCAAGGCTGCTCTGAAAATGCGAACGTCTGCAGATAGCTCGCAGCCAGAAAGAGCTAGCCTGGAAAGCTGTTGCTCAGCCTCATCTGCCCATGGCACTGCTCGCACAGAGGCACAGAGACTGGGGCTGCTTGCTTGTCTTGCCCCCTCAAACTTCAAAGGTATCTTAGGTGGTCCATGCCGGGGGACTCCGGCAAGGCTGCTCTGAAAATGCGAACGTCTGCAGATAGCTCGCAGCCAGAAAGAGCTAGCCTGGAAAGCTGTTGCTCAGCCTCATCTGCCCATGGCACTGCTCGCACTGAGGCACAGAGACTGGGGCTGCTTGCTTGTCTTGCCACCTCAAACTTCAAACGTATCTTAGGTGGTCCATGCCGGGTGCCTCCGGCATCCCTGCTCCGAAAATGCAAACGTCTGCAGATAGCTCGCAGCCAGAAAGAGCTAGCCTGGAAAGCTGTTGCTCAGTCTCATCTGCCCATGGCACTGCTCGCACAGAGGCACAGAGACTGGGGCTGCTTGCTTGTCTTGCCCCCTCAAACTTCAAACGTAGCTTAGGTGGTCCATGCCGGGTGCCTCCGGCATCCCTGCTCCAAAAATGCAAACGTCTGCAGATAGCTCGCAGCCAGAAAGAGCTAGCCTGGAAAGCTGTTGCTCAGTCTCATCTGCCCATGGCACTGCTCGCACAGAGGCACAGAGACTGGGGCTGCTTGCTTGTCTTGCCCCCTCAAACTTCAAACGTAGCTTAGGTGGTCCATGCCGGGGGACTCCGGCAAGGCTGCTCGGAAAATGCGAACGTCTGCAGATAGCTCGCAGCCAGAAAGAGCTAGCCTGGAAAGCTGTTGCTCAGCCTCATCTGCCCATGGCACTGCTCGCACTGAGGCACAGAGACTGGGGCTGCTTGCTTGTCTTGCCACCTCAAACTTCAAACGTATCTTAGGTGGTCCATGCCGGGTGCCTACGGCATCCCTGCTCCGAAAATGCAAACGTCTGCAGATAGCTCGCAGCCAGAAAGAGCTAGCCTGGAAAGCTGTTGCTCAGCCTCATCTGCCCATGGCACTGCTCGCACAGAGGCACAGAGACTGGGGCTGCTTGCTTGTCTTGCCCCCTCAAACTTCAAACGTAGCTTAGGTGGTCCATGCCAGGTACCTCCGGCATCCCTGCTCCAAAAATGCAAACGTCTGCAGATAGCTCGCAGCCAGAAAGAGCTAGCCTGGAAAGCTGTTGCTCAGTCTCATCTGCCCATGGCACTGCTCGCACAGAGGCACAGAGACTGGGGCTGCTTGCTTGTCTTGCCCCCTCAAACTTCAAACGTAGCTTAGGTGGTCCATGCCGGGGGACTCCGGCAAGGCTGCTCTGAAAATGCGAACGTCTGCAGATAGCTCGCAGCCAGAAAGAGCTAGCCTGGAAAGCTGTTGCTCAGCCTCATCTGCCCATGGCACTGCTCGCACTGAGGCACAGAGACTGGGGCTGCTTGCTTGTCTTGCCACCTCAAACTTCAAACGTAGCTTAGGTGGTCCATGCCGGGTGCCTACGGCATCCCTGCTCCAAAAATGCAAACGTCTGCAGATAGCTCGCAGCCAGAAAGAGCTAGCCTGGAAAGCTGTTGCTCAGTCTCATCTGCCCATGGCACTGCTCGCACAGAGGCACAGAGACTGGGGCTGCTTGCTTGTCTTGCCCCCTCAAACTTCAAACGTAGCTTAGGTGGTCCATGCCGGGTGCCTCCGGCATCCCTGCTCCAAAAATGCAAACGTCTGCAGATAGCTCGCAGCCAGAAAGAGCTAGCCTGGAAAGCTGTTGCTCAGCCTCATCTGCCCATGGCACTGCTCGCACAGAGGCACAGAGACTGGGGCTGCTTGCTTGTCTTGGCCCCTCAAACTTCAAACGTAGCTTAGGTGGTCCATGCCGGGTGCCTCCGGCAGCCCTGCTCTGAAAACGTAAACGTCTGCAGACAGATTGCAGCCAGAAAGAGCTAGCCTGGAAAGCTGTTGCTCAGCCTCATCTGCCCATGGCACTGCTCGCACAGAGGCACAGAGACTGGGGCTGCTTGCTTGTCTTGCCCCCTCAAACTTCAAATGTACCAGTGGTGGTGCATGCAAGGCGCCTCCGGCAGCCCTGCTGCAAAAATGTGAACGTCTGCAGATAGCTCGCAGCCAGAAAGAGCTAGCCTGGAAAGCTGTTGCTCAGCCTCATCTGCCCATGGCACTGCTCGCACTGAGGCACAGAGACTGGGGCTGCTTGCTTGTCTTGCCACCTCAAACTTCAAACGTATCTTAGGTGGTCCATGCCGGGTGCCTACGGCATCCCTGCTCCGAAAATGCAAACGTCTGCAGATAGCTCGCAGCCAGAAAGAGCTAGCCTGGAAAGCTGTTGCTCAGCCTCATCTGCCCATGGCACTGCTCGCACAGAGGCACAGAGACTGGGGCTGCTTGCTTGTCTTGCCCCCTCAAACTTCAAACGTAGCTTAGGTGGTCCATGCCAGGTACCTCCGGCATCCCTGCTCCAAAAATGCAAACGTCTGCAGATAGCTCGCAGCCAGAAAGAGCTAGCCTGGAAAGCTGTTGCTCAGTCTCATCTGCCCATGGCACTGCTCGCACAGAGGCACAGAGACTGGGGCTGCTTGCTTGTCTTGCCCCCTCAAACTTCAAACGTAGCTTAGGTGGTCCATGCCGGGGGACTCCGGCAAGGCTGCTCTGAAAATGCGAACGTCTGCAGATAGCTCGCAGCCAGAAAGAGCTAGCCTGGAAAGCTGTTGCTCAGCCTCATCTGCCCATGGCACTGCTCGCACTGAGGCACAGAGACTGGGGCTGCTTGCTTGTCTTGCCACCTCAAACTTCAAACGTAGCTTAGGTGGTCCATGCCGGGTGCCTACGGCATCCCTGCTCCAAAAATGCAAACGTCTGCAGATAGCTCGCAGCCAGAAAGAGCTAGCCTGGAAAGCTGTTGCTCAGTCTCATCTGCCCATGGCACTGCTCGCACAGAGGCACAGAGACTGGGGCTGCTTGCTTGTCTTGCCCCCTCAAACTTCAAACGTAGCTTAGGTGGTCCATGCCGGGTGCCTCCGGCATCCCTGCTCCAAAAATGCAAACGTCTGCAGATAGCTCGCAGCCAGAAAGAGCTAGCCTGGAAAGCTGTTGCTCAGCCTCATCTGCCCATGGCACTGCTCGCACAGAGGCACAGAGACTGGGGCTGCTTGCTTGTCTTGGCCCCTCAAACTTCAAACGTAGCTTAGGTGGTCCATGCCGGGTGCCTCCGGCAGCCCTGCTCTGAAAACGTAAACGTCTGCAGACAGATTGCAGCCAGAAAGAGCTAGCCTGGAAAGCTGTTGCTCAGCCTCATCTGCCCATGGCACTGCTCGCACAGAGGCACAGAGACTGGGGCTGCTTGCTTGTCTTGCCCCCTCAAACTTCAAATGTACCAGTGGTGGTGCATGCAAGGCGCCTCCGGCAGCCCTGCTGCAAAAATGTGAACGTCTGCAGATAGCTCGCAGCCAGAAAGAGCTAGCCTGGAAACCTGTTGCTCAGCCTCATCTGCCCATGGCACTGCTCACACAGAGGCACAGATACTGGGGCTGCTTGCTTGTCTTGCCACCTCAAACTTCAAACGTAGCTTAGGCTGTCCGTGCCGGGCGCCTCCGGCAGCCCTGGTACGAATATGCGAACGTCTGCATATAGCTCGCAGGCAGAAAGAGCTAGCCTGGAAAGCTGTTGCTCAGCCTTATCTGCCCATGGCACTGCTCGCACAGAGGCACAGAGACTGGGGTGCTTGTATGTCTTGCCGCCTCAAACTTCAAACGTATCTTAGGTGGTGCATGCCGGTTGCCTCCGGCAGCCCTGCTCCGAAAATGCAAATGTCTGCAGATAGCTCGCAGCCAGAAAGAGCTAGCCTGGAAAGCTGTTGCTCAGCCTCGTCTGCCCATGGCACTGCTCGCACAGAGGCACAGAGACTGGGGCTGCTTGCTTGTCTTGCCACCTCAAACTTCAAATGTAGCTTTGGGGGTCCGTGCAGGGGGCCTCTGACAGCCCTGCTCTGAAAATGCGAACGTCTGCAGATAGCTCGCAGGCAGAAAGAGCTAGCCTGAAAACTGTTGCTCAGCCTCACCTGCCCATGGCACTGCTCACACAGAGGAACAGAGACTGGGGCTGCTTGCTTGTCTAGCCCCGTCAAACTTGAAATGTAGCATTGGGGGTGCATGCCGGTCGTCTCCGGCAGCCCTGCTCCCAAAATGCGAACGTCTGCAGATAGCTCTCAGCCAGAAAGAGCTAGCCTGGAAAGCTGTTGCTCAGCCTCATCTGCCCATGGCACTGCTCGCACAGAGGCACAGAGACTGGGGCTGCTTGCTTGTCTTCCCACGTCAGACTTCAAACGTAGCTTAGGCTGTCCGTGCCGGGTGCCTCCGGCAGCCCTGCTCCATAAATGCAAACGTTTGCAGATAGCTCGCAGCCAGAAAGAGCTAGCCTGGAAAACTGTTGCTCAGCCTCATCTGCCCATGGCACTGCTCGCACAGAGGCACAGAGACTGGGGCTGCTTGCTTGTCTTGCCCCCTCAAACTTCAAAGGTATCTTAGGTGGTCCATGCCGGGTGCCTCCGGCATCCCTGCTCCAAAAATGCAAACGTCTGCAGATAGCTCGCAGCCAGAAAGGCTAGCCTGGAAAGCTGTTGCTCAGCCTCATCTGCCCATGGCACTGCTCGCACAGAGGCACAGAGACTGGGGCTGCTTGCTTGTCTTGCCACCTCAAACTTCAAACGTAGCTTAGGTGGTCCATGCCGGGGGACTCCGGCAAGGCTGCTCTGAAAATGCGAACGTCTGCAGATAGCTCGCAGCCAGAAAGAGCTAGCCTGGAAAGCTGTTGCTCAGCCTCATCTGCCCATGGCACTGCTCGCACTGAGGCACAGAGACTGGGGCTGCTTGCTTGTCTTGCCCCCTCAAACTTCAAACGTAGCTTAGGTGGTCCATGCCGGGTGCCTCCGACATCCCTGCTCCAAAAATGCAAACGTCTGCAGATAGCTCGCAGCCAGAAAGAGCTAGCCTGGAAAGCTGTTGCTCAGTCTCATCTGCCCATGGCACTGCTCGCACAGAGGCACAGAGACTGGGGCTGCTTGCTTGTCTTGCCCCCTCAAACTTCAAACGTAGCTTAGGTGGTCCATGCCGGGGGACTCCGGCAAGGCTGCTCGGAAAATGCGAACGTCTGCAGATAGCTCGCAGCCAGAAAGAGCTAGCCTGGAAAGCTGTTGCTCAGCCTCATCTGCCCATGGCACTGCTCGCACAGAGGCACAGAGACTGGGGCTGCTTGCTTGTCTTGCCCCCTCAAACTTCAAAGGTATCTTAGGTGGTCCATGCCGGGTGCCTCCGGCATCCCTGCTCCAAAAATGCAAACGTCTGCAGATAGCTCGCAGCCAGAAAGAGCTAGCCTGGAAAGCTGTTGCTCAGCCTCATCTGCCCATGGCACTGCTCGCACAGAGGCAGAGAGACTGGGGCTGCTTGCTTGTCTTGCCACCTCAAACTTCAAACGTATCTTAGGTGGTCCATGCCGGGTGCCTACGGCATCCCTGCTCCGAAAATGCGAACATGTGCAGATAGCTCTCAGCCAGAAAGAGCTAGCCTGGAAAGCTGTTTCTCAGCCTCATCTGCCCATGGCACTGCTCGCACAGAGGCACAGATACTGGGGCTGCTTGCTTGTCTTGCCAACTCAAACTTCAAATGTAGCTTTGGGGGTCCGTGCAGGGGGCCTCTGACAGCCCTGCTCTGAAAATGCGAACGTCAGCAGATAGCTCGCAGCCAGAAAGAGCTAGCCTGAAAACTGTTGCTCAGCCTCATCTGCCCATGGCACTGCTCGCACAGAGGCACAGAGACTGGGGCTGCTTGCTTGTCTAGCCCCGTCAAACTTGAAATGTAGATTAGGTGGTTCGTGCCGGGCGTCTCCTGCAGCCCTGCTCTGAAAATGCGAACGTCTGCAGATAGCTCTCAGCCAGAAAGAGCTAGCCTGGAAAGCTGTTGCTCAGCCTCATCTGCCCACGGCACTGCTCGCACAGAGGCACAGAGACTGGGGCTGCTTGCTTGTCTTCCCACGTCAAACTTCAAATCTAGCATTGGGGGTGCATGCAGGGCTCCTCCGGCACCCCTGCCTTTAAAATTCGAACGTCTGCAGATAGATTGCAGGCAGAAAGAGCTAGCCTGGAAAGCTGTTGCTCAGCCTCATCTGCCCATGGCACTGCTCGCACACAGGCACAGAGACTGGGGCTGCTTGCTTGTCTTGCCCCCTCAAACTTCAAACGTAGCTTAGGTGGTCCGTGCCGGGGGACTCTAGCAGGGCTGCTCCGATAATGCGAACGTCTGCAGATAGCTCGCAGCCAGAAAGAGCTAGCCTGGAAAGCTGTTGCTCAGCCTCATCTGCCCATGGCACTGCTCGCACAGAGGCACAGAGACTGGGGCTGCTTGCTTGTCCTGCCACCTCAAACTTCAAACGTAGCATTGGGGGTGCATGCCGGGCTCCTCCGGCAGTCCTGCTCCCAAAATTCGAATGTCTACAGACACATTGCAGCCAGAAAGAGCTACCCTGGAAAGGTGTTGCTCAGCCTCATCTGCCCATGGCACTGCTCGCACAGAGGCACAGAGACTGGGGCTGCTTGCTTGTCTTGCCCCCTCAAACTTCAAACGTAGCTTAGGTGGTCCGTGCCGGGCGCCTCCGGCAGCCGTCCTCCGAAAATGCAAACGTCTGCAGATAGCTCGCAGCCAGAAAGAGCTAGCCTGGAAAGCTATTGCTCAGCCTCATCTGCCCATGGCACTGCTCGCACAGAGGCACAGAGACTGGGGCTGCCTGCTTGTCTTGCCGCCTCAAATTTCAAATGTAGCTTTGGGGGTCCGTGCAGGGGGCCTCTGACAGTCCTGCTCTGAAAATGCGAACGTCTGCAGATAGCTCGCAGGCAGAAAGAGCTAGCCTGAAAACTGTTGCTCAGCCTCATCTGCCCATGGCATTGCTCGCACAGAGGCACAGAGACTGGGGCTGCTTGCTTGTCTCGCCACGTCAAACTTCAAACGTATTTTAGGTGGTCCATGCCGGGTGCCTACGGCATCCCTGCTCCGAAAATGCAAACGTCTGCAGATAGCTCGCAGCCAGAAAGAGCTAGCCTGGAAAGCTGTTGCTCAGCCTCATCTGCCCATGGCACTGCTCGCACAGAGGCACAGAGACTGGGGTGCTTGTATGTCTTGCCGCCTCAAACTTCAAACGTATCTTAGGTGGTGCATGACGGGTGCCTCCGGCATCCCTGCTCCAAAAATGCAAACGTCTGCAGATAGCTCGCAGCCAGAAAGAGCTAGCCTGGAAAGCTGTTGCTCAGCCTCATCTTCCCATGGCACTGCTCGCACACAGGCACAGAGACTGGGGCTGCTTGCTTGTCTTGCCCCCTCAAACTTCAAACGTAGCTTAGGTGGTCCGTGCCGGGGGACTCTAGCAGGGCTGCTCCGATAATGCGAACGTCTGCAGATAGCTCGCAGGCAGAAAGAGCTAGCCTGGAAAGCTGTTGCTCAGCCTCATCTGCCCATGGCACTGCTCGCACAGAGGCACAGAGACTGGGGCTGCTTGCTTGTCCTGCCACCTCAAACTTCACATGTAGCATTGGGGGTGCATGCCAGGCTCCTCCGGCAGTCCTGCTCCCAAAATTCGAATGTCTACAGACACATTGCAGGCAGAAAGAGCTACCCTGGAAAGGTGTTGCTCAGCATCATCTGCCCATGGCACTGCTCGCACAGAGGCACAGAGACTGGGGCTGCTTGCTTGTCTTGCCCCCTCAAACTTCAAACGTAGCTTTGGGATCCGTGTCGGGCGTCTGCGGCAGCCCTGCTCTGAAAATGCGAACGTCTGCAGATAGCTCGCAGCCAGAAAGAGCTAGCCTGGAAAGCTGTTGCTCAGCCTCATCTGCCCATGGCACTGCTCGCACAGAGGCACAGAGACTGGGGCTGCTTGCTTGTCCTGCCACCTCAAACTTCACATGTAGCATTGGGGGTGCATGCCAGGCTCCTCCGGCAGTCCTGCTCCCAAAATTCGAATGTATACAGACACATTGCAGGCAGAAAGAGCTACCCTGGAAAGGTGTTGCTCAGCATCATCTGCCCATGGCACTGCTCGCACAGAGGCACAGAGACTGGGGCTGCTTGCTTGTCTTGCCCCCTCAAACTTCAAACGTAGCTTAGGTGGTCCGTGCCGGGCGCCTCCGGCAGCCGTCCTCCGAAAATGCGAACGTCTGCAGATAGATCTCAGCCAGAAAGAGCTAGCCTGGAAAGCTATTGCTCAGCCTCATCTGCCCATGGCACTGCTCGCACAGAGGCACAGAGACTGGGGCTGCTTGCTTGTCTTGCCACCTCAAACTTCACATGTAGCATTGGGGGTGGATGCCAGGCTCCTCCGGCAGCCCTGCTCCCAAAATTTGAATGTCTGCAGATAGATCTCAGCCAGAAAGAGCTAGCCTGGAAAGCTATTGCTCAGCCTCATCTGCCCATGGCACTGCTCGCACAGAGGCACAGAGACTGGGGCTGCTTGCTTGTCTTCCCACGTCAGACTTCAAATGTAGCATTGGGGATGCATGCCGGGCTCCTCCGGCAGCCCTGCTCTGAAACTTCGAACGTCTGCAGATAGCTCGCAGCCAGAAAGAGCTAGCCTGAAAGCTGTTGCTCAGCCTCATCTGCCCATGGCACTGCTCGCAAAGAGGCACAGAGACTGGGGCTGCTTGCTTGTCTTGCCCCCTCAAACTTCAAATGTAGCTTAGGTGGTCCGTGCCGGGGGACTCCGGCAGGGCTGCTCCCAAAATGCGAACGTCTGCAGATAGCTCGCAGGCAGAAGGAGCTAGCCTGGAAAGCTGTTGCTCAGCCTCATCTGCCCATGGCACTGCTCGCACTGAGGCACAGAGACTGGGGCTGCTTGCTTGTCTTGCCACCTCAAACTTCAAATGTAGCTTTGGGGGTCCGTGCAGAGGGCCTCTGACAGCCCTGCTCTGAAAATACGAACGTCTGCAGATAGCTCGCAGGCAGAAAGAGCCAGCCTGAAAACTGTTGCTCAACCTCATCTGCCCATGGCACTGCTCGCACAGAGGCACAGAGACTGGGGCTGCTTGCTTGTCTTGCCACCTCAAACTTCAAATGTAGCTTTGGGGGTCCGTGCAGGGGGCCTCCGGCAGCCCTGCTGCAAAAATGTGAACGTCTGCAGATAGCTCGCAGCCAGAAAGAGCTAGCCTGGAAACCTGTTGCTCAGCCTCATCTGCCCATGGCACTGCTCACACAGAGGCACAGAGACTGGGGCTGCTTGCTTGTCTTGCCACCTCATACTTCAAACGTAGCTTAGGCTGTCCGTGCCGGGCGCCTCCGGCAGCCCTGGTCCGAAAATGCGAACGTCTGCAGATAGCTCGCAGCCAGAAAGAGCTAGCCTGGAAAGCTGTTGCTCAGCCTCATCTGCCCATGGCACTGCTCGCACAGAGGCACAGAGACTGGGGTGCTTGTATGTCTTGCCGCCTCAAACTTCAAACGTATCTTAGGTGGTGCATGCCGGGTGCCTCCGGCATCCCTGCTCCAAAAATGCAAACGTCTGCAGATAGCTCTCAGCCAGAAAGAGCTAGCCTGGAAAGCTGTTGCTCAGCCTCATCTGCCCATGGCACTGCTCGCACAGAGGCACAGACACTGGGGCTGCTTGCTTGTCTTGCCCCCTCAAACTTCAAACGTAGCTTAGGTGGTCCCTGCCGGGTGCCTCCGGCAGCCCTGCTCTGAAAATGCAAACGTCTGCAGACAGCTCGCAGACCAGAAGAGCTAGCCTTGAAAGCTGTTGCTCAGCCTCATCTGCTTGTGGCACTGCTCGCACAGAGGCACAGAGACTGGGGCTGCTTGCTTGTCTTGCCACCTCAAACTTCACATGTAGCATTGGGGGTGCATGCCAGGCTCCTCCGGCAGCCCTGCTCCCAAAATGCAAACGTCTGCAGACAGATTGCAGCCAGAAAGAGCTAGCCTGGAAAGGTGTTGCTCAGCCTCATCTGCCCATGGCACTGCTCGCACAGAGGCACAGAGACTGGGGCTGCTTGCTTATCTCGCCACGTGAAACTTCAAACGTATCTTAGGTGGTCCATGCCGGGTGCCTACGATATCCCTCCTCCGAAAATGCGAACGTCTGCAGATAGCTCTCAGCCAGAAAGAGCTAGCCTGGAAAGCTGTTGCTCAGCCTCATCTGCCCATGGCACTGCTTGCACAGAGGCACAGAGACTGGGGCTGCTTGCTTGTCTCGCCACGTCAAACTTCAAACGTAGCTTAGGTGGTCCATGCCGGGTGCCTACGACATCCCTCCTCCGAAAATGCAAACGTCTGCAGATAGCTCGCAGCCAGAAAGAGCTAGCCTGGAAAGCTGTTGCTCAGCCTCATCTGCCCATGGCACTGCTCGCACAGAGGCACAGAGACTGGGGCTGCTTGCTTGTCTTGCCACCTCAAACTTCAAATTTAGCTTTGGGGGTCCGTGCAGGGGGCCTCTGACAGCCCTGCTCTGAAAATGCGAACGTCTGCAGATACCTCGCAGGCAGAAAGAGCTAGCCTGGAAAGGTGTTGCTCAGCCTCATCTGCCCATGGCACTGCTCGCACAGAGGCACAGAGACTGGGGCTGCTTGCTTGTCTTGCCAACTCAAACTTCAAATTTAGCTTTGGGGGTCCGTGCAGGGGGCCTCTGACAGCCCTGCTCTGAAAATGCGAACGTCTGCAGATACCTCGCAGGCAGAAAGAGCTAGCCTGGAAAGGTGTTGCTCAGCCTCATCTGCCCATGGCACTGCTCGCACAGAGGCACAGAGACTGGGGCTGCTTGCTTGTCTAGCCCCGTCAAACTTGAAATGTAGATTAGGTGGTTCGTTCCGGGCGTCTCCGTCAGCCCTGCTCTGAAAATGCGAACGTCTGCAGATAGCTCTCAGCCAGAGAGAGCTAGCCTGGAAAGCTGTTGCTCAGCCTCATCTGCACATGGCACTGCTCGCACAGAGGCACAGAGACTGGGGCTGCTTGCTTGTCTTCCCACGTCAGACTTCAAACGTAGCTTAGGCTGTCCGTGCCGGGCGCCTCCGGCAGCCCTGGTCCGAAAATGCAAACGTCTGCAGATAGCTCGCAGCCAGAAAGAGCTAGCCTGGAAAGGTGTTGCTCAGCCTCATCTGCCCATGGCACTGCTCGCACAGAGGCACAGAGACTGGGGTGCTTGTATGTCTTGCCGCCTCAAACTTCAAACGTATCTTAGGTGGTGCATGCCGGGTGCCTCCGGCATCCCTGCTCCAAAAATGAAAACGTCTGCAGATAGCTCGCAGCCAGAAAGAGCTAGCCTGGAAAGCTGTTGCTCTGCCTCATCTGCCCATGGCACTGCTCGCACAGAGGCACAGAGACTGGGGCTGCTTGCTTGTCTTGCCCCCTCAAACTTCAAACGTAGCTTAGGTGGTCCGTGCCGGGCGCCTCCGGCAGCCCTCCTCCGAAAATGCGAACGTCTGCAGATAGATCTCAGCCAGAAAGAGCTAGCCTGGAAAGGTATTGCTCAGCCTCATTTGCCCATGGCACTGCTCGCACAGAGGCACAGAGACTGGGGCTGCTTGCTTGTCTTGCCACCTCAAACTTCAAATGTAGCTTTGGGGGTCCGTGCAGGGGGCCTCTGACAGCCCTGCTCTGAAAATGCGAACGTCTGCAGATAGCTCGCAGGCAGAAAGAGCTAGCCTGAAAACTGTTGCTCAGCCTCATCTGCCCATGGCACTGCTCGCACAGAGGCACAGAGACTGGGGCTGCTTGCTTGTCTTGCCACCTCAAACTTCAAATGTAGCAGTGGGGGTGCATGCCGGGCGCCTCCGGCAGCCCTGCTGCCAAAATTCGAATGTCTACAGACACATTGCAGCCAGAAAGAGCTAGCCTGGAAAGCTGTTGCTCAGCCTCATCTGCCCATGGCACTGCTCGCACAGAGGCACAGAGACTGGGGCTGCTTGCTTGTCTTCCCACGTCAGACTTCAAACGTAGCTTAGGCTGTCCGTGCCGGGCGCCTCCGGCAGCCCTCCTCCGAAAATGCGAACGTCTGCAGATAGCTCTCAGCCAGAAAGAGCTAGCCTGGAAAGCTGTTGCTCAGCCTCATCTGCCCATGGCACTGCTCGCACAGAGGCACAGAGACTGGGGCTGCTTGCTTGTCTCGCCACGTGAAACTTCAAACGTATCTTAGGTGGTCCATGCCGGGTGCCTACGATATCCCTCCTCCGAAAATGCGAACGTCTGCAGATAGCTCTCAGCCAGAAAGAGCTAGCCTGGAAAGCTGTTGCTCAGCCTCATCTGCCCATGGCACTGCTCGCACAGAGGCACAGAGACTGGGGCTGCTTGCTTGTCTCGCCACCTCAAACTTCAAACGTATCTTAGGTGGTCCATGCCGGGTGCCTACGACATCCCTGGTCCGAAAATGCAAACGTCTGCAGATAGCTCTCAGCCAGAAAGAGCTAGCCTGGAAAGCTGTTGCTCAGCCTCATCTGCCCATGGCACTGCTCGCACAGAGGCACAGAGACTGGGGCTGCTTGCTTGTCTTCCCACGTCAAACTTCAAATGTAGCTTTGGGGGTCCGTGCAGGGGGCCTCCGGCAGCCTTGCTAAGAAAATGCGAACGTCTGCAGATAGCTCTCAGCCAGAAAGAGCTAGCCTGGAAACCTGTTGCTCAGCCTCATCTGCCCATGGCACTGCTCACACAGAGGCACAGAGACTGGGGCTGCTTGCTTGTCTTGCCACCTCATACTTCAAACGTAGCTTAGGCTGTCCGTGCCGGGCGCCTCCGGCAGCCCTGGTCCGAAAATGCGAACGTCTGCAGATAGCTCGCAGCCAGAAAGAGCTAGCCTGGAAAGCTGTTGCTCAGCCTCATCTGCCCATGGCACTGCTCGCACAGAGGCACAGAGACTGGGGTGCTTGTATGTCTTGCCGCCTCAAACTTCAAACGTATCTTAGGTGGTGCATGCCGGGTGCCTCCGGCAGCCCTGCTCCAAAAATGCGAACGTCTGCAGATAGCTCTCAGCCAGAAAGAGCTAGCCTGGAAAGCTGTTGCTCAGCCTCATCTGCCCATGGCACTGCTCGCACAGAGGCACAGAGACTGGGGCTGCTTGCTTGTCTTCCCACGTCAAACTTCAAATGTAGCTTTGGGGGTCCGTGCAGGGGGCCTCCGGCAGCCTTGCTAAGAAAATGCGAACGTCTGCAGACAGATCGCAGGCAGAAAGAGCTAGCCTGAAAACTGTTGCTCAGCCTCATCTGCCCATGGCACTGCTCGCACAGAGGCACAGAGACTGGGGCTGCTTGCTTGTCTTGCCACCTCAGACTTCAAATGTAGCAGTGGGGGTGCATGCCGGGCGCCTCCGGCAGCCCTGCTGCCAAAATTCGAATGTCTACAGACACATTGCAGCCAGAAAGAGCTAGCCTGGAAAGCTGTTGCTCAGCCTCATCTGCCCATGGCACTGCTCGCACAGAGGCACATACACTGGGGCTGCTTGCTTGTCTAGCCCCGTCAAACTTGAAATGTAGCTTAGGTGGTTCGTGCCGGGCGTCTCCGGCAGCCCTGCTCTGAAAATGCGAACATCTGCAGATAGCTCTCAGCCAGAAAGAGCTAGCCTGGAAAGCTGTTGCTCAGCCTCATCTGCCCATGGCACTGCTCGCACAGAGGCACAGAGACTGGGGCTGCTTGCTTGTCTCGCCACGTCAAACTTCAAACGTATCTTAGGTGGTCCATGCCGGGTGCCTACGGCATCCCTGCTCCGAAAATGCGAACGTCTGCAGATAACTCTCAGCCAGAAAGAGCTAGCCTGGAAAGCTGTTGCTCAGCCTCATCTGCCCATGGCACTGCTCGCACAGAGGCACAGAGACTGGGGCTGCTTGCTTGTCTTCCCACGTCAAACTTCAAATGTAGCTTTGGGGGTCCGTGCAGGGGGCCTCCGGCAGCCCTGCTAAGAAAATGCGAACGTCTGCAGACAGATCGCAGGCAGAAAGAGCTAGCCTGAAAACTGTTGCTCAGCCTCATCTGCCCATGGCACTGCTCGCACAGAGGCACAGAGACTGGGGCTGCTTGCTTGTCTTGCCACCTCAAACTTCAAATGTAGCAGTTGGGGTGCATGCCGGGCGCCTCCGGCAGCCCTGCTGCCAAAATTCGAATGTCTACAGACACATTGCAGCCAGAAAGAGCTAGCATGAAAACTGTTGCTCAGCCTCATCTGCCCAGGGCACTGCTCGCACAGAGGCACAGAGACTGGGGCTGCTTGCTTGTCTAGCCCCGTCAAACTTGAAATGTAGATTAGGTGGTTCGTGCCGGGCGCCTCCGGCAGCCCTGGTCCGAAAATGCAAACGTCTGCAGATAGCTCGCAGCCAGAAAGAGCTGGCCTGAAAACTGTTGCTCAGCCTCATCTGCCCATGGCATTGCTCGCACAGAGGCACAGAGACTGGGGCTGCTTGCTTGTCTCGCCACGTCAAACTTCAAACGTATCTTAGGTGGTCCATGCCGGGTGCCTACGGCATCCCTGCTCCGAAAATGCGAACGTCTGCAGATAACTCTCAGCCAGAAAGAGCTAGCCTGGAAAGCTGTTGCTCAGCCTCATCTGCCCATGGCACTGCTTGCACAGAGGCACAGAGACTGGGGCTGCTTGCTTGTCTCGCCACGTCAAACTTCAAACGTATCTTAGGTGGTCCATGCCGGGTGCCTACGACATCCCTCCTCCGAAAATGCGAACGTCTGCAGATAGCTCGCAGCCAGAAAGAGCTAGCCTGGAAAGCTGTTGCTCAGCCTCATCTGCTTGTGGCACTGCTCGCACAGAGGCACAGAGACTGGGGTGCTTGTATGTCTTGCCACCTCAAACTTCAAACGTATCTTAGGTGGTGCATGCTGGGTGCCTCCGGCATCCCTGCTCCAAAAATGCAAACGTCTGCAGATAGCTCTCAGCCAGAAAGATCTAGCCTGGAAAGCTGTTGCTCAGCCTCATCTGCCCATGGCACTGCTCGCACAGAGGCACAGAGACTGGGGCTGCTTGCTTGTCTTGCCCCCTCAAACTTCAAATGTAGCTTAGGTGGTCCATGCCGGGGGCCTCCGGCAGCCCTGCTCTGAAAATGCAAACGTCTGCAGACAGCTCGCAGACCAGAAGAGCTAGCCTTGAAAGCTGTTGCTCAGCCTCATCTGCTTGTGGCACTGCTCGCACAGAGGCACAGAGACTGGGGCTGCTTGCTTGTCTTGCCACCTCAAACTTCACATGTAGCATTGGGGGTGCATGCCAGGCTCCTCCGGCAGCCCTGCTCCCAAAATGCAAACGTCTGCAGACAGATTGCAGCCAGAAAGAGCTAGCCTGGAAAGGTGTTGCTCAGCCTCATCTGCCCATGGCACTGCTCGCACAGAGGCACAGAGACTGGGGCTGCTTGCTTATCTCGCCACGTGAAACTTCAAACGTATCTTAGGTGGTCCATGCCGGGTGCCTACGATATCCCTCCTCCGAAAATGCGAACGTCTGCAGATAGCTCTCAGCCAGAAAGAGCTAGCCTGGAAAGCTGTTGCTCAGCCTCATCTGCCCATGGCACTGCTTGCACAGAGGCACAGAGACTGGGGCTGCTTGCTTGTCTCGCCACGTCAAACTTCAAACGTTGCTTAGGTGGTCCATGCCGGGTGCCTACGACATCCCTCCTCCGAAAATGCAAACGTCTGCAGATAGCTCGCAGCCAGAAAGAGCTAGCCTGGAAAGCTGTTGCTCAGCCTCATCTGCCCATGGCACTGCTCGCACAGAGGCACAGAGACTGGGGCTGCTTGCTTGTCTTGCCACCTCAAACTTCAAATGTAGCTTTGGGGGTCCGTGCAGGGGGCCTCTGACAGCCCTGCTCTGAAAATGCGAACGTCTGCAGATACCTCGCAGGCAGAAAGAGCTAGCCTGGAAAGGTGTTGCTCAGCCTCATCTGCCCATGGCACTGCTCGCACAGAGGCACAGAGACTGGGGCTGCTTGCTTGTCTTGCCACCTCAAACTTCAAATGTAGCTTTGGGGGTCCGGCAGGGGGCCTCTGACAGCCCTGCTCTGAAAATGCAAACGTCTGCAGATAGCTCGCAGGCAGAAAGAGCTAGCCTGAAAACTGTTGCTCAGCCTCATCTGCCCATGGCACTGCTCACACAGAGGCACAGAGACTGGGGCTGCTTGCTTGTCTTCCCACGTCAGACTTCAAACGTAGCTTAGGCTGTCCGTGCCGGGCGCCTCCGGCAGCCCTGGTCCGAAAATGCAAACGTCTGCAGATAGCTCGCAGCCAGAAAGAGCTAGCCTGGAATGCTGTTGCTCAGCCTCATCTGCCCATGGCACTGCTCGCACAGAGGCACAGAGACTGGGGTGCTTGTATGTCTTGCCGCCTCAAACTTCAAACGTATCTTAGGTGGTGCATGCCGGGTGCCTCCGGCATCCCTGCTCCAAAAATGCAAACGTCTGCAGATAGCTCGCAGCCAGAAAGAGCTAGCCTGGAAAGGTGTTGCTCAGCCTCATCTGCCCATGGCACTGCTCGCACAGAGGCACAGAGACTGGGGCTGCTTGCTTGTCTTGCCCCCTCAAACTTCAAACGTAGCTTAGGTGGTCCCTGCCGGGCGCCTCCGGCAGCCCTCCTCCGAAAATGCGAACGTCTGCAGATAGATCTCAGCCAGAAAGAGCTAGCCTGGAAAGGTATTGCTCAGCCTCATTTGCCCATGGCACTGCTCGCACAGAGGCACAGAGACTGGGGCTGCTTGCTTGTCTTGCCACCTCAAACTTCAAATGTAGCTTTGGGGGTCCGTGCAGGGGGCCTCTGACAGCCCTGCTCTGAAAATGCGAACGTCTGCAGATAGCTCGCAGGCAGAAAGAGCTAGCCTGAAAACTGTTGCTCAGCCTCATCTGCCCATGGCACTGCTCGCACAGAGGCACAGAGACTGGGGCTGCTTGCTTGTCTTGCCACCTCAAACTTCAAATGTAGCAGTGGGGGTGCATGCCGGGCGCCTCCGGCAGCCCTGCTGCCAAAATTCGAATGTCTACAGACACATTGCAGCCAGAAAGAGCTACCCTGGAAAGGTGTTGCTCAGCCTCATCTGCCCATGGCACTGCTCGCACAGAGGCACAGAGACTGGGGCTGCTTGCTTGTCTCGCCACGTGAAACTTCAAACGTATCTTAGGTGGTCCATGCCGGGTGCCTACGATATCCCTCCTCCGAAAATGCGAACGTCTGCAGATAGCTCTCAGCCAGAAAGAGCTAGCCTGGAAAGCTGTTGCTCAGCCTCATCTGCCCATGGCACTGCTCGCACAGAGGCACAGAGACTGGGGCTGCTTGCTTGTCTCGCCACGTCAAACTTCAAACGTATCTTAGGTGGTCCATGACGGGTGCCTACGACATCCCTCCTCCGAAAATGCAAACGTCTGCAGATAGCTCGCAGCCAGAAAGAGCTAGCCTGGAAAGCTGTTGCTCAGCCTCATCTGCCCATGGCACTGCTCGCACAGAGGCACAGAGACTGGGGCTGCTTGCTTGTCTTGCCACCTCAAACTTCAAATGTAACTTTGGGGGTCCGTACAGGGGGCCTCTGACAGCCCTGCTCTGAAAATGCGAACGTCTGCAGATAGCTCGCAGGCAGAAAGAGCTAGCCTGAAAACTGTTGCTCAGCCTCATCTGCCCATGGCACTGCTCGCACAGAGGCACAGAGACTGGGGCTGCTTGCTTGTCTAGCCCCGTCAAACTTGAAATGTAGATTAGGTGGTTCGTGCCGGGCGCCTCCGGCAGCCCTGGTCCGAAAATGCAAACGTCTGCAGATAGCTCGCAGCCAGAAAGAGCTAGCCTGAAAACTGTTGCTCAGCCTCATCTGCCCATGGCATTGCTCGCACAGAGGCACAGAGACTGGGGTGCTTGCTTGTCTCGCCACCTCAAACTTCAAACGTATCTTAGGTGGTGCATGCCGGGTGCCTCCGGCATCCCTGCTCCAAAAATGCAAACGTCTGCAGATAGCTCTCAGCCAGAAAGAGCTAGCCTGGAAAGCTGTTGCTCAGCCTCATCTGCCCATGGCACTGCTCGCACAGAGGCACAGACACTGGGGCTGCTTGCTTGTCTTGCCCCCTCAAACTTCAAACGTAGCTTAGGTGGTCCCTGCCGGGTGCCTCCGGCAGCCCTGCTCTGAAAATGCAAACGTCTGCAGACAGCTCGCAGACCAGAAGAGCTAGCCTTGAAAGCTGTTGCTCAGCCTCATCTGCCCATGGCACTGCTCGCACAGAGGCACAGAGACTGGGGCTGCTTGCTTGTCTTGCCCCCTCAAACTTCACATGTAGCATTGGGGGTGCATGCCAGGCTCCTCCGGCAGCCCTGCTCCCAAAATGCAAACGTCTGCAGACAGATTGCAGCCAGAAAGAGCTAGCCTGGAAAGGTGTTGCTCAGCCTCATCTGCCCATGGCACTGCTCGCACAGAGGCACAGAGACTGGGGCTGCTTGCTTGTCTTGCCCCCTCAATCTTCAAATGTACCAGTGGTGGTGCATGCAAGGCGCCTCCGGCAGCCCTGCTGCAAAAATGTGAACGTCTGCAGATAGCTCGCAGCCAGAAAGAGCTAGCCTGGAAACCTGTTGCTCAGCCTCATCTGCCCATGGCACTGCTCACACAGAGGCACAGAGACTGGGGCTGCTTGCTTGTCTTGCCACCTCATACTTCAAACGTAGCTTAGGCTGTCCGTGCCGGGCGCCTCCGGCAGCCCTGGTCCGAAAATGCGAACGTCTGCAGATAGCTCGCAGCCAGAAAGAGCTAGCCTGGAAAGCTGTTGCTCAGCCTCATCTGCCCATGGCACTGCTCGCACAGAGGCACAGAGACTGGGGTGCTTGTATGTCTTGCCGCCTCAAACTTCAAACGTATCTTAGGTGGTGCATGCCGGGTGCCTCCGGCAGCCCTGCTCCGAAAATGCGAACGTCTGCAGATAGCTCTCAGCCAGAAAGAGCTAGCCTGGAAAGCTGTTGCTCAGCCTCATCTGCCCATGGCACTGCTCGCACAGAGGCACAGAGACTGGGGCTGCTTGCTTGTCTTCCCACGTCAAACTTCAAATGTAGCTTTGGGGGTCCGTGCAGGGGGCCTCCGGCAGCCCTGCTAAGAAAATGCGAACGTCTGCAGACAGATCGCAGGCAGAAAGAGCTAGCCTGAAAACTGTTGCTCAGCCTCATCTGCCCATGGCACTGCTCGCACAGAGGCACAGAGACTGGGGCTGCTTGCTTGTCTTGCCACCTCAAACTTCAAATGTAGCAGTTGGGGTGCATGCCGGGCGCCTCCGGCAGCCCTGCTGCCAAAATTCGAATGTCTACAGACACATTGCAGCCAGAAAGAGCTAGCATGAAAACTGTTGCTCAGCCTCATCTGCCCAGGGCACTGCTCGCACAGAGGCACAGAGACTGGGGCTGCTTGCTTGTCTAGCCCCGTCAAACTTGAAATGTAGATTAGGTGGTTCGTGCCGGGCGCCTCCGGCAGCCCTGGTCCGAAAATGCAAACGTCTGCAGATAGCTCGCAGCCAGAAAGAGCTGGCCTGAAAACTGTTGCTCAGCCTCATCTGCCCATGGCATTGCTCGCACAGAGGCACAGAGACTGGGGCTGCTTGCTTGTCTCGCCACCTCAAACTTCAAACGTATCTTAGGTGGTCCCTGCCGGGCGCCTCCGGCAGCCCTGCTCCAAAAATGCAAACGTCTGCAGATAGCTCTCAGCCAGAAAGAGCTAGCCTGGAAAGCTGTTGCTCAGCCTCATCTGCCCATGGCACTGCTCGCACAGAGGCACAGACACTGGGGCTGCTTGCTTGTCTTGCCCCCTCAAACTTCAAACGTAGCTTAGGTGGTCCCTGCCGGGTGCCTCCGGCAGCCCTGCTCTGAAAATGCAAACGTCTGCAGACAGCTCGCAGACCAGAAGAGCTAGCCTTGAAAGCTGTTGCTCAGCCTCATCTGCCCATGGCACTGCTCGCACAGAGGCACAGAGACTGGGGCTGCTTGCTTGTCTTGCCCCCTCAAACTTCACATGTAGCATTGGGGGTGCATGCCAGGCTCCTCCGGCAGCCCTGCTCCCAAAATGCAAACGTCTGCAGACAGATTGCAGCCAGAAAGAGCTAGCCTGGAAAGGTGTTGCTCAGCCTCATCTGCCCATGGCACTGCTCGCACAGAGGCACAGAGACTGGGGCTGCTTGCTTGTCATGCCCCCTCAAACTTCAAATGTACCAGTGGTGGTGCATGCAAGGCGCCTCCGGCAGCCCTGCTGCAAAAATGTGAACGTCTGCAGATAGCTCGCAGCCAGAAAGAGCTAGCCTGGAAACCTGTTGCTCAGCCTCATCTGCCCATGGCACTGCTCACACAGAGGCACAGAGACTGGGGCTGCTTGCTTGTCTTGCCACCTCATACTTCAAACGTAGCTTAGGCTGTCCGTGCCGGGCGCCTCCGGCAGCCCTGCTCCGAAAATGCGAACGTCTGCAGATAGCTCGCAGCCAGAAAGAGCTAGCCTGGAAAGCTGTTGCTCAGCCTCATCTGCCCATGGCACTGCTCGCACAGAGGCACAGAGACTGGGGCTGCTTGCTTGTCTTCCCACGTCAGACTTCAAATGTAGCATTGGGGGTGCATGCCGGGCTCCTCCGGCAGCCCTGCTCTTAAAAATCGAACGTCTGCAGATAGCTCGCAGCCAGAAAGAGCTAGCCTGTAAAGCTGTTGCTCAGCCTCATCTGCCCATGGCACTGCTCGCACAGAGGCACAGAGACTGGGGCTGCTTGCTTGTCTTCCCACGTCAGACTTCAAACGTAGCTTAGGCTGTCCGTGCCGGGCGCCTCCGGGAGCCCTGCTCCGAAAACGCGAACGTCTGCAGATAGCTCGCAGCCAGAAAGAGCTAGCCTGGAAAGCTGTTGCTCAGCCTAATCTGCCCATGGCACTGCTCGCACAGAGACACAGAGACTGGGGTGCTTGTATGTCTTGACGCCACAAACTTCAAACGTATCTTAGGTGGTGCATGCCGGGTGCCTCAGGCATCCCTGCTCCAAAAATGCAAACGTCTGCAGATAGCTCTCAGCCAGAAAGAGCTAGCCTGGAAAGCTGTTGCTCAGCCTTATCTGCCCATGGCACTGCTCGCACAGAGGCACAGAGACTGGGGTGCTTGTATGTCTTGCCCCCTCAAACTTCAAACGTATCTTAGGTGGTGCATGCCGGGCTCCTCCGGCATCCCTGCTCCAAAAATGCGAACGTCTGCAGATAGCTCTCAGCCAGAAAGAGCTAGCCTGGAAAGCTGTTGCTCAGCCTCATCTGCCCATGGCACTGCTCGCACAGAGGCACAGAGACTGGGGCTGCTTTCTTGTATTG
Organism: Opisthocomus hoazin; assembly: GCF_030867145.1. Classification (NCBI taxonomy): domain Eukaryota; kingdom Metazoa; phylum Chordata; class Aves; order Opisthocomiformes; family Opisthocomidae; genus Opisthocomus; species Opisthocomus hoazin. The sequence goes on along the minus strand of NC_134453.1, from coordinate 7,164,164 downwards.
CCCCCTCAAACTTCAAAAGTAGCTTTGGGATCCGTGTCGGGCGTCTGCGGCAGCCCTGCTCTGAAAATGCGAACGTCTGAAGATAGCTCGCAGCCAGAAAGAGCTAGCCTGGAAAGCTGTTGCTCAGCCTCATCTGCCCATGGCACTGCTCGCACAGAGGCACAGAGATTGGGGCTGCTTGCTTGTCTTGCCACCTCAAAATTCACATGTAGCATTGGGGGTGCATGCCGGGCTCCTCCGGCAGCCCTGCTCCCAAAATTCGAATGTCTGCAGACAGATTGCTGCCAGAAAGAGCTAGCCTGGAAAGCTGTTGCTCAGCCTCATCTTCCCATGGCACTGCTCGCACAGAGGCACAGAGACTGGGGCTGCTTGCTTGTCTTGCCACCTCAAACTTCAAACGTATATTAGGTGGTGCATGCCGGGGGCCTCCGGCAGGGCTGCTCCGAAAATGCGAACGTCTGCAGATAGCTCGCAGCCAGAAAGAGCTAGCCTGGAAAGCTGTTGCTCAGCCTCATCTGCCCATGGCACTGCTCGCACAGAGGCACAGAGACTGGGGCTGCTTGCTTGTCTTGCCACCTCAAACTTCAAATGTAGCATTGGGGGTGCATGCTGGGCTCCTCCGGCAGCCCTGCTCAGAAAATTTGAACGTCTGCAGATAGCTCGCAGCCAGAAAGAGCTAGCCTGGAAACCTGTTGCTCAGCCTCATCTGCCCATGGCACTGCTCGCACAGAGGCACAGAGACTGGGGCTGCTTGCTTGTCTTGCCACCTCAAACTTCAAATGTAGCTTTGGGGGTCCGGCAGGGGGCCTCTGACAGCCCTGCTCTGAAAATGCAAACGTCTGCAGATAGCTCGCAGGCAGAAAGAGCTAGCCTGAAAACTGTTGCTCAGCCTCATCTGCCCATGGCACTGCTCACACAGAGGCACAGAGACTGGGGCTGCTTTCTTGTCTAGCCCCGTTAAACTTGAAATATAGCTTAGGTGGTTCGTGCTGGGCGTCTCTGGCAGCCCTGCTCTGAAAATGCGAACGTCTGCAGATAGCTCTCAGCCAGAAAGAGCTAGCCTGGAAAGCTGTTGCTCAGCCTCATCTGCCCATGGCACTGCTCGCACAGAGGCACAGAGACTGGGGCTGCTTGCTTGTGTTCTCACGTCAGACTTCAAATGTAGCATTGGGGGTGCATGCCGGGCTCCTCCGGCAGCCCTGCTCTGAAAATTCGAACGTCTGCAGATAGCTCGCAGGCAGAAAGAGCTAGCCTGGAAAGCTGTTGCTCAGCCTCATCTGCCCATGGCACTGCTCGCACAGAGGCACAGAGACTGGGGCTGCTTGCTTGTCTTGCCACCTCAAACTTCAAATGTAGCAGTGGGTGTGCATGCCGGGCGTTTCCGGCAGCCCCGCTGCCAGAATTCGAATGTCTACAGACACATTGCAGCCAGAAAGAGCTACCCTGGAAAGGTGTTGCTCAGCCTCATCTGCCCATGGCACTGCTCGCACAGAGGCACAGAGACTGGGGCTGCTTGCTTGTCTTCCCACGTCAGACTTCAAACGTAGCTTAGGCTGTCCGTGCCGGGCCCCTCCGGCAGCCCTGCTCCGAAAACGCGAACGTCTGCAGATAGCTCGCAGGCAGAAAGAGCTAGCCTGGAAAGCTGTTGCTCAGCCTCATCTGCCCATGGCACTGCTCGCATAGAGGCACAGAGACTGGGGTGCTTGTATGTCTTGACGCCTCAAACTTCAAACGTATCTTAGGTGGTGCATGCCGGGTGTCTCCGGCATCCCTTCTCCAAAAATGCAAATGTCTGCAGAAAGCTCTCAGCCAGAAAGAGCTAGCCTGGAAAGCTGTTGCTCAGCCTTATCTGCCCATGGCACTGCTCGCACAGAGGCACAGAGACTGGGGTGCTTGTATGTCTTGCCCCCTCAAACTTCAAACGTATCTTAGGTGGTGCATGCCGGGTGCCTCCGGCATCCCTGCTCCAAAAATGCAAACGTCTGCAGATAGCTCTCAGCCAGAAAGAGCTAGCCTGGAAAGCTGTTGCTCAGCCTCATCTGCCCATGGCACTGCTCGCACAGAGGCACAGAGACTGGGGCTGCTTGCTTGTCTTGCCCCCTCAAACTTCAAACGTAGCTTTGGGATCCGTGTCGGGCGTCTGCGGCAGCCCTGCTCTGAAAATGCGAACGTCTGCAGATAGCTCGCAGGCAGAAAGAGCTAGCCTGGAAAGCTGTTGCTCAGCCTCATCTGCCCATGGCACTGCTCGCACAGGGGCACAGAGACTGGGGCTGCTTGCTTGTCTTGCCACCTCAAAATTCACATGTAGCATTGGGGGTGCATGCCGGGCTCCTCCGCCATCCCTGCTCCCATAATTCGAATGTCTGCAGACAGATTGCTGCCAGAAAGAGCTAGCCTGGAAAGCTGTTGCTCAGCCTCATCTTCCCATGGCACTGCTTGCACAGAGGCACAGAGACTGGGGCTGCTTGCTTGTCTTGCCACCTCAAAATTCACATGTAGCATTGGGGGTGCATGCCGGGCTCCTCCGGCAGCCCTGCTCCCAAAATTCAAATGTCTCCTGACAGATTGCAGCCAGAAAGAGCTAGCCTGGAAAGGTGTTGCTCAGCCTCATCTGCCCATAGCACTGCTCGCACAGAGGCACAGAGACTGGGGCTGCTTGCTTGTCTTGCCACCTCAAACTTCAAACGGAGCTTAAGTGGTCCATGCCGGGTGCCTCCGGCATCCCTGCTCCGAAACTGCGAACGTCTGCAGATAGCTCGCAGCCAGAAAGAGCTAGCCTGAAAACTGTTGCTCAGCCTCATCTGCCCATGGCACTGCTCGCACAGAGGCAAAGAGACTGGGGCTGCTTGCTTGTCTAGCCCCGTTAAACTTGAAATGTAGCTTAGGTGGTTCGTGCTGGGCGTCTCCGGCAACCCTGCTCTGAAAATGCGAACGTCTGCAGATAGCTCTCAGCCAGAAAGAGCTAGCCTGGAAAGCTGTTGCTCAGCCTCATCTGCCCATGGCACTGCTCGCACAGAGGCACAGAGACTGGGGCTGCTTGCTTGTCTTCCCACGTCAGACTTTAAATGTCGCATTGGGGGTGCATGCCGGGCTCCAATGGCAGCCCTGCTCCCAAAATGCGAACGTCTGCAGATAGCTCTCAGCCAGAAAGAGCTAGCCTGGAAAGCTGTTGCTCAGCCTCATCTGCCCATGGCACTGCTCGCACAGCGGCACAGAGACTGGGGCTGCTTGCTTGTCTTGCCACCTCAAACTTCAAATGTAGCTTTGGGGGTCGGTGCAGGGGACCTCCGGCAGCCCTGCTCTGAAAATGCGAACGTCTGCAGATAGATCGCAGGCAGAAAGAGCTAGCCTGAAAACTGTTGCTCAGCCTCATCTGCCCATGGCACTGCTCGCACAGAGGCACAGAGACTGGGGCTGCTTGCTTGTCTTGCCACCTCAAACTTCAAATGTAGCAGTGGGGGTGCATGCCGGGCGCCTCCGGCAGCACCGCTGCCAGAATTCGAATGTCTACAGACACATTGCAGCCAGAAAGAGCTACCCTGGAAAGGTGTTGCTCAGCCTCATCTGCCCATGGCACTGCTCGCACAGAGGCACAGAGACTGGGGCTGCTTGCTAGTCTTCCCACGTCAGACTTCAAACGTAGCTTAGGCTGTCCGTGCCGGGGGACTCCAGCAGGGCTGCTCCCAAAATGCAAACGTCTGCAGATAGCTCTCAGCCAGAAAGAGCTAGCCTGGAAAGCTGTTGCTCAGCCTCATCTGCCCATGGCACTGCTCGCACAGAGGCACAGAGACTGGGGCTGCTTGCTTGTCTTGCCACCTCAAACTTCAAATGTAGCTTTGGGGGTCCGTGCAGGGGACCTCTGACAGCCCTGCTCTGAAAATGCAAACGACTGCAGATAGCTCTCAGCCAGAAAGAGCTAGCCTGAAAACTGTTGCTCAGCCTCATCTGCCCATGGCACTGCTCGCACAGAGGCACAGAGACTGGGGCTGCTTGCTTGTCTTGCCCCCTCAAACTTCAAACGTATCTTAGCTGGTCCGTGCCGGGGGCCTCCGGCAGGGCTGCTCTGAAAATGCAAACGTCTGAATATAGCTCGCAGCCAGAAAGAGCTAGCCTGGAAAGCTGTTGCTCAGCCTCATCTGCCCATGGCACTGCTCGCACAGAGGCACAGAGACTGGGGCTGCTTGCTTGTCTTGCCCCCTCAAACTTCAAACGTATCTTAGCTGGTCCGTGCCGGGGGCCTCCGGCAGGGCTGCTCCGAAAATGCAAACGTCTGAATATAGCTCGCAGCCAGAAAGAGCTAGCCTGGAAAGCTGTTGCTCAGCCTCATCTGCCCATGGCACTGCTCGCACAGAGGCACAGAGACTGGGGCTGCTTGCTTGTCTTGCCCCCTCAAACTTCAAACGTAGCTTAGGTGGTCCATGCCGGGGGCCTCCGGCAGCCCTGCTTCGAAAATGCAAACGTCTGCAGACAGCTCGCAGCCAGAAAGAGCTAGCCTTGAAAGATGTTGCTCAGCCTCATCTGCCCATGGCACTGCTCGCACAGAGGCACAGAGACTGGGGCTGCTTGCTTGTCTTGCCACCTCAAACTTCAAACGTAGCTTAGGTGGTCCATGCCGGGGGACTCCAGCAGGGCTGCTCGCAAAATGCGAACGTCTGCAGATAGCTCGCAGGCACAAAGAGCTATCCTGGAAAGCTGTTGCTCAGCCTCATCTGCCCATGGCACTGCTCGCACAGAGGCACAGAGACTAGGGCTGCTTGCTTGTCTTGCCCCCTCAAACTTCAAACGTGGCTTTGGCATCCGTGTCGGGCGTCTGCGGCAGCCCTACTCCATAAATGCGAACGTCTGCAGATAGCTCGCAGGCAGAAAGAGCTAGCCTGGAAAGTTGTTGCTCAGCCTCATCTGCCCATGGCACTGCTCGCACAGAGGCACAGAGACTGGGGCTGCTTACTTGTCTTGCCCCCTCAAACTTCAAATGTAGCTTTGGGGGTCCGTGCAGGGGGCCTCTGACAGCCCTGCTCTGAAAATGCGAACGTCTGCAGATAGCTCGCAGCCAGAAAGAGCTAGCCTGAAAACTGTTGCTCAGCCTCATCTGCCCATGGCACTGCTCGCACAGAGGCACAGAGACTGGGGCTGCTTGCTTGTCTTGCCACCTCAAACTTCAAACGTATCTTAGCTGGTCCGTGCCGGGGGCCTCCGGCAGGGCTGCTCCGAAAATGCAAACGTCTGCAGATAGCTCGCAGCCAGAAAGAGCTAGCCTGGAAAGCTGTTGCTCAGCCTCATCTGCCCATGGCACTGCTCGCACAGACGCACAGAGACTGGGGCTGCTTGCTTGTCTTGCCACCTCGAACTTCAAACGTAGCTTAGGTAGTCCGTGCCGGGGGCCTCGGGCAGGGCTGCTCCGAAAATGCAAACGTCTGCAGATAGCTCGCAGCCAGAAAGAGCTAGCCTGGAAAGCTGTTGCTCAGCCTCATCTGCCCATGGCACTGCTCGCACAGAGGCACAGAGACTGGGGCTGCTTGCTTGTCTTGCCACCTCAAACTTCAAACGTATCTTAGGTGGTCCATGCCGGGTGCCTACGGCATCCCTGCTCCGAAAATGCAAACGCCTGCAGATAGATCTCAGCCAGAAAGAGCTAGCCTGCAAAGCTGTTGCTCAGCCTCATCTGCCCATGGCACTGCTCGCACAGAGGCACAGAGCCTGGGGCTGCTTGCTTGTCTTGCCACCTCAAACTTCAAATGTAGCTTTGGGGGTCCGTGCAGGGGGCCTCTGACAGCCCTGCTCTGAAAATGCGAACGTCTGCAGATAGCTCGCAGGCAGAAAGAGCTAGCCTGAAAACTGTTGCTCAGCCTCATCTGCCCATGGCACTGCTCGCACAGAGGCACAGAGACTGGGGCTGCTTGCTTGTCTTGCCCCCTCAAACATCAAACGTATCTTAGCTGGTCTGTGCCGGGGGCCTCCGGCAGGGGTGCTCCGAAAATGCAAACGTCTGCAGATAGCTCGCAGCCAGAAAGAGCTAGCCTCGAAAGGTGTTGCTCAGCCTCATCTGCCCATGGCACTGCTCGCACAGAGGCACAGAGACTGGGGCTGCTTGCTTGTCTTGCCACCTCAAACTTCAAACGTAGCTTAGGTGGTCCTTGCCGGGGGCCTCCGGCAGGGCTGCTCCGAAAATGCAAACGTCTGCAGATAGCTCGCAGCCAGAAAGAGCTAGCATGGAAAGCTGTTGCTCAGCCTCATCTGCCCATGGCACTGCTCGCACAGAGGCACAGAGACTGGGGCTGCTTGCTTGTCTTGCCCCCTCAAACTTCAAACGTATCTTAGGTGGTCCATGCCGGGTGCCTACGGCATCCCTGCTCCGAAAATGCAAACGTCTGCAGATAGATCTCAGCCAGAAAGAGCTAGCCTGCAAAGCTGTTGCTCAGCCTCATCTGCCCATGGCACTGCTCGCACAGAGGCACAGAGACTGGGGCTGCTTGCTTGTCTTGCCACCTCAAACTTCAAATGTAGCTTTGGGGGTCCGTGCAGGGGGCCTCTGACAGCCCTGCTCTGAAAATGCGAACGTCTGCAGATAGCTCGCAGCCAGAAAGAGCTAGCCTGAAAACTGTTGCTCAGCCTCATCTGCCCATGGCACTGCTCGCACAGAGGCACAGAGACTGGGGCTGCTTGCTTGTCTTGCCCCCTCAAACTTCAAACGTAGCTTTGGGATCCGTGTCGGGCGTCTGCGGCAGCCCTGCTCTGAAAATGCGAATGTCTGCAGATAGCTCTCAGACAGAAAGAGCTAGCCTGGAAAGCTGTTGCTCAGCCTCATCTGCCCATGGCACTGCTCGCACAGAGGCACAGAGACTGGGGCTGCTTGCTTGTCTTGCCACCTCAAACTTCACATGTAGCATTGGGGGTGCATGCCGGGCTCCTCCGGCAGCCCTGCTCCCAAAATTCAAATGTCTCCTGACAGATTGCAGCCAGAAAGAGCTAGCCTGGAAAGGTGTTGCTCAGCCTCATCTGCCCATAGCACTGCTCGCACAGAGGCACAGAGACTGGGGCTGCTTGCTTGTCTTGCCACCTCAAACTTCAAACGGAGCTTAAGTGGTCCATGCCGGGTGCCTCCGGCATCCCTGCTCCGAAACTGCGAACGTCTGCAGATAGCTCGCAGCCAGAAAGAGCTAGCCTGGAAAGCTGTTGCTCAGCCTCATCTGCCCATGGCACTGCTCGCACTGAGGCACAGAGACTGGGGCTGCTTGCTTGTCTTGCCACCTCAAACTTCAAATGTAGCTTTGGGGGTCCATGCAGGGGGCCTCTGACAGCCCTGCTCTGAAAATGCGAACGTCTGCAGATAGCTCGCAGCCAGAAAGAGCTAGCCTGGAAATTGTTGCTCAGCCTCATCTGCCCATGGCACTGCTCGCACAGAGGCACAGAGACTGGGGCTGCTTGCTTGTCTAGACCCGTCAAACTTGAAATGTAGCTTAGGTGGTTCGTGCCGGGCGTCTCCGGCAGCCCTGCTCTGAAAATGCGAACGTCTGCAGATAGCTCGCAGCCAGAAAGAGCTAGCCTGGAAAGGTGTTGCTCAGCCTCATCTGCCCATGGCACTGCTCGCACAGAGGCACAGAGACTGGGGCTGCTTGCTTGTCTTGCCCCCTCAAACTTCAAACGTATCTTAGCTGGTCCGTGCCGGGGGCCTCCGGCAGGGCTGCTCCGAAAATGCAAACGTCTGAATATAGCTCGCAGCCAGAAAGAGCTAGCCTGGAAAGCTGTTGCTCAGCCTCATCTGCCCATGGCACTGCTCGCACAGAGGCACAGAGACTGGGGCTGCTTGCTTGTCTTGCCCCCTCAAACTTCAAACGTATATTAGGTGGTTCGTGCCGGGCGTCTCCGGCAGCCCTGCTCCGAAAATGCGAACGTCTGCAGATAGATTGCAGCCAGAAAGAGCTAGCCTGGAAAGCTGTTGCTCAGCCTCATCTGCCCATGGCACTGCTCGCACAGAGGCACAGAGACTGGGGCTGCTTGCTTGTCTTGCCCCCTCAAACTTCAAACGTATCTTAGCTGGTCCGTGCCGGGGGCCTCCGGCAGGGCTGCTCCAAAAATGCGAACGTCTGCAGACAGCTCGCAGCCAGAAAGAGCTAGCCTGAAAACTGTTGCTCAGCCTCACCTGCCCATGGCACTGCTCGCACAGAGGCACAGAGACTAGAGCTGCTTGCTTGTCTTGCCCCCTCAAACTTCAAAAGTAGCTTTGGGATCCGTGTCGGGCATCTGCGGCAGCCCTGCTCTGAAAATGCGAACGTCTGCAGATAGCTCTCAGCCAGAAAGAGCTAGCCTGGAAAGCTGTTGCTCAGCCTCATCTGCCCATGGCACTGCTCGCACAGAGGCACAGAGACTGGGGCTTCTTGCTTGTCTTGCCACCTCAAACTTCACATGTATCATTAGGGGTGCATGCCGGGCTCCTCCGGCAGCCCTGCTCCCAAAATTCAAATGTCTGCTGACAGATTGCAGCCAGAAAGAGCTAGCCTGGAAAGCTGTTCCTCAGCCTCATCTGCCCATGGCACTGCTCGCACTGAGGCACAGAGACTGGGGCTGCTTGCTTGTCTTGCCACCTCAAACTTCAAATGTAGCTTTGGGGGTCCGTGCCGGGGGCCTCTGACAGCCCTGCTCTGAAAATGCGAACGTCTGCAGATAGCTCGCAGCCGGAAAGAGCTAGCCTGGAAAGCTGTTGCTCAGCCTCATCTGCCCATGGCACTGCTCGCACAGAGGCACAGAGACTGGGGCTGCTTGCTTGTCTTGCCACCTCAAACTTCAAACGGAGCTTAAGTGGTCCATGCCGGGTGCCTCCGGCTTCCCTGCTCCGAAAGTGCGAACGTCTGCAGATAGCTTGCAGCCAGAAAGAGCTAGCCTGGAAAGCTGTTGCTCAGCCTCATCTGCCCATGGCACTGCTCGCACTGAGGCACAGAGACTGGGGCTGCTTGCTTGTCTTGCCACCTCAAACTTCAAATGTAGCTTTGGGGGTCCGTGCAGGGGGCCTCTGACAGCCCTGCTCTGAAAATGCGAACGTCTGCAGATAGCTCGCAGGCAGAAAGACCTAGACTGAAAGCTGTTGCTCAGCCTCATCTGCCCATGGCACTGCTCGCACTGAGGCACAGAGACTGGGGCTGCTTGCTTGTCTTGCCCCCTCAAACTTCAAACGTGGCTTTGGGATCCGTGTCGGGTGTCCGCGGCATCCCTGCTCCGAAAATGCAAACGTCTGCAGATAGCTCGCAGCCAGAAAGAGCTAGCCTGGAAAGCTGTTGCTCAGCCTCATCTGCCCATGGCACTGCTCGCACAGAGGCACAGAGACTGGGGCTGCTTGCTTGTCTTGCCACCTCAAACTTCAAATGTAGCTTTGGGGGTCCGTGCAGGGGGCCTCTGACAGCCCTGCTCTGAAAATGCGAACGTCTGCACATAGCTCGCAGGCAGATAGAGCTATCCTGGAAAGCTGTTGCTCAGCCTCATCTTCCCATGGCACTGCTCGCACAGAGGCACACAGACTGGGGCTGCTTGCTTGTCTTGCCCCCTCAAACTTCAAACGTGGCTTTGGGATCCGTGTCGGGCGTCCGCGGTAGCCCTGCTCTGAAAATGCAAACGTCTGCAGATAGCTCGCAGGCAGAAAGAGCTAGCCTGGAAAGCTGTGGCTCAGCCTCATCTGCCCATGGCACTGCTCGCACAGAGGCACAGAGACTGGGGCTGCTTGCTTGTCTTGCCACCTCGAACTTCAAACGTATCTTAGGTGGTCCATGCCGGGTGCCTCCGGCATCCCTGCTCCGAAAATGCAAACGTCTGCAGATAGCTCGCAGCCAGAAAGAGCTAGCCTGGAAAGCTGTTGCTCAGCCTCATCTGCCCATGGCACTGCTCACACAGAGGCACAGAGACTGGGGCTGCTTGCTTGTCTTACCACCTCAAACTTCAAACGTATCTTAGGTGGTCCATGCCGGGTGCCTCCGGCATCCATGCTCCGAAAATGCAAACGTCTGCAGACAGCTTGCAGCCAGAAAGAGCTAGCCTGGAAAGCTGTTGCTCAGCCTCATGTGCCCATGGCACTGCTCGCACAGAGGCACACAGACTGGGGCTGCTTGCTTGTCTTGCCCCCTCAAACTTCAAACGTGGCTTTGGGATCTGTGTCGGGCATCTGCGGCAGCCCTGCTCCGAAAATGCGAACGTCTGCACATAGCTTGCAGGCAGAAAGAGCTAGCCTGGAAAGCTGTTGCTCAGCCTCATCTGCCCATGGCACTGCTCGCACAGAGGCACAGAGACTGGGGCTGCTTGCTTGTCTTGCCCCCTCAAACTTCAAACGTAGCTTAGGTGGTCCGTGCCGGGGGCCTCCGGCAGGGCTGCTCCGAAAATCCAAACGTCTGCAGATAGCTCGCAGTCAGAAAGAGCTAGCCTGGAAAGCTGTTGCTCAGCCTCATCTGCCCATGGCACTGCTCGCTCAGAGGCACAGAGACTGGGGCTGCTTGCTTGTCTTGCCCCCTCAAACTTCAAACGTATCTTAGGTGGTCCATGCCGGGTGCCTCCGGCATCCCTGCTCCGAAAATGCTAACGTCTGCAGACAGCTCGCAGGCAAGGAGAGATAGTCTGGAAAGCTGTTGCTCAGCCTCATCTGCTCGTGGCACTGCTCACAGACAGGCACAGAGACTGGATCTGCTTGCTTGTCTTGCCACCTCAAACTTCATAAGTATCTTTGGGATCCGTGTCGGGCGTCTGCGGCAGCCCTGCTCTGAAAATGCGAACGTCTGCAGATAGCTCGCAGCCAGAAAGAGCTAGCCTGGAAAGCTGTTGCTCAGCCTCATCTGCCCATGGCACTGCTCACACAGAGGCACAGAGACTGGGGCTGCTTGCTTGTCTTACCACCTCAAACTTCAAACGTATCTTAGGTGGTCCATGCCGGGTGCCTCCGGCATCCATGCTCCGAAAATGCAAACGTCTGCAGACAGCTTGCAGCCAGAAAGAGCTAGCCTGGAAAGCTGTTGCTCAGTCTCATGTGCCCATGGCACTGCTCGCACAGAGGCACACAGACTGGGGCTGCTTGCTTGTCTTGCCCCCTCAAACTTCAAACGTGGCTTTGTGTCGGGGCGGTCGGCTAAGTCCTACCCCGAGGGTCGCGAACCTGGAGAAGCGGCGGAAGAATGCAGCCGACTCAATGTGAGTGATAAGCAAGCTTCATTTATTACAGTTTGGTTACACAATTTATAGAGTGATTAATTAGCTACTACATATTGCAAAGTTAGAGCTCATTATTGGCTAGCCAGCTAATTGTCAACTCCGCCCATACTCCCTCATTCTTCTCCAGCTGCATCCTGTTTTTCACATTCTTGCTAACCGCAGAGTTGATTTGTTAAATTCCTTGTTCTGTCAAGGACATGCTAAGCTTTAAATGGATTTTCTACAACAAGCAATTCGGTCGAGCCTTGCCATCCCCCCACACTTCCCCCTTTTTCTTTTTAAATTGCAATAGGGCTCCTAACAGATGAGAATTTGTTAAAAATACACAAAAGTCAATAGGGAGGTCGGGGTCACGACGGTGAGCGAAACGTGAGGCAATCTGGTCAGCAATTTGAGAGAGGATACGCTGCTGTTCCGACGTAAGTTGCACCGGTGTAGTTGGGTCTGTCCCACGTAGTAACGGTCGAAGGCTGTCCAGCTGTGCGTTGGATATTCCGACGACAGGACGGATCCATTGGATATCTCCCATCAGCCTTTGGGCGTCATGCAGTGTCTTGATTGACGTGTTGAGTTGCAGTTTTTGTGGGTGGATCTGAGAGTCAGAAATCTTCCAGCCTAGGTATAGCCATGGCGCTTTCGTTTGAATTTTTTCCACGGCTATTACTAAACCATTCTCTCTCAGCTTTGTATGTAATAGCCGAACTTGTTCTGCACTGAATTCCGATTCTTGTGCAAGTAGGATGTCATCCATATAATGGTAAATGAACGTGTGTGGCCATAATTTCCTTAAGGGTTGTAGTGCATTGTCCACATACAACTGGCACAGCGTGGGACTATTTTTCATTCCTTGTGGTAATACTGTCCATTCAAAACGTTGTGCTGGCGCCTCTTTGTTAATAGCGGGCAAAGTAAACGCAAAGCGTTGCATATCTTGCTCGTGTAATGCAATAGTAAAAAAGCAATCTTTTAAGTCCACTATCAACAGTCTCCAATGTTCTGGTAACATAGTGGGGTTAGGTAGTCCTGGCTGCAGCGCTCCCATCGATTGCATTTGAGTGTTAACTGCCCTTAAGTCATGTACTAGCCTAAATTTTCCAGATTTTTTCTTGATCACAAAAATTGGGGTATTCCAAGGGCTTGTCGATAAACGCAGATGTTTTTGGTCTAGTTGTTCTTGCACTATTTGATGAGCGGCGGCGAGGCTTTCCTGCTTTAACGGCCACTGTTCGACCCACACTGGTTCGTTCGTTATCCACTGCAATGGGATCGGGAAAGCCCAGGTTGCAGTGACCGTTACTGAAAAACCTTCTCGGTGGTTAGCACCACCCCCAATTGGTCAAGAACATCTCTTCCAATTAGACCATTCACTCCAGTCGGGAGGGGCATGACAGTGACTGGCACGGTCGCATGTCTGTTGTCTATGATTATCAAAATACGGTCCACGCTCCGTTGTACCGGAGTGTATCCTCCCACTCCTTCAACTCCTCGCTCCATTGGTTTCGTAGGCCATGTTTTAGGCCAGACCCCTTCTTCTATAATAGTTAAGTCAGCACCTGTATCCAACAGCAGCGAGAGGTGGATCTGTTGACCCCGGGCCTCTAGCGTAGCCATCGTAGTCGGTCGATGGTTCATAGACATGGTCAGAAATACTCCTGCTCCCGTTGAGCCAAATCCTCGGTCCTCCCGGGGGGTGGTGATTTTCGGGGAAATACCCGCAGTCAGGTGTGGCAGCGGTACCAATTGGGCAATTTTGCTGCCTGTTGGAATATGTATTGGCGGAAACGATGTCTGGACAATGATGCTAATAGTCCCGGTAAAATCGGCGTCAATGAGTCTTGGGATGACCGTCAAACCTTTTAGGCTTGTTGACGAGCGGCCGAGTAATAACGTTTCACATGCTTGTTTATTAATAGTCACTGGTCCCTTTACATTGCTTGGTACTCGTTGGGGTCTTTGATCCAATAGGGTGACAGCTACTGCCGTTGCCACATCCATTCCGAGGCTGCCGGCTGCAGCTGGTTGTAACTGGCTGCTGATGTCGCTGTGGGCGTTTGTAAGTCGGCAGTCACTTGCTGCACTGCTGGAGCTGCTACTTGTGTCGGGGCGCGACGGCTCGACGCGCTCATCCGTCCGTTTCCCGACTTAAGACATATCTCAGTATTGTGATTGTTCGTACGGCAGTTCTCACACCACACCCTGGTGGCTTGACAATTACGTCTCATATGTCCTTCTCGCCCACATCGGTAACACTTAAAGTTTCGTGGCGGCTTCGGTCGTGCCTCCGCAGCATTAACTCGAAGGGGTTGCAGAGCGGCGAACACTTGCTGTTGGATTTGCTGTTGGGCTGTGAAGGCCTGTTGTTGGGCTTGAAGGATATCGCTTCCTAACTGTTTCATAGCCTCGACCAACATAGCTTGTGGTCCTACCGGTACCCTACTCATTCTATCCAACATTAGTTCTACTGTGGCATCAGCGGGTAAAGAACTTATGATGTTTCTAGTTTGAGTATTCGAATTCTGAATAACACACTGCCTCAGCAAAGCTGCCCTCATCCACTCCGGTACATCTGACTGTTCTATGGCACTAGTGAGGCGATCAATAAAGCGAGCAAAAGTTTCCTCCCTTCCTTGCTTAATGCCCATATAGGACGGCGAGGGCTGTGCAGTTTTAACGTGTTCAAGAGCAGCTCTAGCCGTACGCATAGCCTCCAAGCATCGCTGCGGCCCCATCTGCAGTTGTGCCCTGATAGTGACAAAAGGACCTGCCCCCATCAGTTGTTCTACTGTTACGCCTCGCAACGGATCACCCTGTTCCCGCGGCATCTGAGCGGACGCTTCACAATATCGTTGCCAATGAGCCTGCCACAGCAATAACTGCGACTGAGTCATGATCATTCGCATGATAACCTTAATGTCCTCAGGGCAAAGCACAGCACCTCCCCATATGTAATTTAGCATCTGCTTAGATGGCTCGCCGTGTAAACCTGACTCAGTCACCGTACTTCGCAGCTGGGACAACAACTTCCAATTCATGGGGGTATGTCTACCTTGCAGGTCTCCATGCTCATCCTCCTCAAATGCTACCGGAAAGGCTAGCGGGAGAAAATCTCCTGCCTCAGCAGCTTCACTCATTATCTTTTTCCAATTAACTCCTATCGGACGTCTACAGCTTTGGGCACCCTTTTCCATTCCGCTGCCCTCCTCGGCTAATTTTTGCTCATTTACTGAAACACCCTCTCCTTCATGCTTTTGAACACCCTCTGACCCTGAACCACCGAGATTTCCCTTCATCGTCACCGTCACGGGCTCCCAACACGGTGGTTCGGGGACTTTGCTTGTGCTAAATAACAAGGCATTGTCTCCAGGAGGTGGCGTGGTTCCACTAGAAAACGAGGAACATCCCGCCTCCGGCGGGGGAGCCGACGGCTCTACCTTTTCCAACTTCTGAGTAGCAACTGCCGCAAGGTTTTTCTCAACTTTATACCTCTTAATGCAATTGATAACTTCCCGCCACGGCTTCATTAATTTCTTACCTATCTTATCGTCATCAATAACCATATCCCATAACACGTCTCCAAATTCCCACCACTCCTTCTCTTCAAATAACGAATCTGGAGTCTTAAAAAACCCTTTGAGCTTACCGGTTGCCACTAGACCCGCTAGATGTTTGATACAACCAAGCTCTACTCCCCGCTTTTCTAAAAAGCGCTGTAATAACTCTAGGGCTACTTCCTTATCCATACCTTTATCAATAATCCTCTATCCTTTAATAAAAATTAAAAACATATACCTGCCGAAGCGATATCCTTGCAGCCCTTAACCTGTAGCCCTTGCGGTGGCGAGCGTACGCAAAATCACGTAGTCAGGCTCCTAAGTCGACACACCACAGCGCAGTGTTCGGTCGCTTCTGCCCCCTGGTCGCTGCTCCCAGTGCCCCGCTCCTTGCCGCTGCTCCGGGTCGCTGTTCGGGCGCCAGATGTCGGGGCGAAGTTCTACCCCAAGGGTCGCGAACCTGGAGAAGCGGCGGAAGAATGCAGCCGACTCAATGTGAGTGATAAGCAAGCTTCGTTTATTACAGTTTGGTTACACAATTTATAGAGTGATTAATTAGCTACTACATATTGCAAAGTTAGAGCTCATTATTGGCTAGCCAGCTAATTGTCAACTCGGCCCATACTCCCTCATTCTTCTCCAGCTGCATCCTGTTTTTCACATTCTTGCTAACCGCAGAGTTGATTTGTTAAATTCCTTGTTCTGTCAAGGACATGCTAAGCTTAAAATGGATTTTCTACAACAAGCAATTCGGTCGAGCCTTGCCATCCCCCCACAGCTTTGGGATCCGTGTCGGGCGTCTGCGGCAGCCCTGCTCCGAAAATGCGAACGTCTGCAGATAGATTGCAGCCAGAAAGAGCTAGCCTGGAAAGCTGTTGCTCAGCCTCATCTGCCCATGGCACTGCTCGCACAGAGGCACAGAGACTGGGGCTGCTTGCTTGTCTTGCCACCTCAAACTTCACATGTAGCATTGGGGGTGCATGCCGGGCTCCTCCGGCAGCCCTGCTCCCAAAATTCGAATGTCTGCAGATAGATTGCAGCCAGAAAGAGCTAGCCTGGAAAGGTGTTGCTCAGCCTCATCTGCCCATGGCACTGCTCGCACAGAGGCACAGAGACTGGGGCTGCTTGCCTGTCTTGCCACCTCAAACTTCAAACGTAGCTTTGGGGGTC
Organism: Opisthocomus hoazin; assembly: GCF_030867145.1. NCBI lineage: Eukaryota > Metazoa > Chordata > Aves > Opisthocomiformes > Opisthocomidae > Opisthocomus > Opisthocomus hoazin. The sequence goes on along the minus strand of NC_134453.1, from coordinate 7,148,262 downwards.
CGTGCCGGGGGTCTCCGGCAGGGCTGCTCTGAAAATGCGAACGTCTGCAGATAGCTCTCAGCCAGAAAGAGCTAGCCTGGAAAGCTGTTGCTCAGCCTCATCTGCCCATGGCACTGCTCGCACTGAGGCACAGAGACTGGGGCTGCTTGCTTGTCTTGCCCCCTCAAACTTCAAACGTGGCTTTGGGATCCGTGTCGGGTGTCCGCGGCATCCCTGCTCCGAAAATGCAAACGTCTGCAGATAGCTCGCAGCCAGAAAGAGCTAGCCTGGAAAGCTGTTGCTCAGCCTCATCTGCCCATGGCACTGCTCGCACAGAGGCACAGAGACTGGGGCTGCTTGCTTGTCTTGCCACCTCAAACTTCAAATGTAGCTTTGGGGGTCCGTGCAGGGGGCCTCTGACAGCCCTGCTCTGAAAATGCGAACGTCTGCACATAGCTCGCAGGCAGATAGAGCTATCCTGGAAAGCTGTTGCTCAGCCTCATCTTCCCATGGCACTGCTCGCACAGAGGCACACAGACTGGGGCTGCTTGCTTGTCTTGCCCCCTCAAACTTCAAACGTGGCTTTGGGATCCGTGTCGGGCGTCCGCGGTAGCCCTGCTCTGAAAATGCAAACGTCTGCAGATAGCTCGCAGGCAGAAAGAGCTAGCCTGGAAAGCTGTGGCTCAGCCTCATCTGCCCATGGCACTGCTCGCACAGAGGCACAGAGACTGGGGCTGCTTGCTTGTCTTGCCACCTCGAACTTCAAACGTATCTTAGGTGGTCCATGCCGGGTGCCTCCGGCATCCCTGCTCCGAAAATGCAAACGTCTGCAGATAGCTCGCAGCCAGAAAGAGCTAGCCTGGAAAGCTGTTGCTCAGCCTCATCTGCCCATGGCACTGCTCACACAGAGGCACAGAGACTGGGGCTGCTTGCTTGTCTTACCACCTCAAACTTCAAACGTATCTTAGGTGGTCCATGCCGGGTGCCTCCGGCATCCATGCTCCGAAAATGCAAACGTCTGCAGACAGCTTGCAGCCAGAAAGAGCTAGCCTGGAAAGCTGTTGCTCAGCCTCATGTGCCCATGGCACTGCTCGCACAGAGGCACACAGACTGGGGCTGCTTGCTTGTCTTGCCCCCTCAAACTTCAAACGTGGCTTTGGGATCTGTGTCGGGCATCTGCGGCAGCCCTGCTCCGAAAATGCGAACGTCTGCACATAGCTTGCAGGCAGAAAGAGCTAGCCTGGAAAGCTGTTGCTCAGCCTCATCTGCCCATGGCACTGCTCGCACAGAGGCACAGAGACTGGGGCTGCTTGCTTGTCTTGCCCCCTCAAACTTCAAACGTAGCTTAGGTGGTCCGTGCCGGGGGCCTCCGGCAGGGCTGCTCCGAAAATCCAAACGTCTGCAGATAGCTCGCAGTCAGAAAGAGCTAACCTGGAAAGCTGTTGCTCAGCCTCATCTGCCCATGGCACTGCTCGCTCAGAGGCACAGAGACTGGGGCTGCTTGCTTGTCTTGCCCCCTCAAACTTCAAACGTATCTTAGGTGGTCCATGCCGGGTGCCTCCGGCATCCCTGCTCCGAAAATGCTAACGTCTGCAGACAGCTCGCAGGCAAGGAGAGATAGTCTGGAAAGCTGTTGCTCAGCCTCATCTGCTCGTGGCACTGCTCACAGACAGGCACAGAGACTGGATCTGCTTGCTTGTCTTGCCACCTCAAACTTCATAAGTATCTTTGGGATCCGTGTCGGGCGTCTGCGGCAGCCCTGCTCTGAAAATGCGAACGTCTGCAGATAGCTCGCAGCCAGAAAGAGCTAGCCTGGAAAGCTGTTGCTCAGCCTCATCTGCCCATGGCACTGCTCACACAGAGGCACAGAGACTGGGGCTGCTTGCTTGTCTTACCACCTCAAACTTCAAACGTATCTTAGGTGGTCCATGCCGGGTGCCTCCGGCATCCATGCTCCGAAAATGCAAACGTCTGCAGACAGCTTGCAGCCAGAAAGAGCTAGCCTGGAAAGCTGTTGCTCAGTCTCATGTGCCCATGGCACTGCTCGCACAGAGGCACACAGACTGGGGCTGCTTGCTTGTCTTGCCCCCTCAAACTTCAAACGTGGCTTTGTGTCGGGGCGGTCGGCTAAGTCCTACCCCGAGGGTCGCGAACCTGGAGAAGCGGCGGAAGAATGCAGCCGACTCAATGTGAGTGATAAGCAAGCTTCATTTATTACAGTTTGGTTACACAATTTATAGAGTGATTAATTAGCTACTACATATTGCAAAGTTAGAGCTCATTATTGGCTAGCCAGCTAATTGTCAACTCCGCCCATACTCCCTCATTCTTCTCCAGCTGCATCCTGTTTTTCACATTCTTGCTAACCGCAGAGTTGATTTGTTAAATTCCTTGTTCTGTCAAGGACATGCTAAGCTTTAAATGGATTTTCTACAACAAGCAATTCGGTCGAGCCTTGCCATCCCCCCACACTTCCCCCTTTTTCTTTTTAAATTGCAATAGGGCTCCTAACAGATGAGAATTTGTTAAAAATACACAAAAGTCAATAGGGAGGTCGGGGTCACGACGGTGAGCGAAACGTGAGGCAATCTGGTCAGCAATTTGAGAGAGGATACGCTGCTGTTCCGACGTAAGTTGCACCGGTGTAGTTGGGTCTGTCCCACGTAGTAACGGTCGAAGGCTGTCCAGCTGTGCGTTGGATATTCCGACGACAGGACGGATCCATTGGATATCTCCCATCAGCCTTTGGGCGTCATGCAGTGTCTTGATTGACGTGTTGAGTTGCAGTTTTTGTGGGTGGATCTGAGAGTCAGAAATCTTCCAGCCTAGGTATAGCCATGGCGCTTTCGTTTGAATTTTTTCCACGGCTATTACTAAACCATTCTCTCTCAGCTTTGTATGTAATAGCCGAACTTGTTCTGCACTGAATTCCGATTCTTGTGCAAGTAGGATGTCATCCATATAATGGTAAATGAACGTGTGTGGCCATAATTTCCTTAAGGGTTGTAGTGCATTGTCCACATACAACTGGCACAGCGTGGGACTATTTTTCATTCCTTGTGGTAATACTGTCCATTCAAAACGTTGTGCTGGCGCCTCTTTGTTAATAGCGGGCAAAGTAAACGCAAAGCGTTGCATATCTTGCTCGTGTAATGCAATAGTAAAAAAGCAATCTTTTAAGTCCACTATCAACAGTCTCCAATGTTCTGGTAACATAGTGGGGTTAGGTAGTCCTGGCTGCAGCGCTCCCATCGATTGCATTTGAGTGTTAACTGCCCTTAAGTCATGTACTAGCCTAAATTTTCCAGATTTTTTCTTGATCACAAAAATTGGGGTATTCCAAGGGCTTGTCGATAAACGCAGATGTTTTTGGTCTAGTTGTTCTTGCACTATTTGATGAGCGGCGGCGAGGCTTTCCTGCTTTAACGGCCACTGTTCGACCCACACTGGTTCGTTCGTTATCCACTGCAATGGGATCGGGAAAGCCCAGGTTGCAGTGACCGTTACTGAAAAACCTTCTCGGTGGTTAGCACCACCCCCAATTGGTCAAGAACATCTCTTCCAATTAGACCATTCACTCCAGTCGGGAGGGGCATGACAGTGACTGGCACGGTCGCATGTCTGTTGTCTATGATTATCAAAATACGGTCCACGCTCCGTTGTACCGGAGTGTATCCTCCCACTCCTTCAACTCCTCGCTCCATTGGTTTCGTAGGCCATGTTTTAGGCCAGACCCCTTCTTCTATAATAGTTAAGTCAGCACCTGTATCCAACAGCAGCGAGAGGTGGATCTGTTGACCCCGGGCCTCTAGCGTAGCCATCGTAGTCGGTCGATGGTTCATAGACATGGTCAGAAATACTCCTGCTCCCGTTGAGCCAAATCCTCGGTCCTCCCGGGGGGTGGTGATTTTCGGGGAAATACCCGCAGTCAGGTGCGGCAGCGGTACCAATTGGGCAATTTTGCTGCCTGTTGGAATATGTATTGGCGGAAACGATGTCTGGACAATGATGCTAATAGTCCCGGTAAAATCGGCGTCAATGAGTCTTGGGATGACCGTCAAACCTTTTAGGCTTGTTGACGAGCGGCCGAGTAATAACGTTTCACATGCTTGTTTATTAATAGTCACTGGTCCCTTTACATTGCTTGGTACTCGTTGGGGTCTTTGATCCAATAGGGTGACAGCTACTGCCGTTGCCACATCCATTCCGAGGCTGCCGGCTGCAGCTGGTTGTAACTGGCTGCTGATGTCGCTGTGGGCGTTTGTAAGTCGGCAGTCACTTGCTGCACTGCTGGAGCTGCTACTTGTGTCGGGGCGCGACGGCTCGACGCGCTCATCCGTCCGTTTCCCGACTTAAGACATATCTCAGTATTGTGATTGTTCGTACGGCAGTTCTCACACCACACCCTGGTGGCTTGACAATTACGTCTCATATGTCCTTCTCGCCCACATCGGTAACACTTAAAGTTTCGTGGCGGCTTCGGTCGTGCCTCCGCAGCATTAACTCGAAGGGGTTGCAGAGCGGCGAACACTTGCTGTTGGATTTGCTGTTGGGCTGTGAAGGCCTGTTGTTGGGCTTGAAGGATATCGCTTCCTAACTGTTTCATAGCCTCGACCAACATAGCTTGTGGTCCTACCGGTACCCTACTCATTCTATCCAACATTAGTTCTACTGTGGCATCAGCGGGTAAAGAACTTATGATGTTTCTAGTTTGAGTATTCGAATTCTGAATAACACACTGCCTCAGCAAAGCTGCCCTCATCCACTCCGGTACATCTGACTGTTCTATGGCACTAGTGAGGCGATCAATAAAGCGAGCAAAAGTTTCCTCCCTTCCTTGCTTAATGCCCATATAGGATGGCGAGGGCTGTGCAGTTTTAACGTGTTCAAGAGCAGCTCTAGCCGTACGCATAGCCTCCAAGCATCGCTGCGGCCCCATCTGCAGTTGTGCCCTGATAGTGACAAAAGGACCTGCCCCCATCAGTTGTTCTACTGTTACGCCTCGCAACGGATCACCCTGTTCCCGCGGCATCTGAGCGGACGCTTCACAATATCGTTGCCAATGAGCCTGCCACAGCAATAACTGCGACTGAGTCATGATCATTCGCATGATAACCTTAATGTCCTCAGGGCAAAGCACAGCACCTCCCCATATGTAATTTAGCATCTGCTTAGATGGCTCGCCGTGTAAACCTGACTCAGTCACCGTACTTCGCAGCTGGGACAACAACTTCCAATTCATGGGGGTATGTCTACCTTGCAGGTCTCCATGCTCATCCTCCTCAAATGCTACCGGAAAGGCTAGCGGGAGAAAATCTCCTGCCTCAGCAGCTTCACTCATTATCTTTTTCCAATTAACTCCTATCGGACGTCTACAGCTTTGGGCACCCTTTTCCATTCCGCTGCCCTCCTCGGCTAATTTTTGCTCATTTACTGAAACACCCTCTCCTTCATGCTTTTGAACACCCTCTGACCCTGAACCACCGAGATTTCCCTTCATCGTCACCGTCACGGGCTCCCAACACGGTGGTTCGGGGACTTTGCTTGTGCTAAATAACAAGGCATTGTCTCCAGGAGGTGGCGTGGTTCCACTAGAAAACGAGGAACATCCCGCCTCCGGCGGGGGAGCCGACGGCTCTACCTTTTCCAACTTCTGAGTAGCAACTGCCGCAAGGTTTTTCTCAACTTTATACCTCTTAATGCAATTGATAACTTCCCGCCACGGCTTCATTAATTTCTTACCTATCTTATCGTCATCAATAACCATATCCCATAACACGTCTCCAAATTCCCTCCACTCCTTCTCTTCAAATAACGAATCTGGAGTCTTAAAAAACCCTTTGAGCTTACCGGTTGCCACTAGACCCGCTAGATGTTTGATACAACCAAGCTCTACTCCCCGCTTTTCTAAAAAGCGCTGTAATAACTCTAGGGCTACTTCCTTATCCATACCTTTATCAATAATCCTCTATCCTTTAATAAAAATTAAAAACATATACCTGCCGAAGCGATATCCTTGCAGCCCTTAACCTGTAGCCCTTGCGGTGGCGAGCGTACGCAAAATCACGTAGTCAGGCTCCTAAGTCGACACACCACAGCGCAGTGTTCGGTCGCTTCTGCCCCCTGGTCGCTGCTCCCAGTGCCCCGCTCCTTGCCGCTGCTCCGGGTCGCTGTTCGGGCGCCAGATGTCGGGGCGAAGTTCTACCCCGAGGGTCGCGAACCTGGAGAAGCGGCGGAAGAATGCAGCCGACTCAATGTGAGTGATAAGCAAGCTTCGTTTATTACAGTTTGGTTACACAATTTATAGAGTGATTAATTAGCTACTACATATTGCAAAGTTAGAGCTCATTATTGGCTAGCCAGCTAATTGTCAACTCGGCCCATACTCCCTCATTCTTCTCCAGCTGCATCCTGTTTTTCACATTCTTGCTAACCGCAGAGTTGATTTGTTAAATTCCTTGTTCTGTCAAGGACATGCTAAGCTTAAAATGGATTTTCTACAACAAGCAATTCGGTCGAGCCTTGCCATCCCCCCACAGCTTTGGGATCCGTGTCGGGCGTCTGCGGCAGCCCTGCTCCGAAAATGCGAACGTCTGCAGATAGATTGCAGCCAGAAAGAGCTAGCCTGGAAAGCTGTTGCTCAGCCTCATCTGCCCATGGCACTGCTCGCACAGAGGCACAGAGACTGGGGCTGCTTGCTTGTCTTGCCCCCTCAAACTTCAAACGTAGCTTAGGTGGTCCGTGCCGGGGGCCTCCGGCAGGGCTGCTCCGAAAATCCAAACGTCTGCAGATAGCTCGCAGCCAGAAAGAGCTAGCCTGGAAAGCTGTTGCTCAGCCTCATCTGCCCATGGCACTGCTCGCACTGAGGCACAGAGACTGGGGCTGCTTGCTTGTCTTGCCCCCTCAAACTTCAAAGGTATCTTAGGTGGTCCATGCCGGGTGCCTCCGGCATCCCTGCTCAAAAAATGCAAACGTCTGCAGATAGCTCGCAGCCAGAAAGAGCTAGCCTGGAAAGCTGTTGCTCAGCCTCATCTGCCCATGGCACTGCTCGCACAGAGGCACAGAGACTGGGGCTGCTTGCTTGTCTTGCCACCTCAAACTTCAAACGTATCTTAGGTGGTCCATGCCGGGTGCCTCCGGCATCCCTGCTCCGAAAATGCAAACGTCTGCAGATAGCTCGCAGCCAGAAAGAGCTAGCCTGGAAAGGTGTTGCTCAGCCTCATCTGCCCATGGCACTGCTCGCACAGAGGCACAGAGACTGGGGCTGCTTGCTTGTCTTGCCACCTCAAACTTCAAAAGTAACTTTGGGATCCGTGTCGGGCGTCTGCGGCAGCCCTGCTCCCAAAATGCGAACGTCTGCAGATAGCTCGCAGCCAGAAAGAGCTAGCCTGGAAAGCTGTTGCTCAGCCTCATCTGCCCATGGCACTGCTCGCACAGAGGCACAGAGACTGGGGCTGCTTGCTTGTCTTGCCACCTCAAACTTCAAACGTAGCTTAGGTGGTCCATGCCGGGTGCCTCCGGCATCCCTGCTCCAAAAATGCAAACGTCTGCAGATAGATTGCAGCCAGAAAGAGCTAGCCTGGAAAGCTGTTGCTCAGCCTCATCTGCCCATGGCACTGCTCGCACAGAGGCACAGAGACTGGGGCTGCTTGCTTGTCTTGCCCCCTCAAACTTCAAAAGTATCTTAGGTGGTCCATGCCGGGTGCCTCCGGCATCCCTGCTCCGAAAATGCAAACGTCTGCAGACAGCTCGCAGGCAAGGAGAGCTAGCCTGGAAAGCTGTTGCTCAGCCTCATCTGCTCGTGGCACTGCTCACAGAGAGGCACAGAGACTGGAGCTGCTTGCTTGTCTTGCCACCTCAAACTTCAAAAGTAGCTTTGGGATCCGTGTCGGGCGTCTGCGGCAGCCCTGCTCCGAAAATGCAAACGTCTGCAGAAAGCTCACAGCCAGAAAGAGCTAGCCTTGAAAGCTGTTCCTCAGCCTCATCTGCCCATGGCACTGCTCGCACAGAGGCACAGAGACTGGGGCTGCTTGCTTGTCTTGTCACCTCAAACTTCAAATGTAGAATTGGGGGTGCAAGCCGGGCTCCTCCGGCAGCCCTGCTCCCAAAATTCGAACGTCTGCAGATAGCTCGCAGCCAGAAAGAGCTAGCCTGGAAAGCTGTTGCTCAGCCTCATCTGCCCATGGCACTGCTCGCACAGAGGCACAGAGACTGGGGCTGCTTGCTTGTCTTGCCCCCTCAAACTTCAAATGTAGCTTAGCTGGTCCATGCCGGGTGCCTCCGGCATCCCTGCTCCGAAAATGCGAACGTCTGCAGATAGCTCGCAGCCAGAAAGAGCTAGCCTGGAAAGCTGTTGCTCAGCCTCATCTGCCCATGGCACTGCTCGCACAGAGGCACAGAGACTGGGGCTGCTTGCTTGTCTTGCCACCTCAAACTTCAAACGTAGCTTAGGTGGTCCATGCCGGGGGCCATCCGACAGCCCTGCTCCGAAAATGCGAATGTCTGCAGATAGTTCGCAGCCAGAAAGAGCTAGCCTGGAAAGCTGTTGCTCAGCCTCATCTGCCCATGGCACTGCTCGCACAGAGGCACAGAGACTGGGGCTGCTTGCTTGTCTTGCCCCCTCAAACTTCAAACATATCTTAGGTGGCCCATGCCGGGTGCCTCCGGCATCCCTGCTCTGCAAATGCAAACGTCTGCAAACAGCTCGCAGACAAGGAGAGATAGTCTGGAAAGCTGTTGCTCAGCCTCATCTGCCCATGGCACTGCTCGCACAGAGGCACAGAGACTGGGGCTGCTTGCTTGTCTTGCCACGTCAAACTTCAAACGTAGCTTTGGGATCCGTGTCAGGCGTCTCCGGCAGCCCTGCTCTGAAAATGCGAACGTCTGCAGATAGCTCGCAGCCAGAAAGAGCTAGCCTGGAAAGCTGTTGCTCAGCCTCATCTGCCCATGGCACTGCTCGCACAGAGGCACAGAGACTGGGGCTGCTTGCTTGTCTTGCCACTTCAAAATTCACATGTAGCATTGGGGGTGCATGCCGGGCTCCTCTGGCAGCCCTGCTCCCAAAATTCGAACGTCTGCAGATAGATTGCAGCCAGAAAGAGCTAGCCTGGAAAGCTGTTGCTCAGCCTCATCTGCCCATGGCACTGCTCGCACAGAGGCACAGAGACTGGGGCTGCTTGCTTGTCTTGCCCCCTCAAACTTCAAACGTGGCTTAGGTGGTCCATGCCGGGGGCCTCCGGCAGGGCTGCTCCGAAAATGCAAACGTCTGCACATAGCTCGCAGCCAGAAAGAGCTAGCCTGGAAAGCTGTTGCTCAGCCTCATCTGCCCATGGCACTGCTCGCACAGAGGCACAGAGACTGGGGCTGCTTGCTTGTCTTGCCACGTCAAACTTCACATGTAGCATTGGGGGTGCATGCCGGGCTTCTCCGGCAGCCCTGCTCCCAAAATTCTAACGTCTGCAGATAGCTCGCAGCCAGAAAGAGCTAGCCTGGAAAGGTGTTGCTCAGCCTCATCTGCCCATGGCACTGCTCGCACAGAGGCACAGAGACTGGGGCTGCTTGCTTGTCTTGCCCCCTCAAACTTCAAACGTGGCTTAGGTGGTCCATGCCGGGGGCCTCCGGCAGGGCTGCTCCGAAAATGCAAACGTCTGCACATAGCTCGCAGCCAGAAAGAGCTAGCCTGGAAAGCTGTTGCTCAGCCTCATCTGCCCATGGCACTGCTCGCACAGAGGCACAGAGACTGGGGCTGCTTGCTTGTCTTGCCACGTCAAACTTCACATGTAGCATTGGGGGTGCATGCCGGGCTTCTCCGGCAGCCCTGCTCCCAAAATTCTAACGTCTGCAGATAGCTCTCAGCCAGAAAGAGCTAGCCTGGAAAGCTGTTGCTCAGCCTCATCTGCCCATGGCACTGCTCGCACAGAGGCACAGAGACTGGGGCTGCTGCTTGTCTTGTCACCTCAAACTTAAAATGTAGCATTGTGGTTTCATGCCGAGCTCCTCCGGCAGCCCTGCTCCCAAAATTCGAACGTCTGCAGATAGCTCGCAGGCAGAAAGAGCTAGCCTGGAAAGGTGTTGCTCAGCCTCATCTGCCCATGGCAGTGCTCGCACAGAGGCACAGAGACTGGGGCTGCTTGCTTGTCTTGCCCCCTCAAACTTCAAACGTGGCTTAGGTGGTCCGTGCCGGGGGCCTCCGGCAGGGCTGCTCCGAAAATGCAAACGTCTGCAGATAGCTCGCAGCCAGAAAGAGCTAGCCTGGAAAGCTGTTGCTCAGCCTCATCTGCCCATGGCACTGCTCGCACAGAGGCACAGAGACTGGGGCTGCTTGCTTCTCTTGCCACCTGAAACTTCACATGTAGCGTTGGGGGTGCATGCCGGGCTTCTCCGGCAGCCCTGCTCCCAAAATTCGAACGTCTGCAGATAGATTTCAGCCAGAAAGAGCTAGCCTGGAAAGCTGTTGCTCAGCCTCATCTGCCCATGGCACTGCTCGCACAGAGGCACAGAGACTGGGGCTGCTTGCTTGTCTTGCCACCTCAAACTTCAAACGTAGCTTAGGTGGTTAGTGCCGGGGGCCTCCGGCAGGGCTGCTCCGAAAACGCAAACGTCTGCAGATAGCTCGCAGCCAGAAAGACCTAGCGTGGAAAGCTGTTGCTCAGCCTCATCTGCCCATGGCACTGCTCGCACAGAGGCACAGAGACTGGGGCTGCTTGCTTGTCTTGCCTCGTTAAACTTCAAACGTAGCTTAGGCTGCCCGTGCCGGGCGCCTCTGGCAGCCCTGCTCCAAAAATGCAAACGTCTGCAGATAGCTCGCAGGCAGAAAGAGCTAGCCTGGAAAGCTGTTGCTCAGCCTCATCTGCCCATGGCACTGCTCGCACAGAGGCACAGAGACTGGGGCTGCTTGCTTGTCTTGCCACGTCAAACTTCAAACGTATCTTAGGTGGTCCATGTCGGGTGCCTACGGCATCCCTGCTCCAAAAATGCAAACGTCTGGAGATAGCTCGCAGGCAGAAAGAGCTAGCCTGGAAAGCTGTTGCTCAGCCTCATCTGCCCATGGCACTGCTCGCACAGAGGCACAGAGACTGGGGCTGCTTGCGTGTCTTGCCACCTCAAACTTCAAACGTAGCTTAGGTGGTCCATGCCGGTGGCCATCCGACAGCCCTGCTCCGAAAATTCGAACGTCTGCAGATAGCTCGCAGCCAGAAAGAGCTAGCCTGGAAAGCTGTTGCTCAGCCTCATCTGCCCATGGCACTGCTCGCACAGAGGCACAGAGACTGGGGCTGCTTGCTTGTCTTGCCCCCTCAAACTTCACATGTAGCATTGGGGGTGCATGCCGGGCTCCTCCGGCAGCCCTGCTCCCAAAATTCGAACGTCTGCAGATAGATTGCAGCCAGAAAGAGCTAGCCTGGAAAGCTGTTGCTCAGCCTCATCTGCCCATGGCGCTGCTCACAGAGAGGCACAGAGACTGGGGTTGCTTGTTTGTCTTGCCCCCTAAAACTTCAAACGTAGCTTAGACTCTCCGCGTCGGGCGCCTCCAGCAGCCCTGCTCTGAAAATGCGAACGTCTGCAGATAGCTCGCAGCCAGAAAGAGCTAGCCTGGAAAGCTGTTGCTCAGCCTCATCTGCCCATTGCACTGCTCGCACAGAGGCACAGAGACTGGGGCTGCTTGCTTGTCTTGCCACGACAAACTTCAAACGTATCTTAGGTGGTCCATGCCGGGTAACTACGGCATCCCTGCTCCGAATATGCAAACGTCTGCAGATAGCTTGCAGCCAGAAAGAGCTAGCCTGGAAAGCTGTTGCTCAGCCTCATCTGCCCATGGCACTGCTCGCACAGAGGCACAGAGACTGGGGCTGCTTGCTTGTCTTGCCCCCTCAAACTTCAAACGTGTCTTTGGGATCCGTGTAGGGCGTCCGCGGCAGCCCTGCTCCGAAAATGCGAACGTCTGCAGATAGCTCGCAGGCAGAAAGATCTAGCCTTGAAAACTGTTGGTCAGCCTCATCTGCCCATGGCACTGCTCGCATAGAGGCACAGAGACTGGGGCTGCTTGCTTGTCTTGTCACCCCAAACTTCAAATGTAGCATTGTGGTTGCATGCTGGGCTCCTTCGGAAGCCCTGCTCCCAAAATGCGAACGTCTGCAGATAGCTCGCAGGCAGAAAGAGCTAGCCTGGAAAGCTGTTGCTCAGCCTCATCTGCCCATGGCACTGCTCGCACAGAGGCACAGAGACTGGGGCTGCTTGCTTGTCTTGCCCCCTCAAACTTCAAACATATCTTAGGTGGCCCATGCCGGGTGCCTCCGGCATCCCTGCTCTGCAAATGCAAACGTCTGCAAACAGCTCGCAGACAAGGAGAGATAGTCTGGAAAGCTGTTGCTCAGCCTCATCTGCCCATGGCACTGCTCGCACAGAGGCACAGAGACTGGGGCTGCTTGCTTGTCTTGCCACGTCAAACTTCAAACGTAGCTTTGGGATCCGTGTCAGGCGTCTCCGGCAGCCCTGCTCTGAAAATGCGAACGTCTGCAGATAGCTCGCAGCCAGAAAGAGCTAGCCTGGAAAGCTGTTGCTCAGCCTCATCTGCCCATGGCACTGCTCGCACAGAGGCACAGAGACTGGGGCTGCTTGCTTGTCTTGCCACTTCAAAATTCACATGTAGCATTGGGGGTGCATGCCGGGCTCCTCTGGCAGCCCTGCTCCCAAAATTCGAACGTCTGCAGATAGATTGCAGCCAGAAAGAGCTAGCCTGGAAAGCTGTTGCTCAGCCTCATCTGCCCATGGCACTGCTCGCACAGAGGCACAGAGACTGGGGCTGCTTGCTTGTCTTGCCCCCTCAAACTTCAAACGTGGCTTAGGTGGTCCATGCCGGGGGCCTCCGGCAGGGCTGCTCCGAAAATGCAAACGTCTGCACATAGCTCGCAGCCAGAAAGAGCTAGCCTGGAAAGCTGTTGCTCAGCCTCATCTGCCCATGGCACTGCTCGCACAGAGGCACAGAGACTGGGGCTGCTTGCTTGTCTTGCCACGTCAAACTTCACATGTAGCATTGGGGGTGCATGCCGGGCTTCTCCGGCAGCCCTGCTCCCAAAATTCTAACGTCTGCAGATAGCTCGCAGCCAGAAAGAGCTAGCCTGGAAAGGTGTTGCTCAGCCTCATCTGCCCATGGCACTGCTCGCACAGAGGCACAGAGACTGGGGCTGCTTGCTTGTCTTGCCCCCTCAAACTTCAAACGTGGCTTAGGTGGTCCATGCCGGGGGCCTCCGGCAGGGCTGCTCCGAAAATGCAAACGTCTGCACATAGCTCGCAGCCAGAAAGAGCTAGCCTGGAAAGCTGTTGCTCAGCCTCATCTGCCCATGGCACTGCTCGCACAGAGGCACAGAGACTGGGGCTGCTTGCTTGTCTTGCCACGTCAAACTTCACATGTAGCATTGGGGGTGCATGCCGGGCTTCTCCGGCAGCCCTGCTCCCAAAATTCTAACGTCTGCAGATAGCTCTCAGCCAGAAAGAGCTAGCCTGGAAAGCTGTTGCTCAGCCTCATCTGCCCATGGCACTGCTCGCACAGAGGCACAGAGACTGGGGCTGCTGCTTGTCTTGTCACCTCAAACTTAAAATGTAGCATTGTGGTTTCATGCCGAGCTCCTCCGGCAGCCCTGCTCCCAAAATTCGAACGTCTGCAGATAGCTCGCAGGCAGAAAGAGCTAGCCTGGAAAGGTGTTGCTCAGCCTCATCTGCCCATGGCAGTGCTCGCACAGAGGCACAGAGACTGGGGCTGCTTGCTTGTCTTGCCCCCTCAAACTTCAAACGTGGCTTAGGTGGTCCGTGCCGGGGGCCTCCGGCAGGGCTGCTCCGAAAATGCAAACGTCTGCAGATAGCTCGCAGCCAGAAAGAGCTAGCCTGGAAAGCTGTTGCTCAGCCTCATCTGCCCATGGCACTGCTCGCACAGAGGCACAGAGACTGGGGCTGCTTGCTTCTCTTGCCACCTGAAACTTCACATGTAGCGTTGGGGGTGCATGCCGGGCTTCTCCGGCAGCCCTGCTCCCAAAATTCGAACGTCTGCAGATAGATTTCAGCCAGAAAGAGCTAGCCTGGAAAGCTGTTGCTCAGCCTCATCTGCCCATGGCACTGCTCGCACAGAGGCACAGAGACTGGGGCTGCTTGCTTGTCTTGCCACCTCAAACTTCAAACGTAGCTTAGGTGGTTAGTGCCGGGGGCCTCCGGCAGGGCTGCTCCGAAAACGCAAACGTCTGCAGATAGCTCGCAGCCAGAAAGACCTAGCGTGGAAAGCTGTTGCTCAGCCTCATCTGCCCATGGCACTGCTCGCACAGAGGCACAGAGACTGGGGCTGCTTGCTTGTCTTGCCTCGTTAAACTTCAAACGTAGCTTAGGCTGCCCGTGCCGGGCGCCTCTGGCAGCCCTGCTCCAAAAATGCAAACGTCTGCAGATAGCTCGCAGGCAGAAAGAGCTAGCCTGGAAAGCTGTTGCTCAGCCTCATCTGCCCATGGCACTGCTCGCACAGAGGCACAGAGACTGGGGCTGCTTGCTTGTCTTGCCACGTCAAACTTCAAACGTATCTTAGGTGGTCCATGTCGGGTGCCTACGGCATCCCTGCTCCAAAAATGCAAACGTCTGGAGATAGCTCGCAGGCAGAAAGAGCTAGCCTGGAAAGCTGTTGCTCAGCCTCATCTGCCCATGGCACTGCTCGCACAGAGGCACAGAGACTGGGGCTGCTTGCGTGTCTTGCCACCTCAAACTTCAAACGTAGCTTAGGTGGTCCATGCCGGTGGCCATCCGACAGCCCTGCTCCGAAAATTCGAACGTCTGCAGATAGCTCGCAGCCAGAAAGAGCTAGCCTGGAAAGCTGTTGCTCAGCCTCATCTGCCCATGGCACTGCTCGCACAGAGGCACAGAGACTGGGGCTGCTTGCTTGTCTTGCCCCCTCAAACTTCACATGTAGCATTGGGGGTGCATGCCGGGCTCCTCCGGCAGCCCTGCTCCCAAAATTCGAACGTCTGCAGATAGATTGCAGCCAGAAAGAGCTAGCCTGGAAAGCTGTTGCTCAGCCTCATCTGCCCATGGCGCTGCTCACAGAGAGGCACAGAGACTGGGGTTGCTTGTTTGTCTTGCCCCCTAAAACTTCAAACGTAGCTTAGACTCTCCGCGTCGGGCGCCTCCAGCAGCCCTGCTCTGAAAATGCGAACGTCTGCAGATAGCTCGCAGCCAGAAAGAGCTAGCCTGGAAAGCTGTTGCTCAGCCTCATCTGCCCATTGCACTGCTCGCACAGAGGCACAGAGACTGGGGCTGCTTGCTTGTCTTGCCACGACAAACTTCAAACGTATCTTAGGTGGTCCATGCCGGGTAACTACGGCATCCCTGCTCCGAATATGCAAACGTCTGCAGATAGCTTGCAGCCAGAAAGAGCTAGCCTGGAAAGCTGTTGCTCAGCCTCATCTGCCCATGGCACTGCTCGCACAGAGGCACAGAGACTGGGGCTGCTTGCTTGTCTTGCCCCCTCAAACTTCAAACGTGTCTTTGGGATCCGTGTAGGGCGTCCGCGGCAGCCCTGCTCCGAAAATGCGAACGTCTGCAGATAGCTCGCAGGCAGAAAGATCTAGCCTTGAAAACTGTTGGTCAGCCTCATCTGCCCATGGCACTGCTCGCATAGAGGCACAGAGACTGGGGCTGCTTGCTTGTCTTGTCACCCCAAACTTCAAATGTAGCATTGTGGTTGCATGCTGGGCTCCTTCGGAAGCCCTGCTCCCAAAATGCGAACGTCTGCAGATAGCTCGCAGGCAGAAAGAGCTAGCCTGGAAAGCTGTTGCTCAGCCTCATCTGCCCATGGCACTGCTCGCACAGAGGCACAGAGACTGGGGCTGCTTGCTTCTCTTGTCACCCCAAACTTCAAATTTAGCATTGTGGTTGCATGCCGGGCTTCTCCGGCAGCCCTGCTCCCAGAATTCGAACGTCTGCAGGTAGATTGCAGCCCAAAAGACCTAGCCTGGAAAGCTGTTGCTCAGCCTCATCTGCCCATGGCACTGCTCGCACAGAGGCACAGAGACTGGGGCTGCTTCCTTGACTTGCCCCCTCAAACTTCAAACGTAGCTTAGGTGGTCCGTGCCGGGGGCCTCCGGCAGGGTGCTCCGAAAATGCAATCGTCTGCAGATAGCTCGCAGCCAGAAAGAGCTAGCCTGGAAAGGTGTTGCTTAGCCTCATGTGCCCATGGCACTGCTCGCACAGAGGCACAGAGACTGGGGCTGCTTGCTTGTCTTGCCACCTCAAACTTCAAACGTAGCTTAGGTGGTCCGTGCCGGGGGCCTCCGGCACGGCTGCTCCAAAAATGCGAACGTCTGCAGATAGCTCGCAGCCAGAAAGAGCTAGCCTGGAAAGCTGTTGCTCAGCCTCATCTGCCCATGGCACTGCTCGCACAGAGGCACAGAGACTGGGGCTGCTTGCTTGTCTTGCCACCTCAAACTTCAAACGTAGCTTAGGTGGTCCATGCCGGGGGCCATCCGACAGCCCTGCTCCGAAAATGCGAATGTCTGCAGATAGCTCGCAGCCAGAAAGAGCTAGCCTGGAAAGCTGTTGCTCAGCCTCATCTGCCCATGGCACTGCTCGCACAGAGGCACAGAGACTGGGGCTGCTTGCTTGTCTTGCCCCGTCAAACTTCAAACGTAGCTTTGGGATCCGTGTCGGGCGTCTCCGGCAGCCCTGCTCTGAAAATGCGAACGTCTGCAGATAGCTCGCAGCCAGAAAGAGCTAGCCTGGAAAGCTGTTGCTCAGCCTCATCTGCCCATGGCACTGCTCGCACAGAGGCACAGAGACTGGGGCTGCTTGCTTGTCTTGCCACTTCAAAATTCACATGTAGCATTGGGGGTGCATGCCGGGCTTCTCCTGCTGCCCTGCACCCAAAATTCGAACGTCTGCAGATAGATTGCAGCCAGAAAGAGCTAGCCTGGAAAGCTGTTGCTCAGCCTCATCTGCCCATGGCACTGCTCGCACAGAGGCACAGAGACTGGGGCTGCTTGCTTGTCTTGCCCCCTCAAACTTCAAACGTGGCTTAGGTGGTCCATGCCGGGGGCCTCCGGCAGGGCTGCTCCGAAAATGCAAACGTCTGCACATAGCTCGCAGCCAGAAAGAGCTAGCCTGGAAAGCTGTTGCTCAGCCTCATCTGCCCATGGCACTGCTCGCACAGAGGCACAGAGACTGGGGCTGCTTGCTTGTCTTGCCACGTCAAACTTCACATGTAGCATTGGGGGTGCATGCCGGGCTTCTCCGGCAGCCCTGCTCCCAAAATTCTAACGTCTGCAGATAGCTCGCAGCCAGAAAGAGCTAGCCTGGAAAGCTGTTGCTCAGCCTCATCTGCCCATGGCACTGCTCGCACAGAGGCACAGAGACTGGGGCTGCTTGCTTGTCTTGCCCCCTCAAACTTCAAACGTGGCTTAGGTGGTCCATGCCGGGGGCCTCCGGCAGGGCTGCTCCGAAAATGCAAACGTCTGCACATAGCTCGCAGCCAGAAAGAGCTAGCCTGGAAAGCTGTTGCTCAGCCTCATCTGCCCATGGCACTGCTCGCACAGAGGCACAGAGACTGGGGCTGCTTGCTTGTCTTGCCACGTCAAACTTCACATGTAGCATTGGGGGTGCATGCCGGGCTTCTCCGGCAGCCCTGCTCCCAAAATTCTAACGTCTGCAGATAGCTCTCAGCCAGAAAGAGCTAGCCTGGAAAGCTGTTGCTCAGCCTCATCTGCCCATGGCACTGCTCGCACAGAGGCACAGAGACTGGGGCTGCTGCTTGTCTTGTCACCTCAAACTTAAAATGTAGCATTGTGGTTTCATGCCGAGCTCCTCCGGCAGCCCTGCTCCCAAAATTCGAACGTCTGCAGATAGCTCGCAGGCAGAAAGAGCTAGCCTGGAAAGGTGTTGCTCAGCCTCATCTGCCCATGGCAGTGCTCGCACAGAGGCACAGAGACTGGGGCTGCTTGCTTGTCTTGCCCCCTCAAACTTCAAACGTGGCTTAGGTGGTCCGTGCCGGGGGCCTCCGGCAGGGCTGCTCCGAAAATGCAAACGTCTGCAGATAGCTCGCAGCCAGAAAGAGCTAGCCTGGAAAGCTGTTGCTCAGCCTCATCTGCCCATGGCACTGCTCGCACAGAGGCACAGAGACTGGGGCTGCTTGCTTCTCTTGCCACGTGAAACTTCACATGTAGCATTGGGGGTGCATGCCGGGCTTCTCCGGCAGCCCTGCTCCCAAAATTCGAACGTCTGCAGATAGATTTCAGCCAGAAAGAGCTAGCCTGGAAAGCTGTTGCTCAGCCTCATCTGCCCATGGCACTGCTCGCACAGAGGCACAGAGACTGGGGCTGCTTGCTTGTCTTGCCACCTCAAACTTCAAACGTAGCTTAGGTGGTTAGTGCCGGGGGCCTCCGGCAGGGCTGCTCCGAAAACGCAAACGTCTGCAGATAGCTCGCAGCCAGAAAGACCTAGCGTGGAAAGCTGTTGCTCAGCCTCATCTGCCCATGGCACTGCTCGCACAGAGGCACAGAGACTGGGGCTGCTTGCTTGTCTTGCCTCGTTAAACTTCAAACGTAGCTTAGGCTGCCTGTGCCGGGCGCCTCTGGCACCCCTGCTCCAAAAATGCAAACGTCTGCAGATAGCTCGCAGGCAGAAAGAGCTAGCCTGGAAAGCTGTTGCTCAGCCTCATCTGCCCATGGCACTGCTCGCACAGAGGCACAGAGACTGGGGCTGCTTGCTTGTCTTGCCACGTCAAACTTCAAACGTATCTTAGGTGGTCCATTTCGGGTGCCTACGGCATCCCTGCTCCAAAAATGCAAACGTCTGGAGATAGCTCGCAGGCAGAAAGAGCTAGCCTGGAAAGCTGTTGCTCAGCCTCATCTGCCCATGGCACTGCTCGCACAGAGGCACAGAGACTGGGGCTGCTTGCTTGTCTTGCCACCTCAAACTTCAAACGTAGCTTAGGTGGTCCATGCCGGTGGCCATCCGACAGCCCTGCTCCGAAAATTCGAACGTCTGCAGATAGCTCGCAGCCAGAAAGAGCTAGCCTGGAAAGCTGTTGCTCAGCCTCATCTGCCCATGGCACTGCTCGCACAGAGGCACAGAGACTGGGGCTGCTTGCTTGTCTTGCCCCCTCAAACTTCACATGTAGCATTGGGGGTGCATGCCGGGCTCCTCCGGCAGCCCTCCTCCCAAAATTCGAACGTCTGCAGATAGATTGCAGCCAGAAAGAGCTAGCCTGGAAAGCTGTTGCTCAGCCTCATCTGCCCATGGCACTGCTCACAGAGAGGCACAGAGACTGGGGTTGCTTGTTTGTCTTGCCCCCTAAAACTTCAAACGTAGCTTAGACTCTCCGTGTCGGGCGCCTCCAGCAGCCCTGCTCTGAAAATGCGAACGTCTGCAGATAGCTCGCAGCCAGAAAGAGCTAGCCTGGAAAGCTGTTGCTCAGCCTCATCTGCCCATTGCACTGCTCGCACAGAGGCACAGAGACTGGGGCTGCTTGCTTGTCTTGCCACGACAAACTTCAAACGTATCTTAGGTGGTCCATGCCGGGTAACTACGGCATCCCTGCTCCGAATATGCAAACGTCTGCAGATAGCTTGCAGCCAGAAAGAGCTAGCCTGGAAAGCTGTTGCTCAGCCTCATCTGCCCATGGCACTGCTCGCACAGAGGCACAGAGACTGGGGCTGCTTGCTTGTCTTGCCCCCTCAAACTTCAAACGTGTCTTTGGGATCCGTGTAGGGCGTCCGCGGCAGCCCTGCTCCGAAAATGCGAACGTCTGCAGATAGCTCGCAGGCAGAAAGATCTAGCCTTGAAAACTGTTGGTCAGCCTCATCTGCCCATGGCACTGCTCGCATAGAGGCACAGAGACTGGGGCTGCTTGCTTGTCTTGTCACCCCAAACTTCAAATGTAGCATTGTGGTTGCATGCTGGGCTCCTTCGGAAGCCCTGCTCCCAAAATGCGAACGTCTGCAGATAGCTCGCAGGCAGAAAGAGCTAGCCTGGAAAGCTGTTGCTCAGCCTCATCTGCCCATGGCACTGCTCGCACAGAGGCACAGAGACTGGGGCTGCTTGCTTCTCTTGTCACCCCAAACTTCAAATTTAGCATTGTGGTTGCATGCCGGGCTTCTCCGGCAGCCCTGCTCCCAAAATTCGAACGTCTGCAGGTAGATTGCAGCCCAAAAGACCTAGCCTGGAAAGCTGTTGCTCAGCCTCATCTGCCCATGGCACTGCTCGCACAGAGGCACAGAGACTGGGGCTGCTTCCTTGACTTGCCCCCTCAAACTTCAAACGTAGCTTAGGTGGTCCGTGCCGGGGGCCTCCGGCAGGGTGCTCCGAAAATGCAATCGTCTGCAGATAGCTCGCAGCCAGAAAGAGCTAGCCTGGAAAGCTGTTGCTCAGCCTCATCTGCCCATGGCACTGCTCGCACAGAGGCACAGAGACTGGGGCTGCTTGCTTGTCTTGCCCCCTCAAACTTCAAATGTAGCTTAGCTGGTCCATGCCGGGTGCCTCCGGCATCCCTGCTCCGAAAATGCGAACGTCTGCAGATAGCTCGCAGGCAGAAAGAGCTAGCCTGGAAAGCTGTTGCTCAGCCTCATCTGCCCATGGCACTGCTCGCACAGAGGCACAGAGACTGGGGCTGCTTGCTTGTCTTGCCACCTCAAACTTCAAACGTAGCTTAGGTGGTCCATGCCGGGGGCCATCCGACAGCCCTGCTCCGAAAATGCGAATGTCTGCAGATAGTTCGCAGCCAGAAAGAGCTAGCCTGGAAAGCTGTTGCTCAGCCTCATCTGCCCATGGCACTGCTCGCACAGAGGCACAGAGACTGGGGCTGCTTGCTTGTCTTGCCCCCTCAAACTTCAAACATATCTTAGGTGGCCCATGCCGGGTGCCTCCGGCATCCCTGCTCTGCAAATGCAAACGTCTGCAAACAGCTCGCAGACAAGGAGAGATAGTCTGGAAAGCTGTTGCTCAGCCTCATCTGCTCGTGGCACTGCTCACAGAGAGGCACAGAGACTGGGGCTGCTTGTTTGTCTTGCCCCCTCAAACTTCAAACGTAGCTTAGACTCTCCGTGTCGGGCGCCTCAAGCAGCCCTGCTCCCAAAATGCGAACGTCTGCAGATAGCTCGCAGCCAGAAAGAGCTAGCCTGGAAACGTGTTGCTCAGCCTCATCTGCCCTTGGCACTGCTCGCACAGAGGCACAGAGACTGGGGCTTCTTGACTGTCTTGTCAACTCAAACTTCAAATGTATCAGTGTGGTTGCATGCCGGGCTCCTCCGGCAGCCCTGCTCCCAAAATGCGAACGTCTGCAGATAGCTCACAGCCAGAAAGAGCTAGCCTGGAAAGGTGTTGCTCAGCCTCATCTGCCCATGGCACTGCTCGCACAGAGGCACAGAGACTGGGGCTGCTTGCTTGTCTTGCCCCCTGAAACTTCAAACGTATCTTAGCTGGTCCGTGCCGGGGGCCTCCGGCAGCGCTGCTCCGAAAATGCAATCGTCTGCAGATAGCTCGCAGCCAGAAAGAGCTAGCCTGGAAAGCTGTTGCTCAGCCTCATCTGCCCATGGCATTGCTCGCACAGAGGCACAGAGACTGGGGCTGCTTGCTTGTCTTGCCACCTCAGACTTCACATGTAGCATTGGGGGTGCATGCCGGGCTTCTCCGGAAGCCCTGCTCCCAAAATTCAAACGTCTGCAGATAGATTGCAGCCAGAAAGAGCTAGCCTGGAAAGCGGTTGCTCAGCCTCATCTGCCCATGGCACTGCTCGCACAGAGGCACAGAGACTGGGGATGCTTGCTTGTCTTGTCACCTCAAACTTCAAATTTAGCATTGTGGTTGCATGCCGGGCTCCTCCGGCAGCCCTGCTCCGAAAATGCGAACGTCTGCAGATAGCTCGCAGCCAGAAAGAGCTAGCCTGGAAAGCTGTTGCTCAGCCTCATCTGCCCATGGCACTGCTCGCACAGAGGCACAGAGACTGGGGCTGCTTCCTTGACTTGCCCCCTCAAACTTCAAATGTAGCTTAGCTGGTCCATACCGGGTGCCTCCGGCATCCCTGCTCCGAAAATGCGAACGTCTGCAGATAGCTCGCAGCCAGAAAGAGCTAGCCTGGAAAGCTGTTGCTCAGCCTCATCTGCCCATGGCACTGCTCGCACAGAGGCACAGAGACTGGGGCTGCTTGCTTGTCTTGCCACCTCAAACTTCAAACGTAGCTTAGGTGGTCCATGCCGGGGGCCATCCAACAGCCCTGCTCCGAAAATGCGAACGTCTGCAGATAGCTCGCAGCCAGAAAGAGCTAGCCTGGAAAGCTGTTGCTCAGCCTCATCTGCCCATGGCACTGCTCGCACAGAGGCACAGAGACTGGGGCTGCTTGCTTGTCTTGTCACCTCAAACTTCAAATGTAGCATTGTGGTTGCATGCCGGGTTCCTCCGGCAGCCCTGCTCCGAAAATGCGAACGTCTGCAGATAGCTCGCAGCAAGAAAGAGCTAGCCTGGAAAGCTGTTGCTCAGCCTCATCTGCCCATGGCACTGCTCGCACAGAGGCAAAGAGACTGGGGCTGCTTGCTTGTCTTGCCACCTCAAAATTCACATGTAGCATTGGGGGTGCATGCCGGGCTCCTCCGGCAGCCCTGCTCCCAAAATTCGAACGTCTGCAGATAGCTTGCAGCCAGAAAGAGCTAGCCTGGAAAGCTGTTGCTCAGCCTCATCTGCCCATGGCACTGCTCGCACAGAGGCACAGAGACTGGGGCTGCTGCTTTTCTTGTCACCTCAAACTTCAAATGTAGCTTAGCTGGTCCATGCCGGGTGCCTCCGGCAGCCCTGCTCCGAAAACGCAAACGTCTGCCGATAGCTCGCAGCCAGAAAGAGCTAGCCTGGAAAGCTGTTGCTCAGCCTCATCTGCCCATGGCACTGCTCGCACAGAGGCACAGAGACTGGGGATGCTTGCTTGTCTTGCCACCTCAAACTTAAAATGTAGCATTGTGGTTGCATGCCGGGCTCCTCCGGCAGCCCTGCTCCCAAAATGCGAACGAATGCAGATAGCTCGCAGCCAGAAAGAGCTAGCCTGGAAAGGTGTTGCTCAGCCTCATCTGCCCATTGCAGTGCTCGCACAGAGGCACAGAGACTGGGGCTGCTTGCTTGTGTTGCCACCTCAAACTTCAAACGTAGCTTAGGTGGTCCGTGCCGGGCGCCTCCGGCAGGGCTGCTCCAAAAATGCAAACGTCTGCAGATAGCTCGCAACCAGAAAGAGCTAGCCTGGAAAGCTGTTGCTCAGCCTCATCTGCCCATGGCACTGCTCGCACAGAGGCACAGAGACTGGGGCTGCTTGCTTGTCTTGCCACCTCAAACTTCAAACGTAGCTTAGGTGGTCCATGCCAGGGGCCATCCGACAGCCCTGCTTCGAAAATGCGAACGTCTGCAGATAGCTCGCAGCCAGAAAGAGCTAGCCTGGAAAGCTGTTGCTCAGCCTCATCTGCCCATGGCACTGCTCGCACAGAGGCACAGAGACTGGGGCTGCTTGCCTGTCTTGTCACCTCAAACTTCAAATGTAGCATTGTGATTGCATGCCGGGCTCCTCCGGCAGCCCTGCTCCCAAAATTCGAACGTCTGCAGATAGCTCGCAGCCAGAAAGAGCTAGCCTGTAAAGGTGTTGCTCAGCCTCATCTGCCCATGGCACTGCTCGCACAGAGGCACAGAGACTGGGGCTGCTTGCTTGTCTTGCCCCCTCAAACTTCAAACGTATCTTAACTGGTCCGTGCCGGGGGCCTCCGTCAGGGCTGCTCCGAAAATGCAAACGTCTGCATATAGCTCGCAGCCAGAAAGAGCTAGCCTGGAAAGCTGTTGCTCAGCCTCATCTGCCCATGGCACTGCTCGCACAGAGGCACAGAGACTGGGGCTGCTTGCTTGTCTTGCCCCCTCAAACTTCAAATGTAGCTTAGCTGGTCCATGCCGGGTGCCTCCGGCAGGGCTGCTCCCAAAATTCGAACGTATGCAGATAGATTGCAGCCAGAAAGAGCTAGCCTGGAAAGCTGTTGCTCAGCCTCATCTGCCCATGGCACTGCTCGCACAGAGGCACAGAGACTGGGGCTGCTTGCTTGTCTTGCCACCTCAAAATTCACATGTAGCATTGG
The DNA here is from genome assembly GCF_030867145.1 of Opisthocomus hoazin. Lineage (NCBI taxonomy): Eukaryota > Metazoa > Chordata > Aves > Opisthocomiformes > Opisthocomidae > Opisthocomus > Opisthocomus hoazin. The sequence goes on along the minus strand of NC_134453.1, from coordinate 7,124,173 downwards.
GGGTGCATGCCGGGCTTCTCCGGCAGCCCTGCTCCCAAAATTCGAACGTCTACAGATAGATTGCAGCCAGAAAGAGCTAGCCTGGAAAGCTGTTGCTCAGCCTCATCTGCCCATGGCACTGCTCGCACAGAGGCACAGAGACTGGGGCTGCTGCTTGTCTTGCCACCTCAAACTTCAAATGTAGCATTGTGGTTGCATGCCGGGCTCCTCCGGCAGCCCTGCTCCCAAAATTCGAACGTCTGCAGATAGCTCGCAGGCAGAAAGAGCTAGCCTTGAAAACTGTTGCTCAGCCTCATCTGCCCATGGCACTGCTCGCATAGAGGCACAGAGACTGGGGCTGCTTGCTTGTCTTGCCACCTCAGACTTCACATGTAGCGTTGGGGGTGCATGCCGGGCTTCTCCGGAAGCCCTGCTCCCAAAATTCAAACATCTGCAGATAGATTGCAGCCAGAAAGAGGTAGCCTGGAAAGCGGTTGCTCAGCCTCATCTGCCCATGGCACTGCTCGCACAGAGGCACAGAGACTGGGGCTGCTTGCTTCTCTTGTCACCTCAAACTTCAAATGTAGCATTGTGGTTGCATGCCGGGCTCCTCCGGCAGCCCTGCTCCCAAAATGCGAACGTCTGCAGATAGCTCGCAGCCAGAAAGAGCTAGCCTGGAAAGCTGTTGCTCAGCCTCATCTGCCCATGGCACTGCTCGCACAGAGGCACAGAGACTGGGGCTGCTTGCTTGTCTTGCCACCTCAAAATTCAAATGTAGCATTGGGGGTGCATGCCGGGCTTCTCCGGCAGCCCTGCTCCCAACATTCGAAAGTCTGCAGATAGCTCGCAGCCAGAAAGAGCTAGCCTGGAAAGCTGTTGCTCAGCCTCATCTGCCCATGGCACTGCTCGCACAGAGGCACAGAGACTGGGGCTGCTGCTTGTCTTGTCACCTCAAACTTCAAATGTAGCATTGTGGTTGCATGCCGGGCTCCTCCGGCAGCCCTGCTCCCAAAATTCGAACGTCTGCAGATAGCTCGCAGGCAGAAAGAGCTAGCCTGTAAAGGTGTTGCTCAGCCTCATCTGCCCATGGCACTGCTCGCACAGATGCACAGAGACTGGGGCTGCTTGCTTGTCTTGCCCCCTCAAACTTCAAACGTAGCTTAGGTGGTCCATGCCGGGGGCCTCCGGCAGGGCTGCTCCGAAAATGCAAACGTCTGCAGATAGCTCGCAGCCAGAAAGAGCTAGCCTGGAAAGCTGTTGCTCAGCCTCATCTGCCCATGGCACTGCTCGCACAGAGGCACAGAGACTGGGGCTGCTTGCTTGTCTTGCCCCCTCAAACTTCAAATGTAGCTTAGCTGGTCCATGCCGGGTGCCTCCGGCAGGGCTGCTCCCAAAATTCGAACGTATGCAGATAGATTGCAGCCAGAAAGAGCTAGCCTGGAAAGCTGTTGCTCAGCCTCATCTGCCCATGGCACTGCTCGCACAGAAGCACAGAGACTGGGGCTGCTTGCTTGTCTTGCCACCTCAAAATTCACATGTAGCATTGGGGGTGCATGCCGGGCTTCTCCGGCAGCCCTGCTCCCAAAATTCGAACGTCTGCAGATAGATTGCAGCCAGAAAGAGCTAGCCTGGAAAGCTGTTGCTCAGCCTCATCTGCCCATGGCACTGCTCGCACAGAGGCACAGAGACTGGGGCTGCTGCTTGTCTTGTCACCTCAAAATTCAAATGTAGCATTGTGTTTGCATGCCTGGCTCCTCCGGCAGCCCTGCTCCCAAATTCGAACGTCTGCAGATAGCTCGCAGGCAGAAAGAGCTAGCCTGGAAAGGTGTTGCTCAGCCTCATGTGCCCATGGCACTGCTCGCACAGAGGCACAGAGACTGGGGCTGCTTGCTTGTCTTGCCCCCTCAAACTTCAAATGTATCTTAGCTGGTCCATGACGGGTGCCTCCGGCAGGGCTGCTCCGAAAATGCGAACGTCTGCAGATAGCTCGCAGCCAGAAAGAGCTAGCCTGGAAAGCTGTTGCTCAGCCTCATCTGCCCATGGCAGTGCTCGCACAGAGGCACAGAGACTGGGGCTGCTTGCTTGTCTTGCCACCTCAAACTTCAAACGTAGCTTAGGTGGTCCATGCCGGGGGCCATCCGACAGCCCTGCTCCGAAAATGCGAATGTCTGCAGATAGCTCGCAGCCAGAAAGAGCTAGCCTGGAAACCTGTTGCTCAGCCTCATCTGCCCATGGCACTGCTCGCACAAAGGCACAGAGACTGGGGCTGCTTGCTTGTCTTGCCCCCTCAAACTTCAAACGTATCTTCACTGGTCCGTGTTGGAGGCCTCCGTCAGGGCTGCTCCGAAAATGCAAAAGTCTGCAGATAGCTCGCAACCAGAAAGAGCTAGCCTGGAAAGCTGTTGCTCAGCCTCATCTGCCCATGGCACTGCTCGCACAGAGGAACAGAGACTGGGGCTGCTTGCTTGTCTTGCCCCCTCAAACTTCAAACATATGTTAGCTGGTCCATGCCGGGTGCCTCGGGCATCCCTGCTCCGAAAATGCGAACGTCTGCAGATAGCTCGCAGCCAGAAAGAGCTAGCCTGGAAAGCTGTTGCTCAGCCTCATCTGTCCATGGCACTGCTCGCACAGAGGCACAGAGACTGGGGCTGCTTGCTTGTCTTGCCCCCTCAAACTTCAAATGTAGCATTGGGGGTGCATGCCGGGCTTCTCCGGCAGCCCAGCTCCCAAAATGCGAACGTCTGCAGATAGACTGCAGGGAGAAAGAGCTAGCCTGGAAAGCTGTTGCTCAGCCTCATCTGCCCATGACACTGCTCGCACAGAGGCACAGAGACTGGGGCTGCTTGCCTGTCTTGCCACCTCAAACTTAAAATGTAGCATTGAGGTTGCATGCCGGGCTCCTCTGACAGCCCTGCTCCCAAAATGCGAACGTCTGCAGATAGCTCGCAGCCAGAAAGAGCTACCCTGGAAAGGTGTTGCTCAGCCTCATCTGCCCATGGCACTGCTCGCACAGAGGCACAGAGACTGGGGCTGCTTGCCTGTCTTGTCACCTCAAACTTCAAATGTAGCATTGTGGTTGCATGCCGGGCTCCTCCGGCAGCCCTGCTCCCAAAATTCGAACGTCTGCAGATAGCTCGCAGGCAGAAAGAGCTAGCCTGGAAAGCTGTTGCTCAGCCTCATCTGCCCATGGCACTGCTCGCACAGAGGCACAGAGACTGGGGCTGCTTGCTTGTCTTCCCACCTCAAAATTCACATGTAGCTTTGGGGGTGCATGCCGGGCTTCTCCGGCAGCCCTGCTCCCAAAATTTGAACGTCTGCAGATAGCTCGCAGCCAGAAGGAGCTAGCCTGGAAAGCTGTTGCTCAGCCTCATCTGCCCATGGCACTGCTCGCACAGAGGCACAGAGACTGGGGCTGCTTGCTTGTCTTGCCCCCTCAAACTTCAAACGTAGCTTAGGTGGTCCATGCCGGGGGCCTCCGGCAGGGCTGCTCCGAAAATGCAAACGTCTGCAGACAGCTCGCAACCAGAAAGAGCTAGCCTGGAAAGCTGTTGCTCAGCCTCATCTGCCCATGGCACTGCTCGCACAGAGGCACAGAGACTGGGGCTGCTTGCTTGTCTTGCCCCCTCAAACTTCAAATGTAGCTTAGCTGGTCCATGCCGGGTGCCTCCGGCAGGGCTGCTCCCAAAATTCGAACGTGTGCAGATAGATTGCAGCCAGAAAGAGCTAGCCTGGAAAGCTGTTGCTCAGCCTCATCTGCCCATGGCACTGCTCGCACAGAGGCACAGAGACTGGGGCTGCTTGCTTGTCTTGCCACCTCAAAATTCACATGTAGCATTGGGGGTGCAGGCCGGGCTCCTCCGGCAGCCCTGCTCCCAAAATTCGAACGTCTGCAGATAGATTGCAGCCAGAAAGAGCTAGCCTGGAAAGCTGTTGCTCAGCCTCATCTGCCCATGGCACTGCTCGCACAGAGGCACAGAGACTGGGGCTGCTGCTTGTCTTGTTACCTCAAACTTCAAATGTAGCATTGTGGTTGCATGCCGGGCTCCTCCGGCAGCCCTGCTCCCAAAATGCGAACGTCTGCAGATAGCTCGCAGTCAGAAAGAGCTAGCCTGGAAAGCTGTTGCTCAGCCTCATCTGCCCATGGCACTGCTCGCACAGAGGCACAGAGACTGGGGCTGCTTGCTTGTCTTGTCACCTCAAACTTCAAATGTAGCATTGTGGTTGCATGCCGGGCTCCTCCGGCAGCCCTGCTCCCAAAATGCGAACGACTGCAGATAGCTCGCAGGCAGAAAGAGCTAGCCTGGAAAGGTGTTGCTCAGCCTCATCTGCCCATGGCACTGCTCGCACAGAGGCACAGAGACTGGGGCTGCTTGCTTGTCTTGCCCCCTCAAACTTCAAACGTAGCTTAGGTGGTCCGTGCCGGGCGCCTCCGGCAGGGCTGCTCCAAAAATGCAAACGTCTGCAGATAGCTCGCAGCCAGAAAGAGCTAGCCTGGAAAGCTGTTGCTCAGCCTCATCTGCCCATGGCACTGCTCGCACAGAGGCACAGAGACTGGGGCTGCTTGCTTGTCTTGTCACCTCAAACTTCACATGTAGCATTGGGGGTGCATGCGGGGCTTCTCCGGCAGCCCTGCTCCGAAAATGCGAACGTCTGCAGATAGCTCGCAGCCAGAAAGAGCTAGCCTGGAAAGCTGTTGCTCAGCCTCATCTGCCCATGGCACTGCTCGCACAGAGGCACAGAGACTGGGGCTGCTTGCTTGTCTTGCCACCTCAAACTTCAAACGTAGCTTAGCTGGTCCATGCCGGGTGCCTCGGGCATCCCTGCTCCGAAAATGCGAACGTCTGCAGATAGCTCGCAGCCAGAAAGAGCTAACCTGGAAAGCTGTTGCTCAGCCTCATCTGCCCATGGCACTGCTCGCACAGAGGCACAGAGACTGGGGCTGCTTGCTTGTCTTGTCACCTCAAACTTCACATGTAGCATTGGGGGTGCATGCGGGGCTTCTCCGGCAGCCCTGCACCCAAAATTCAAACGTCTGCAGACAGATTGCAGCCAGAAAGAGCTAGCCTGGAAAGCGGTTGCTCAGCCTCATCTGCCCATGGCACTGCTCGCACAGAGGCACAGAGACTGGGGCTGCTTGCTTGTCTTGTCACCTCAAACTTCAAATGTAGCATTGTGGTTGCATGCCGGGCTCCTCCAGCAGCCCTGCTCCCAAAATGCGAACGTCTGCAGATAGCTCGCAGCCAGAAAGAGCTAGCCTGGAAAGGTGTTGCTCAGCCTCATCTGCCCATGGCACTGCTCGCACAGAGGCACAGAGACTGGGGCTGCTTGCTTGTCTTGCCACCTCAAACTTCACATGTAGCATTGGGGGTGCATGCCAAGCTTCTCCGGCAGACCTGCTCCCAAAATGCGAACGTCTGCAGAGAGATTGCAGCCAGAAAGAGCTAGCCTGGAAAGCTGTTGCTCAGCCTCATCTGCCCATGGCACTGCTCGCACAGAGGCACAGAGACTGGGGCTGCTGCTTGTCTTGTCACCTCAAACTTCAAATGTAGCATTGTGGTTGCATGCCGGGCTCCTCCGGCAGCCCTGCTCCCAAAATTCGAACGTCTGCAGATAGCTCGCAGGCAGAAAGAGCTAGCCTGGAAAGGTGTTGCTCAGCCTCATCTGCCCATGGCACTGCTCGCACAGAGGCACAGAGACTGGGGCTGCTTGCTTGTCTTGCCCCCTCAAACTTCAAACGTAGCTTAGGTGGTCCATGCCGGGGGCCTCCGGCAGGGCTGCTCCGAAAATGCAAACGTCTGCAGATAGCTCGCAGGCAGAAAGAGCTAGCCTGGAAAGCTGTTGCTCAGCCTCATCTGCCCATGGCACTGCTAGCACAGAGGCACAGAGACTGGGGCTGCTTGCTTGTCTTGCCACCTCAAAATTCACATGTAGCATTGGGGGTGCATGCCAGGGGCCATCCGACAGCCCTGCTCCCAAAATGCGAGCGACTGCAGATAGCTCGCAGCCAGAAAGAGCTAGCCTGGAAAGCTGTTGCTCAGCCTCATCTGCCCATGGCACTGCTCGCACAGAGGCACAGAGACTGGGGCTGCTTGCTTGTCTTGTCACTTCAAACTTAAAATGTAGCATTGTGGTTGCATGCCGGGCTCCTCTGACAGCCCTGCTCCCAAAATGCGAACGTCTGCAGATAGATTGCAGCCAGAAAGAGTTAGCCTGGAAAGCTGTTGCTCAGCCTCATCTGCCCATGGCACTGCTCGCACAGAGGCACAGAGACTGGGGCTGCTGCTTGTCTTGTCACCTCAAACTTCAAATGTAGCATTGTGGTTGCATGCCGGGCTCCTCCGGCAGCCCTGCTCCCAAAATTCGAACGTCTGCAGATAGCTCGCAGCCAGAAAGAGCTAGCCTGGAAAGCTGTTGCTCAGCCTCATCTGCCCATGGCACTGCTCGCACAGAGGCACAGAGACTGGGGCTGCTTGCTTGTCTTGCCACCTCAAACTTCAAACGTAGCTTAGGTGGTCCATGCCGGGGGCCATGCGACAGCCCTGCTCCGAAAATGCGAATGTCTGCAGATAGCTCGCAGCCAGAAAGAGCTAGCCTGGAAAGCTGTTGCTCAGCCTCATCTGCCCATGGCACTGCTCGCACAGAGGCACAGAGACTGGGGCTGCTTGCTTGTCTTGCCCCCTCAAACTTCAAACGTATCTTAGCTGGGCCATGCCGGGTGCCTCGGGCATCCCTGCTCCGAAAATGCGAACGTCTGCAGATAGCTCGCAGCCAGAAAGAGCTAGCCTGGAAAGCTGTTGCTCAGCCTCATCTGCCCATGGCACTGCTCGCACAGAGGCACAGAGACTGGGGCTGCTTGCTTGTCTTGCCACCTCAAACTTCACATGTAGCATTGGGGGTGCATGCCGGGCTCCTCCGGCAGCCCTGCTCCCAAAATTCGAACGTCTGCAGATAGATTGCAGCCAGAAAGAGCTAGCCTGGAAAGGTGTTGCTCAGCCTCATCTGCCCATGGCACTGCTCGCACAGAGGCACAGAGACTGGGGCTGCTTGCTTCTCTTGTCACCTCAAACTTAAAATGTAGCATTGTGTTTGCATGCCGGGCTCCTCCGGCAGCCCTGCTCCCAAAATTCGAACGTCTGCAGATAGCTCGCAGCCAGAAAGAGCTAGCCTGGAAAGCTGTTGCTCAGCCTCATCTGCCCATGGCACTGCTCGCACAGAGGCACAGAGACTGGGGCTGCTTGCTTGTCTTGCCACCTCAAAATTCACATGTAGCATTGGGGGTGCATGCCGGGCTTCTCTGGCAGCCCTGCTCCCAAAATTCGAACGTCTGCAGATAGATTGCAGCCAGAAAGAGCTAGCCTGGAAAGCTGTTGCTCAGCCTCATCTGCCCATGGCACTGCTCGCACAGAGGCACAGAGACTGGGGCTGCTGCTTGTCTTGTCAACTCAAACTTAAAATGTAGCATTGTGGTTGCATGCCGGGCTCCTCCGGCAGCCCTGCTCCCAAAATTCGAACGTCTGCAGATAGCTCGCAGCCAGAAAGAGCTAGCCTGGAAAGGTGTTGCTCAGCCTCATCTGCCCATGGCACTGCTCGAACAGAGGCACAGAGACTGGGGCTGCTTGCTTGTCTTGCCCCCTCAAACTTCAAACTGCAAACGTACCTTAGGTGGTCCATGCTGGGGGCCTCCGGAAGGGCTGCTCCGAAAATGCAAACGTCTGCAGATAGCTCGCAGCCAGAAAGAGCTAGCCTGGAAAGCTGTTGCTCAGCCTCATCTGCCCATGGCACTGCTCGCACAGAGGCACAGAGACTGGGGCTGCTTGCTTGTCTTGCCCCCTCAAACTTCAAACGTTTCTTAACTGGTCCGTGCCGGGGGCCTCCGTCAGGGCTGCTCCGAAAATGCAAACGTCTGCATATAGCTCGCAGCCAGAAAGAGCTAGCCTGGAAAGCTGTTGCTCAGCCTCATCTGCCCATGGCACTGCTCGCACAGAGGCACAGAGACTGGGGCTGCTTGCTTGTCTTGCCACCTCAAACTTCACATGTAGCATTGGGGGTGCATGTCGGGCTCATCCGGCAGCCCTGCTCCCAAAATTCGAACGTCTGCAGATAGATTGCAGCCAGAAAGAGCTAGCCTGGAAAGGTGTTGCTCAGCCTCATCTGCCCATGGCACTGCTCGAACAGAGGCACAGAGACTGGGGCTGCTTGCTTGTCTTGCCCCCTCAAACTTCAAACTGCAAACGTACCTTAGGTGGTCCATGCTGGGGGCCTCCGGCAGGGCTGCTCCGAAAATGCAAACGTCTGCAGATAGCTCGCAGCCAGAAAGAGCTAGCCTGGAAAGCTGTTGCTCAGCCTCATCTGCCCATGGCACTGCTCGCACAGAGGCACAGAGACTGGGGCTGCTTGCTTGTCTTGCCCCCTCAAACTTCAAACGTTTCTTAACTGGTCCGTGCCGGGGGCCTCCGTCAGGGCTGCTCCGAAAATGCAAACGTCTGCATATAGCTCGCAGCCAGAAAGAGCTAGCCTGGAAAGCTGTTGCTCAGCCTCATCTGCCCATGGCACTGCTCGCACAGAGGCACAGAGACTGGGGCTGCTTGCTTGTCTTGCCACCTCAAACTTCACATGTAGCATTGGGGGTGCATGCCGGGCTCCTCCGGCAGCCCTGCTCCCAAAATTCGAACGTCTGCAGATAGATTGCAGCCAGAAAGAGCTAGCCTGGAAAGGTGTTGCTCAGCCTCATCTGCCCATGGCACTGCTCGCACAGAGGCACAGAGACTGGGGCTGCTTGCTTGTCTTGCCCCCTCAAACTTCAAACGTAGCTTAGGTGGTCCATGCCGGGGGCCTCCGGCAGGGCTGCTCCGAAAATGCAAACGTCTGCAGATAGCTCGCAGGCAGAAAGAGCTAGCCTGGAAAGCTGTTGCTCAGCCTCATCTGCCCATGGCACTGCTCGCACAGAGGCACAGAGACTGGGGCTGCTGCTTGTCTTGTCACCTCAAACTTAAAATGTAGCATTGTGGTTGCATGCCGGGCTCCTCGGGCAGCCCTGCTCCCAAAATTCGAACGTCTGCAGATAGCTCGCAGCCAGAAAGAGCTAGCCTGGAAAGGTGTTGCTCAGCCTCATCTGCCCATGGCACTGCTCGCACAGAGGCACAGAGACTGGGGCTGCTTGCTTGTCTTGCCCCCTCAAACTTCAAACTGCAAACGTACCTTAGGTGGTCCATGCTGGGGGCCTCCGGCAGGGCTGCTCCGAAAATGCAAACGTCTGCAGATAGCTCGCAGCCAGAAAGAGCTAGCCTGGAAAGCTGTTGCTCAGCCTCATCTGCCCATGGCACTGCTCGCACAGAGGCACAGAGACTGGGGCTGCTTGCTTGTCTTGCCCCCTCAAACTTCAAATGTAGCTTAGCTGGTCTATGCCGGGTGCCTCCGGCAGGGCTGCTCCGAAAATGCGAACGTCTGCAGATTGCTCGCAGGCAGAAAGAGCTAGCCTGGAAAGCTGTTGCTCAGCCTCATCTGCCCATGGCACTGCTCGCACAGAGGCACAGAGACTGGGGCTGCTTGCTTGTCTTGCCACCTCAAACTTCACATATAGCATTGGGGATGCATGCCGGGCTTCTCCGGCAGCCCTGCTCCCAAAATTCGAACGTCTGCAGATAGATTGCAGCCAGAAAGAGCTAGCCTGGAAAGCTGTTGCTCAGCCTCATCTGCCCATGGCACTGCTCGCACAGAGGCACAGAGACTGGGGCTGCTTGCTTGTCTTGTCACCTCAAACTTCAAATGTAGCATTGTGGTTGCATGCCGGGCTCCTCCGGCAGCCCTGCTCCCAAAATTCGAATGTCTGCAGATAGCTCGCAGGCAGAAAGAGCTAGCCTGGAAAGCTGTTGCTCAGCCTCATCTGCCCATGGCACTGCTCACACAGAGGCACAGAGACTGGGGCTGCTTGCTTGTCTTGCCACCTCAAACTTCAAACGTAGCTTAGGTGGTCCGTGCCGGGGGCCTCCGGCAGGGCTGCTCCAAAAATGCAAACGTCTGCAGATAGCTCGCAGCCAGAAAGAGCTAGCCTGGAAAGCTGTTGCTCAGCCTCATCTGCCCATGGCACTGCTCGCACAGAGGCACAGAGACTGGGGCTGGTTGCTTGTCTTGCCACCTCAAACTTCAAACGTAGCTTAGGCTGCCCGTGCCGGGCGCCTCGGGCATCCCTGCTCCGAAAATGCGAACGTCTGCAGATAGCTCGCAGCCAGAAAGAGCTAGCCTGGAAAGCTGTTGCTCAGCCTCATCTGCCCATGGCACTGCTCGCACAGAGGCACAGAGACTGGGGCTGCTTGCTTGTCTTGCCACGTCAAACTTCAAACGTAGCTTAGGTGGTCCATGTCGGGTGCCTCCGGCATCCCTGCTCCGAATATGCAAACGTCTGCAGATAGCTCGCAGCCAGAAAGAGCTAGCCTGGAAAGCTGTTGCTCAGCCTCATCTGCCGATGGCACTGCTCGCACAGAGGCACAGAGACTGGGGCTGCTTGCTTGTCTTGCCACCTCAAACTTCACACGTAGCTTAGGTGGTACATGCCGGGGGCCATCCGACAGCCCTGCTCCGAAAATGCGAACGTCTGCAGATAGCTCGCAGCCAGAAAGAGCTAGCCTGGAAAGCTGTTGCTCAGCCTCATCTGCCCATGGCACTGCTCGCACAGAGGCACAGAGACTGGGGCTGCTTGCTTGTCTTGCCCCCTCAAACTTCAAACGTTTCTTAACTGGTCCGTGCCGGGGGCCTCCGTCAGGGCTGCTCCGAAAATGCAAACGTCTGCATATAGCTCGCAGCCAGAAAGAGCTAGCCTGGAAAGCTGTTGCTCAGCCTCATCTGCCCATGGCACTGCTCGCACAGAGGCACAGAGACTGGGGCTGCTTGCTTGTCTTGCCACCTCAAACTTCACATGTAGCATTGGGGGTGCATGCCGGGCTCCTCCGGCAGCCCTGCTCCCAAAATTCGAACGTCTGCAGATAGATTGCAGCCAGAAAGTGCTAGCCTGGAAAGGTGTTGCTCAGCCTCATCTGCCCATGGCACTGCTCGCACAGAGGCACAGAGACTGGGGCTGCTTGCTTGTCTTGTCACCTCAAACTTAAAATGTAGCATTGTGTTTGCATGCCGGGCTCCTCCGGCAGCCCTGCTCCCAGAATTCGAACGTCTGCAGATAGCTCGCAGCCAGAAAAAGCTAGCCTGGAAAGCTGTTGCTCAGCCTCATCTGCCCATGGCACTGCTCGCACAGAGGCACAGAGACTGGGGCTGCTTGCTTGTCTTGCCACCTCAAAATTCACATGTAGCATTGGGGGTGCATGCCGGGCTTCTCCGGCAGCCCTGCTCCCAAAATTCGAACGTCTGCAGATAGCTCGCAGGCAGAAAGAGCTAGACTGGAAAGGTGTTGCTCAGCCTCATGTGCCCATGGCACTGCTCGCACAGAGGCACAGAGACTGGGGCTGCTTGCTTGACTTGCCCCCTCAAACTTCAAACGTAGCTTAGGTGGTCCATGCCGGGGGCCTCCGGCAGGGCTGCTCCAAAAATGCAAACGTCTGCAGATAGCTCGCAGCCAGAAAGAGCTAGCCTGGAAAGGTGTTGCTCAGCCTCATCTGCCCATGGCACTGCTCGCACAGAGGCACAGAGACTGGGGCTGCTTGCTTGTCTTGCCACCTCAAACTTCAAACGTAGCTTAGGTGGTCCGTGCCGGGGGCCTCCGGCAGGGCTGCTCCAAAAATGCAAACGTCTGCAGATAGCTCGCAGCCAGAAAGAGCTAGCCTGGAAAGCTGTTGCTCAGCCTCATCTGCCCATGGCACTGCTCGCACAGAGGCACAGAGACTGGGGCTGGTTGCTTGTCTTGCCACCTCAAACTTCAAACGTAGCTTAGGCTGCCCGTGCCGGGCGCCTCGGGCATCCCTGCTCCGAAAATGCGAACGTCTGCAGATAGCTCGCAGCCAGAAAGAGCTAGCCTGGAAAGCTGTTGCTCAGCCTCATCTGCCCATGGCACTGCTCGCACAGAGGCACAGAGACTGGGGCTGCTTGCTTGTCTTGCCACGTCAAACTTCAAACGTAGCTTAGGTGGTCCATGTCGGGTGCCTCCGGCATCCCTGCTCCGAATATGCAAACGTCTGCAGATAGCTCGCAGCCAGAATGAGCTAGCCTGGAAAGCTGTTGCTCAGCCTCATCTGCCGATGGCACTGCTCGCACAGAGGCACAGAGACTGGGGCTGCTTGCTTGTCTTGCCACCTCAAACTTCACACGTAGCTTAGGTGGTACATGCCGGGGGCCATCCGACAGCCCTGCTCCGAAAATGCGAACGTCTGCAGATAGCTCGCAGCCAGAAAGAGCTAGCCTGGAAAGCTGTTGCTCAGCCTCATCTGCCCATGGCACTGCTCGCACAGAGGCACAGAGACTGGGGCTGCTTGCTTGTCTTGCCCCCTCAAACTTCAAACGTTTCTTAACTGGTCCGTGCCGGGGGCCTCCGTCAGGGCTGCTCCGAAAATGCAAACGTCTGCATATAGCTCGCAGCCAGAAAGAGCTAGCCTGGAAAGCTGTTGCTCAGCCTCATCTGCCCATGGCACTGCTCGCACAGAGGCACAGAGACTGGGGCTGCTTGCTTGTCTTGCCCCCTCAAACTTCAAATGTAGCTTAGCTGGTCCATGCCGGGTGCCTCCGGCAGGGCTGCTCCCAAAATTCGAACGTGTGCAGATAGATTGCAGCCAGAAAGAGCTAGCCTGGAAAGCTGTTGCTCAGCCTCATCTGCCCATGGCACTGCTCGCACAGAGGCACAGAGACTGGGGCTGCTTGCTTGTCTTGCCCCCTCAAACTTCAAATGTAGCTTAGCTGGTCCATGCCGGGCTTCTCCGGCAGCCCTGCTCCCAAAATTCGAACGTCTGCAGATAGATTGCAGCCAGAAAGAGCTAGCCTGGAAAGCTGTTGCTCAGCCTCATCTGCCCATGGCACTGCTCGCACAGAGGCACAGAGACTGGGGCTGCTGCTTGTCTTGTCACCTCAAACTTCAAATGTAGCATTGTGGTTGCATGCCGGGCTCCTCCGGCAGCCCTGCTCCCAAAATTCGAACGTCTGCAGATAGCTCGCAGCCAGAAAGAGCTAGCCTGGAAAGCTGTTGCTCAGCCTCATCTGCCCATGGCACTGCTCGCACAGAGGCACAGAGACTGGGGCTGCTTGCTTGTCTTGCCCCCTCAAACTTCAAACGTAGCTTAGGTGGTCCATGCCGGGGGCCTCCGGCAGGGCTGCTCCGAAAATGCAAACGTCTGCAGATAGCTCGCAGCCAGAAAGAGCTAGCCTGGAAAGCTGTTGCTCAGCCTCATCTGCCCATGGCACTGCTCGCACAGAGGCACAGAGACTGGGGCTGCTTGCTTGTCTTGCCCCCTCAAACTTCAAATGTAGCTTAGCTGTCCATGCCGGGTGCCTCCGGCAGGGCTGGTCCGAAAATGCGAACGTCTGCAGATAGCTCGCAGACCAGAAAGAGCTAGCCTGGAAAGCTGTTGCTCAGCCTCATCTGCCCATGGCACTGCTCGCACAGAGGCACAGAGACTGGGGCTGCTTGCTTGTCTTGCCCCCTCAAACTTCACATGTAGCATTGGGGGTGCATGCCGGGCTTCTCCGGCAGCCCTGCTCCCAAAATTCGAACGTCTGCAGATAGATTGCAGCCAGAAAGAGCTAGCCTGGAAAGCTGTTGCTCAGCCTCATCTGCCCATGGCACTGCTCGCACAGAGGCACAGAGACTGGGGCTGCTTGCTTGTCTTGTCACCTCAAACTTCAAATGTAGCATTGTGGTTGCATGCCGGGCTCCTCCAGCAGCCCTGCTCCCAAAATTCGAAAGTCTGCAGATAGATTGCAGCCAGAAAGAGCTAGCCTGGAAAGGTGTTGCTCAGCCTCATCTGCCCATGGCACTGCTCGCACAGAGGCACAGAGACTGGGGCTGCTTGCTTGTCTTGCCCCCTCAAACTTCAAACGTAGCTTAGGTGGTCCGTGCCGGGCGCCTCCGGCAGGGCTGCTCCAAAAATGCAAACGTCTGCAGATAGCTCGCAGCCAGAAAGAGCTAGCCTGGAAAGGTGTTGCTCAGCCTCATCTGCCCATGGCACTGCTCGCACAGAGGCACAGAGACTGGGGCTGCTTGCTTGTCTTGCCCCCTCAAACTTCAAACGTAGCTTAGGAGGTCCGTGCCGGGCGCCTCCGGCAGGGCTGCTCCAAAAATGCAAACGTCTGCAGATAGCTCGCAGGCAGAAAGAGCTAGCCTGGAAAGCTGTTGCTCAGCCTCATCTGCCCATGGCACTGCTCGCACAAAGGCACAGAGACTGGGGCTGCTTGCTTGTCTTGCCCCCTCAAACTTCAAACGTATCTTCACTGGTCCGTGCCGGAGGCCTCCGTCAGGGCTGCTCCGAAAATGCAAACGTCTGCAGATAGCTCGCAGCCAGAAAGAGCTAGCCTGGAAAGCTGTTGCTCAGCCTCATCTGCCCATGGCACTGCTCGCACAGAGGCACAGAGACTGGGGCTGCTTGCTTGTCTTGCCCCCTCAAACTTCAAACGTATCTTTTGGATCCGTGTCGGCCGTCTGCGGCAGCCCTGCTCCGAAAATGCGAACGTCTGCAGATTGCTCGCAGCCAGAAAGAGCTAGCCTGGGAAGCTGTTGCTCAGCCTCATCTGCCCATGACACTGCTCGCACAGAGGCACAGAGACTGGGGCTGCTTGCCTGTCTTGCCACCTCAAACTTAAAATGTAGCATTGAGGTTGCATGCCGGGCTCCTCTGACAGCCCTGCTCCCAAAATGCGAACGTCTGCAGATAGCTCGCAGCCAGAAAGAGCTACCCTGGAAAGGGGTTGCTCAGCCTCATCTGCCCATGGCACTGCTCGCACAGAGGCACAGAGACTGGGGCTGCTTGCCTGTCTTGTCACCTCAAACTTCAAATGTAGCATTGTGGTTGCATGCCGGGCTCCTCCGGCAGCCCTGCTCCCAAAATTCGAACGTCTGCAGATAGCTCGCAGCCAGAAAGAGCTAGCCTGGAAAGCTGTTGCTCAGCCTCATCTGCCCATGGCACTGCTCGCACAGAGGCACAGAGACTGGGGCTGCTTGCTTGTCTTCCCACCTCAAAATTCACATGTAGCATTGGGGGTGCATGCCGGGCTTCTCCGGCAGCCCTGCTCCCAAAATTTGAACGCCTGCAGATAGCTCGCAGCCAGAAAGAGCTAGCCTGGAAAGCTGTTGCTCAGCCTCATCTGCCCATGGCACTGCTCTCACAGAGGCACAGAGACTGGGGCTGCTTGCTTGTCTTGCCCCCTCAAACTTCAAATGTAGCTTAGCTGGTCCATGCCGGGTGCCTCCGGCAGGGCTGCTCCCAAAATTCGAACGTGTGCAGATAGATTGCAGCCAGAAAGAGCTAGCCTGGAAAGCTGTTGCTCAGCCTCATCTGCCCATGGCACTGCTCGCACAGAGGCACAGAGACTGGGGCTGCTTGCTTGTCTTGCCCCCTCAAACTTCAAATGTAGCTTAGCTGGTCCATGCCGGGTGCCTCCGGCAGGGCTGCTCCCAAAATTCGAACGTGTGCAGATAGATTGCAGCCAGAAAGAGCTAGCCTGGAAAGCTGTTGCTCAGCCTCATCTGCCCATGGCACTGCTCGCACAGAGGCACAGAGACTGGGGCTGCTTGCTTGTCTTGCCACCTCAAAATTCACATGTAGCATTGGGGGTGTATTCCGGGCTTCTCCGGCAGCCCTGCTCCCAAAATTCGAACGTCTGCAGATAGATTGCAGCCAGAAAGAGCTAGCCTGGAAAGCTGTTGCTCAGCCTCATCTGCCCATGGCACTGCTCGCACAGAGGCACAGAGACTGGGGCTGCTGCTTGTCTTGTCACCTCAAACTTCAAATGTAGCATTGTGGTTGCATGACGGGCTCCTCCGGCAGCCCTGCTCCCAAAATTCGAACGTCTGCAGATAGCTCGCAGTCAGAAAGAGCTAGCCTGGAAAGCTGTTGCTCAGCCTCATCTGCCCATGGCACTGCTCGCACAGAGGCACAGAGACTGGGGCTGCTTGCTTGTCTTGCCCCCTCAAACTTCAAACGTAGCTTAGGTGGTCCATGCCGGGGGCCTCCGGCAGGGCTGCTCCGAAAATGCAAACGTCTGCAGATAGCTCGCAGCCAGAAAGAGCTAGCCTGGAAAGCTGTTGCTCAGCCTCATCTGCCCATGGCACTGCTCGCACAGAGGCACAGAGACTTGGGCTGCTTGCTTGTCTTGCCCCCTCAAACTTCAAATGTAGCTTAGCTGGTCCATGCCGGGTGCCTCCGGCAGGGCTGCTCCGAAAATGCGAACGTCTGCAGATAGCTCGCAGCCAGAAAGAGCTAGCCTGGAAAGCTGTTGCTCAGCCTCATCTGCCCATGGCACTGCTCGCACAGAGGCACAGAGACTGGGGCTGCTTGCTTGTCTTGCCCCCTCAAACTTCACATGTAGCATTGGGGGTGCATGCCGGGCTTCTCCGGCAGCCCTGCTCCCAAAATTCGAACGTCTGCAGATAGATTGCAGCCAGAAAGAGCTAGCCTGGAAAGCTGTTGCTCAGCCTCATCTGCCCATGGCACTGCTCGCACAGAGGCACAGAGACTGGGGCTGCTTGCTTGTCTTGTCACCTCAAACTTAAAATGTAGCATTGTGGTTGCATGCCGGGCTCCTCCGGCAGCCCTGCTCCCAAAATGCGAACGACTGCAGATAGCTCGCAGGCAGAAAGAGCTAGCCTGGAAAGCTGTTGCTCAGCCTCATCTGCCCATGGCACTGCTCGCACAGAGGCACAGAGACTGGGGCTGCTTGCTTGTCTTGCCCCCTCAAACTTCAAACGTAGCTTAGGTGGTCCGTGCCGGGCGCCTCCGGCAGGGCTGCTCCAAAAATGCAAACGTCTGCAGATAGCTCGCAGCCAGAAAGAGCTAGCCTGGAAAGGTGTTGCTCAGCCTCATCTGCCCATGGCACTGCTCGCACAGAGGCACAGAGACTGGGGCTGCTTGCTTGTCTTGCCCCCTCAAACTTCAAACGTAGCTTAGGAGGTCCGTGCCGGGCGCCTCCGGCAGGGCTGCTCCAAAAATGCAAACGTCTGCAGATAGCTCGCAGGCAGAAAGAGCTAGCCTGGAAAGCTGTTGCTCAGCCTCATCTGCCCATGGCACTGCTCGCACAGAGGCACAGAGACTGGGGCTGCTTGCCTGTCTTGTCACCTCAAACTTCAAATGTAGCATTGTGGTTGCATGCCGGGCTCCTCCGGCAGCCCTGCTCCCAAAATTCGAACGTCTGCAGATAGCTCTCAGCCAGAAAGAGCTAGCCTGGAAAGCTGTTGCTCAGCCTCATCTGCCCATGGCACTGCTCGCACAGAGGCACAGAGACTGGGGCTGCTTGCTTGTCTTGCCACCTCAAAATTCACATGTAGCATTGGGGGTGCATGCCGGGCTTCTCCGGCAGACCTGCTCCCAAAATTTGAACGTCTGCAGATAGCTCGCAGCCAGAAAGAGCTAGCCTGGAAAGCTGTTGCTCAGCCTCATCTGCCCATGGCACTGCTCGCACAGAGGCACAGAGACTGGGGCTGCTTGCTTGTCTTGCCCCCTCAAACTTCAAACGTAGCTTAGGTGGTCCATGCCGGGTGCCTCCGGCATCCCTGCTCCGAAAATGCAAACGTCTGCAGACAGCTCGCAGCCAGAAAGAGCTAGCCTGGAAAGCTGTTGCTCAGCCTCATCTGCCCATGGCACTGCTCGCACAGAGGCACAGAGACTGGGGCTGCTTGCTTGTCTTGCCACGTCAAACTTCAAACGTATCTTAGGTGGTCCATGCCGGGTGCCTACGGCATCCCTGCTCCGAATATGCAAACGTCTGCAGATAGCTCGCAGCCAGAAAGAGCTAGCCTGGAAAGCTGTTGCTCAGCCTCATCTGCCCATGGCACTGCTCACACAGAGGCACAGAGACTGGGGCTGCTTGCTTGTCTTGCCACCTCAAACTTCACATGTATCATTGGGGGTGCATGCCGGGCTTCTCCGGCAGCCCTGCTCCCAAAATTCGAACGTCTGCAGATAGATTGCAGCCAGAAAGAGCTAGCCTGGAAAGCTGTTGCTCAGCCTCATCTGCCCATGGCACTGCTCGCACAGAGGCACAGAGACTGGGGCTGCTTGCTTGTCTTGTCACCTCAAACTTCAAATGTAGCATTGTGGTTGCATGCCGGGCTCCTCCGGCAGCCCTGCTCCCAAAATTCGAACGTCTGCAGATAGCTCGCAGTCAGAAAGAGCTAGCCTGGAAAGCTGTTGCTCAGCCTCATCTGCCCATGGCACTGCTCGCACAGAGGCACAGAGACTGGGGCTGCTTGCTTGTCTTGCCCTTTCAAACTTCAAACGTAGCTTAGGTGGTCCATGCCGGGGGCCTCCGGCATCCCTGCTCCCAAAATGCAAACGTCTGCAGATAGCTCGCAGCCAGAAAGAGCTAGCCTGGAAAGCTGTTGCTCAGCCTCATCTGCCCATGGCACTGCTCGCACAGAGGCACAGAGACTGGGGCTGCTTGCTTGTCTTGTCACCTCAAACTTAAAATGTAGCATTGTGGTTGCATGCCGGGCTCCTCCGGCAGCCCTGCTCCCAAAATGCGAACGTCTGCAGATAGCTCGCAGGCAGAAAGAGCTAGCCTGGAAAGCTGTTGCTCAGCCTCATCTGCCCATGGCACTGCTCGCACAGAGGCACAGAGACTGGGGCTGCTTGCTTGTCTTGCCCCCTGAAACTTCAAACGTATCTTAGCTGGTCCGTGCCGGGGGCCTCCGGCAGGGCTTCTCCGAAAATGCAATCGTCTGCAGATAGCTCGCAGCCAGAAAGAGCTAGCCTGGAAAGCTGTTGCTCAGCCTCATCTGCCCATGGCACTGCTCGCACAGAGGCACAGAGACTGGGGCTGCTTGCTTGTCTTGCCCCCTCAAACTTCAAACGTAGCTTAGCTGGTTCATGCCGGGTGCCTCGGGCATCCCTGCTCCGAAAATGCGAACGTCTGCAGATAGCTCGCAGCCAGAAAGAGCTAACCTGGAAAGCTGTTGCTCAGCCTCATCTGCCCATGTCACTGCTCGCACAGAGGCACAGAGACTGGGGCTGCTTGCTTGTCTTGTCACCTCAAACTTCACATGTAGCATTGGGGGTGCATGCGGGGCTTCTCCGGCAGCCCTGCACCCAAAATTCAAACGTCTGCAGACAGATTGCAGCCAGAAAGAGCTAGCCTGGAAAGCGGTTGCTCAGCCACATCTGCCCATGGCACTGCTCGCACAGAGGCACAGAGACTGGGGCTGCTTGCTTGTCTTGTCACCTCAAACTTCAAATGTAGCATTGTGGTTGCATGCCGGGCTCCTCCGGCAGCCCTGCTCCCAAAATGCGAACGACTGCAGATAGCTCGCAGGCAGAAAGAGCTAGCCTGGAAAGGTGTTGCTCAGCCTCATCTGCCCATGGCACTGCTCGCACAGAGGCACAGAGACTGGGGCTGCTTGCTTGTCTTGCCCCCTCAAACTTCAAACGTAGCTTAGGTGGTCCGTGCCGGGCGCCTCCGGCAGGGCTGCTCCAAAAATGCAAACGTCTGCAGATAGCTCGCAGCCAGAAAGAGCTAGCCTGGAAAGGTGTTGCTCAGCCTCATCTGCCCATGGCACTGCTCGCACAGAGGCACAGAGACTGGGGCTGCTTGCTTGTCTTGCCCCCTCAAACTTCAAACGTAGCTTAGGAGGTCCGTGCCGGGCGCCTCCGGCAGGGCTGCTCCAAAAATGCAAACGTCTGCAGATAGCTCGCAGGCAGAAAGAGCTAGCCTGGAAAGCTGTTGCTCAGCCTCATCTGCCCATGGCACTGCTCGCACAGAGGCACAGAGACTGGGGCTGCTTGCCTGTCTTGTCACCTCAAACTTCAAATGTAGCATTGTGGTTGCATGCCGGGCTCCTCCGGCAGCCCTGCTCCCAAAATTCGAACGTCTGCAGATAGCTCGCAGGCAGAAAGAGCTAGCCTGGAAAGCTGTTGCTCAGCCTCATCTGCCCATGGCACTGCTCGCACAGAGGCACAGAGACTGGGGCTGCTTGCTTGTCTTGCCACCTCAAAATTCACATGTAGCATTGGGGGTGCATGCCGGGCTTCTCCGGCAGACCTGCTCCCAAAATCTGAACGTCTGCAGATAGCTCGCAGCCAGAAAGAGCTAGCCTGGAAAGCTGTTGCTCAGCCTCATCTGCCCATGGCACTGCTCGCACAGAGGCACAGAGACTGGGGCTGCTTGCTTGTCTTGCCCCCTCAAACTTCAAACGTAGCTTAGGTGGTCCATGCCGGGTGCCTCCGGCATCCCTGCTCCAAAAATGCAAACGTCTGCAGACAGCTCGCAGCCAGAAAGAGCTAGCCTGGAAAGCTGTTGCTCAGCCTCATCTGCCCATGGCACTGCTCGCACAGAGGCACAGAGACTGGGGCTGCTTGCTTGTCTTGCCCCCTCAAACTTCAAATGTAGCTTAGCTGGTCCATGCCGGGTGCCTCCGGCAGGGCTGCTCCCAAAATTCGAACGTGTGCAGATAGATTGCAGCCAGAAAGAGCTAGCCTGGAAAGCGGTTGCTCAGCCTCATCTGCCCATGGCACTGCTCGCACAGAGGCACAGAGACTGGGGCTGCTTGCTTGTCTTGCCCCCTCAAAATTCACATGTAGCATTGGGGGTGCATGCCGGGCTTCTCCGGCAGCCCTGCTCCCAAAATTCGAACGTCTGCAGATAGATTGCAGCCAGAAAGAGCTAGCCTGGAAAGCTGTTGCTCAGCCTCATCTGCCCATGGCACTGCTCGCACAGAGGCACAGAGACTGGGGCTGCTGCTTGTCTTGTCACCTCAAACTTCAAATGTAGCATTGTGGTTGCATGCCGGGCTCCTCCGGCAGCCCTGCTCCCAAAATTCGAACGTCTGCAGATAGCTCGCAGTCAGAAAGAGCTAGCCTGGAAAGCTGTTGCTCAGCCTCATCTGCCCATGGCACTGCTCGCACAGAGGCACAGAGACTGGGGCTGCTTGCTTGTCTTGTCACCTCAAACTTAAAATGTAGCATTGTGGTTGCATGCCGGGCTCCTCCGGCAGCCCTGCTCTGAAAATGCGAACGTCTGCAGATAGCTCGCAGGCAGAAAGAGCTAGCCTGGAAAGCTGTTGCTCAGCCTCATCTGCCCATGGCACTGCTCGCACAGAGGCACAGAGACTGGGGCTGCTTGCTTGTCTTGCCCCCTGAAACTTCAAACGTATCTTAGCTGGTCCGTGCCGGGGGCCTCCGGCAGGGCTTCTCCGAAAATGCAATCGTCTGCAGATAGCTCGCAGCCAGAAAGAGCTAGCCTGGAAAGCTGTTGCTCAGCCTCATCTGCCCATGGCACTGCTCGCACAGAGGCACAGAGACTGGGGCTGCTTGCTTGTCTTGCCCCCTCAAACTTCAAACGTAGCTTAGCTGGTCCATGCCGGGTGCCTCGGGCATCCCTGCTCCGAAAATGCGAACGTCTGCAGATAGCTCGCAGCCAGAAAGAGCTAACCTGGAAAGCTGTTGCTCAGCCTCATCTGCCCATGTCACTGCTCGCACAGAGGCACAGAGACTGGGGCTGCTTGCTTGTCTTGTCACCTCAAACTTCACATGTAGCATTGGGGGTGCATGCGGGGCTTCTCCGGCAGCCCTGCACCCAAAATTCAAACGTCTGCAGACAGATTGCAGCCAGAAAGAGCTAGCCTGGAAAGCGGTTGCTCAGCCACATCTGCCCATGGCACTGCTCGCACAGAGGCACAGAGACTGGGGCTGCTTGCTTGTCTTGTCACCTCAAACTTCAAATGTAGCATTGTGGTTGCATGCCGGGCTCCTCCGGCAGCCCTGCTCCGAAAATGCGAACGTCTGCAGATAGCTCGCAGCCAGAAAGAGCTAGCCTGGAAAGCTGTTGCTCAGCCTCATCTGCCCATGGCACTGCTCGCACAGAGGCACAGAGACTGGGGCTGCTTGCTTGTCTTGCCACCTCAAAATTCACATGTAGCATTGGGGGTGCATGCCAAGCTTC
Organism: Opisthocomus hoazin; assembly: GCF_030867145.1. Lineage (NCBI taxonomy): Eukaryota > Metazoa > Chordata > Aves > Opisthocomiformes > Opisthocomidae > Opisthocomus > Opisthocomus hoazin. Next base: position 7,102,177 of record NC_134453.1, on the reverse strand, counting down.
TCCGGCAGCCCTGCTCCCAAAATGCGAACGTCTGCAGAGAGATTGCAGCCAGAAAGAGCTAGCCTGGAAAGCTGTTGCTCAGCCTCATCTGCCCATGGCACTGCTCTCACAGAGGCACAGAGACTGGGGCTGCTTGCTTGTCTTGTCACCCCAAACTTCAAATGTAGCATTGTGGTTGCATGCCGGGCTCCTCCGGCAGCCCTGCTCCCAAAATTCGAACGTCTGCAGATAGCTCGTAGGCAGAAAGAGCTAGCCTGGAAAGCTGTTGCTCAGCCTCATCTGCCCATGGCACTGCTCGCACAGAGGCACAGAGACTGGGGCTGCTTGCTTGTCTTGCCACCTCAAAATTCACATGTAGCATTGGGGGTGCATGCCGGGCTTCTCCGGCAGCCCTGCTCCCAAAATGCGAAAGTCTGCAGATAGATTGCAGCCAGAAAGAGCTAGCCTGGAAAGCTGTTGCTCAGCCTCATCTGCCCATGGCACTGCTCGCACAGAGGCACAGAGACTAGAGCTGCTTGCTTGTCTTGTCACCTCAAACTTCAAATGTAGCATTGTGGTTGCATGCCGGGCTCCTCTGACAGCCCTGCTCCCAAAATGCGAACGTCTGCAGATAGCTCGCAGCCAGAAAGAGCTAGCCTGGAAAGCTGTTGCTCAGCCTCATCTGCCCATGGCACTGCTCGCACAGAGGCACAGAGACTGGGGCTGCTTGCCTGTCTTGTCACCTCAAACTTCAAATGTAGCATTGTGGTTGCATGCCGGGCTCCTCCGGCAGCCCTGCTCCGAAAATGCGAACGTCTGCAGATAGCTCGCAGCCAGAAAGAGCTAGCCTGGAAAGCTGTTGCTCAGCCTCATCTGCCCATGGCACTGCTCGCACAGAGGCACAGAGACTGGGGCTGCTTGCTTGTCTTGCCCCCTCAAACTTCAAACGTAGCTTAGCTGGTCCATGCCGGGTGCCTCGGGCATCCCTGCTCCGAAAATGCGAACGTCTGCAGAAAGCTCGCAGGCAGAAAGAGCTAACCTGGAAAGCTGTTGCTCAGCCTCATCTGCCCATGGCACTGCTCTCTCTGATCACAGAGACTGGGGCTGCTTGCTTGTCTTGCCCCCTCAAACTTCAAACGTAGCTTAGGTGGTCCATGCCGGGGGCCTCTGGCAGGGCTGCTCCGAAAATGCGAACGTCTGCAGATAGATTGCAGCCAGAAAGAGCTAGCCTGGAAAGCTGTTGGTCAGCCTCATCTGCCCATGGCACTGCTCGCACAGAGGCACAGAGACTAGGGCTGCTTGCTTGTCTTGCCACCTCAAACTTCACATGTAGCATTGGGGGTGCATGCCGGGCTCCTCCGGCAGCCCTGCTCCCAAAATTCGAACGTCTGCAGATAGATTGCAGCCAGAAAGAGCTAGCCTGGAAAGGTGTTGCTCAGCCTCATCTGCCCATGGCACTGCTCGCACAGAGGCACAGAGACTGGGGCTGCTTGCTTCTCTTGTCACCTCAAACTTAAAATGTAGCATTGTGTTTGCATGCCGGGCTCCTCCGGCAGCCCTGCTCCCAAAATTCGAACGTCTGCAGATAGCTCGCAGCCAGAAAGAGCTAGCCTGGAAAGCTGTTGCTCAGCCTCATCTGCCCATGGCACTGCTCGCACAGAGGCACAGAGACTGGGGCTGCTTGCTTGTCTTGCCACCTCAAAATTCACATGTAGCATTGGGGGTGCATGCCGGGCTTCTCCGGCAGCCCTGCTCCCAAAATTCGAACGTCTGCAGATAGATTGCAGCCAGAAAGAGCTAGCCTGGAAAGCTGTTGCTCAGCCTCATCTGCCCATGGCACTGCTCGCACAGAGGCACAGAGACTGGGGCTGCTGCTTGTCTTGTCACCTCAAACTTAAAATGTAGCAATGTGGTTGCATGCCGGGCTCCTCTGACAGCCCTGCTCCCAAAATGCGAACGTCTGCAGATAGCTCGCAGCCAGAAAGAGCTAGCCTGGAAAGCTGTTGCTCAGCCTCATCTGCCCATGGCACTGCTCGCACAGAGGCACAGAGACTGGGGCTGCTTGCCTGTCTTGTCACCTCAAACTTCAAATGTAGCATTGTGGTTGCATGCCGGGCTCCTCCGGCAGCCCTGCTCCGAAAATGCGAACGTCTGCAGATAGCTCGCAGCCAGAAAGAGCTAGCCTGGAAAGCTGTTGCTCAGCCTCATCTGCCCATGGCACTGCTCGCACAGAGGCACAGAGACTGGGGCTGCTTGCTTGTCTTGCCCCCTCAAACTTCAAACGTAGCTTAGCTGGTCCATGCCGGGTGCCTCCGGCATCCCTGCTCCGAAAATGCGAACGTCTGCAGAAAGCTCGCAGGCAGAAAGAGCTAACCTGGAAAGCTGTTGCTCAGCCTCATCTGCCCATGGCACTGCTCTCTCTGATCACAGAGACTGGGGCTGCTTGCTTGTCTTGCCCCCTCAAACTTCAAACGTAGCTTAGGTGGTCCATGCCGGGGGCCTCTGGCAGGGCTGCTCCGAAAATGCGAACGTCTGCAGATAGATTGCAGCCAGAAAGAGCTAGCCTGGAAAGCTGTTGCTCAGCCTCATCTGCCCATGGCACTGCTCGCACAGAGGCACAGAGACTGGGGCTGCTTGCTTGTCTTGCCACCTCAAACTTCACATGTAGCATTGGGGGTGCATGCCGGGCTCCTCCGGCAGCCCTGCTCCCAAAATTCGAACGTCTGCAGATAGATTGCAGCCAGAAAGAGCTAGCCTGGAAAGGTGTTGCTCAGCCTCATCTGCCCATGGCACTGCTCGCACAGAGGCACAGAGACTGGGGCTGCTTGCTTCTCTTGTCACCTCAAACTTAAAATGTAGCATTGTGTTTGCATGCCGGGCTCCTCCGGCAGCCCTGCTCTGAAAATGCGAACGTCTGCAGATAGCTTGCAGCCAGAAAGAGCTAGCCTGGAAAGCTGTTGCTCAGCCTCATCTGCCCATGGCACTGCTCGCACAGAGGCACAGAGACTGGGGCTGCTTGCTTGTCTTGCCACCTCAAAATTCACATGTAGCATTGGGGGTGCATGCCGGGCTTCTCCGGCAGCCCTGCTCCCAAAATTCGAACGTCTGCAGATAGATTGCAGCCAGAAAGAGCTAGCCTGGAAAGCTGTTGCTCAGCCTCATCTGCCCATGGCACTGCTCGCACAGAGGCACAGAGACTGGGGCTGCTGCTTGTCTTGTCACCTCAAACTTAAAATGTAGCATTGTGGTTGCATGCCGGGCTCCTCCGGCAGCCCTGCTCCCAAAATTCGAACGTCTGCAGATAGCTCGCAGCCAGAAAGAGCTAGCCTGGAAAGGTGTTGCTCAGCCTCATCTGCCCATGGCACTGCTCGCACAGAGGCACAGAGACTGGGGCTTCTTGCTTGTCTTGCCCCCGCAAACTTCAAACTGCAAACGTACCTTAGGTGGTCCATGCTGGGGGCCTCCGGCAGGGCTGCTCCAAAAATGCAAACGTCTGCAGATAGCCCGCAGCCAGAAAGAGCTAGCCTGGAAAGCTGTTGCTCAGCCTCATCTGCCCATGGCACTGCTCGCACAGAGGCACAGAGACTGGGGCTGCTTGCTTGTCTTGCCCCCTCAAACTTCAAATGTAGCTTAGCTGGTCTATGCCGGGTGCCTCCGGCAGGGCTGCTCCGAAAATGCGAACGTCTGCAGATAGCTCGCAGCCAGAAAGAGCTAGCCTGGAAAGCTGTTGCTCAGCCTCATCTGCCCATGGCACTGCTCGCACAGAGGCACAGAGACTGGGGCTGCTTGCTTGTCTTGTCACCTCAAACTTCACATGTAGCATTGGGGGTGCATGCGGGGCTTCTCCGGCAGCCCTGCACCCAAAATTCAAACGTCTGCAGACAGATTGCAGCCAGAAAGAGCTAGCCTGGAAAGCGGTTGCTCAGCCTCATCTGCCCATGGCACTGCTCGCACAGAGGCACAGAGACTGGGGCTGCTTGCTTGTCTTGTCACCCCAAACTTCAAATGTAGCATTGTGGTTGCATGCCGGGCTCCTCCGGCAGCCCTGCTCCCAAAATTCGAACGTCTGCAGATAGCTCGTAGGCAGAAAGAGCTAGCCTGGAAAGCTGTTGCTCAGCCTCATCTGCCCATGGCACTGCTCGCACAGAGGCACAGAGACTGGGGCTGCTTGCTTGTCTTGCCACCTCAAAATTCACATGTAGCATTGGGGGTGCATGCCGGGCTTCTCCGGCAGCCCTGCTCCCAAAATGCGAAAGTCTGCAGATAGATTGCAGCCAGAAAGAGCTAGCCTGGAAAGCTGTTGCTCAGCCTCATCTGCCCATGGCACTGCTCGCACAGAGGCACAGAGACTAGAGCTGCTTGCTTGTCTTGTCACCTCAAACTTCAAATGTAGCATTGTGGTTGCATGCCGGGCTCCTCTGACAGCCCTGCTCCCAAAATGCGAACGTCTGCAGATAGCTCGCAGCCAGAAAGAGCTAGCCTGGAAAGCTGTTGCTCAGCCTCATCTGCCCATGGCACTGCTCGCACAGAGGCACAGAGACTGGGGCTGCTTGCCTGTCTTGTCACCTCAAACTTCAAAATGTAGCATTGTGGTTGCATGCCGGGCTCCTCCGGCAGCCCTGCTCCGAAAATGCGAACGTCTGCAGATAGCTCGCAGCCAGAAAGAGCTAGCCTAGAAAGCTGTTGCTCAGCCTCATCTGCCCATGGCACTGCTCGCACAGAGGCACAGAGACTGGGGCTGCTTGCTTGTCTTGCCCCCTCAAACTTCAAACGTAGCTTAGCTGGGCCATGCCGGGTGCCTCGGGCATCCCTGCTCCGAAAATGCGAACGTCTGCAGATAGCTCGCAGGCAGAAAGAGCTAACCTGGAAAGCTGTTGCTCAGCCTCATCTGCCCATGGCACTGCTCTCTCTGATCACAGAGACTGGGGCTGCTTGCTTTTCTTGCCACGTCAAACTTCAAACGTAGCTTAGGTGGTCCATGCCGGGGGCCTCTGGCAGGGCTGCTCCGAAAATGCAAACGTCTGCAGATAGCTCGCAGCCAGAAAGAGCTAGCCTGGAAAGCTGTTGCTCAGCCTCATCTGCCCATGGCACTGCTCGCACAGAGGCACAGAGACTGGGGCTGCTTGCTTGTCTTGCCACCTCAAACTTCACATGTAGCATTGGGGGTGCATGCCGGGCTCCTCCGGCAGCCCTGCTCCCAAAATTCGAACGTCTGCAGATAGATTGCAGCCAGAAAGAGCTAGCCTGGAAAGGTGTTGCTCAGCCTCATCTGCCCATGGCACTGCTCGCACAGAGGCACAGAGACTGGGGCTGCTTGCTTGTCTTGTCACCTCAAACTTAAAATGTAGCATTGTGTTTGCATGCCGGGCTCCTCCGGCAGCCCTGCTCCCAAAATTCGAACGTCTGCAGATAGCTCGCAGCCAGAAAGAGCTAGCCTGGAAAGCTGTTGCTCAGCCTCATCTGCCCATGGCACTGCTCGCACAGAGGCACAGAGACTGGGGCTGCTTGCTTGTCTTGCCACCTCAAAATTCACATGTAGCATTGGGGGTGCATGCCGGGCTTCTCCGGCAGCCCTGCTCCCAAAATTCGAACGTCTGCAGATAGATTGCAGCCAGAAAGAGCTAGCCTGGAAAGCTGTTGCTCAGCCTCATCTGCCCATGGCACTGCTCGCACAGAGGCACAGAGACTGGGGCTGCTGCTTGTCTTGTCACCTCAAACTTAAAATGTAGCATTGTGGTTGCATGCCGGGCTCCTCCGGCAGCCCTGCTCCCAAAATTCGAACGTCTGCAGATAGCTCGCAGCCAGAAAGAGCTAGCCTGGAAAGGTGTTGCTCAGCCTCATCTGCACATGGCACTGCTCGCACAGAGGCACAGAGACTGGGGCTGCTTGCTTGTCTTGCCCCGTCAAACTTCAAACTGCAAACGTACCTTAGGTGGTCCATGCTGGGGGCCTCCGGCAGGGCAGCTCCGAAAATGCAAACGTCTGCAGATAGCTCGCAGCCAGAAAGAGCTAGCCTGGAAAGCTGTTGCTCAGCCTCATCTGCCCATGGCACTGCTCGCACAGAGGCACAGAGACTGGGGCTGCTTGCTTGTCTTGCCCCCTCAAACTTCAAATGTAGCTTAGCTGGTCTATGCCGGGTGCCTCCGGCAGGGCTGCTCCGAAAATGCGAACGTCTGCAGATTGCTCGCAGGCAGAAAGAGCTAGCCTGGAAAGCTGTTGCTCAGCCTCATCTGCCCATGGCACTGCTCGCACAGAGGCACAGAGACTGGAGCTGCTTGCTTGTCTTGCCACCTCAAACTTCACATATAGCATTGGGGATGCATGCCGGGCTTCTCCGGCAGCCCAGCTCCCAAAATTCGAACGTCTGCAGATAGATTGCAGCCAGAAAGAGCTAGCCTGGAAAGCTGTTGCTCAGCCTCATCTGCCCATGGCACTGCTCGCACAGAGGCACAGAGACTGGGGCTGCTTGCTTGTCTTGTCACCTCAAACTTCAAATGTAGCATTGTGGTTGCATGCCGGGCTCCTCCGGCAGCCCTGCTCCCAAAATTCGAATGTCTGCAGATAGCTCGCAGGCAGAAAGAGCTAGCCTGGAAAGCTGTTGCTCAGCCTCATCTGCCCATGGCACTGCTCACACAGAGGCACAGAGACTGGGGCTGCTTGCTTGTCTTGCCACCTCAAACTTCAAACGTAGCTTAGGTGGTCCGTGCCGGGGGCCTCCGGCAGGGCTGCTCCAAAAATGCAAACGTCTGCAGATAGCTCGCAGCCAGAAAGAGCTAGCCTGGAAAGCTGTTGCTCAGCCTCATCTGCCCATGGCACTGCTCGCACAGAGGCACAGAGACTGGGGCTGCTTGCTTGTCTTGCCACGTCAAACTTCAAACGTATCTTAGGTGGTCCATGTCGGGTGCCTCCGGCATCCCTGCTCCGAATATGCAAACGTCTGCAGATAGCTCGCAGCCAGAAAGAGCTAGCCTGGAAAGCTGTTGCTCAGCCTCATCTGCCGATGGCACTGCTCGCACAGAGGCACAGAGACTGGGGCTGCTTGCTTGTCTTGCCACCTCAAACTTCACACGTAGCTTAGGTGGTACATGCCGGGGGCCATCCGACAGCCCTGCTCCGAAAATGCGAACGTCTGCAGATAGCTCGCAGCCAGAAAGAGCTAGCCTGGAAAGCTGTTGCTCAGCCTCATCTGCCCATGGCACTGCTCGCACAGAGGCACAGAGACTGGGGCTGCTTGCTTGTCTTGCCCCCTCAAACTTCAAACGTTTCTTAACTGGTCCGTGCCGGGGGCCTCCGTCAGGGCTGCTCCGAAAATGCAAACGTCTGCATATAGCTCGCAGCCAGAAAGAGCTAGCCTGGAAAGCTGTTGCTCAGCCTCATCTGCCCATGGCACTGCTCGCACAGAGGCACAGAGACTGGGGCTGCTTGCTTTTCTTGCCACCTCAAACTTCACATGTAACATTGGGGGTGCATGCCGGGCTCCTCCGGCAGCCCTGCTCCCAAAATTCGAACGTGTGCAGATAGATTGCAGCCAGAAAGAGCTAGCCTGGAAAGGTGTTGCTCAGCCTCATCTGCCCATGGCACTGCTCGCACAGAGGCACAGAGACTGGGGCTGCTTGCTTGTCTTGCCACCTCAAACTTCAAACGTAGCTTAGGTGGTCCGTGCCGGGGGCCTCCGGCAGGGCTGCTCCAAAAATGCAAACGTCTGCAGATAGCTCGCAGCCAGAAAGAGCTAGCCTGGAAAGCTGTTGCTCAGCCTCATCTGCCCATGGCACTGCTCGCACAGAGGCACAGACACTGGGACTGCTTGCTTGTCTTGCCACCTCAAACTTCACATGTAGCTTAGGTGGTACATGCCGGGGGCCATCCGTCAGCCCTGCTCCGAAAATGCGAACGTCTGCAGATAGCTCGCAGCCAGAAAGAGCTAGCCTGGAAAGCTGTTGCTCAGCCTCATCTGCCCATGGCACTGCTCGCACAGAGGCACAGAGACTGGGGCTGCTTGCTTGTCTTGCCATGTCAAACTTCACATGTAGCATTGTGGTTGCATGCCGGGCTCCTCCGGCAGCCCTGCTCCCAAAATTCGAACGTCTGCAGATAGCTCGCAGCCAGAAAGAGCTAGCCTGGAAAGCTGTTGCTCAGCCTCATCTGCCCATGGCACTGCTCGCACAGAGGCACAGAGACTGGGGCTGCTTGCTTGTCTTGCCACGTCAAACTTCAAACGTAGCTTAGCTGGGCCATGCCGGGTGCCTCGGGCATCCCTGCTCCGAAAATGCGAACGTCTGCAGATAGCTCGCAGGCAGAAAGAGCTAGCCTGGAAAGCTGTTGCTCAGCCTCATCTGCCCATGGCACTGCTCGCACAGAGGCACAGAGACTGGGGCTGCTTGCTTGTCTTGCCACCTCAAACTTCACATGTAGCATTGGGGGTGCATGCCGGGCTTCTCCGGCAGCCCTGCTCCCAAAATTCGAACGTCTGCAGATAGATTGCAGCCAGAAAGAGCTAGCCTGGAAAGCTGTTGCTCAGCCTCATCTGCCCATGGCACTGCTCGCACAGAGGCACAGAGACTGGGGCTGCTTGCTTGTCTTGCCACCTCAAACTTAAAATGTAGCATTGTGGTTGCATACCTGGCTCCTCTGACAGCCTTGCTCCCAAAATTCGAACGTCTGCAGATAGCTCGCAGGCAGAAAGAGCTAGCCTGGAAAGCTGTTGCTCAGCCTCATCTGCCCATGGCACTGCTCGCACAGAGGCACAGAGACTGGGGCTGCTTGTTTGTCTTGCCACCTCAAACTTCAAACGTAGATTAGGTGGTCCGTGCCGGGGGCCTCCGGCAGGGCTGCTCCGAAAATGCAAACGTCTGCAGATAGCTCGCAGCCAGAAAGAGCTAGCCTGGAAAGCTTTTGCTCAGCCTCATCTGCCCATGGCACTGCTCGCATAGAGGCACAGAGACTGGGGCTGCTTGCTTGTCTTGCCCCCTCAAACTTCAAACGTATCTTAGCTGGGCCATGCCGGGTGCCTCGGGCATCCCTGCTCCGAAAATGCGAACGTCTGCAGATAGCTCGCAGCCAGAAAGAGCTAGCCTGGAAAGCTGTTACTCAGCCTCATCTGCCCATGGCACTGCTCGCACAGAGGCACAGAGACTGGGGCTGCTTGCTTGTCTTGCCACGTCAAACTTCAAACGTATCTTAGGTGGTCCATGTCGGGTGCTTCCGCCAGGGCTGCTCCGAATATGCAAACGTCTGCAGATAGCTCGCAGCCAGAAAGAGCTAGCCTGGAAAGCTGTTGCTCAGCCTCATCTGCCCATGGCACTGCTCGCACAGAGGCACAGAGACTGGGGCTGCTTGCTTGTCTTGCCACCTCAAACTTCAAACGTAGCTTAGGTGGTCCGTGCAGGGCGCCTCCGGCAGGGCTGCTCCAAAAATGCAAACGTCTGCAGATAGCTCGCAGCCAGAAAGAGCTAGCCTGGAAAGCTGTTGCTCAGCCTCATCTGCCCATGGCACTGCTCGCACAGAGGCACAGAGACTGGGGCTGCTTGCTTGTCTTGCCACGTCAAACTTCAAACGTAGCTTAGCTGGGCCATGCCGGGTGCCTCGGGCATCCCTGCTCCGAATATGCAAACGTCTGCAGATAGCTCGCAGCCAGAAAGAGCTAGCCTGGAAAGCTGTTGCTCAGCCTCATCTGCCGATGGCACTGCTCGCACAGAGGCACAGAGACTGGGGCTGCTTGCTTGTCTTGCCACCTCAAACTTCACACGTAGCTTAGGTGGTACATGCCGGGGGCCATCCGACAGCCCTGCTCCGAAAATGCGAACGTCTGCAGATAGCTCGCAGCCAGAAAGAGCTAGCCTGGAAAGCTGTTGCTCAGCCTCATCTGCCCATGGCACTGCTCGCACAGAGGCACAGAGACTGGGGCTGCTTGCTTGTCTTGCCCCCTCAAACTTCAAACGTATCTTACCTGGGCCATGCCGGGTGCCTCGGGCATCCCTGCTCCGAAAATGCGAACGTCTGCAGATAGCTCGCAGCCAGAAAGAGCTAGCCTGGAAAGCTGTTGCTCAGCCTCATCTGCCCATGGCACTGCTCGCACAGAGGCACAGAGACTGGGGCTGCTTGCTTGTCTTGCCACCTCAAACTTCACATGTAGCATTGGGGGTGCATGCCGGGCTTCTCCGGCAGCCCTGGTCCTAAAATTCGAACGTCTGCAGATAGCTCGCATGCAGAAAGAGCTAGCCTTGAAAGCTGTTGCTCAGCCTCATCTGCCCATGGCACTGCTCGCACAGAGGCACAGAGACTGGGGCTGCTTGCTTGTCTTGCCACGTCAAACTTCAAACGTATCTTAGGTGGTCCATGTCGGGTGCCTCCGCCAGGGCTGCTCCGAAAATGCGAACGTCTGCAGATAGCTCGCAGCCAGAAAGAGCTAGCCTGGAAAGCTGTTGCTCAGCCTCATCTGCCCATGGCACTGCTCGCACAGAGGCACAGAGACTGGGGCTGCTTGCTTGTCTTGCCACCTCAAACTTCAAACGTAGATTAGGTGGTCCGTGCCGGGGGCCTCCGGCAGGGCTGCTCCAAAAATGCAAACGTCTGCAGATAGCTCGCAGCCAGAAAGAGCTAGCCTGGAAAGCTGTTGCTCAGCCTCATCTCTCCATGGCACTGCTCGCACAGAGGCACAGAGACTGGGGCTGCTTGCTTTTCTTGCCACGTCAAACTTCAAACGTATCTTTTGTGGTCCATGTCGGGTGCCTCCGACATCCCTGCTCCGAAAATGCAAACGTCTGCAGATAGCTCGCAGCCAGAAAGAACTAGCCTGGAAAGCTGTTGCTCAGCCTCATCTGCCCATGGCACTGCTCGCATAGAGGCACAGAGACTGGGGCTGCTTGCTTGTCTTGCCACCTCAAACTTCAAACGTATCTTAGCTGGGCCATGCCGGGTGCCTCGGGCATCCCTGCTCCGAAAATGCGAACGTCTGCAGATAGCTCGCAGCCAGAAAGAGCTAGCCTGGAAAGCTGTTGCTCAGCCTCATCTGCCCATGGCACTGCTCGCACAGAGGCACAGAGACTGGGGCTGCTTGCTTGTCTTGTCACCTCAAACTTAAAATGTAGCATTGGGGGTGCATACCGGGCTCCTCTGACAGCCCTGCTCCCAAAATTCGAACGTCTGCAGATAGCTCGCAGGCAGAAAGAGCTAGCCTGGAAAGGTGTTGCTCAGCCTCATCTGCCCATGGCACTGCTCGCACAGAGGCACAGAGACTGGGGCTGCTTGCTTGTCTTGCCACGTCAAACTTCAAACGTATCTTAGGTGGTCCATGCCAAGTGACTACGGCATCCCTGCTCCGAAAATGCAAACGTCTGCAGATAGCTCGCAGCCAGAAAGAGCTAGCCTGGAAAGCTTTTGCTCAGCCTCATCTGCCCATGGCACTGCTCGCAGAGAGGCACAGAGACTGGGGCTGCTTGCTTGTCTTGCTCCCTCAAACTTCAAACGTATCTTAGCTGGGCCATGCCGGGTGCCTCGGGCATCCCTGCTCCGAAAATGCGAACGTCTGCAGATAGCTCGCAGCCAGAAAGAGCTAGCCTGGAAAGCTGTTGCTCAGCCTCATCTGCCCATGGCACTGCTCGCACAGAGGCACAGAGACTGGGGCTGCTTGCTTGTCTTGCCACCTCAAACTTCACATGTAGCATTGGGGGTGCATGCCGGGCTTCTCCGGCAGCCCTGCTCCCAAAATTCGAACGTCTGCAGATAGATTGCAGCCAGAAAGAGCTAGCCTGGAAAGCTGTTGCTCAGCCTCATCTGCCCATGGCACTGCTCGCACAGAGGCACAGAGACTGGGGCTGCTTGCTTGTCTTGTCACCTCAAACTTAAAATGTAGCATTGTGGTTGCATACCGGGCTCCTCTGTCAGCCCTGCTCCCAAAATTCGAACGTCTGCAGATAGCTCGCAGGCAGAAAGAGCTAGCCTGGAAAGCTGTTGCTCAGCCTCATCTGCCCATGGCACTGCTCGCACAGAGGCACAGAGACTAGAGCTGCTTGCTTGTCTTGTCACCTCAAACTTCAAATATAACATTGGGGGTGCATGCCGGTCTCCTCCGGCAGCCCTGCTCCCAAAATTCGAACGTCTGCATATTGCTCGCAGGCAGAAAGAGCTAGCCTGGAAAGGTGTTGCTCAGCCTCATCTCTCCATGGCACTGTTCGCAGAGAGGCACAGAGACTAGAGCTGCTTGCTTGTCTTGTCACCTCAAACTTCAAATATAGCATTGGGGGTGCATGCCGGGCTCCTCTGGCAGCCCTGCTCCCAAAATTCGAACGTCTGCAGATAGCTCGCAGGCAGAAAGATCTAGCGTGGAAAGGTGTTGCTCAGCCTCATCTGCCCATGGCACTGCTCGCACAGAGGCACAGAGACTGGGGCTGCTTGCTTGTCTTGCCCCCTCAAACTTCAAACGTAGCTTAGGTGGTCCATGCCGGGCTCCTCCGGCAGCCCTGCTCCGAAAATGCGAACGTCTGCAGATAGCTCGCAGCCAGAAAGAGCTAGCCTGGAAAGCTGTTGCTCAGCCTCATCTGCCCATGGCACTGCTCGCACAGAGGCACAGAGACTGGGGCTGCTTGCTTGTCTTGCCATGTCAAACTTCACATGTAGCATTGTGGTTGCATGCCGGGCTCCTCCGGCAGCCCTGCTCCCAAAATTCGAACGTCTGCAGATAGCTCGCAGCCAGAAAGAGCTAGCCTGGAAAGCTGTTGCTCAGCCTCATCTGCCCATGGCACTGCTCGCACAGAGGCACAGAGACTGGGGCTGCTTGCTTGTCTTGCCACGTCAAACTTCAAACGTAGCTTAGCTGGGCCATGCCGGGTGCCTCGGGCATCCCTGCTCCGAAAATGCGAACGTCTGCAGATAGCTCGCAGGCAGAAAGAGCTAGCCTGGAAAGCTGTTGCTCAGCCTCATCTGCCCATGGCACTGCTCGCACAGAGGCACAGAGACTGGGGCTGCTTGCTTGTCTTGCCACCTCAAACTTCACATGTAGCATTGGGGGTGCATGCCGGGCTTCTCCGGCAGCCCTGCTCCCAAAATTCGAACGTCTGCAGATAGATTGCAGCCAGAAAGAGCTAGCCTGGAAAGCTGTTGCTCAGCCTCATCTGCCCATGGCACTGCTCGCACAGAGGCACAGAGACTGGGGCTGCTTGCTTGTCTTGCCACCTCAAACTTAAAATGTAGCATTGTGGTTGCATACCTGGCTCCTCTGACAGCCCTGCTCCCAAAATTCGAACGTCTGCAGATAGCTCGCTGGCAGAAAGAGCTAGCCTGGAAAGCTGTTGCTCAGCCTCATCTGCCCATGGCACTGCTCGCACAGAGGCACAGAGACTGGGGCTGCTTGTTTGTCTTGCCACCTCAAACTTCAAACGTAGATTAGGTGGTCCGTGCCGGGGGCCTCCGGCAGGGCTGCTCCGAAAATGCAAACGTCTGCAGATAGCTCGCAGCCAGAAAGAGCTAGCCTGGAAAGCTTTTGCTCAGCCTCATCTGCCCATGGCACTGCTCGCATAGAGGCACAGAGACTGGGGCTGCTTGCTTGTCTTGCCCCCTCAAACTTCAAACGTATCTTAGCTGGGCCATGCCGGGTGCCTCGGGCATCCCTGCTCCGAAAATGCGAACGTCTGCAGATAGCTCGCAGGCAGAAAGAGCTAGCCTGGAAAGCTGTTGCTCAGCCTCATCTGCCCATGGCACTGCTCGCACAGAGGCACAGAGACTGGGGCTGCTTGCTTGTCTTGCCACCTCAAACTTCACATGTAGCATTGGGGGTGCATGCCGGGCTTCTCCGGCAGCCCTGCTCCCAAAATTCGAACGTCTGCAGATAGATTGCAGCCAGAAAGAGCTAGCCTGGAAAGCTGTTGCTCAGCCTCATCTGCCCATGGCACTGCTCGCACAGAGGCACAGAGACTGGGGCTGCTTGCTTGTCTTGTCACCTAAAGCTTAAAATGTAGCATTGTGGTTGCATACCGGGCTCCTCTGACAGCCCTGCTCCGAAAATTCGAACGTCTGCAGATAGCTCGCAGGCAGAAAGAGCTAGCCTGGAAAGCTGTTGCTCAGCCTCATCTGCCCATGGCACTGCTCGCACAGAGGCACAGAGACTGGGGCTGCTTGCTTGTCTTGCCACGTCAAACTTCAAACGTATCTTAGGTGGTCCATGTCGGGTGCCTCCGCCAGGGCTGCTCCGAAAATGCGAACGTCTGCAGATAGCTCGCAGCCAGAAAGAGCTAGCCTGGAAAGCTGTTGCTCAGCCTCATCTGCCCATGGCACTGCTCGCACAGAGGCACAGAGACTGGGGCTGCTTGCTTGTCTTGCCACCTCAAACTTCAAACGTAGCTTAGGTGGTCCGTGCAGGGGGCCTCCGGCAGGGCTGCTCCAAAAATGCAAACGTCTGCAGATAGCTCGCAGCCAGAAAGAGCTAGCCTGGAAAGCTGTTGCTCAGCCTCATCTGCCCATGGCACTGCTCGCACAGAGGCACAGAGACTGGGGCTGCTTGCTTGTCTTGCCCCCTCAAACTTCAAACGTATCTTACCTGGGCCATGCCGGGTGCCTCGGGCATCCCTGCTCCGAAAATGCGAACGTCTGCAGATAGCTCGCAGGCAGAAAGAGCTAGCCTGGAAAGCTGTTGCTCAGCCTCATCTGCCCATGGCACTGCTCGCACAGAGGCACAGAGACTGGGGCTGCTTGCTTGTCTTGCCACCTCAAACTTCACATGCAGCATTGGGGGTGCATGCCGGGCTTCTCCGGCAGCCCTGCTCCCAAAATTCGAACATCTGCAGATAGATTGCAGCCAGAAAGAGCTAGCCTGGAAAGCTGTTGCTCAGCCTCATCTGCCCATGGCACTGCTCGCACAGAGGCACAGAGACTGGGGCTGCTTGCTTGTCTTGCCACCTCAAACTTAAAATGTAGCATTGTTGTTGCATACCTGGCTCCTCTGACAGCCCTGCTCCCAAAATTCGAACGTCTACAGATAGCTCGCAGGCAGAAAGAGCTAGCCTGGAAAGCTGTTGCTCAGCCTCATCTGCCCATGGCACTGCTCGCACAGAGGCACAGAGACTGGGGCTGCTTGTTTGTCTTGCCACCTCAAACTTCAAACGTAGATTAGGTGGTCCGTGCCGGGGGCCTCCGGCAGGGCTGCTCCGATAATGCAAACGTCTGCAGATAGCTCGCAGCCAGAAAGAGCTAGCCTGGAAAGCTTTTGCTCAGCCTCATCTGCCCATGGCACTGCTCGCATAGAGGCACAGAGACTGGGGCTGCTTGCTTGTCTTGCCCCCTCAAACTTCAAACGTATCTTAGCTGGGCCATGCCGGGTGCCTCGGGCATCCCTGCTCCGAAAATGCGAACGTCTGCAGATAGCTCGCAGGCAGAAAGAGCTAGCCTGGAAAGCTGTTGCTCAGCCTCATCTGCCCATGGCACTGCTCGCACAGAGGCACAGAGACTGGGGCTGCTTGCTTGTCTTGCCACCTCAAACTTCACATGTAGCATTGGGGGTGCATGCCGGGCTTCTCCGGCAGCCCTGCTCCCAAAATTCGAACGTCTGCAGATAGATTGCAGCCAGAAAGAGCTAGCCTGGAAAGCTGTTGCTCAGCCTCATCTGCCCATGGCACTGCTCGCACAGAGGCACAGAGACTGGGGCTGCTTGCTTGTCTTGTCACCTAAAGCTTAAAATGTAGCATTGTGGTTGCATACCGGGCTCCTCTGACAGCCCTGCTCCGAAAATTCGAACGTCTGCAGATAGCTCGCAGGCAGAAAGAGCTAGCCTGGAAAGCTGTTGCTCAGCCTCATCTGCCCATGGCACTGCTCGCACAGAGGCACAGAGACTGGGGCTGCTTGCTTGTCTTGCCACGTCAAACTTCAAACGTATCTTAGGTGGTCCATGTCGGGTGCCTCCGCCAGGGCTGCTCTGAAAATGCAAACTTCTGCAGATAGCTCGCAGCCAGAAAGAGCTAGCCTGGAAAGCTGTTGCTCAGCCTCATCTGCCCATGGCACTGCTCGCACAGAGGCACAGAGACTGGGGGTGCTTGCTTGTCTTGCCACCTCAAACTTCACATGTAGCATTGGGGGTGCATGCCGGGCTTCTCCGGCAGCCCTGGTCCTAAAATTAGAACGTCTGCAGATAGCTCGCAGCCAGAAAGAGCTAGCCTGGAAAGCTGTTGCTCAGCCTCATCTGCCCATGGCACTGCTCGCACAGAGGCACAGAGACTGGGGCTGCTTGCTTGTCTTGCCCCCTCAAACTTCAAACGTGGCTTTGGGATCCGTGTCGGGCGTCTGCAGCAGCCCTGCTCTGAAAATGCGAACGTCTGCAGATAGCTCGCAGCCAGAAAGAGCTAGCCTGGAAAACTGTTGCTCAGCCTCATCTGCCCATGGCACTGCTCGCACAGAGGCACAGAGACTGGGGCTGCTTGCTTGTCTTGTCACCTCAAACTTCAAATGTAGCATTGTGGTTGCATGCCGGGCTCCTCCGGCAGCCCTGCTCCCAGAATTCGAACGTCTGCAGATAGCTCGCAGGCAGAAAGAGCTAGCCTGGAAAGCTGTTGCTCAGCCTCATCTGCCCATGGCACTGCTCGCACTGAGGCACAGAGACTGGGGCTGCTTGCTTCTCTTGCCACCTCAAAATTCAGACGTAGCTTTGGGCTCCGTGTCGGGCGTCTGCGGCAGGCCTGCTCCGAAAATTCGAACGTCTGCAGATTGCTCGCAGGCAGAAAGAGCTAGCCTGGAAAGCTGTTGCTCAGCCTCATCTCTCCATGGCACTGTTCGCAGAGAGGCACAGAGACTAGAGCTGCTTGCTTGTCTTGTCACCTCAAACTTCAAATATAGCATTAGGGGTGCACGCCGGGCTCCTCCGGCAGCCCTGCTCCCAAAATTCGAACGTCTGCAGATAGCTCGCAGCCAGAAAGAGCTAGCCTGGAAGGGTGTTGCTCAGCCTCATCTGCCCATGGCACTGCTCGCACAGAGGCACAGAGACTGGGGCTGCTTGCTTGTCTTGCCACCTCAAACTTCACGTGTAGCATTGTGGTTGCATGCCGGGCTCCTCTGGCAGCCCTGCTCCCAAAATACGAACGTCTGCAGATAGCTCGCAGGCAGAAAGAGCTAGCCTGGAAAGCTGTTGCTCAGCCTCATCTGCCCATGGCACTGCTCGCACAGAGGCACAGAGACTGGGGCTGCTTGCTTGTCTTGCCCCCTCAAACTTCAAACGTAGTTTAGTTGGTCCATGCCAGGGGCCTCCGGCACGGCTGCTCCAAAAATGCAAACGTCTGCAGATATCTCGCAGCCAGAAAGAGCTAGCCTGGAAAGCTGTTGCTCAGCCTCATCTGCCCATGGCACTGCTTGCACAGAGGCACAGAGACTGGGGCTGCTTGCTTTTCTTGCCACGTCAAACTTCAAACGTATCTTAGGTGGTCCATGCCGGGTGCCTACGGCATCCCTGCTCCGAATATGCAAACGTCTGCAGATAGCTCGCAGCCAGAAAGAGCTAGCCTGGAAAGCTGTTGCTCAGCTTCATCTGCCCATGGCACTGCTCGCACAGAGGCACAGAGACTGGGGCTGCTAGCTTGTCTTGCCCCCTCAGACTTCAAACGTAGCTTTGAGGGTCCGTGTCGGGCGTCTGCGGCAGCCCTGCTCCGAAAATGCGAACGTCTGCAGATTGCTCGCAGCCAGAAAGAGCTAGCCTGGAAAGCTGTTGCTCAGCCTCATTTCTCCATGGCACTGTTCGCAGAGAGGCACAGAGACTAGAGGTGCTTGGTTGTCTTGTCACCTCAAACTTCAAATGTAGCATTGGGGGTGCATGCCGGGCTCCTCCGGCAGCCCTGCTCCCAAAATTCGAACGTCTGCAGATAGCTCGCAGGCAGAAAGAGCTAGCCTGGAAAGCTGTTGCTCAGTCTCATCTGCCCATGGCACTGCTCGCACAGAGGCACAGAGACTGGGGCTGCTTGCTTGTCTTGCCCCCTCAAACTTCAAACGTGGCTTTGGTTTCCGTGTCGGGCGTCTGCGGCAGCCCTGCTCCGAAAATGCGAACGTCTGCAGATAGCTCGCAGCCAGAAAGAGCTAGCCTGGAAAGCTGTTGCTCAGCCTCATCTGCCCATGGCACTGCTCGCACAGAGGCACAGAGACTGGGGCTGCTTGCTTGTCTTGCCACCTCAAACTTCACATGTAGCATTGTGGTGGCATGCTGGGCTCCTCCGGCAGGGCTGCTACAAAAATGCAAACGTCTGCAGATAGCTCGCAGCCAGAAAGAGCTAGCCTGGAAAGCTGTTGCTCAGCCTCATCTGCCCATGGCACTGCTCGCACAGAGGCACAGAGACTGGGGCTGCTTGCTTGTCTTGCCACGTCAAACTTCAAACGTAGCTTAGGTGGTCCATGCCGGGTGCCTACGGCATCCCTGCTCCGAATATGCAAACGTCTGCAGATAGCTCGCAGCCAGAAAGAGCTAGCCTGGAAAGCTGTTGCTCAGCCTCATCTGCCCATGGCACTGCTCGCACAGAGGCACAGAGACTGGGGCTGCTTTCTTGTCTTGCCACGTCAAACTTCAAACGTATCTTAGGTGGTCCATGCCGGGTGCCTACGGCATCCCTGCTCCGCATATGCAAACGTCTGCAGATAGCTCGCAGCCAGAAAGAGCTAGCCTGGAAAGCTGTTGCTCAGCCTCATCTGCCCATGGCACTGCTCGCACAGAGGCACAGAGACTGGGGCTGCTTGCTTGTCTTGCCACCTCAAACTTCACATGTATCATTGGGGGTGCATGCCGGGCTTCTCCGGCAGCCCTGCTTTGAAAATGCGAACGTCTGCAGATTGCTCGCAGCCAGAAAGAGCTAGCCTGGAAAGGTGTTGCTCAGCCTCATCTGCCCATGGCACTGCTCGCACAGAGGCACAGAGACTGGGGCTGCTTGCTTGTCTTGCCACCTCAAACTTCAAACGTAGCTTAGGTGGTCCGTGCCGGGGGCCTCCGGCAGGGCTGCTCCAAAAATGCAAACGTCTGCAGATAGCTTGCAGCCAGAAAGAGCTAGCCTGGAAAGCTGTTGCTCAGCCTCATCTGCCCATGGCACTGCTCGCACAGAGGCACAGAGACTGGGGCTGCTTGCTTCTCTTCCCACGTCAAACTTCAAACGTATCTTAGGTGGTCCATGCCGGGTGCCTGCGGCATCCCTGCTCCGAATATGCAAACGTCTGCAGATAGCTCGCAGCCAGAAAGAGCTAGCCTGGAAAGCTGTTGCTCAGCCTCATCTGCCCATGGCACTGCTCGCACAGAGGCACAGAGACTGGGGCTGCTTGCTTCTCTTCCCACGTCAAACTTCAAACGTATCTTAGGTGGTCCATGCCGGGTGCCTGCGGCATCCCTGCTCCGAATATGCAAACGTCTGCAGATAGCTCGCAGCCAGAAAGAGCTAGCCTGGAAAGCTGTTGCTCAGCCTCATCTGCCCATGGCACTGCTCGCGCAGAGGCACAGAGACTGGGGCTGCTTGCTTGTCTTGCCCCCTCAAACTTCAAACGTGGCTTTGGTTTCCGTGTCGGGCATCTGCGGCAGCCCTGCTCCGAAAATGCGAACGTCTGCAGATAGCTCTCAGCCAGAAAGAGCTAGCCTGGAAAGGCGTTGCTCAGCCTCATCTGCCCATGGCACTGCTCGCACAGGGGCACAGAGACTAAGGCTGCTTGCTTGTCTTGCCACCTCAAACTTCACATGTAGCATTGTGGTGGCATGCTGGGCTCCTCTGGCAGCCCTGCTCCCAAAATTCGGACGTCTGCAGATAGCTCGCAGGCAGAAAGAGCTAGCCTGGAAAGCTGTTGCTCAGCCTCATCTGCCCATGGCACTGCTCGCACAGAGGCACAGAGACTGGGGCTGCTTGCTTGTCTTGCCACCTCAAACTTCAAATGTAGCTTAGGTGGTCCATGCCGGGGGCTTCCAGCAGCCCTGCTCCGAAAATGCGAACGTCTGCAGATAGCTCGCAGGCAGAAAGATCTAGCCTGGAAAGCTGTTGCTCAGCCTCATCTGCCGATGGCACTGCTCGCACAGAGGCACAGAGACTGGGGCTGCTTGCTTGTCTTGCCCCCTCAAACTTCAAACGTAGCAATTGGATCCGTGTCGGGCGTCTGCGGCAGCGCTGCTCCCAAAATGCGAACGTCTGCAGATAGATTGCAGCCAGAAAGAGCTAGCCTGGAAAGCTGTTGCTCAGCCTCATCTCTCCATGGCACTGTTCGCAGAGAGGCACAGAGACTAGAGGTGCTTGCTTGTCTTGTCACCTCAAACTTCAAATGTAGCATTGGGGGTGCATGCCGGGCTCCTCCGGCAGCCCTGCTCCCAAAATGCGAACGTCTGCAGATAGCTCGCAGCCAGAAAGAGCTAGCCTGGAAAGGTGTTGCTCAGCCTCATCTGCCCATGGCACTGCTCGCACAGAGGCACAGAGACTGGGGCTGCTTGCTTGTCTTGCCACCTCAAACTTCAAACGTAGCTTAGGTGGTCCATGCCAGGTGCCTACGGCATCCCTGCTCCGAATATGCAAACGTCTGCAGATAGCTCGCAGCCAGAAAGAGCTAGCCTGGAAAGCTGTTGCTCAGCCTCATCTGCCCATGGCACTGCTCGCACAGAGGCACAGAGACTGGGGCTGCTTGCTTGTCTTGCCCCCTCAAACTTCAAACGTATCTTTTGGAGCCGTGTCGGCCGTCTGCGGCAGCCCTGCTCCGAAAATGCGAACGTCTGCAGATTGCTCGCAGCCAGAAAGAGCTAGCCTGGAAAGCTGTTGCTCAGCCTCATCTCTCCATGGCATAGCTCGCAGAGAGACACAGAGACTAGAGCTGCTTGCTTGTCTTGTCACCTCAAACTTCACATGTAGCATTGGGGGTGCATGCCGGGCTCCTCCGGCAGCCCTGCTCCCAGAATGCGAACGTCTGCAGATTGCTCGCAGGCAGAAAGAGCTAGCCTGGAAAGGTGTTGCTCAGCCTCATCTGCCCATGGCACTGCTTGCACAGAGGCACAGAGACTGGGGCTGCTTGCTTGTCTTGTCACCTCAAACTTCAAATGTAGCATTGGGGGTGCATGCCGGGGGCCTCCGGCAGGGCTGCTCCAAAAATGCAAACGTCTGCAGATAGCTCGCAGCCAGAAAGAGCTAGCCTGGAAAGCTGTTGCTCAGCCTCATCTGCCCATGGCACTGCTCGCACAGAGGCACAGAGACTGGGGCTGCTTGCTTGTCTTGCCACGTCAAACTTCAAACGTATCTTAGGTGGTCCATGCCGGGTGCCTACGGCATCCCTGCTCCGAATATGCAAACGTCTGCAGATAGCTCGCAGCCAGAAAGAGCTAGCCTGGAAAGCTGTTGCTCAGCCTCATCTGCCCATGGCACTGCTCGCACAGAGGCACAGAGACTGGGGCTGCTTGCTTGTCTTGCCACGTCAAACTTCAAACGTATCTTAGGTGGTCCATGCCGGGTGCCTACGGCATCCCTGCTCCGCATATGCAAACGTCTGCAGATAGCTCGCAGCCAGAAAGAGCTAGCCTGGAAAGCTGTTGCTCAGCCTCATCTGCCCATGGCACTGCTCGCACAGAGGCACAGAGACTGGGGCTGCTTGCTTGTCTTGCCACCTCAAACTTCACATGTATCATTGGGGGTGCATGCCGGGCTTCTCCGGCAGCCCTGCTTTGAAAATGCGAACGTCTGCAGATTGCTCGCAGCCAGAAAGAGCTAGCCTTGAAAGGTGTTGCTCAGCCTCATCTGCCCATGGCACTGCTCGCACAGAGGCACAGAGACTGGATCTGCTTGCTTGTCTTGCCACCTCAAACTTCAAACGTAGCTTTGGGATCCGTGTCGGGCGTCTGCGGCAGCCCTGCTCTGAAAATGCGAACGTCTGCAGATAGCTCGCAGCCAGAAAGAGCTAGCCTGGAAAGCTGTTGCTCAGCCTCATCTGCCCATGGCACTGCTCGCACAGAGGCACAGAGACTGGGGCTGCTTGCTTGTCTTGCCACCTCAAACTTCACATGTAGCATTGTGGTGGCATGCTGGGCTCCTCCGGCAGGGCTACTACAAAAATGCAAACGTCTGCAGATAGCTCGCAGCCAGAAAGAGCTAGCCTGGAAAGCTGTTGCTCAGCCTCATCTGCCCATGGCACTGCTCGCACAGAGGCACAGAGACTGGGGCTGCTTGCTTGTCTTGCCACCTCAAACTTCAAACGTAGCTTAGGTGGTCCATGCCGGGTGCCTACGGCATCCCTGCTCCGAATATGCAAACGTCTGCAGATAGCTCGCAGCCAGAAAGAGCTAGCCTGGAAAGCTGTTGCTCAGCCTCATCTGCCCATGGCACTGCTCGCACAGAGGCACAGAGACTGGGGCTGCTTTCTTGTCTTGCCACGTCAAACTTCAAACGTATCTTAGGTGGTCCATGCCGGGTGCCTACGGCATCCCTGCTCCGCATATGCAAACGTCTGCAGATAGCTCGCAGCCAGAAAGAGCTAGCCTGGAAAGCTGTTGCTCAGCCTCATCTGCCCATGGCACTGCTCGCACAGAGGCACAGAGACTGGGGCTGCTTGCTTGTCTTGCCACCTCAAACTTCACATGTATCATTGGGGGTGCATGCCGGGCTTCTCCGGCAGCCCTGCTTTGAAAATGCGAACGTCTGCAGATTGCTCGCAGCCAGAAAGAGCTAGCCTGGAAAGGTGTTGCTCAGCCTCATCTGCCCATGGCACTGCTCGCACAGAGGCACAGAGACTGGGGCTGCTTGCTTGTCTTGCCACCTCAAACTTCAAACGTAGCTTAGGTGGTCCGTGCCGGGGGCCTCCGGCAGGGCTGCTCCAAAAATGCAAACGTCTGCAGATAGCTCGCAGCCAGAAAGAGCTAGCCTGGAAAGCTGTTGCTCAGCCTCATCTGCCCATGGCACTGCTCGCACAGAGGCACAGAGACTGGGGCTGCTTGCTTCTCTTCCCACGTCAAACTTCAAACGTATCTTAGGTGGTCCATGCCGGGTGCCTGCGGCATCCCTGCTCCGAAAATGCAAACGTCTGCAGATAGCTCGCAGCCAGAAAGAGCTAGCCTGGAAAGCTTTTGCTCAGCCTCATCTGCCCATGGCACTGCTCGCACAGAGGCACAGAGACTGGGGCTGCTTGCTTGTCTTGCCACCTCAAACTTCAAACGTAGCTTAGGTGGCCCGTGCCGGGGGCCTCGGGCATCCCTGCTCCGAAAATGCGAACGTCTGCAGATAGCTCGCAGCCAGAAAGAGCTAGCCTGGAAAGCTGTTGCTCAGCCTCATCTGCCCATGGCACTGCTCGCACAGAGGCACAGAGACTGGGGCTGCTTGCTTGTCTTGCCCCCTCAAACTTCAAATGTAGCTTAGGTGGTCCATGCCGGGTGCCTCGGGCATCCCTGCTCCGAAAATGCGAACGTCTCCAGATAGCTTGCAGCCAGAAAGAGCTAGCCTGGAAAGCTGTTGCTCAGCCTCATCTGCCCATGGCACTGCTCGCACAGAGGCACAGAGACTGGGGCTGCTTGCTTCTCTTCCCACGTCAAACTTCAAACGTATCTTAGGTGGTCCATGCCGGGTGCCTGCGGCATCCCTGCTCCGAATATGCAAACGTCTGCAGATAGCTCGCAGCCAGAAAGAGCTAGCCTGGAAAGCTGTTGCTCAGCCTCATCTGCCCATGGCACTGCTCGCGCAGAGGCACAGAGACTGGGGCTGCTTGCTTGTCTTGCCCCCTCAAACTTCAAACGTGGCTTTGGTTTCCGTGTCGGGCGTCTGCGGCAGCCCTGCTCCGAAAATGCGAACGTCTGCAGATAGCTCTCAGCCAGAAAGAGCTAGCCTGGAAAGGCGTTGCTCAGCCTCATCTGCCCATGGCACTGCTCGCACAGGGGCACAGAGACTAAGGCTGCTTGCTTGTCTTGCCACCTCAAACTTCACATGTAGCATTGTGGTGGCATGCTGGGCTCCTCTGGCAGCCCTGCTCCCAAAATTCGGACGTCTGCAGATAGCTCGCAGGCAGAAAGAGCTAGCCTGGAAAGCTGTTGCTCAGCCTCATCTGCCCATGGCACTGCTCGCACAGAGGCACAGAGACTGGAGCTGCTTGCTTGCTTGCCACCTCAAACTTCAAATGTAGCTTAGGTGGTCCATGCCGGGGGCTTCCAGCAGCCCTGCTCCGAAAATGCGAACGTCTGCAGATAGCTCGCAGGCAGAAAGATCTAGCCTGGAAAGCTGTTGCTCAGCCTCATCTGCCGATGGCACTGCTCGCACAGAGGCACAGAGACTGGGGCTGCTTGCTTGTCTTGCCCCCTCAAACTTCAAACGTAGCTTTTGGATCCGTGTCGGGCGTCTGCGGCAGCGCTGCTCCCAAAATGCGAACGTCTGCAGATAGATTGCAGCCAGAAAGAGCTAGCCTGGAAAGCTGTTGCTCAGCCTCATCTCTCCATGGCACTGTTCGCAGAGAGGCACAGAGACTAGAGGTGCTTGCTTGTCTTGTCACCTCAAACTTCAAATGTAGCATTGGGGGTGCATGCCGGGCTCCTCCGGCAGCCCTGCTCCGAAAATGCGAACGTCTGCAGATAGCTCGCAGCCAGAAAGAGCTAGCCTGGAAAGGTGTTGCTCAGCCTCATCTGCCCATGGCACTGCTCGCACAGAGGCACAGAGACTGGGGCTGCTTGCTTGTCTTGCCACCTCAAACTTCAAACGTAGCTTAGGTGGTCCATGCCAGGTGCCTACGGCATCCCTGCTCCGAATATGCAAACGTCTGCAGATAGCTCGCAGCCAGAAAGAGCTAGCCTGGAAAGCTGTTGCTCAGCCTCATCTGCCCATGGCACTGCTCGCACAGAGGCACAGAGACTGGGGCTGCTTGCTTGTCTTGCCCCCTCAAACTTCAAACGTATCTTTTGGATCCGTGTCGGCCGTCTGCGGCAGCCCTGCTCCGAAAATGCGAACGTCTGCAGATTGCTCGCAGCCAGAAAGAGCTAGCCTGGAAAGCTGTTGCTCATCCTCATCTCTCCATGGCATAGCTCGCAGAGAGGCACAGAGACTAGAGCTGCTTGCTTGTCTTGTCACCTCAAACTTCACATGTAGCATTGGGGGTGCATGCCGGGCTCCTCCGGCAGCCCTGCTCCCAGAATGCGAACGTCTGCAGATTGCTCGCAGGCAGAAAGAGCTAGCCTGGAAAGGTGTTGCTCAGCCTCATCTGCCCATGGCACTGCTTGCACAGAGGCACAGAGACTGGGGCTGCTTGCTTCTCTTGTCACCTCAAACTTCAAATGTAGCATTGGGGGTGCATGCCGGGGGCCTCCGGCAGGGCTGCTCCAAAAATGCAAACGTCTGCAGATAGATTGCAGCCAGAAAGAGCTAGCCTGGAAAGCTGTTGCTCAGCCTCATCTGCCCATGGCACTGCTCGCACAGAGGCACAGAGACTGGGGCTGCTTGCTTGTCTTGCCACGTCAAACTTCAAACGTATCTTAGGTGGTCCATGTCGGGTGCCTACGGCATCCCTGCTCCGAATATGCAAACGTCTGCAGATAGCTCGCAGCCAGAAAGAGCTAGCCTGGAAAGCTGTTGCTCAGCCTCATCTGCCCATGGCACTGCTCGCACAGAGGCACAGAGACTGGATCTGCTTGCTTGTCTTGCCACCTCAAACTTCAAACGTAGCTTTGGGATCCGTGTCGGGCGTCTGCGGCAGCCCTGCTCTGAAAATGCGAACGTCTGCAGATAGCTCGCAGCCAGAAAGAGCTAGCCTGGAAAGCTGTTGCTCAGCCTCATCTGCCCATGGCACTGCTCGCACAGAGGCACAGAGACTGGGGCTGCTTGCTTGTCTTGCCACCTCAAACTTCACATGTAGCATTGTGGTGGCATGCTGGGCTCCTCCGGCAGGGCTACTACAAAAATGCAAACGTCTGCAGATAGCTCGCAGCCAGAAAGAGCTAGCCTGGAAAGCTGTTGCTCAGCCTCATCTGCCCATGGCACTGCTCGCACAGAGGCACAGAGACTGGGGCTGCTTGCTTGTCTTGCCACCTCAAACTTCAAACGTAGCTTAGGTGGTCCATGCCGGGTGCCTACGGCATCCCTGCTCCGAATATGCAAACGTCTGCAGATAGCTCGCAGCCAGAAAGAGCTAGCCTGGAAAGCTGTTGCTCAGCCTCATCTGCCCATGGCACTGCTCGCACAGAGGCACAGAGACTGGGGCTGCTTTCTTGTCTTGCCACGTCAAACTTCAAACGTATCTTAGGTGGTCCATGCCGGGTGCCTACGGCATCCCTGCTCCGCATATGCAAACGTCTGCAGATAGCTCGCAGCCAGAAAGAGCTAGCCTGGAAAGCTGTTGCTCAGCCTCATCTGCCCATGGCACTGCTCGCACAGAGGCACAGAGACTGGGGCTGCTTGCTTGTCTTGCCACCTCAAACTTCACATGTATCATTGGGGGTGCATGCCGGGCTTCTCCGGCAGCCCTGCTTTGAAAATGCGAACGTCTGCAGATTGCTCGCAGCCAGAAAGAGCTAGCCTGGAAAGGTGTTGCTCAGCCTCATCTGCCCATGGCACTGCTCGCACAGAGGCACAGAGACTGGGGCTGCTTGCTTGTCTTGCCACCTCAAACTTCAAACGTAGCTTAGGTGGTCCGTGCCGGGGGCCTCCGGCAGGGCTGCTCCAAAAATGCAAACGTCTGCAGATAGCTTGCAGCCAGAAAGAGCTAGCCTGGAAAGCTGTTGCTCAGCCTCATCTGCCCATGGCACTGCTCGCACAGAGGCACAGAGACTGGGGCTGCTTGCTTCTCTTCCCACGTCAAACTTCAAACGTATCTTAGGTGGTCCATGCCGGGTGCCTGCGGCATCCCTGCTCCGAAAATGCAAACGTCTGCAGATAGCTCGCAGCCAGAAAGAGCTAGCCTGGAAAGCTTTTGCTCAGCCTCATCTGCCCATGGCACTGCTCGCACAGAGGCACAGAGACTGGGGCTGCTTGCTTGTCTTGCCACCTCAAACTTCAAACGTAGCTTAGGTGGCCCGTGCCGGGGGCCTCGGGCATCCCTGCTCCGAAAATGCGAACGTCTGCAGATAGCTCGCAGCCAGAAAGAGCTAGCCTGGAAAGCTGTTGCTCAGCCTCATCTGCCCATGGCACTGCTCGCACAGAGGCACAGAGACTGGGGCTGCTTGCTTGTCTTGCCCCCTCAAACTTCAAATGTAGCTTAGGTGGTCCATGCCGGGTGCCTCGGGCATCCCTGCTCCGAAAATGCGAACGTCTCCATATAGCTTGCAGCCAGAAAGAGCTAGCCTGGAAAGGCGTTGCTCAGCCTCATCTGCCCATGGCACTGCTCGCACAGAGGCACAGAGACTGGGGCTGCTTGCTTCTCTTCCCACGTCAAACTTCAAACGTATCTTAGGTGGTCCATGCCGGGTGCCTGCGGCATCCCTGCTCCGAATATGCAAACGTCTGCAGATAGCTCGCAGCCAGAAAGAGCTAGCCTGGAAAGCTGTTGCTCAGCCTCATCTGCCCATGGCACTGCTCGCGCAGAGGCACAGAGACTGGGGCTGCTTGCTTGTCTTGCCCCCTCAAACTTCAAACGTGGCTTTGGTTTCCGTGTCGGGCATCTGCGGCAGCCCTGCTCCGAAAATGCGAACGTCTGCAGATAGCTCTCAGCCAGAAAGAGCTAGCCTGGAAAGGCGTTGCTCAGCCTCATCTGCCCATGGCACTGCTCGCACAGGGGCACAGAGACTAAGGCTGCTTGCTTGTCTTGCCACCTCAAACTTCACATGTAGCATTGTGGTGGCATGCTGGGCTCCTCTGGCAGCCCTGCTCCCAAAATTCGGACGTCTGCAGATAGCTCGCAGGCAGAAAGAGCTAGCCTGGAAAGCTGTTGCTCAGCCTCATCTGCCCATGGCACTGCTCGCACAGAGGCACAGAGACTGGAGCTGCTTGCTTGTCTTGCCACCTCAAACTTCAAATGTAGCTTAGGTGGTCCATGCCGGGGGCTTCCAGCAGCCCTGCTCCGAAAATGCGAACGTCTGCAGATAGCTCGCAGGCAGAAAGATCTAGCCTGGAAAGCTGTTGCTCAGCCTCATCTGCCGATGGCACTGCTCGCACAGAGGCACAGAGACTGGGGCTGCTTGCTTGTCTTGCCCCCTCAAACTTCAAACGTAGCTTTTGGATCCGTGTCGGGCGTCTGCGGCAGCGCTGCTCCCAAAATGCGAACGTCTGCAGATTGCTCGCAGCCAGAAAGAGCTAGCCTGGAAAGCTGTTGCTCAGCCTCATCTCTCCATGGCACTGTTCGCAGAGAGGCACAGAGACTAGAGGTGCTTGCTTGTCTTGTCACCTCAAACTTCAAATGTAGCATTGGGGGTGCATGCCGGGCTCCTCCGGCAGCCCTGCTCCGAAAATGCGAACGTCTGCAGATAGCTCGCAGTCAGAAAGAGCTAGCCTGGAAAGGTGTTGCTCAGCCTCATCTGCCCATGGCACTGCTCGCACAGAGGCACAGAGACTGGGGCTGCTTGCTTGTCTTGCCACCTCAAACTTCAAACGTAGCTTAGGTGGTCCATGCCAGGTGCCTACGGCATCCCTGCTCCGAATATGCAAACGTCTGCAGATAGCTCGCAGCCAGAAAGAGCTAGCCTGGAAAGCTGTTGCTCAGCCTCATCTGCCCATGGCACTGCTCGCACAGAGGCACAGAGACTGGGGCTGCTTGCTTGTCTTGCCCCCTCAAACTTCAAACGTATCTTTTGGATCCGTGTCGGCCGTCTGCGGCAGCCCTGCTCCGAAAATGCGAACGTCTGCAGATTGCTCGCAGCCAGAAAGAGCTAGCCTGGAAAGCTGTTGCTCAGCCTCATCTCTCCATGGCATAGCTCGCAGAGAGGCACAGAGACTAGAGCTGCTTGCTTGTCTTGTCACCTCAAACTTCACATGTAGCATTGGGGGTGCATGCCGGGCTCCTCCGGCAGCCCTGCTCCCAGAATGCGAACGTCTGCAGATTGCTCGCAGGCAGAAAGAGCTAGCCTGGAAAGGTGTTGCTCAGCCTCATCTGCCCATGGCACTGCTTGCACAGAGGCACAGAGACTGGGGCTGCTTGCTTGTCTTGTCACCTCAAACTTCAAATGTAGCATTGGGGGTGCATGCCGGGGGACTCCGGCAGGGCTGCTCCAAAAATGCAAACGTCTGCAGATAGCTCGCAGCCAGAAAGAGCTAGCCTGGAAAGCTGTTGCTCAGCCTCATCTGCCCATGGCACTGCTCGCACAGAGGCACAGAGACTGGGGCTGCTTGCTTGTCTTGCCACGTCAAACTTCAAACGTATCTTAGGTGGTCCATGTCGGGTGCCTACGGCATCCCTGCTCCGAATATGCAAACGTCTGCAGATAGCTCGCAGCCAGAAAGAGCTAGCCTGGAAAGCTGTTGCTCAGCCTCATCTGCCCATGGCACTGCTCGCACAGAGGCACAGAGACTGGGGCTGCTTGCTTGTCTTGCCACGTCAAACTTCAAACGTATCTTAGGTGGTCCATGCCGGGTGCCTACGGCATCCCTGCTCCGCATATGCAAACGTCTGCAGATAGCTCGCAGCCAGAAAGAGCTAGCCTGGAAAGCTGTTGCTCAGCCTCATCTGCCCATGGCACTGCTCGCACAGAGGCACAGAGACTGGGGCTGCTTGCTTGTCTTGCCACCTCAAACTTCACATGTATCATTGGGGGTGCATGCCGGGCTTCTCCGGCAGCCCTGCTTTGAAAATGCAAACGTCTGCAGATTGCTCGCAGCCAGAAAGAGCTAGCCTGGAAAGGTGTTGCTCAGCCTCATCTGCCCATGGCACTGCTCGCACAGAGGCACAGAGACTGGATCTGCTTGCTTGTCTTGCCACCTCAAACTTCAAACGTAGCTTTGGGATCCGTGTCGGGCGTCTGCGACAGCCCTGCTCTGAAAATGCGAACGTCTGCAGATAGCTCGCAGCCAGAAAGAGCTACCCTGGAAAGCTGTTGCTCAGCCTCATCTGCCCATGGCACTGCTCGCACAGAGGCACAGAGACTGGGGCTGCTTGCTTGTCTTCCCACGTCAGACTTCGAATGTAGCATTGTGGGTGCATGCCGGGCTCCTCCGGCATCCCTGCTCCGAAAATGCGAACGTCTGCAGATAGCTCGCAGCCAGAAAGAGCTAGCCTGGAACGCTGTTGCTCAGCCTCATCTGCCCATGGCACTGCTCGCACAGAGGCACAGAGACTGGATCTGCTTGCTTGTCTTGCCCCCTCAAACTTCAAACGTATCTTTGCGATCCGTGTCGGGCGTCTGCGGCATCCCTGCTCTGAAAATGCGAACGTCTGCAGATAGCTCGCAGCCAGAAAGAGCTAGCCTGGAAAGCTGTTGCTCAGCCTCATCTGCCCATGGCACTGCTCGCACAGAGGCACAGAGACTGGGGCTGCTTGCTTGTCTTGTCACCTCAAACTTCAAATGTAGCATTGTGGTTGCATGCCGGGCTCCTCCGGCAGCCCTGCTCCCAAAATTCGAACGTCTGCAGATAGCTCGCAGGCAGAAAGAGCTAGCCTGGAAAGCTGTTGCTCAGCCTCATCTGCCCATGGCACTGCTCGCACAGAGGCACAGAGACTGGGGCTGCTTGCTTGTCTTCCCACGTCAGACTTCAAATGTAGCATTGTGGTTGCATGCCGGGCTCCTCCGGCATCCCTGCTCCGAAAATGCGAACGTCTGCAGATAGCTCGCAGGCAGAAAGAGCTAGCCTGGAAAGCTGTTGCTCAGCCTCATCTGCCCCTGGCACTGCTCGCACAGAGGCACTGAGACTGGGGCTGCTTGCTTCTCTTGCCCCCTGAAACTTCAAACGTAGCTTTTGGATTCGTGTTGGGCGTCTGCGGCAGCCCCTCTCCGAAAATTCGAACGTCTGCAGATTGCTCGCAGGCAGAAAGAGCTAGCCTGGAAAGCTGTTGCTCAGCCTCATCTCTCCATGGCAGTGTTCGCAGAGAGGCACAGAGACTAGAGCTGCTTGCTTGTCTTGTCACCTCAAACTTCAAATATAGCATTGGGGGTGCATGTCGGGCTCCTCCGGCAGCCCTACTCCCAAAATTCGAACGTCTGCAGATAGCTCGCAGGCAGAAAGATCTAGCCTGGAAAGGTGTTGCTCAGCCTCATCTGCCCATGGCACTCCTCGCACAGAGGCACAGAGACTGGGGCTGCTTGCTTGTCTTGCCCCCTCAAACTTCAAACGTAGCTTAGGTGGTCCATGCCGGGCTCCTCCGGCAGCCCTGCTCCGAAAATGCGAACGTCTGCAGATAGCTCGCAGCCAGAAAGAGCTAGCCTGGAAAGCTGTTGCTCAGCCTCATCTGCCCATGGCACTGCTCGCACAGAGGCACAGAGACTGGGGCTGCTTGCTTGTCTTGCCACCTCAAACTTCAAATGTAGCTTAGGTGGTCCATGCCGGGGGCTTCCAGCAGCCCTGCTCCGAAAATGCGAACGTCTGCAGATAGCTCGCAGGCAGAAAGATCTAGCCTGGAAAGGTGTTGCTCAGCCTCATCTGCCCATGGCACTGCTCGCACAGAGGCACAGAGACTGGGGCTGCTTGCTTGTCTTGCCACCTCAAACTACAAACGTAGCTTAGGTGGTCCGTGCCGGGGGCCTCCGGCAGGGCTGCTCCAAAAATGCAAACGTCTGCAGATAGCTCGCAGCCAGAAAGAGCTAGCCTGGAAAGCTGTTGCTCAGCCTCATCTGCCCATGGCACTGCTCGCACAGAGGCACAGAGACTGGGGCTGCTTGCTTGTCTTGCCACGTCAAACTTCAAACGTATCTTAGGTGGTCCATTCCGGGTGCCTACGGCATCCCTGCTCCGAATATGCAAACGTCTGCAGATAGCTCGCAGCCAGAAAGAGCTAGCCTGGAAAGCTGTTGCTCAGCCTCATCTGCCGATGGCACTGCTCGCACAGAGGCACAGAGACTGGGGCTGCTTGCTTGTCTTGCCCCCTCAAACTTCAAACGTAGCTTTTGGATCCGTGTCGGGCGTCTGCGGCAGCCCTGCTCCCAAAATGCGAACGTCTGCAGATAGATTGCAGCCAGAAAGAGCTAGCCTGGAAAGCTGTTGCTCAGCCTCATCTCTCCATGGCACTGTTCGCAGAGAGGCACAGAGACTAGAGGTGCTTGCTTGTCTTGTCACCTCAAACTTCAAATGTAGCATTGGGGGTGCATGCCGGGCTCCTCCGGCAGCCCTGCTCCCAAAATGCGAACGTCTGCAGATAGCTCGCAGCCAGAAAGAGCTAGCCTGGAAAGGTGTTGCTCAGCCTCATCTGCCCATGGCACTGCTCGCACAGAGGCACAGAGACTGGGGCTGCTTGCTTGTCTTGCCACCTCAAACTTCAAACGTAGCTTAGGTGGTCCATGCCGGGTGCCTACGGCATCCCTGCTCCGAATATGCAAACGTCTGCAGATAGCTCGCAGCCAGAAAGAGCTAGCCTGGAAAGCTGTTGCTCAGCCTCATCTGCCCATGGCACTGCTCGCACAGAGGCACAGAGACTGGGGCTGCTTGCTTGTCTTGCCCCCTCAAACTTCAAACGTATCTTTTGGATCCGTGTCGGCCGTCTGCGGCAGCCCTGCTCCGAAAATGCGAACGTCTGCAGATTGCTCGCAGCCAGAAAGAGCTAGCCTGGAAAGCTGTTGCTCAGCCTCATCTGCCCATGGCACTGCTCGCACAGAGGCACAGAGACTGGGGCTGCTTGCTTGTCTTGCCACCTCAAACTTCAAACGTAGCTTAGGTGGCCCGTGCCGGGGGCCTCGGGCATCCCTGCTCCGAAAATGCGAACGTCTGCAGATAGCTCGCAGGCAGAAAGAGCTAGCCTGGAAAGCTGTTGCTCAGCCTCATCTGCCCATGGCACTGCTCGCACAGAGGCACAGAGACTGGGGCTGCTTGCTTGTCTTGCCCCCTCAAACTTCAAATGTAGCTTTGGTTTCCGTGTCGGGCGTCTGCGGCAGCCCTGCCCCGAAAATGCGAACGTCTGCAGATAGCTCTCAGCCAGAAAGAGCTAGCCTGGAAAGGCGTTGCTCAGCCTCATCTGCCCATGGCACTGCTCGCACAGGGGCACAGAGACTGGGGCTGCTTGCTTGTCTTGCCACCTCAAACTTCACATGTAGCATTGTGGTGGCATGCTGGGCTCCTCTGGCAGCCCTGCTCCCAAAATTCGGACGTCTGCAGATAGCTCGCAGGCAGAAAGAGCTAGCCTGGAAAGCTGTTGCTCAGCCTCATCTGCCCATGGCACTGCTCGCACAGAGGCACAGAGACTGGAGCTGCTTGCTTGTCTTGCCACCTCAAACTTCAAATGTAGCTTAGGTGGTCCATGCCGGGGGCTTCCAGCAGCCCTGTTCCGAAAATGCGAACGTCTGCAGATAGCTCGCAGGCAGAAAGATCTAGCCTGGAAAGGTGTTGCTCAGCCTCATCTGCCCATGGCACTGCTCGCACAGAGGCACAGAGACTGGGGCTGCTTGCTTGTCTTGACCCCTCAAACTTCAAACGTAGCTTAGGTGGTCCGTGCCGGGGGCCTCCGGCAGGGCTGCTCAAAAAATGCAAACGTCTGCAGATAGCTCGCAGCCAGAAAGAGCTAGCCTGGAAAGCTGTTGCTCAGCCTCATCTGCCCATGGCACTGCTCGCACAGAGGCACAGAGACTGGGGCTGCTTGCTTGTCTTGCCCCCTCAAACTTCAAACGTAGCTTTTGGATCCGTGTCGGGCATCTGCGGCAGCCCTGCTCCCAAAATGCGAACGTCTGCAGATAGATTGCAGCCAGAAAGAGCTAGCCTGGAAAGCTGTTGCTCAGCCTCATCTCTCCATGGCACTGTTCGCAGAGAGGCACAGAGACTAGAGGTGCTTGCTTGTCTTGTCACCTCAAACTTCAAATGTAGCATTGGGGGTGCATGCCGGGCTCCTCCGGCAGCCCTGCTCCCAAAATGCGAACGTCTGCAGATAGCTCGCAGCCAGAAAGAGCTAGCCTGGAAAGGTGTTGCTCAGCCTCATCTGCCCATGGCACTGCTCGCACAGAGGCACAGAGACTGGGGCTGCTTGCTTGTCTTGCCACCTCAAACTTCAAACGTAGCTTAGGTGGTCCATGCCGGGTGCCTACGGCATCCCTGCTCCGAATATGCAAACGTCTGCAGATAGCTCGCAGCCAGAAAGAGCTAGCCTGGAAAGCTGTTGCTCAGCCTCATCTGCCCATGGCACTGCTCGCACAGAGGCAGAGAGACTGGGGCTGCTTGCTTGTCTTGCCCCCTCAAACTTCAAACGTATCTTTTGGATCCGTGTCGGCCGTCTGCGGCAGCCCTGCTCCGAAAATGCGAACGTCTGCAGATTGCTCGCAGCCAGAAAGAGCTAGCCTGGAAAGCTGTTGCTCAGCCTCATCTCTCCATGGCATAGCTCGCAGAGAGGCACAGAGACTAGAGCTGCTTGCTTGTCTTGTCACCTCAAACTTCACATGTAGCATTGGGGGTGCATGCCGGGCTCCTCCGGCAGCCCTGCTCCCAGAATGCGAACGTCTGCAGATTGCTCGCAGGCAGAAAGAGCTAGCCTGGAAAGGTGTTGCTCAGCCTCATCTGCCCATGGCACTGCTCGCACAGAGGCACAGAGACTGGGGCTGCTTGCTTGTCTTGCCCCCTCAAACTTCAAACGCATCTTAGGTGGTCAGTGCCGGGGGCCTCCGGCAGGGCTGCTCCAAAAATGCAAACGTCTGCAGATAGCTCGCAGCCAGAAAGAGCTAGCCTGGAAAGCTGTTGCTCAGCCTCATCTGCCCATGGCACTGCTCGCACAGAGGCACAGAGACTGGGGCTGCTTGCTTGTCTTGCCACGTCAAACTTCAAACGTATCTTAGGTGGTCCATGCCGGGTGCCTACGGCATCCCTGCTCCGAATATGCAAACGTCTGCAGATAGCTCGCAGCCAGAAAGAGCTAGCCTGGAAAGCTGTTGCTCAGCCTCATCTGCCCATGGCACTGCTCGCACAGAGGCACAGAGACTGGGGCTGCTTGCTTGTCTTGCCACCTCAAACTTCAAACGTATCTTAGGTGGTCCATGCCGGGCGTCTGCGGCAGCCCTGCTCCGAAAATGCGAACGTCTGCAGATAGCTCGCAGCCAGAAAGAGCTAGCCTGGAAAGGCGTTGCTAAGCCTCATCTGCCCATGGCACTGCTCGCACAGGGGCACAGAGACTGGGGCTGCTTGCTTGTCTTGCCACCTCAAACTTCACATGTAGCATTCTGGTGGCATGCTGGGCTCCTCTGGCAGCCCTGCTCCCAAAATTCGGACGTCTGCAGATAGCTCGCAGGCAGAAAGAGCTAGCTTGGAAAGCTGTTGCTCAGCCTCATCTCTCCATGGCACTGCTCGCACAGAGGCACAGAGACTGGAGCTGCTTGCTTGTCTTGCCACCTCAAACTTCAAATGTAGCTTAGGTGGTCCATGCCGGGGGCCTCCAGCAGCCCTGCTCCGAAAATGCGAACGTCTGCAGATAGCTCGCAGGCAGAAAGATCTAGCCTGGAAAGGTGTTGCTCAGCCTCATCTGCCCATGGCACTGCTCGCACAGAGGCACAGAGACTGGGGCTGCTTGCTTGTCTTGCCCCCTCAAACTTCAAACGTAGCTTAGGTGGTCCATGACGGGGGCCTCCGGCAGGGCTGCTCCAAAAATGCAAACGTCTGCAGATAGCTCGCAGCCAGAAAGAGCTAGCCTGGAAAGCTGTTGCTCAGCCTCATCTGCCCATGGCACTGCTCGCACAGAGGCACAGAGACTGGGGCTGCTTGCTTGTCTTGCCACGTCAAACTTCAAACGTATCTTAGGTGGTTCATTCCGGGTGCCTACGGCATCCCTGCTCCGAATATGCAAACGTCTGCAGATAGCTCGCAGCCAGAAAGAGCTAGCCTGGAAAGCTGTTGCTCAGCCTCATCTGCCGATGGCACTGCTCGCACAGAGGCACAGAGACTGGGGCTGCTTGCTTGTCTTGCCCCCTCAAACTTCAAACGTAGCTTTTGGATCCGTGTCGGGCGTCTGCGGCAGCCCTGCTCCCAAAATGCGAACGTCTGCAGATAGATTGCAGCCAGAAAGAGCTAGCCTGGAAAGCTGTTGCTCAGCCTCATCTCTCCATGGCACTGTTCGCAGAGAGGCACAGAGACTAGAGGTGCTTGCTTGTCTTCTCACCTCAAACTTCAAATGTAGCATTGGGGGTGCATGCCGGGCTCCTCCGGCAGCCCTGCTCCCAAAATGCGAACGTCTGCAGATAGGTCGCAGGCAGAAAGAGCTAGCCTGGAAAGGTGTTGCTCAGCCTCATCTGCCCATGGCACTGCTCGCACAGAGGCACAGAGACTGGGGCTGCTTGCTTGTCTTGCCCCCTCAAACTTCAAACGTAGCTTAGGTGGTCCGTGCCGGGGGCCTCCGGCAGGGCTGCTCCGAAAATGCAAACGTCTGCAGATAGCTCGCAGCCAGAAAGAGCTAGCCTGGAAAGCTGTTGCTCAGCCTCATCTGCCCATGGCACTGCTCGCACAGAGGCACAGAGACTGGGGCTGCTTGCTTGTCTTGCCACCTCAAACTTCAAACGTATCTTAGGTGGTCCATGCCGGGTGCCTACGGCATCCCTGCTCCGAATATGCAAACGTCTGCAGATAGCTCGCAGCCAGAAAGAGCTAGCCTGGAAAGCTGTTGCTCAGCCTCATCTGCCCATGGCACTGCTCGCACAGAGCCAGAGAGACTGGGGCTGCTTGCTTGTCTTGCCCCCTCAAACTTCAAACGTATCTTTTGGATCCGTGTCGGCCGTCTGCGGCAGCCCTGCTCCGAAAATGCGAACGTCTGCAGATTGCTCGCAGCCAGAAAGAGCTAGCCTGGAAAGCTGTTGCTCAGCCTCATCTCTCCATGGCACTGCTCGCACAGAGGCACAGAGACTGGAGCTGCTTGCTTGTCTTGCCCCCTCAAACTTCAAATGTAGCTTAGGTGGTCCATGCCGGGGGCCTCCAGCAGCCCTGCTCCGAAAATGCGAACGTCTGCAGATAGCTCGCAGCCAGAAAGAGCTAGCCTGGAAAGCTGTTGCTCAGCCTCATCTGCCCATGGCACTGCTCGCACAGAGGCACAGAGACTGGGGCTGCTTGCTTGTCTTGCCACCTCAAACTTCAAACGTAGCTTAGGTGGTCCGTGCCGGGGGCCTCCGGCAGGGCTGCTCCGAAAATGCAAACGTCTGCAGATAGCTCGCAGCCAGAAAGAGCTAGCCTGGAAAGCTGTTGCTCAGCCTCATCTGCCCATGGCACTGCTCGCACAGAGGCACAGAGACTGGGGCTGCTTGCTTGTCTTGCCACCTCAAACTTCAAACGTATCTTAGGTGGTCCATGCCGGGTGCCTACGGCATCCCTGCTCCGAATATGCAAACGTCTGCAGATAGCTCTCAGCCAGAAAGAGCTAGCCTGGAAAGCTGTTGCTCAGCCTCATCTGCCCATGGCACTGCTCGCACAGAGGCAGAGAGACTGGGGCTGCTTGCTTGTCTTGCCCCCTCAAACTTCAAACGTATCTTTTGGATCCGTGTCGGCCGTCTGCGGCAGCCCTGCTCCGAAAATGCGAACGTCTGCAGATTGCTCGCAGGCAGAAAGAGCTAGCCTGGAAAGCTGTTGCTCAGCCTCATCTGCCCATGGCACTGCTCGCACAGAGGCACAGAGACTGGGGCTGCTTGCTTGTCTTGCCCCCTCAAACTTCAAACGTATCTTTGAGGGTCCGTGCCGGGTGCCTCCGGCACCCCTGCTCCGAAAATGCGAACGTCTGCAGATTGCTCGCAGCCAGAAAGAGCTAGCCTGGAAAGCTGTTGCTCAGCCTCATCTCTCCATGGCACTGTTCGCAGAGAGGCACACAGACTGGGGCTGCTTGCTTGTCTTGTCACCTCAAGCTTCAAATGTAGCATTGGGGGTGCATGCCGGGCTCCTCCGGCAGCCCTGCTCCCAAAATGCGAACGTCTGCAGATAGCTCGCAGCCAGAAAGAGCTAGCCTGGAAAGCTGTTGCTCAGCCTCATCTGCCCATGGCACTGCTCGCACAGAGGCACAGAGACTGGGGCTGCTGGCTTGTCTTGCCACGTCAAACTTCAAACGTATCTTAGGTGTTCCATGCCGGGTGCCTACGGCATCCCTGCTCCGAATATGCAAACGTCTGCAGATAGCTCGCAGCCAGAAAGAGCTAGCCTGGAAAGCTGTTGCTCAGCCTCATCTGCCCATGGCACTGCTCGCACAGAGGCACAGAGACTGGGGCTGCTTGCTTGTCTTGCCACCTCAAACTTCACATGTATCATTGGGGGTGCATGCCGGGCTTCTCCGGCAGCCCTGCTTTGAAAATGCGAACGTCTGCAGATTGCTCGCAGCTAGAAAGAGCTAGCCTGGAAAGGTGTTGCTCAGCCTCATCTGCCCATGGCACTGCTCGCACAGAGGCACAGAGACTGGGACTGCTTGCTTGTCTTGCCACCTCAAACTTCAAACGTAGCTTAGGTGGTCCATGCCGGGGGCCTCCGGCAGCCCTGCTCCAAAAATGCAAACGTCTGCAGATAGCTCGCAGCCAGAAAGAGCTAGCCTGGAAAGCTGTTGCTCAGCCTCATCTGCTCATGGCACTGCTCGCACAGAGGCACAGAGACTGGGACTGCTTGCTTGTCTTGCCACCTCAAACTTCAAACGTAGCTTAGGTGGTCCGTGCCGGGGGCCTCGGGCATCCCTGCTCCGAAAATGCGAACGTCTGCAGATAGCTCGCAGGCAGAAAGAGCTAGCCTGGAAAGCTGTTGCTCAGCCTCATCTGCCCATGGCACTGCTCGCACAGAGGCACAGAGACTGGGGCTGCTTGCTTGTCTTGCCCCCTCAAACTTCAAATGTAGCTTAGGTGGTCCATGTCGGGTGCCTCGGGCATCCCTGCTCCGAAAATGCGAACGTCTTCAGATAGCTCGCAGCCAGAAAGAGCTAGCCTGGAAAGCTGTTGCTCAGCCTCATCTGCCCATGGCACTGCTCGCACAGAGGC
Organism: Opisthocomus hoazin; assembly: GCF_030867145.1. Lineage (NCBI taxonomy): Eukaryota > Metazoa > Chordata > Aves > Opisthocomiformes > Opisthocomidae > Opisthocomus > Opisthocomus hoazin. Next base: position 7,063,302 of record NC_134453.1, on the reverse strand, counting down.
ACAGAGACTGGGGCTGCTTGCTTGTCTTGCCCCCTCAAACTTCAAACGTGGCTTTGGTTTCCGTGTCGGGCGTCTGCGGCAGCCCTGCTCCGAAAATGCGAACGTCTGCAGATAGCTCTCAGCCAGAAAGAGCTAGCCTGGAAAGGTGTTGCTCAGCCTCATCTGCCCATGGCACTGCTCGCACAGAGGCACAGAGACTGGGGCTGCTTGCTTGTCTTGCCACCTCAAACTTCAAACTTAGATTAGGTGGTCCGTGCCGGGGGCCTCCAGCAGCCCTGCTCCGAAAATGCGAACGTCTGCAGATAGCTCGCAGGCAGAAAGAGCTAGCCTGGAAAGCTGTTGCTCAGCCTCATCTGCCCATGGCACTGCTCGCACAGAGGCACAGAGACTGGGGCTGCTTGCTTGTCTTGCCCCCTCAAACTTCAAACGTAGCTTAGGTGGTCCGTGCCGGGGGCCTCCGGCAGCCCTGCTCCAAAAATGCAAACGTCTGCAGATAGCTCGCAGCCAGAAAGAGCTAGCCTGGAAAGCTGTTGCTCAGCCTCATCTCTCCATGGCACTGCTCGCTAAGAGGCACAGAGACTGGGGCTGCTTGCTTGTCTTGCCACGTCAAACTTCAAACGTATCTTAGGTGGTCCATTCCGGGTGCCTACGGCATCCCTGCTCCGAATATGCAAACGTCTGCAGATAGCTCGCAGCCAGAAAGAGCTAGCCTGGAAAGCTGTTGCTCAGCCTCATCTGCCCATGGCACTGCTCGCACAGAGGCACAGAGACTGGGGCTGCTTGCTTGTCTTGCCCCCTCAAACTTCAAACGTAGCTTTTGGATCCGTGTCGGGCGTCTGCGGCAGCCCTGCTCCCAAAATGCGAACGTCTGCAGATAGATCGCAGCCAGAAAGAGCTAGCCTGGAAAGCTGTTGCTCAGCCTCATCTCTCCATGGCACTGTTCGCAGAGAGGCACAGAGACTAGAGGTGCTTGCTTGTCTTCTCACCTCAAACTTCAAATGTAGCATTGGGGGTGCATGCCGGGCTCCTCCGGCAGCCCTGCTCCCAAAATGCGAACGTCTGCAGATAGCTCGCAGCCAGAAAGAGCTAGCCTGGAAAGGTGTTGCTCAGCCTCATCTGCCCATGGCACTGCTCGCACAGAGGCACAGAGACTGGGGCTGCTTGCTTGTCTTGCCACCTCAAACTTCAAACGTAGCTTAGGTGGTCCGTGCCGGGGGCCTCCGGCAGGGCTGCTCCGAAAATGCAAACGTCTGCAGATAGCTCGCAGCCAGAAAGAGCTAGCCTGGAAAGCTGTTGCTCAGCCTCATCTGCCCATGGCACTGCTCGCACAGAGGCACAGAGACTGGGGCTGCTTGCTTGTCTTGCCACCTCAAACTTCAAACGTATCTTAGGTGGTCCATGCCGGGTGCCTACGGCATCCCTGCTCCGAATATGCAAACGTCTGCAGATAGCTCGCAGCCAGAAAGAGCTAGCTTGGAAAGCTGTTGCTCAGCCTCATCTGCCCATGGCACTGCTCGCACAGAGGCACAGAGACTGGGGCTGCTTGCTTGTCTTGCCCCCTCAAACTTCAAACGTATCTTTTGGATCCGTGTCGGCCGTCTGCGGCAGCCCTGCTCCGAAAATGCGAACGTCTGCAGATTGCTCGCAGCCAGAAAGAGCTAGCCTGGAAAGCTGTTGCTCAGCCTCATCTCTCCATGGCACTGCTCGCAGAGAGGCACAGAGACTAGAGCTGCTTGCTTGTCTTCTCACCTCAAACTTCACATGTAGCATTGGGGGTGCATGCCGGGCTCCTCCGGCAGCCCTGCTCCCAGAATGCGAACGTCTGCAGATTGCTCGCAGGCAGAAAGAGCTAGCCTGGAAAGGTGTTGCTCAGCCTCATCTGCCCATGGCACTGCTCGCACAGAGGCACAGAGACTGGGGCTGCTTGCTTGTCTTGCCACCTCAAACTTCAAACGTAGCTTAGGTGGTCCGTGCCGGGGGCCTCCGGCAGCCCTGCTCCAAAAATGCAAACGTCTGCATATAGCTCGCAGCCAGAAAGAGCTAGCCTGGAAAGCTGTTGCTCAGCCTCATCTGCCCATGGCACTGCTCGCACAGAGGCACAGAGACTGGGGCTGCTTGCTTGTCTTGCCACGTCAAACTTCAAACTTATCTTAGGTGGTCCGTGCCGGGGGCCTCCGGCAGGGCTGCTCCGAAAATGCAAACGTCTGCAGATAGCTCGCAGCCAGAAAGAGCTAGCCTGGAAAGCTGTTGCTCAGCCTCATCTGCCCATGGCACTGCTCGCACAGAGGCAGAGAGACTGGGGCTGCTTGCTTGTCTTGCCCCCTCAAACTTCAAACGTATCTTTTGGATCCGTGTCGGCCGTCTGCGGCAGCCCTGCTCCGAAAATGCGAACGTCTGCAGATTGCTCGCAGGCAGAAAGAGCTAGCCTGGAAAGCTGTTGCTCAGCCTCATCTGCCCATGGCACTGCTCGCACAGAGGCACAGAGACTGGGGCTGCTTGCTTGTCTTGCCACCTCAAACTTCACATGTATCATTGGGGGTGCATGCCGGGCTTCTCCGGCAGCCCTGCTTTCAAAATGCGAACGTCTGCAGATTGCTCGCAGCTAGAAAGAGCTAGCCTGGAAAGGTGTTGCTCAGCCTCATCTGCCCATGGCACTGCTTGCACAGAGGCACAGAGACTGGGGCTGCTTGCTTGTCTTGCCCCCTCAAACTTCAAACGTAGCTTAGGTGGTCCGTGCCGGGGGCCTCCGGCAGCCCTGCTCCAAAAATGCAAACGTCTGCAGATAGCTCGCAGCCAGAAAGAGCTAGCCTGGAAAGCTGTTGCTCAGCCTCATCTGCTCATGGCACTGCTCGCACAGAGGCACAGAGACTGGGACTGCTTGCTTGTCTTGCCACCTCAAACTTCAAACGTAGCTTAGGTGGTCCGTGCCGGGGGCCTCGGGCATCCCTGCTCCGAAAATGCGAACGTCTGCAGATAGCTCGCAGCCAGAAAGAGCTAGCCTGGAAAGCTGTTGCTCAGCCTCATCTGCCCATGGCACTGCTCGCACAGAGGCACAGAGACTGGGGCTGCTTGCTTGTCTTGCCCCCTCAAACTTCAAATGTAGCTTAGGTGGTCCATGCCGGGTGCCTCGGGCATCCCTGCTCCGAAAATGCGAACGTCTGCAGATAGCTCGCAGCCAGAAAGAGCTAGCCTGGAAAGCTGTTGCTCAGCCTCATCTGCCCATGGCACTGCTCGCACAGAGGCACAGAGACTGGGGCTGCTTGCTTGTCTTGCCCCCTCAAACTTCAAACGTGGCTTTGGTTTCCGTGTCGGGCGTCTGCGGCAGCCCTGCTCCGAAAATGCGAACGTCTGCAGATAGCTCTCAGCCAGAAAGAGCTAGCCTGGAAAGGTGTTGCTCAGCCTCATCTGCCCATGGCACTGCTCGCACAGAGGCACAGAGACTGGGGCTGCTTGCTTGTCTTGCCACCTCAAACTTCAAACTTAGATTAGGTGGTCCGTGCCGGGGGCCTCCAGCAGCCCTGCTCCGAAAATGCGAACGTCTGCAGATATCTCGCAGGCAGAAAGAGCTAGCCTGGAAAGCTGTTGCTCAGCCTCATCTGCCCATGGCACTGCTCGCACAGAGGCACAGAGACTGGGGCTGCTTGCTTGTCTTGCCCCCTCAAACTTCAAACGTAGCTTAGGTGGTCCGTGCCGGGGGCCTCCGGCAGGGCTGCTCCGAAAATGCAAACGTCTGCAGATAGCTCGCAGCCAGAAAAAGCTAGCCTGGAAAGCTGTTGCTCAGCCTCATCTCTCCATGGCACTGCTCGCACAGAGGCACAGAGACTGGGGCTGCTTGCTTGTCTTGCCACGTCAAACTTCAAACGTATCTTAGGTGGTCCATTCCGGGTGCCTACGGCATCCCTGCTCCGAATATGCAAACGTCTGCAGATAGCTCGCAGCCAGAAAGAGCTAGCCTGGAAAGCTGTTGCTCAGCCTCATCTGCCCATGGCACTGCTCGCACAGAGGCACAGAGACTGGGGCTGCTTGCTTGTCTTGCCCCCTCAAACTTCAAACGTAGCTTTTGGATCCGTGTCGGGCGTCTGCGGCAGCCCTGCTCCCAAAATGCGAACGTCTGCAGATAGATCGCAGCCAGAAAGAGCTAGCCTGGAAAGCTGTTGCTCAGCCTCATCTCTCCATGGCACTGTTCGCAGAGAGGCACAGAGACTAGAGGTGCTTGCTTGTCTTCTCACCTCAAACTTCAAATGTAGCATTGGGGGTGCATGCCGGGCTCCTCCGGCAGCCCTGCTCCCAAAATGCGAACGTCTGCAGATAGCTCGCAGCCAGAAAGAGCTAGCCTGGAAAGCTGTTGCTCAGCCTCATCTGCCCATGGCACTGCTCGCACAGAGGCACAGAGACTGGGGCTGCTTGCTTGTCTTGCCACCTCAAACTTCAAACGTAGCTTAGGTGGTCCGTGCCGGGGGCCTCCGGCAGGGCTGCTCCGAAAATGCAAACGTCTGCAGATAGCTCGCAGCCAGAAAGAGCTAGCCTGGAAAGCTGTTGCTCAGCCTCATCTGCCCATGGCACTGCTCGCACAGAGGCACAGAGACTGGGGCTGCTTGCTTGTCTTGCCACCTCAAACTTCAAAAGTATCTTAGGTGGTCCATGCCGGGTGCCTACGGCATCCCTGCTCCGAATATGCAAACGTCTGCAGATAGCTCGCAGCCAGAAAGAGCTAGCCTGGAAAGCTGTTGCTCAGCCTCATCTGCCCATGGCACTGCTCGCACAGAGGCAGAGAGACTGGGGCTGCTTGCTTGTCTTGCCCCCTCAAACTTCAAACGTATCTTTTGGATCCGTGTCGGCCGTCTGCGGCAGCCCTGCTCCGAAAATGCGAACGTCTGCAGATTGCTCGCAGCCAGAAAGAGCTAGCCTGGAAAGCTGTTGCTCAGCCTCATCTCTCCATGGCACTGCTCGCAGAGAGGCACAGAGACTAGAGCTGCTTGCTTGTCTTCTCACCTCAAACTTCACATGTAGCATTGGGGGTGCATGCCGGGCTCCTCCGGCAGCCCTGCTCCCAAAATGCGAACGTCTGCAGATTGCTCGCAGGCAGAAAGAGCTAGCCTGGAAAGGTGTTGCTCAGCCTCATCTGCCCATGGCACTGCTCGCACAGAGGCACAGAGACTGGGGCTGCTTGCTTGTCTTGCCACCTCAAACTTCAAACGTAGCTTAGGTGGTCCGTGCCGGGGGCCTCCGGCAGGGCTGCTCCAAAAATGCAAACGTCTGCATATAGCTCGCAGCCAGAAAGAGCTAGCCTGGAAAGCTGTTGCTCAGCCTCATCTGCCCATGGCACTGCTCGCACAGAGGCACAGAGACTGGGGCTGCTTGCTTGTCTTGCCACGTCAAACTTCAAACTTATCTTAGGTGGTCCATGCCGGGTGCCTACGGCATCCCTGCTCCAAAAATGTGAACGTCTGCAGATAGCTCGCAGCCAGAAAGAGCTAGCCTGGAAAGCTGTTGCTCAGCCTCATCTGCCCATGGCACTGCTCGCACAGAGGCAGAGAGACTGGGGCTGCTTGCTTGTCTTGCCCCCTCAAACTTCAAACGTATCTTTTGGATCCGTGTCGGGCGTCTGCGGCAGCCCTGCTCCGAAAATGCGAACGTCTGCAGATTGCTCGCAGCCAGAAAGAGCTAGCCTGGAAAGCTGTTGCTCAGCCTCATCTCTCCATGGCACTGCTCGCACAGAGGCACAGAGACTAGAGGTGCTTGCTTGTCTTCTCACCTCAAACTTCAAATGTAGCATTGGGGGTGCATGCCGGGCTCCTCCGGCAGCCCTGCTCCCAAAATGCGAACGTCTGCAGATAGCTCACAGCCAGAAAGAGCTAGCCTGGAAAGGTGTTGCTCAGCCTCATCTGCCCATGGCACTGCTCGCACAGAGGCACAGAGACTGGGGCTGCTTGCTTGTCTTGCCACCTCAAACTTCAAACGTAGCTTAGGTGGTCCGTGCCGGGGGCCTCCGGCAGGGCTGCTCCGAAAATGCAAACGTCTGCAGATAGCTCGCAGCCAGAAAGAGCTAGCCTGGAAAGCTGTTGCTCAGCCTCATCTGCCCATGGCACTGCTCGCACAGAGGCACAGAGACTGGGGCTGCTTGCTTGTCTTGCCACCTCAAACTTCAAACGTATCTTAGGTGGTCCATGCCGGCTGCCTACGGCATCCCTGCTCCGAATATGCAAACGTCTGCAGATAGCTCGCAGCCAGAAAGAGCTAGCCTGGAAAGCTGTTGCTCAGCCTCATCTGCCCATGGCACTGCTCGCACAGAGGCACAGAGACTGGAGCTGCTTGCTTGTCTTGCCACCTCAAACTTCACATGTAGCTTAGGTGGTCCATGCCGGGGGCCTCCAGCAGCCCTGCTCCGAAAATGCGAACGTCTGCAGATTGCTCGCAGCCAGAAAGAGCTAGCCTGGAAAGCTGTTGCTCAGCCTCATCTCTCCATGGCACTGCTCGCAGAGAGGCACAGAGACTAGAGCTGCTTGCTTGTCTTGTCACCTCAAACTTCACATGTAGCATTGGGGGTGCATGCCGGGCTCCTCCGGCAGCCCTGCTCCCAGAATGCGAACGTCTGCAGATTGCTCGCAGGCAGAAAGAGCTAGCCTGGAAAGGTGTTGCTCAGCCTCATCTGCCCATGGCACTGCTCGCACAGAGGCACAGAGACTGGGGCTGCTTGCTTGTCTTGCCACCTCAAACTTCAAACGTAGCTTAGGTGGTCCGTGCCGGGGGCCTCCGGCAGGGCTGCTCCAAAAATGCAAACGTCTGCATATAGCTCGCAGCCAGAAAGAGCTAGCCTGGAAAGCTGTTGCTCAGCCTCATCTGCCCATGGCACTGCTCGCACAGAGGCACAGAGACTGGGGCTGCTTGCTTGTCTTGCCACGTCAAACTTCAAACTTATCTTAGGTGGTCCATGCCGGGTGCCTACGGCATCCCTGCTCCAAAAATGTGAACGTCTGCAGATAGCTCGCAGCCAGAAAGAGCTAGCCTGGAAAGCTGTTGCTCAGCCTCATCTGCCGATGGCACTGCTCGCACAGAGGCACAGAGACTGGGGCTGCTTGCTTGTCTTGCCCCCTCAAACTTCAAACGTAGCTTTGAGGGTCCGTGCCGGGTGCCTCCGGCACCCCTGCTCCGAAAATGCGAACGTCTGCAAATTGCTCGCAGCCAGAAAGAGCTAGCCTGGAAAGCTGTTGCTCAGCCTCATCTCTCCATGGCACTGTTCGCAGAGAGGCACAGAGACTAGAGGTGCTTGCTTGTCTTGTCACCTCAAACTTCAAATGTAGCATTGGGGGTGCATGCCAGGCTCCTCCGGCAGCCCTGCTCCCAAAATGCGAACGTCTGCAGATAGCTCACAGCCAGAAAGAGCTAGCCTGGAAAGGTGTTGCTCAGCCTCATCTGCCCATGGCACTGCTCGCACAGAGGCACAGAGACTGGGGCTGCTTGCTTGTCTTGCCACCTCAAACTTCAAACGTAGCTTAGGTGGTCCGTGCCGGGGGCCTCCGGCAGGGCTGCTCCGAAAATGCAAACGTCTGCAGATAGCTCGCAGCCAGAAAGAGCTAGCCTGGAAAGCTGTTGCTCAGCCTCATCTGCCCATGGCACTGCTCGCACAGAGGCACAGAGACTGGGGCTGCTTGCTTGTCTTGCCACCTCAAACTTCAAACGTAGCTTAGGTGGTCCATGCCGGGTGCCTACGGCATCCCTGCTCCGAATATGCAAACGTCTGCAGATAGCTCGCAGCCAGAAAGAGCTAGCCTGGAAAGCTGTTGCTCAGCCTCATCTGCCCATGGCACTGCTCGCACAGAGGCAGAGAGACTGGGGCTGCTTGCTTGTCTTGCCCCCTCAAACTTCAAACGTATCTTTTGGATCCGTGTCGGCCGTCTGCGGCAGCCCTGCTCCGAAAATGCGAACGTCTGCAGATTGCTCGCAGCCAGAAAGAGCTAGCCTGGAAAGCTGTTGCTCAGCCTCATCTCTCCATGGCACTGCTCGCAGAGAGGCACAGAGACTAGAGCTGCTTGCTTGTCTTCTCACCTCAAACTTCACATGTAGCATTGGGGGTGCATGCCGGGCTCCTCCGGCAGCCCTGCTCCCAGAATGCGAACGTCTGCAGATTGCTCGCAGGCAGAAAGAGCTAGCCTGGAAAGGTGTTGCTCAGCCTCATCTGCCCATGGCACTGCTCGCACAGAGGCACAGAGACTGGGGCTGCTTGCTTGTCTTGCCACCTCAAACTTCAAACGTAGCTTAGGTGGTCCGTGCCGGGGGCCTCCGGCAGGGCTGCTCCAAAAATGCAAACGTCTGCATATAGCTCGCAGCCAGAAAGAGCTAGCCTGGAAAGCTGTTGCTCAGCCTCATCTGCCCATGGCACTGCTCGCACAGAGGCACAGAGACTGGGGCTGCTTGCTTGTCTTGCCACGTCAAACTTCAAACTTATCTTAGGTGGTCCATGCCGGGTGCCTACGGCATCCCTGCTCCAAAAATGTGAACGTCTGCAGATAGCTCGCAGCCAGAAAGAGCTAGCCTGGAAAGCTGTTGCTCAGCCTCATCTGCCGATGGCACTGCTCGCACAGAGGCACAGAGACTGGGGCTGCTTGCTTGTCTTGCCCCCTCAAACTTCAAACGTAGCTTTGAGGGTCCGTGCCGGGTGCCTCCGGCACCCCTGCTCCGAAAATGCGAACGTCTGCAAATTGCTCGCAGCCAGAAAGAGCTAGCCTGGAAAGCTGTTGCTCAGCCTCATCTCTCCATGGCACTGTTCGCAGAGAGGCACAGAGACTAGAGGTGCTTGCTTGTCTTGTCACCTCAAACTTCAAATGTAGCATTGGGGGTGCATGCCGGGCTCCTCCGGCAGCCCTGCTCCCAAAATGCGAACGTCTGCAGATAGCTCGCAGGCAGAAAGATCTAGCCTGGAAAGGCGTTGCTCAGCCTCATCTGCCCATGGCACTGCTCGCACAGAGGCACAGAGACTGGGGCTGCTTGCTTGTCTTGCCCCCTCAAACTTCAAACGTAGCTTAGGTGGTCCGTGCCGGGGGCCTCCAGCAGGGCTGCTCCAAAAATGCAAACGTCTGCAGATTGCTCGCAGCCAGAAAGATCTAGCCTGGAAAGCTGTTGCTCAGCCTCATCTGCCCATGGCACTGCTCGCACAGAGGCACAGAGACTGGGGCTGCTTGCTTGTCTTGCCCCCTCAAACTTCAAACGTAGCTTTGAGGGTCCGTGCCGGGTGCCTACGGCACCCCTGCTCCGAAAATGCGAACGTCTGCAGATTGCTCGCAGCCAGAAAGAGCTAGCCTGGAAAGCTGTTGCTCAGCCTCATCTCTCCATGGCACTGCTCGCACAGAGGCACAGAGACTAGAGGTGCTTGCTTGTCTTGTCACCTCAAACTTCAAATGTAGCATTGGGGGTGCATGCCGGGCTCCTCCGGCAGCCCTGCTCCAAAAATGCAAACGTCTGCAGATAGCTCGCAGCCAGAAAGAGCTAGCCTGGAAAGCTGTTGCTCAGCCTCATCTGCCCATGGCACTGCTCGCACAGAGGCACAGAGACTGGGGCTGCTGGCTTGTCTTGCCCCCTCAAACTTCAAACGTATCTTAGGTGGTCCATGCCGGGTGCCTACGGCATCCCTGCTCCGAATATGCAAACGTCTGCAGATAGCTCTCAGCCAGAAAGAGCTAGCCTGGAAAGCTGTTGCTCAGCCTCATCTGCCCATGGCACTGCTCGCACAGAGGCACAGAGACTGGGGCTGCTTGCTTGTCTTGCCACCTCAAACTTCACATGTATCATTGGGGGTGCATGCCGGGCTTCTCCGGCAGCCCTGCTTTGAAAATGCGAACGTCTGCAGATTGCTCGCAGCCAGAAAGAGCTAGCCTGGAAAGCTGTTGCTCAGCCTCATCTGCCCATGGCACTGCTCGCACAGAGGCACAGAGACTGGGGCTGCTTGCTTGTCTTGCCACCTCAAACTTCAAACGTAGCTTAGGTGGTCCGTGCCGGGGGCCTCCGGCAGCCCTGCTCCAAAAATGCAAACGTCTGCAGATAGCTCGCAGCCAGAAAGAGCTAGCCTGGAAAGCTGTTGCTCAGCCTCATCTGCTCATGGCACTGCTCGCACAGAGGCACAGAGACTGGGACTGCTTGCTTGTCTTGCCACCTCAAACTTCAAACGTAGCTTAGGTGGTCCGTGCCGGGGGCCTCGGGCATCCCTGCTCCGAAAATGCGAACGTCTGCAGATAGCTCGCAGGCAGAAAGAGCTAGCCTGGAAAGCTGTTGCTCAGCCTCATCTGCCCATGGCACTGCTCGCACAGAGGCACAGAGACTGGGGCTGCTTGCTTGTCTTGCCCCCTCAAACTTCAAATGTAGCTTAGGTGGTCCATGCCGGGTGCCTCGGGCATCCCTGCTCCGAAAATGCGAACGTCTGCAGATAGCTCGCAGCCAGAAAGAGCTAGCCTGGAAAGCTGTTGCTCAGCCTCATCTGCCCATGGCACTGCTCGCACAGAGGCACAGAGACTGGGGCTGCTTGCTTGTCTTGCCCCCTCAAACTTCAAACGTGGCTTTGGTTTCCGTGTCGGGCGTCTGCGGCAGACCTGCTCCGAAAATGCGAACGTCTGCAGATAGCTCTCAGCCAGAAAGAGCTAGCCTGGAAAGGTGTTGCTCAGCCTCATCTGCCCATGGCACTGCTCGCACAGAGGCACAGAGACTGGGGCTGCTTGCTTGTCTTGCCACCTCAAACTTCAAACTTAGATTAGGTGGTCCGTGCCGGGGGCCTCCGGCAGCCCTGCTCCAAAAATGCAAACGTCTGCAGATAGCTCGCAGCCAGAAAGAGCTAGCCTGGAAAGCTGTTGCTCAGCCTCATCTGCTCATGGCACTGCTCGCACAGAGGCACAGAGACTGGGGCTGCTTGCTTGTCTTGCCACCTCAAACTTCAAACGTAGCTTAGGTGGTCCGTGCCGGGGGCCTCGGGCATCCCTGCTCCGAAAATGCGAACGTCTGCAGATAGCTCGCAGGCAGAAAGAGCTAGCCTGGAAAGCTGTTGCTCAGCCTCATCTGCCCATGGCACTGCTCGCACAGAGGCACAGAGACTGGGGCTGCTTGCTTGTCTTGCCCCCTCAAACTTCAAATGTAGCTTAGGTGGTCCATGCCGGGTGCCTCGGGCATCCCTGCTCCGAAAATGCGAACGTCTGCAGATAGCTCGCAGCCAGAAAGAGCTAGCCTGGAAAGCTGTTGCTCAGCCTCATCTGCCCATGGCACTGCTCGCACAGAGGCACAGAGACTGGGGCTGCTTGCTTGTCTTGCCACCTCAAACTTCACATGTAGCATTGTGGTGGCATGCTGGGCTCCTCTGGCAGCCCTGCTCCCAAAATTCGAACGTCTGCAGATAGCTCGCAGGCAGAAAGAGCTAGCCTGGAAAGGTGTTGCTCAGCCTCATCTGCCCATGGCACTGCTCGCACAGAGGCACAGAGACTGGAGCTGCTTGCTTGTCTTGCCACCTCAAACTTCAAATGTAGCTTAGGTGGTCCATGCCGGGGGCCTCCGGCAGGGCTGCTCCAAAAATGCAAACGTCTGCAGATAGCTCGCAGCCAGAAAGAGCTAGCCTGGAAAGGTGTTGCTCAGCCTCATCTGCCCATGGCACTGCTCGCACAGAGGCACAGAGACTGGGGCTGCTTGCTTGTCTTGCCCCCTCAAACTTCAAACGTATCTTAGGTGGTCCATGCCGGGTGCCTACGGCATCCCTGCTCCGAATATGCAAACGTCTGCAGATAGCTCGCAGCCAGAAAGAGCTAGCCTGGAAAGCTGTTGCTCAGCCTCATCTGCCCATGGCACTGCTCGCACAGAGGCACAGAGACTGGGGCTGCTTGCTTGTCTTGCCCCCTCAAACTTCAAACGTAGCTTTTGGATCCGTGTCGGGCGTCTGCGGCAGCCCTGCTCCCAAAATGCGAACGTCTGCAGATAGATTGCAGCCAGAAAGAGCTAGCCTGGAAAGCTGTTGCTCAGCCTCATCTCTCCATGGCACTGTTCGCAGAGAGGCACAGAGACTAGAGGTGCTTGCTTGTCTTGTCACCTCAAACTTCAAATGTAGCATTGGGGGTGCATGCCGGGCTCCTCCGGCAGCCCTGCTCCCAAAATGCGAACGTCTGCAGATAGCTCGCAGCCAGAAAGAGCTAGCCTGGAAAGGTGTTGCTCAGCCTCATCTGCCCATGGCACTGCTCGCACAGAGGCACAGAGACTGGGGCTGCTTGCTTGTCTTGCCCCCTCAAACTTCAAACGTAGCTTTTGGATCCGTGTCGGGCGTCTGCGGCAGCCCTGCTCCCAAAATGCGAACGTCTGCAGATAGATTGCAGCCAGAAAGAGTTAGCCTGGAAAGCTGTTGCTCAGCCTCATCTCTCCATGGCACTGTTCGCAGAGAGGCACAGAGACTAGAGGTGCTTGCTTGTCTTGTCACCTCAAACTTCAAATGTAGCATTGGGGGTGCATGCCGGGCTCCTCCGGCAGCCCTGCTCCCAAAATTCGAACGTCTGCAGATAGCTCGCAGCCAGAAAGAGCTAGCCTGGAAAGGTGTTGCTCAGCCTCATCTGCCCATGGCACTGCTCGCACAGAGGCACAGAGACTGGGGCTGCTTGCTTGTCTTGCCCCCTCAAACTTCAAACGTAGCTTAGGTGGTCCGTGCCGGGGGCCTCCGGCAGGGCTGCTCCAAAAATGCAAACGTCTGCAGATAGCTCGCAGCCAGAAAGAGCTAGCCTGGAAAGCTGTTGCTCAGCCTCATCTCTCCATGGCACTGCTCGCACAGAGGCACAGAGACTGGGGCTGCTTGCTTGTCTTGCCACGTCAAACTTCAAACGTATCTTAGGTGGTCCATGCCGGGTGCCTCCGGCATCCCTGCTCCGAATATGCAAACGTCTGCCGATAGCTCGCAGCCAGATAGAGCTAGCCTGGAAAGCTGTTACTCAGCCTCATCTGCCCATGGCACTGCTCGCACAGAGGCACAGAGACTGGGGCTGCTTGCTTGTCTTGCCCCCTCAAACTTCAAACGTATCTTTTGGATCCGTGTCGGCCGTCTGCGGCAGCCCTGCTCTGAAAATGCGAACGTCTGCAGATTGCTCGCAGCCAGAAAGAGCTAGCCTGGAAAGCTGTTGCTCAGCCTCATCTCTCCATGGCACTGCTCGCACAGAGGCAGAGAGACTGGGGCTGCTTGCTTGTCTTGTCACCTCAAACTTCACATGTAGCATTGGGGGTGCATGCCGGGCTCCTCCGGCAGCCCTGCTCCCAGAATGCGAACGTCTGCAGATTGCTCGCAGGCAGAAAGAGCTAGCCTGGAAAGGTGTTGCTCAGCCTCATCTGCCCATGGCACTGCTCGCACAGAGGCACAGAGACTGGGGCTGCTTGCTTGTCTTGCCACCTCAAACTTCAAACGTAGCTTAGGTGGTCCGTGCCGGGGGCCTCCGGCAGGGCTGCTTCAAAAATGCAAACGTCTGCAGATAGCTCGCAGCCAGAAAGAGCTAGCCTGGAAAGCTGTTGCTCAGCCTCATCTGCCCATGGCACTGCTCGCACAGAGGCACAGAGACTGGGGCTGCTTGCTTCTCTTCCCACGTCAAACTTCAAACGTATCTTAGGTGGTCCATGCCGGGTGCCTGCGGCATCCCTGCTCCGAATATGCAAACGTCTGCAGATAGCTCGCAGCCAGAAAGAGCTAGCCTGGAAAGCTGTTGCTCAGCCTCATCTGCTCATGGCACTGCTCGCACAGAGGCACAGAGACTGGGGCTGCTTGCTTGTCTTGCCACCTCAAACTTCAAACGTGGCTTTGGTTTCCGTGTCGGGCGTCTGCGGCAGACCTGCTCCGAAAATGCGAACGTCTGCAGATAGCTCTCAGCCAGAAAGAGCTAGCCTGGAAAGGTGTTGCTCAGCCTCATCTGCCCATGGCACTGCTCGCACAGAGGCACAGAGACTGGGGCTGCTTGCTTGTCTTGCCACCTCAAACTTCAAACTTAGATTAGGTGGTCCGTGCCGGGGGCCTCCGGCAGCCCTGCTCCAAAAATGCAAACGTCTGCAGATAGCTCGCAGCCAGAAAGAGCTAGCCTGGAAAGCTGTTGCTCAGCCTCATCTGCTCATGGCACTGCTCGCACAGAGGCACAGAGACTGGGGCTGCTTGCTTGTCTTGCCACCTCAAACTTCAAACGTAGCTTAGGTGGTCCGTGCCGGGGGCCTCGGGCATCCCTGCTCCGAAAATGCGAACGTCTGCAGATAGCTCGCAGGCAGAAAGAGCTAGCCTGGAAAGCTGTTGCTCAGCCTCATCTGCCCATGGCACTGCTCGCACAGAGGCACAGAGACTGGGGCTGCTTGCTTGTCTTGCCCCCTCAAACTTCAAATGTAGCTTAGGTGGTCCATGCCGGGTGCCTCGGGCATCCCTGCTCCGAAAATGCGAACGTCTGCAGATAGCTCGCAGCCAGAAAGAGCTAGCCTGGAAAGCTGTTGCTCAGCCTCATCTGCCCATGGCACTGCTCGCACAGAGGCACAGAGACTGGGGCTGCTTGCTTGTCTTGCCACCTCAAACTTCACATGTAGCATTGTGGTGGCATGCTGGGCTCCTCTGGCAGCCCTGCTCCCAAAATTCGAACGTCTGCAGATAGCTCGCAGGCAGAAAGAGCTAGCCTGGAAAGGTGTTGCTCAGCCTCATCTGCCCATGGCACTGCTCGCACAGAGGCACAGAGACTGGAGCTGCTTGCTTGTCTTGCCACCTCAAACTTCAAACGTAGCTTAGGTGGTCCATGCCGGGGGCCTCCGGCAGGGCTGCTCCAAAAATGCAAACGTCTGCAGATAGCTCGCAGCCAGAAAGAGCTAGCCTGGAAAGGTGTTGCTCAGCCTCATCTGCCCATGGCACTGCTCGCACAGAGGCACAGAGACTGGGGCTGCTTGCTTGTCTTGCCCCCTCAAACTTCAAACGTATCTTAGGTGGTCCATGCCGGGTGCCTACGGCATCCCTGCTCCGAATATGCAAACGTCTGCAGATAGCTCGCAGCCAGAAAGAGCTAGCCTGGAAAGCTGTTGCTCAGCCTCATCTGCCCATGGCACTGCTCGCACAGAGGCACAGAGACTGGGGCTGCTTGCTTGTCTTGCCCCCTCAAACTTCAAACGTAGCTTTTGGATCCGTGTCGGGCGTCTGCGGCAGCCCTGCTCCCAAAATGCGAACGTCTGCAGATAGATTGCAGCCAGAAAGAGCTAGCCTGGAAAGCTGTTGCTCAGCCTCATCTCTCCATGGCACTGTTCGCAGAGAGGCACAGAGACTAGAGGTGCTTGCTTGTCTTGTCACCTCAAACTTCAAATGTAGCATTGGGGGTGCATGCCGGGCTCCTCCGGCAGCCCTGCTCCCAAAATGCGAACGTCTGCAGATAGCTCGCAGCCAGAAAGAGCTAGCCTGGAAAGGTGTTGCTCAGCCTCATCTGCCCATGGCACTGCTCGCACAGAGGCACAGAGACTGGGGCTGCTTGCTTGTCTTGCCCCCTCAAACTTCAAACGTAGCTTTTGGATCCGTGTCGGGCGTCTGCGGCAGCCCTGCTCCCAAAATGCGAACGTCTGCAGATAGATTGCAGCCAGAAAGAGTTAGCCTGGAAAGCTGTTGCTCAGCCTCATCTCTCCATGGCACTGTTCGCAGAGAGGCACAGAGACTAGAGGTGCTTGCTTGTCTTGTCACCTCAAACTTCAAATGTAGCATTGGGGGTGCATGCCGGGCTCCTCCGGCAGCCCTGCTCCCAAAATTCGAACGTCTGCAGATAGCTCGCAGCCAGAAAGAGCTAGCCTGGAAAGGTGTTGCTCAGCCTCATCTGCCCATGGCACTGCTCGCACAGAGGCACAGAGACTGGGGCTGCTTGCTTGTCTTGCCCCCTCAAACTTCAAACGTAGCTTAGGTGGTCCGTGCCGGGGGCCTCCGGCAGGGCTGCTCCAAAAATGCAAACGTCTGCAGATAGCTCGCAGCCAGAAAGAGCTAGCCTGGAAAGCTGTTGCTCAGCCTCATCTCTCCATGGCACTGCTCGCACAGAGGCACAGAGACTGGGGCTGCTTGCTTGTCTTGCCACGTCAAACTTCAAACGTATCTTAGGTGGTCCATGCCGGGTGCCTCCGGCATCCCTGCTCCGAATATGCAAACGTCTGCCGATAGCTCGCAGCCAGATAGAGCTAGCCTGGAAAGCTGTTACTCAGCCTCATCTGCCCATGGCACTGCTCGCACAGAGGCACAGAGACTGGGGCTGCTTGCTTGTCTTGCCCCCTCAAACTTCAAACGTATCTTTTGGATCCGTGTCGGCCGTCTGCGGCAGCCCTGCTCTGAAAATGCGAACGTCTGCAGATTGCTCGCAGCCAGAAAGAGCTAGCCTGGAAAGCTGTTGCTCAGCCTCATCTCTCCATGGCACTGCTCGCACAGAGGCAGAGAGACTGGGGCTGCTTGCTTGTCTTGTCACCTCAAACTTCACATGTAGCATTGGGGGTGCATGCCGGGCTCCTCCGGCAGCCCTGCTCCCAGAATGCGAACGTCTGCAGATTGCTCGCAGGCAGAAAGAGCTAGCCTGGAAAGGTGTTGCTCAGCCTCATCTGCCCATGGCACTGCTCGCACAGAGGCACAGAGACTGGGGCTGCTTGCTTGTCTTGCCACCTCAAACTTCAAACGTAGCTTAGGTGGTCCGTGCCGGGGGCCTCCGGCAGGGCTGCTTCAAAAATGCAAACGTCTGCAGATAGCTCGCAGCCAGAAAGAGCTAGCCTGGAAAGCTGTTGCTCAGCCTCATCTGCCCATGGCACTGCTCGCACAGAGGCACAGAGACTGGGGCTGCTTGCTTCTCTTCCCACGTCAAACTTCAAACGTATCTTAGATGGTCCATGCCGGGTGCCTGCGGCATCCCTGCTCCGAATATGCAAACGTCTGCAGATAGCTCGCAGCCAGAAAGAGCTAGCCTGGAAAGCTGTTGCTCAGCCTCATCTGCTCATGGCACTGCTCGCACAGAGGCACAGAGACTGGGGCTGCTTGCTTGTCTTGCCACCTCAAACTTCAAACGTAGCTTAGGTGGTCCGTGCCGGGGGACTCGGGCATCCCTGCTCCGAATATGCGAACGTCTGCAGATAGCTCGCAGGCAGAAAGAGCTAGCCTGGAAAGCTGTTGCTCAGCCTCATCTGCCCATGGCACTGCTCGCACAGAGGCACAGAGACTGGGGCTGCTTGCTTGTCTTGCCCCCTCAAACTTCAAATGTAGCTTAGGTGGTCCATGCCGGGTGCCTCCGGCATCCCTGCTCCGAAAATGCGAACGTCTGCAGATAGCTCGCAGCCAGAAAGAGCTAGCCTGGAAAGCTTTTGCTCAGCCTCATCTGCCCATGGCACTGCTTGCACAGAGGCACAGAGACTGGGGCTGCTTGCTTGTCTTGCCCCCTCAAACTTCAAACGTGGCTTTGGGATCCGTGTCGGGCGTCTGCGGCAGCCCTGCTCCGAAAATGCGAACGTCTGCAGATAGCTCTCAGCCAGAAAGAGCTAGCCTGGAAAGCTGTTGCTCAGCCTCATCTGCCCATGGCACTGCTCGCACAGAGGCACAGAGACTGGGGCTGCTTGCTTGTCTTGCCACCTCAAACTTCACATGTAGCATTGTGGTTGCATGCTGGGCTCCTCTGGCAGCCCTGCTCCCAAAATGCGAACGTCTGCAGATAGCTCGCAGGCAGAAAGAGCTAGCCTGGAAAGGTGTTGCTCAGCCTCATCTGCCCATGGCACTGCTCGCACAGAGGCACAGAGACTGGAGCTGCTTGCTTGTCTTGCACCTCAAACTTCAAATTTAGCTTAGGTAGTCCATGCCGGGGGCCTCCAGCAGCCCTGCTCCGAAAATGCGAACGTCTGCAGATAGCTCGCAGGCAGAAATATCTAGCCTGGAAAGGTGTTGCTCAGCCTCATCTGCCCATGGCACTGCTCGCACAGAGGCACAGAGACTGGGGCTGCTTGCTTGTCTTGCCCCCTCAAACTTCAAACGTATCTTTTGGATCCGTGTCGGGCGTCTGCGGCAGCCCTGCTCCGAAAATGCGAACGTCTGCAGATTGCTCGCAGCCAGAAAGAGCTAGCCTGGAAAGCTGTTGCTCAGCCTCATCTCTCCATGGCACTGTTCGCAGAGAGGCACAGAGACTAGAGCTGCTTGCTTGTCTTGCCACCTCAAACTTCAAATGTAGCATTGGGGGTGCATGCCGGGCTCCTCCGGCAGCCCTGCTCCCAAAATTCGAAAGTCTGCAGATAGCTCGCAGGCAGAAAGAGCTAGCCTGGAAAGGTGTTGCTCAGCCTCATCTGCCCATGGCACTGCTCGCACAGAGGCACAGAGACTGGGGCTGCTTGCTTGTCTTGCCCCCTCAAACTTCAAACGTAGCTTAGGTGGTCCGTGCCGGGGGCCTCCGGCAGGGCTGCTCCAAAAATGCAAACGTCTGCAGATAGCTCGCAGCCAGAAAGAGCTAGCCTGGAATGCTGTTGCTCAGCCTCATCTGCCCATGGCACTGCTCGCACAGAGGCACAGAGACTGGGGCTGCTTGCTTGTCTTGCCACCTCAAACTTCAAACGTATCTTAGGTGGTCCATGCCGGGTGCCTACGGCATCCCTGCTCCGAATATGCAAACGTCTGCAGATAGCTCGCAGCCAGAAAGAGCTAGCCTGGAAAGCTGTTACTCAGCCTCATCTGCCCATGGCACTGCTCGCACAGAGGCACAGAGACTGGGGCTGCTTGCTTGTCTTGCCCCCTCAAACTTCAAACGTATCTTTTGGATCCGTGTCGGGCGTCTGCGGCAGCCCTGCTCCGAAAATGCGAACGTATGCAGATAGCTCGCAGCCAGAAAGAGCTAGCCTGGAAAGCTGTTGCTCAGC
Organism: Opisthocomus hoazin; assembly: GCF_030867145.1. Taxonomy (NCBI): domain Eukaryota; kingdom Metazoa; phylum Chordata; class Aves; order Opisthocomiformes; family Opisthocomidae; genus Opisthocomus; species Opisthocomus hoazin. Next base: position 7,044,447 of record NC_134453.1, on the reverse strand, counting down.
CTCATCTCTCCATGGCACTGTTCGCAGAGAGGCACAGAGACTAGAGGTGCTTGCTTGTCTTGTAACCTCACACTTCAAAAGTAGCATTGGGGGTGCATGCCGGGCTCCTCCGGCAGCCCTGCTCCCAAAATTCGAACGTCTGCAGATAGCTCGCAGGCAGAAAGAGCTAGCCTGGAAAGGTGTTGCTCAGCCTCATCTGCCCATGGCACTGCTCGCACAGAGGCACAGAGACTGGGGCTGCTTGCTTGTCTTGCCCCCTCAAACTTCAAACGTGGCTTTGGAATCCGTGTCGGGCGTCTGCGGCAGCCCTGCTCCCAAAATGCAAACATCTGCAGATAGCTCGCAGGCAGAAAGAGCTAGCCTGGAAAGCTGTTGCTCAGCCTCATCTGCCCATGGCACTGCTCGCACAGAGGCACAGAGACTGGGGCTGCTTGCTTGTCTTACCCCCTCAAACTTCAAATGTAGCATTGTGGTTGCATGCTGGGGTCCTCTGGCAGCCCTGGTCCCAGAATTCAAACGTCTGCAGATAGCTCGCAGCCAGAAAGAGCTAGCCTGGAAAGCTGTTGCTCAGCCTCATCTGCCCATGGCACTGCTCGCACAGAGGCACAGAGACTGGGGCTGCTTGCTTGTCTTGCCCCCTCAAACTTCAAATGTAGCTTAGGTGGTCCATGCTGGGGGCCTCGGGCATCCCTGCTCCGAAAATGCGAATGTCTGCAGATAGCTCGCAGGCAGAAAGAGCTAGCCTGGAAAGCTGTTGCTCAGCCTCATCTGCCCATGGCACTGCTCGCACAGAGGCACAGAGACTGGGGCTGCTTGCTTGTCTTGCCACCTCAAACTTCAAACGTATCTTAGGTGGTCCATGACGGGTGCCTCCGGCAGGGCTGCTCCAAAAATGCAAACGTCTGCAGATAGCTCGCAGCCAGAAGGAGCTAGCCTGGAATGCTGTTGCTCAGCCTCATCTGCCCATGGCACTGCTCGCACAGAGGCACAGAGACTGGGGCTGCTTGCTTGTCTTGCCACCTCAAACTTCAAACTTATCTTAGGTGGTCCATGCCGGGTGCCTCGGGCATCCCTGCTCAGAAAATGCGAACGTCTGCAGATAGCTCGCAGCCAGAAAGAGCTAGCCTGGAAAGCTGTTGCTCAGCCTCATCTGCCCATGGCACTGCTTGCACAGAGGCACAGAGACTGAGGCTGCTTGCTTGTCTTGCCCCCTCAAACTTCAAACGTGGCTTAGGGATCCGTGTCGGGCGTCTGCGGCAGCCCTGCTCCGAAAATGCGAACGTCTGCAGATAGCTCGCAGCCAGAAAGAGCTAGCCTGGAAAGCTGTTGCTCAGCCTCATCTGCCCATGGCACTGCTCGCACAGAGGCACAGAGACTGGGGCTGCTTGCTTGTCTTGCCCCCTAAAACTTCACATGTATCATTGTGGTTGCATGCCGGGCTCCTCTGGCAGCCCTGCTCCCAAAATGCGAACGTCTGCAGATAGCTCGCAGCCAGAAAGAGCTAGCCTGGAAAGGTGTTGCTCAGCCTCATCTGCCCATGGCACTGCTCGCACAGAGGCACAGAGACTGGAGCTGCTTGCTTGTCTTGCCACCTCAAACTTCAAATGTAGCTTAGGTGGTCCATGCCGGGGGCCTCCGGCAGCCCTGCTCCGAAAATGCGAACGTCTGCATATAGCTCGCAGCCAGAAAGAGCTAGCCTGGAAAGCTGTTGCTCAGCCTCATCTGCCCATGGCACTGCTCGCACAGAGGCACAGAGACTGGGGCTGCTTGCTTGTCTTCTCACCTCAAACTTCAAATGTAGCATTGTGGTAGCATGCTGGGCTCCTCCGGCAGCCCTGCTCCCAAAATTCGAACGTCTGCAGATAGCTCGCTGGCAGAAAGTGCTAGCCTGGAAAGGTGTTGCTCAGCCTCATCTGCCCATGGCACTGCTCGCACTGAGGCACAGAGACTGGGGCTGCTTGCTTCTCTCGCCCCCTAAAACTTCAAACGTAGCGTTTGGATCCGTGTCGGGCGTCTGCGGCAGCCCTGCTCCGAAAATGTGAACGTCTGCAGATTGCTCGCAGGCAGAAAGAGCTAGCCTGGAAAGCTGTTGCTCAGCCTCATCTGCCCATGGCACTGCTCACACAGAGGCACAGAGACTGGGGCTGCTTGCTTGTCTTGTCACCTCAAACTTCAAATGTATCATTGTGGTAGCATGCTGGGCTCCTCCGGCAGCCCTGCTCCCAAAATTCAAACGTCTGCAGATAGCTCGCAGCCAGAAAGAGCTAGCCTGGAAAGGTGTTGCTCAGCCTCATCTGCCCATGGCACTGCTCGCACAGAGGCACAGAGACTGGGGCTGCTTGCTTGTCTTGCCCCCTCAAACTTCAAACGTATCTTAGGTGGTCCATGCCGGGTGCCTCCGGCAGGGCTGCTCCAAAAATGAAAACGTCTGCAGATAGCTCGCAGCCAGAAAGAGCTAGCCTGGAAAGCTGTTGCTCAGCCTCATCTGCCCATGGCACTGCTCGCACAGAGGCACAGAGACTGGGGCTGCTTGCTTGTCTTGCCCCCTCAAACTTCAAATGTAGCTTAGGTGGTCCATGCCGGGTGCCTCGGGCAGCCCTGCTCCGAAAATGCGAACGTCTGCAGATAGCTCGCAGCCAGAAAGAGCTAGCCTGGAAAGCTGTTGCTCAGCCTCATCTGCCCATGGCACTGCTTGCACAGAGGCACAGAGACTGAGGCTGCTTGCTTGTCTTGCCCCCTCAAACTTCAAACGTGACTTTGGGATCCGTGTCGGGCGTCTGCGGCAGCCCTGCTCCGAAAATGCGAACGTCTGCAGATAGCTCGCAGCCAGAAAGAGCTAGCCTGGAAAGCTGTTGCTCAGCCTCATCTGCCCATGGCACTGCTCGCACAGAGGCACAGAGACTGGGGCTGTTTGCTTGTCTTGCCCCCTCACACTTCACATGTAGCATTGTGGTTGCATGCCGGCCTCCTCTGGCAGCCCTGCTCCCAAAATGCGAACGTCTGCAGATAGCTCGCAGCCAGAAAGAGCTAGCCTGGAAAGGTGTTGCTCAGCCTCATCTGCCCATGGCACTGCTCGCACAGAGGCACAGAGACTGGAGCTGCTTGCTTGTCTTGCCACCTCAAACTTCAAATGTAGCTTAGGTGGTCCATGCCGGGGGCCTCCGGCAGCCCTGCTCCGAAAATGCGAACGTCTGCAGATAGCTCGCAGCCAGAAAGAGCTAGCCTGGAAAGCTGTTGCTCAGCCTCATCTGCCCATGGCACTGCTCGCACAGAGGCACAGAGACTGGGGCTGCTTGCTTGTCTTGCCCCCTCAAACTTCAAAAGTATCTTACGTGGTCCATGCCGGGTGCCTACGGCAGGGCTGCTCCAAAAATGCAAACGTCTGCAGATAGCTCGCAGCCAGAAAGAGCTAGCCTGGAAAGCTGTTGCTCAGCCTCATCTGCCCATGGCACTGCTCGCACAGAGGCACAGAGACTGGGGCTGCTTGTTTGTCTTGCCCCCTCAAACTTCAAATGTAACTTGGACTCTCCGTGTCGGGCGCCTCCAGCAGCTCTGCTCCCAAAATGCGAACGTCTGCAGATTGCTCGCAGGCAGAAAGAGCTAGCCTGGAAAGCTGTTGCTCAGCCTCATCTGCCCATGGCACTGCTCGCACAGAGGCACAGAGACTGGGGCTGTTTGCTTGTCTTGTCACCTCAAACTTCAAATGTAGCATTGTGGTAGCATGCTGGGCTCCTCCGGCAGCCCTGCTCCCAAAATTCGAACGTCTGCAGATAGCTCGCAGGCAGAAAGAGCTAGCCTGGAAAGCTGTTGCTCAGCCTCATCTGCCCATGGCACTGCTCGCACAGAGGCACAGAGACTGGGGCTGCTTGCTTCTCTTGCCCCCTCAAACTTCAAACGTATCTTAGCTGGTCCGTGCCGGGGAGCTCCGGCAGGCCTGCTCCGAAAATGCGAACGTCTGCAGATTGCTCGCAGGCAGAAAGAGCTAGCCTGGAAAGCTGTTGCTCAGCCTCATCTGCCCATGGCACTGCTCGCACAGAGGCACAGAGACTGGGGCTGCTTGCTTGTCTTGCCACCTCAAACTTCACATGTATCATTGTGGTTGCATGCCGGCCTCCTCCGGCAGTCCTGCTCCCAAAATTCGAACGTCTGCAGATAGCTCGCAGCCAGAAAGATCTAGCCTGGAAAGGTGTTGCTCAGCCTCATCTCCCCATGGCACTGCTCGCACAGAGGCACAGAGACTGGGGCTGCTTGCTTGTCTTGCCACCTCAAACTTCAAACGTAGCTTAGGTGGTCCATGCCGGGGGCCTCCGGCAGCCCTGCTCCGAAAATGCAAACGTCTGCAGATAGCTCGCAGCCAGAAAGAGCTAGCCTGGAAAGCTGTTGCTCAGCCTCATCTGCCCATGGCACTGCTCGCACAGAGGCACAGAGACTGGGGCTGCTTGCTTGTCTTGCCACGTCAAACTTCAAAAGTATCTTAGGTGGTCCATGCCGGGTGCCTACGGCATCCCTGCTCCGAATATGCAAACGTCTGCAGATAGCTCGCAGCCAGAAAGAGCTAGCCTGGAAAGCTGTTGCTCAGCCTCATCTGCCCATGGCACTGCTCGCACAGAGGCACAGAGACTGGGGCTGCTTGCTTGTCTTGACACCTCAAACTTCAAACGTAGCTTAGGTGGTCCGTGCCGGGGGCCTCGGGCATCCCTGCTCCGAAAACGCGAACGTCTGCAGATAGCTCGCTGCCAGAAAGAGCTAGCCTGGAAAGCTGTTGGTCAGCCTCATCTGCCCATGGCACTGCTCGCACAGAGGCACAGAGACTGGGGCTGCTTGCTTGTCTTGCTACCTCAAACTTCAAACGTGGCTTTGGGATCCGTGTTGGGCGTCTGCGGCAGCCCTGCTACGAAAATGCGAACGTCTGCAGATAGCTCGCAGCCAGAAAGAGCTAGCCTGGAAAGCTGTTGCTCAGCCTCATCTGCCCATGGCACTGCTCGCACAGAGGCACAGACACTGGGGCTGCTTGCTTGTCTTGCCACCTCAAACTTCAAATATAGCATTGGGGGTGCATGCCGGGCTCCTCCGGCAGCCCTGCTCCCAAAATTCGAAAGTCTGCAGATAGCTCGCAGCCAGAAAGAGCTAGCCTGGAAAGCTGTTGCTCAGCCTCATCTGCCCATGGCACTGCTCGCACAGAGGCACAGAGACTGGGGCTGCTTGCTTGTCTTCCCCCTGAAACTTCAAATGTAGCTTAGGTGGTCCATGCCGGGTGCCTCGGGCATCGCTACTCTGAAAATGCGAACGTCTGCAGATAGCTCGCAGCCAGAAAGTGCAAGCCTGGAAAGCTGTTGCTCAGCCTCATCTGCCCATGGCACTGCTCGCACAGAGGCACAGAGACTGGGGCTGCTTGCTTGTCTTGCCCCCTCAAACTTCAAACGTATCTTTTGGATCCGTGTCGGGCGTCTGCGGCAGCCCTGCTCCGAAAATGCGAACGTCTGCAGATTGCTCGCAGGCAGAAAGAGCTAGCCTGGAAAGCTGTTGCTCAGCCTCATCTCTCCATGGCACTGTTCGCAGAGAGGCACAGAGACTAGAGCTGCTTGCTTGTCTTGTCACCTCAAACTTCAAACGTATCTTAGGTGGTCCATGCTGGGTGCCTACGGCATCCCTGCTCCGAATATGCAAACGTCTGCAGATAGATTGCAGCCAGAAAGAGCTAGCTTGGAAAGCTGTTGCTCAGCCTCATCTGCCCATGGCACTGCTCGCACAGAGGCACAGAGACTGGGGCTGCTTGCTTGTCTTGCCCCCTCAAACTTCAAACGTATCTTAGGTGGTGCATGCCGGGTGCCTCCGGCATCCCTGCTCCGAAAATACAAACGTCTGCAGACAGCTCGCAGACAAGGAGAGATAGTCTGGAAAGCTGTTGCTCAGCCTCATCTGCTCGTGGCACTGCTCACAGAGAGGCACAGAGACTGGGGCTGCTTGCTTGTCTTGCCCCCTCAAACTTCAAATGTAGCTTAGACTCTCCTTGTCGGGCGCCTCCAGCAGCCCTGCTCCGAAAATGCGAACGTCTGCAGATAGTTCGCAGCCAGAAAGAGCTAGCCTGGAAAGCTGTTGCTCAGCCTCATCTGCCCATGGCACTGCTCGCACAGAGGCACAGAGACTGGGGCTGCTTGCTTGTCTTGCCTCCTCAAACTTCAAACGTGTCTTTGGGATCCGTGTCGGGCGTCTGCGGCAGCCCTGCTCCGAAAATGCGAACGTCTGCAGATAGCTCGCAGCCAGAAAGAGCTAGCCTTGAAAGCTGTTGCTCAGCCTCATCTGCCCATGGCACTGCTCGCACAGAGGCACAGAGACTGGGGCTGCTTGCTTGTCTTGCCCCCTCAAACTTCACATGTAGCATTGTGGTTGCATGCCGGGCTCCTCCAGCAGCCCTGCTCCCAAAATTCGAACGTCTGCAGATAGCTCGCAGGCAAAAAGAGCTAGCCTGGAAAGGTGTTGCTCAGACTCATCTGCCCATGGCACTGCTCGCACAGAGGCACAGAGACTGGGGCTGCTTGCTTGTCTTGCCCCCTCAAACTTCAAACGTAGTTTAGGTGGTCCGTGCCGGGGGCCTCCGGCAGGGCTGCTCCGAAATTGCAAACGTCTGCAGATAGCTCGCAGCCAGAAAGAGCTAGCCTGGAAAGCTGTTGCTCAGCCTCATCTGCCCATGGCACTGCTCGCACAGATGCACAGAGACTGGGGCTGCTTGCTTGTCTTGCCACCTCAAACTTCAAACGTAGATTAGGTGGTCCATGCCGGGTGCCTCGGGCATCCCTGTTCCGAAAATGCGAACGTCTGCAGATAGATCGCAGCCAGAAAGAGCTAGCCTGGAAAGCTGTTGCTCAGCCTCATCTGCCCATGGCACTGCTCGCACAGAGGCACAGAGACTGGGGCTGCTTGCTTGTCTTGCCACGTCAAACTTCACGTGTAGCATTGGGGGTGCATGCCGGGCTTCTCCGGCAGCCCTGCTCCCAAAATTCGAACGTCTGCAGATAGATTGCAGCCAGAAAGAGCTAGCCTGGAAAGCTGTTGCTCAGCCTCATCTGCCCATGGCACTGCTCGCACAGAGGCACAGAGACTGGGGCTGCTTACTTGTCTTGTCTCCTCAGACTTCAAATGTAGCATTGTGGTTGCATGCCGGGCTCCTCCGGCAGCCCTGCTCCCAAAATTCGAACGTCTGCAGATAGCTCGCAGGCAGAAAGAGCTAGCCTGGTAAGGTGTTGCTCAGCCTCATCTGCCCATGGCACTGCTCGCACAGAGGCACAGAGACTGGGGCTGCTTGCTTGTCTTGCCACCTCAAACTTCAAACGTATCTTACGTGGTCCATGCCGGGGGCCTCCGGCAGGGCTGCTCCGAAATTGCAAACGTCTGCAGATAGCTCGCAGGCAGAAAGATCTAGCCTGGAAAGGTGTTGCTCAGCCTCATCTGCCCATGGCACTGCTCGCACAGAGGCACAGAGACTGGGGCTGCTTGCTTGTCTTGCCCCCTCAAACTTCAAACGTGTCTTTGGGATCCGTGTCGGGCGTCTGCGGCAGCCCTGCTCCGAAAATGCGAACGTCTGCAGATAGCTCGCAGCCAGAAAGAGCTAGCCTTGAAAGCTGTTGCTCAGCCTCATCTGCCCATGGCACTGCTCGCACAGAGGCACAGAGACTGGGGCTGCTTGCTTGTCTTGCCCCCTCAAACTTCACATGTAGCATTGTGGTTGCATGCCGGGCTCCTCCAGCAGCCCTGCTCCCAAAATTCGAACGTCTGCAGATAGCTCGCAGGCAAAAAGAGCTAGCCTGGAAAGGTGTTGCTCAGACTCATCTGCCCATGGCACTGCTCGCACAGAGGCACAGAGACTGGGGCTGCTTGCTTGTCTTGCCCCCTCAAACTTCAAACGTAGTTTAGGTGGTCCGTGCCGGGGGCCTCCGGCAGGGCTGCTCCGAAATTGCAAACGTCTGCAGATAGCTCGCAGCCAGAAAGAGCTAGCCTGGAAAGCTGTTGCTCAGCCTCATCTGCCCATGGCACTGCTCGCACAGATGCACAGAGACTGGGGCTGCTTGCTTGTCTTGCCACCTCAAACTTCAAACGTAGATTAGGTGGTCCATGCCGGGTGCCTCGGGCATCCCTGTTCCGAAAATGCGAACGTCTGCAGATAGATCGCAGCCAGAAAGAGCTAGCCTGGAAAGCTGTTGCTCAGCCTCATCTGCCCATGGCACTGCTCGCACAGAGGCACAGAGACTGGGGCTGCTTGCTTGTCTTGCCACGTCAAACTTCACGTGTAGCATTGGGGGTGCATGCCGGGCTTCTGCGGCAGCCCTGCTCCCAAAATTCGAACGTCTGCAGATAGATTGCAGCCAGAAAGAGCTAGCCTGGAAAGCTGTTGCTCAGCCTCATCTGCCCATGGCACTGCTCGCACAGAGGCACAGAGACTGGGGCTGCTTACTTGTCTTGTCTCCTCAGACTTCAAATGTAGCATTGTGGTTGCATGCCGGGCTCCTCCGGCAGCCCTGCTCCCAAAATTCGAACGTCTGCAGATAGCTCGCAGGCAGAAAGAGCTAGCCTGGTAAGGTGTTGCTCAGCCTCATCTGCCCATGGCACTGCTCGCACAGAGGCACAGAGACTGGGGCTGCTTGCTTGTCTTGCCACCTCAAACTTCAAACGTATCTTACGTGGTCCGTGCCGGGGGCCTCCGGCAGGGCTGCTCCGAAATTGCAAACGTCTGCAGATAGCTCGCAGGCAGAAAGATCTAGCCTGGAAAGGTGTTGCTCAGCCTCATCTGCCCATGGCACTGCTCGCACAGAGGCACAGAGACTGGGGCTGCTTGCTTGTCTTGCCCCCTCAAACTTCAAACGTAGCTTTTGGATCCGTGTCGGGCGTCTGCGGCAGCCCTGCTCCGAAAATGCGAACGTCTGCAGATTGCTCGCAGGCAGAAAGAGCTAGCCTGGAAAGCTGTTGCTCAGCCTCATCTCTCCATGGCACTGTTCGCAGAGAGGCACAGAGACTAGAGCTGCTTGCTTGTCTTGTCACCTCAAACTTCAAACGTATCTTAGGTGGTCCATGCTGGGTGCCTACGGCATCCCTGCTCCGAATATGCAAACGTCTGCAGATAGATTGCAGCCAGAAAGAGCTAGCTTGGAAAGCTGTTGCTCAGCCTCATCTGCCCATGGCACTGCTCGCACAGAGGCACAGAGACTGGGGCTGCTTGCTTGTCTTGCCCCCTCAAACTTCAAACGTATCTTAGGTGGTGCATGCCGGGTGCCTCCGGCATCCCTGCTCCGAAAATACAAACGTCTGCAGACAGCTCGCAGACAAGGAGAGATAGTCTGGAAAGCTGTTGCTCAGCCTCATCTGCTCGTGGCACTGCTCACAGAGAGGCACAGAGACTGGGGCTGCTTGCTTGTCTTGCCCCCTCAAACTTCAAATGTAGCTTAGACTCTCCTTGTCGGGCGCCTCCAGCAGCCCTGCTCCGAAAATGCGAACGTCTGCAGATAGTTCGCAGCCAGAAAGAGCTAGCCTGGAAAGCTGTTGCTCAGCCTCATCTGCCCATGGCACTGCTCGCACAGAGGCACAGAGACTGGGGCTGCTTGCTTGTCTTGTCCCCTCAAACTTCACATGTAGCATTGTGGTTGCATGCCGGGCTCCTCCAGCAGCCCTGCTCCCAAAATTCGAACGTCTGCAGATAGCTCGCAGGCAAAAAGAGCTAGCCTGGAAAGGTGTTGCTCAGACTCATCTGCCCATGGCACTGCTCGCACAGAGGCACAGAGACTGGGGCTGCTTGCTTGTCTTGCCCCCTCAAACTTCAAACGTAGTTTAGGTGGTCCGTGCCGGGGGCCTCCGGCAGGGCTGCTCCGAAATTGCAAACGTCTGCAGATAGCTCGCAGCCAGAAAGAGCTAGCCTGGAAAGCTGTTGCTCAGCCTCATCTGCCCATGGCACTGCTCGCACAGATGCACAGAGACTGGGGCTGCTTGCTTGTCTTGCCACCTCAAACTTCAAACGTAGATTAGGTGGTCCATGCCGGGTGCCTCGGGCATCCCTGTTCCGAAAATGCGAACGTCTGCAGATAGATCGCAGCCAGAAAGAGCTAGCCTGGAAAGCTGTTGCTCAGCCTCATCTGCCCATGGCACTGCTCGCACAGAGGCACAGAGACTGGGGCTGCTTGCTTGTCTTGCCACGTCAAACTTCACGTGTAGCATTGGGGGTGCATGCCGGGCTTCTCCGGCAGCCCTGCTCCCAAAATTCGAACGTCTGCAGATAGATTGCAGCCAGAAAGAGCTAGCCTGGAAAGCTGTTGCTCAGCCTCATCTGCCCATGGCACTGCTCGCACAGAGGCACAGAGACTGGGGCTGCTTACTTGTCTTGTCTCCTCAGACTTCAAATGTAGCATTGTGGTTGCATGCCGGGCTCCTCCGGCAGCCCTGCTCCCAAAATTCGAACGTCTGCAGATAGCTCGCAGGCAGAAAGAGCTAGCCTGGTAAGGTGTTGCTCAGCCTCATCTGCCCATGGCACTGCTCGCACAGAGGCACAGAGACTGGGGCTGCTTGCTTGTCTTGCCACCTCAAACTTCAAACGTATCTTACGTGGTCCGTGCCGGGGGCCTCCGGCAGGGCTGCTCCGAAATTGCAAACGTCTGCAGATAGCTCGCAGGCAGAAAGATCTAGCCTGGAAAGGTGTTGCTCAGCCTCATCTGCCCATGGCACTGCTCGCACAGAGGCACAGAGACTGGGGCTGCTTGCTTGTCTTGCCCCCTCAAACTTCAAACGTGTCTTTGGGATCCGTGTCGGGCGTCTGCGGCAGCCCTGCTACGAAAATGCGAACGTCTGCAGATAGCTCGCAGCCAGAAAGAGCTAGCCTTGAAAGCTGTTGCTCAGCCTCATCTGCCCATGGCACTGCTCGCACAGAGGCACAGAGACTGGGGCTGCTTGCTTGTCTTGCCCCCTCAAACTTCACATGTAGCATTGTGGTTGCATGCCGGGCTCCTCCAGCAGCCCTGCTCCCAAAATTCGAACGTCTGCAGATAGCTCGCAGGCAAAAAGAGCTAGCCTGGAAAGGTGTTGCTCAGACTCATCTGCCCATGGCACTGCTCGCACAGAGGCACAGAGACTGGGGCTGCTTGCTTGTCTTGCCCCCTCAAACTTCAAACGTAGTTTAGGTGGTCCGTGCCGGGGGCCTCCGGCAGGGCTGCTCCGAAATTGCAAACGTCTGCAGATAGCTCGCAGCCAGAAAGAGCTAGCCTGGAAAGCTGTTGCTCAGCCTCATCTGCCCATGGCACTGCTCGCACAGATGCACAGAGACTGGGGCTGCTTGCTTGTCTTGCCACCTCAAACTTCAAACGTAGATTAGGTGGTCCATGCCGGGTGCCTCGGGCATCCCTGTTCCGAAAATGCGAACGTCTGCAGATAGATCGCAGCCAGAAAGAGCTAGCCTGGAAAGCTGTTGCTCAGCCTCATCTGCCCATGGCACTGCTCGCACAGAGGCACAGAGACTGGGGCTGCTTGCTTGTCTTGCCACGTCAAACTTCACGTGTAGCATTGGGGGTGCATGCCGGGCTTCTCCGGCAGCCCTGCTCCCAAAATTCGAACGTCTGCAGATAGATTGCAGCCAGAAAGAGCTAGCCTGGAAAGCTGTTGCTCAGCCTCATCTGCCCATGGCACTGCTCGCACAGAGGCACAGAGACTGGGGCTGCTTACTTGTCTTGTCTCCTCAGACTTCAAATGTAGCATTGTGGTTGCATGCCGGGCTCCTCCAGCAGCCCTGCTCCCAAAATTCGAACGTCTGCAGATAGCTCGCAGGCAGAAAGAGCTAGCCTGGTAAGGTGTTGCTCAGCCTCATCTGCCCATGGCACTGCTCGCACAGAGGCACAGAGACTGGGGCTGCTTGCTTGTCTTGCCACCTCAAACTTCAAACGTATCTTACGTGGTCCGTGCCGGGGGCCTCCGGCAGGGCTGCTCCGAAATTGCAAACGTCTGCAGATAGCTCGCAGGCAGAAAGATCTAGCCTGGAAAGGTGTTGCTCAGCCTCATCTGCCCATGGCACTGCTCGCACAGAGGCACAGAGACTGGGGCTGCTTGCTTGTCTTGCCCCCTCAAACTTCAAACGTAGCTTTTGGATCCGTGTCGGGCGTCTGCGGCAGCCCTGCTCCGAAAATGCGAACGTCTGCAGATTGCTCGCAGGCAGAAAGAGCTAGCCTGGAAAGCTGTTCCTCAGCCTCATCTCTCCATGGCACTGTTCGCAGAGAGGCACAGAGACTAGAGCTGCTTGCTTGTCTTGTCACCTCAAACTTCAAACGTATCTTAGGTGGTCCATGCTGGGTGCCTACGGCATCCCTGCTCCGAATATGCAAACGTCTGCAGATAGATTGCAGCCAGAAAGAGCTAGCTTGGAAAGCTGTTGCTCAGCCTCATCTGCCCATGGCACTGCTCGCACAGAGGCACAGAGACTGGGGCTGCTTGCTTGTCTTGCCCCCTCAAACTTCAAACGTATCTTAGGTGGTGCATGCCGGGTGCCTCCGGCATCCCTGCTCCGAAAATACAAACGTCTGCAGACAGCTCGCAGACAAGGAGAGATAGTCTGGAAAGCTGTTGCTCAGCCTCATCTGCTCGTGGCACTGCTCACAGAGAGGCACAGAGACTGGGGCTGCTTGCTTGTCTTGCCCCCTCAAACTTCAAATGTAGCTTAGACTCTCCTTGTCGGGCGCCTCCAGCAGCCCTGCTCCGAAAATGCGAACGTCTGCAGATAGTTCGCAGCCAGAAAGAGCTAGCCTGGAAAGCTGTTGCTCAGCCTCATCTGCCCATGGCACTGCTCGCACAGAGGCACAGAGACTGGGGCTGCTTGCTTGTCTTGCCCCCTCAAACTTCACATGTAGCATTGTGGTTGCATGCCGGGCTCCTCCAGCAGCCCTGCTCCCAAAATTCGAACGTCTGCAGATAGCTCGCAGGCAAAAAGAGCTAGCCTGGAAAGGTGTTGCTCAGACTCATCTGCCCATGGCACTGCTCGCACAGAGGCACAGAGACTGGGGCTGCTTGCTTGTCTTGCCCCCTCAAACTTCAAACGTAGTTTAGGTGGTCCGTGCCGGGGGCCTCCGGCAGGGCTGCTCCGAAATTGCAAACGTCTGCAGATAGCTCGCAGCCAGAAAGAGCTAGCCTGGAAAGCTGTTGCTCAGCCTCATCTGCCCATGGCACTGCTCGCACAGAGGCACAGAGACTGGGGCTGCTTGCTTGTCTTGCCACGTCAAACTTCACGTGTAGCATTGGGGGTGCATGCCGGGCTTCTCCGGCAGCCCTGCTCCCAAAATTCGAACGTCTGCAGATAGATTGCAGCCAGAAAGAGCTAGCCTGGAAAGCTGTTGCTCAGCCTCATCTGCCCATGGCACTGCTCGCACAGAGGCACAGAGACTGGGGCTGCTTACTTGTCTTGTCTCCTCAGACTTCAAATGTAGCATTGTGGTTGCATGCCGGGCTCCTCCGGCAGCCCTGCTCCCAAAATTCGAACGTCTGCAGATAGCTCGCAGGCAGAAAGAGCTAGCCTGGTAAGGTGTTGCTCAGCCTCATCTGCCCATGGCACTGCTCGCACAGAGGCACAGAGACTGGGGCTGCTTGCTTGTCTTGCCCCCTCAAACTTCAAACGTACCTTAGGTGGTCCGTGCCGGGGGCCTCCGGCAGGGCTGCTCCGAAATTGCAAACGTCTGCAGATAGCTCGCAGGCAGAAAGATCTAGCCTGGAAAGGTGTTGCTCAGCCTCATCTGCCCATGGCACTGCTCGCACAGAGGCACAGAGACTGGGGCTGCTTGCTTGTCTTGCCCCCTCAAACTTCAAATGTAGCTTAGGTGGTCTATGCCGGGTGCCTCGGGCATCCCTGCTCCGAAAGTGCGAACGTCTGCAGATAGATCGCAGCCAGAAAGAGCTAACCTGGAAAGCTGTTGCTCAGCCTCATCTGCCCATGGCACTGCTCGCACAGAGGCACAGAGACTGGGGCTGCTTGCTTGTCTTGCCACCTCAAACTTCAAACGTATCTTACGTGGTCCGTGCCGGGGGCCTCCGGCAGGGCTGCTCCGAAATTGCAAACGTCTGCAGATAGCTCGCAGGCAGAAAGATCTAGCCTGGAAAGGTGTTGCTCAGCCTCATCTGCCCATGGCACTGCTCGCACAGAGGCACAGAGACTGGGGCTGCTTGCTTGTCTTGCCCCCTCAAACTTCAAACGTAGCTTTTGGATCCGTGTCGGGCGTCTGCGGCAGCCCTGCTCCGAAAATGCGAACGTCTGCAGATTGCTCGCAGGCAGAAAGAGCTAGCCTGGAAAGCTGTTCCTCAGCCTCATCTCTCCATGGCACTGTTCGCAGAGAGGCACAGAGACTAGAGCTGCTTGCTTGTCTTGTCACCTCAAACTTCAAACGTATCTTAGGTGGTCCATGCTGGGTGCCTACGGCATCCCTGCTCCGAATATGCAAACGTCTGCAGATAGATTGCAGCCAGAAAGAGCTAGCTTGGAAAGCTGTTGCTCAGCCTCATCTGCCCATGGCACTGCTCGCACAGAGGCACAGAGACTGGGGCTGCTTGCTTGTCTTGCCCCCTCAAACTTCAAACGTATCTTAGGTGGTGCATGCCGGGTGCCTCCGGCATCCCTGCTCCGAAAATACAAACGTCTGCAGACAGCTCGCAGACAAGGAGAGATAGTCTGGAAAGCTGTTGCTCAGCCTCATCTGCTCGTGGCACTGCTCACAGAGAGGCACAGAGACTGGGGCTGCTTGCTTGTCTTGCCCCCTCAAACTTCAAATGTAGCTTAGACTCTCCTTGTCGGGCGCCTCCAGCAGCCCTGCTCCGAAAATGCGAACGTCTGCAGATAGTTCGCAGCCAGAAAGAGCTAGCCTGGAAAGCTGTTGCTCAGCCTCATCTGCCCATGGCACTGCTCGCACAGAGGCACAGAGACTGGGGCTGCTTGCTTGTCTTGCCCCCTCAAACTTCACATGTAGCATTGTGGTTGCATGCCGGGCTCCTCCAGCAGCCCTGCTCCCAAAATTCGAACGTCTGCAGATAGCTCGCAGGCAAAAAGAGCTAGCCTGGAAAGGTGTTGCTCAGACTCATCTGCCCATGGCACTGCTCGCACAGAGGCACAGAGACTGGGGCTGCTTGCTTGTCTTGCCCCCTCAAACTTCAAACGTAGTTTAGGTGGTCCGTGCCGGGGGCCTCCGGCAGGGCTGCTCCGAAATTGCAAACGTCTGCAGATAGCTCGCAGCCAGAAAGAGCTAGCCTGGAAAGCTGTTGCTCAGCCTCATCTGCCCATGGCACTGCTCGCACAGAGGCACAGAGACTGGGGCTGCTTGCTTGTCTTGCCACGTCAAACTTCACGTGTAGCATTGGGGGTGCATGCCGGGCTTCTCCGGCAGCCCTGCTCCCAAAATTCGAACGTCTGCAGATAGATTGCAGCCAGAAAGAGCTAGCCTGGAAAGCTGTTGCTCAGCCTCATCTGCCCATGGCACTGCTCGCACAGAGGCACAGAGACTGGGGCTGCTTACTTGTCTTGTCTCCTCAGACTTCAAATGTAGCATTGTGGTTGCATGCCGGGCTCCTCCGGCAGCCCTGCTCCCAAAATTCGAACGTCTGCAGATAGCTCGCAGGCAGAAAGAGCTAGCCTGGTAAGGTGTTGCTCAGCCTCATCTGCCCATGGCACTGCTCGCACAGAGGCACAGAGACTGGGGCTGCTTGCTTGTCTTGCCCCCTCAAACTTCAAACGTACCTTAGGTGGTCCGTGCCGGGGGCCTCCGGCAGGGCTGCTCCGAAATTGCAAACGTCTGCAGATAGCTCGCAGGCAGAAAGATCTAGCCTGGAAAGGTGTTGCTCAGCCTCATCTGCCCATGGCACTGCTCGCACAGAGGCACAGAGACTGGGGCTGCTTGCTTGTCTTGCCCCCTCAAACTTCAAATGTAGCTTAGGTGGTCTATGCCGGGTGCCTCGGGCATCCCTGCTCCGAAAGTGCGAACGTCTGCAGATAGATCGCAGCCAGAAAGAGCTAACCTGGAAAGCTGTTGCTCAGCCTCATCTGCCCATGGCACTGCTCGCACAGAGGCACAGAGACTGGGGCTGCTTGCTTGTCTTGCCACCTCAAACTTCAAATGTAGCTTAGGTGGTCCACGCCGGGCTTCTCTGGCAGCCCTGCTCCCAAAATTCGAACGTCTGCAGATAGATCGCAGCCAGAAAGAGCTAGCCTGGAAAGCTGTTGCTCAGCCTCATCTCTCCATGGCACTGTTCGCAGAGAGGCACAGAGACTAGAGCTGCTTGCTTGTCTTGTCACCTCAAACTTCAAACGTATCTTAGGTGGTCCATGCTGGGTGCCTACGGCATCCCTGCTCCGAATATGCAAACGTCTGCAGATAGATTGCAGCCAGAAAGAGCTAGCTTGGAAAGCTGTTGCTCAGCCTCATCTGCCCATGGCACTGCTCGCACAGAGGCACAGAGACTGGGGCTGCTTGCTTGTCTTGCCCCCTCAAACTTCAAACGTATCTTAGGTGGTGCATGCCGGGTGCCTCCGGCATCCCTGCTCCGAAAATACAAACGTCTGCAGACAGCTCGCAGACAAGGAGAGATAGTCTGGAAAGCTGTTGCTCAGCCTCATCTGCTCGTGGCACTGCTCACAGAGAGGCACAGAGACTGGGGCTGCTTGCTTGTCTTGCCCCCTCAAACTTCAAATGTAGCTTAGACTCTCCTTGTCGGGCGCCTCCAGCAGCCCTGCTCCGAAAATGCGAACGTCTGCAGATAGTTCGCAGCCAGAAAGAGCTAGCCTGGAAAGCTGTTGCTCAGCCTCATCTGCCCATGGCACTACTCGCACAGAGGCACAGAGACTGGGGCTGCTTGCTTGTCTTGCCCCCTCAAACTTCACATGTAGCATTGTGGTTGCATGCCGGGCTCCTCCAGCAGCCCTGCTCCCAAAATTCGAACGTCTGCAGATAGCTCGCAGGCAAAAAGAGCTAGCCTGGAAAGGTGTTGCTCAGACTCATCTGCCCATGGCACTGCTCGCACAGAGGCACAGAGACTGGGGCTGCTTGCTTGTCTTGCCCCCTCAAACTTCAAACGTAGTTTAGGTGGTCCGTGCCGGGGGCCTCCGGCAGGGCTGCTCCGAAATTGCAAACGTCTGCAGATAGCTCGCAGCCAGAAAGAGCTAGCCTGGAAAGCTGTTGCTCAGCCTCATCTGCCCATGGCACTGCTCGCACAGATGCACAGAGACTGGGGCTGCTTGCTTGTCTTGCCACCTCAAACTTCAAACGTAGATTAGGTGGTCCATGCCGGGTGCCTCGGGCATCCCTGTTCCGAAAATGCGAACGTCTGCAGATAGATCGCAGCCAGAAAGAGCTAGCCTGGAAAGCTGTTGCTCAGCCTCATCTGCCCATGGCACTGCTCGCACAGAGGCACAGAGCCTGGGGCTGCTTGCTTGTCTTGCCACGTCAAACTTCACGTGTAGCATTGGGGGTGCATGCCGGGCTTCTCCGGCAGCCCTGCTCCCAAAATTCGAACGTCTGCAGATAGATTGCAGCCAGAAAGAGCTAGCCTGGAAAGCTGTTGCTCAGCCTCATCTGCCCATGGCACTGCTCGCACAGAGGCACAGAGACTGGGGCTGCTTGCTTGTCTTGCCCCCTCAAACTTCAAACGTACCTTAGGTGGTCCGTGCCGGGGGCCTCCGGCAGGGCTGCTCCGAAATTGCAAACGTCTGCAGATAGCTCGCAGGCAGAAAGATCTAGCCTGGAAAGGTGTTGCTCAGCCTCATCTGCCCATGGCACTGCTCGCACAGAGGCACAGAGACTGGGGCTGCTTGCTTGTCTTGCCCCCTCAAACTTCAAATGTAGCTTAGGTGGTCTATGCCGGGTGCCTCGGGCATCCCTGCTCCGAAAGTGCGAACGTCTGCAGATAGATCGCAGCCAGAAAGAGCTAACCTGGAAAGCTGTTGCTCAGCCTCATCTGCCCATGGCACTGCTCGCACAGAGGCACAGAGACTGGGGCTGCTTGCTTGTCTTGCCACCTCAAACTTCAAATGTAGCTTAGGTGGTCCACGCCGGGCTTCTCTGGCAGCCCTGCTCCCAAAATTCGAACGTCTGCAGATAGATCGCAGCCAGAAAGAGCTAGCCTGGAAAGCTGTTGCTCAGCCTCATCTGCCCCAGGCACTGCTCGCACAGAGGCACAGAGACTGGGGCTGCTTGCTTGTCTTGCCACGTCAAACTTCAAACGTATCTTAGGTGGTCCATGCTGGGTGCCTCCGGCAGGGCTGCTCCGAAAATGCAAACGCCTGCAGATAGCTCGCAGCCAGAAAGAGCTAGCCTGGAAAGCTGTTGCTCAGCCTCATCTGCCCATGGCACTGCTCGCACAGAGGCACAGAGACTGGGGCTGCTTGCTTGTCTTGCCCCCTCAAACTTCAAATGTAGCTTAGGTGGTTGCATGCCGGGCTCCTCCGGCAGCCCTGCTCCCAGAATTCGAACGTCTGCAGATAGCTTGCAGGCAGAAAGAGCTAGCCTGGAAAGGTGTTGGTCAGCCTCATCTGCCCATGGCACTGCTCGCACAGAGGCACAGAGAGTGGGGCTGCTTCCTTGTCTTGCCCCCTCAAACTTCAAACGTAGCTTAGGTGGTCCGTGCCGGGGGCTTCCGGCAGGGCTGCTCCAAAAATGCAAACGTCTGCAGATAGTTTGCAGCCAGAAAGAGCTAGCCTGGAAAGCTGTTGCTCAGCCTCATCTGCCCATGGCACTGCTCGCACAGAGGCACAGAGACTGGGGCTGCTTGCTTGTCTTGCCCCCTCAAACTTCAAACGTAGCTTAGGCTGCCCGTGCCGGGCGCCTCTGGCAGCCCTGCTCCGAAAATGCAAACGTCTGCAGATAGCTCGTAGCCAGAAAGTGCTAGCCTGGAAAGCTGTTGCTCAGCCTCATCTGCCCATGGCACTGCTCGCACAGAGGCACAGAGACTGGGGCTGCTTGCCTGTCTTGTCACCTCAAACTTCAAATGTATCACTGTGGTTACATGCTGGGCTCCTCGGGCATCCCTGCTCCGAAAATGCGAACGTCTGCAGATAGCTCGCAGCCAGAAAGAGCTAGCCTGGAAATCTGTTGCTCAGCCTAATCTGCCCATGGCACTGCTCGCACAGAGACTGGGACTGCATGATTGTCTTGCCCCCTCAAACTTCAAATGTGGCTTTGTGGGTCTGTGCAGGGGACCACCGGCAGCCCTTCTTCGAAAATGCGAATGTCTGCAGATAGCTCACAGCTCACAGAGGCACAGAGACTGGGGCTGCTTGCTTGTCTTGGGTAGTTAAGGCTTGGCGGTCTGAAGATGTTGCGCTGCACGGAAAGGTAGTGTCCCCCCCCCGTCCTAATAGCCAATAGCGTTTAACCCGTGAAGTAAGCAGACGGAAATGATGCTGTAAACCTAGGCTATATAACGCTGTGTTATTTATCAATAAACGCCATTTGCCGTCCACCACATTGGTGTCTGCGTGCTGATGACCCGAGCGGCCGAGGGGTGGGTCGCCGAGTCGTCCCTGTACCAAGTCGCCACGCCACGCCAACGAAGGCGACAAGTGGTGCCGAAACCCGGGAAAGACTCGCCTGGAATCGGGTGAACGGCGGCCAGAGCGGCAGGACCAGCCCGGCGGGGAGGACGCTCCCGGACTAGCAAGGAGGATGGAATCCCTCGTGAAGGTCGTATCGCAATTACATAAGCATTGGGGGATTGATTGTAAGCCCAAAGATTTTACGCTCGCAGTTGCGAGACTTTTGCATATTGGGGTCATTGACCAGCCGGTGGATATTTTCCACCCTGAGGTGTGGGATTAGTGCACTAAAGCGTCAGCCGAGGAGATGATGTCCTCGGGTTGTGGGAAAAATCTTAAGTCGTGGGGGAAAGTCGTACAGGCCCTGCAGAAAGCTAGACAAGAGCAGGAGACCTGGAAGGCGGCAGGGAGCTGTTTGTTTGCTACCCCAAAATTGGGAATCGGGGCAGCCACACAGACTTTGCACCCCCCAGACGATAACGGCTCTGCTGAGCCTAAAGATCAGCAAGAGGGCGACACGTCCCCTCTACTCCCAGACCCCGACCTGCTTACGGAGGGAGAGAAACAGGCTAAATCCTTCTGGGGCGGGTTAGCCGAGGAGGCTAGGAGCGCCGCGGAAAAAACAGGGTCTGAGTAAGTCTGGGCTACACCACCGCCCTATGTGCCCCAAGATGGCGCCGAGCCCAAAGGGGAAAGGCGGGATGAAAATTCCTTTGGTGATAACAGGGAGGAAGCGCTAAAGTTATCAAGCGCACAAGTTATCAAGCGGGAGGTGGAAGAGAACAGGGGGGCGAGCGGGGGGCAGAGAGCCAACCAGAGCGTGCATTTCAAAAGGTGCTCCTGTGGGGTGGGCACCCCGCCGAGCGGAGGGCGGGGCGGGCCCAGGGGGGAGGAGCGGCCCGCCCATAGGGGAGGGGGCCGGAGCTCGGCAAAAAGGTACTGGAGACCGGAAGTAACCAGTCAGTCGAGTTCCGACTCCGATTCAAACACCAGCGGGGACGAGTGGCTCACAACTGATTTAAACGTAGTAGAGGAGGAAACAGAGATAAATAAAGTCAAGAGCCAAAATATCCCCATCCAAATTAAAGAGAAGCCACGAGGGGGAGAAATCCCTCTCACGGACTGGAGGAGAACAAAGATTGCGTGCGCCGACTGGGCCCCATCGGCCGCGCTAGCGTTCCCGGTCCGGGTGACGGACGGGGGACAGAGGGTCCGCACACCGATAAACCCTAAGGACATACAAGCGATTGTTAAGGCAATCGCAGATAAAGGCCTTAATTCTGCCATGGTCTCCACCCTTATAGATGGTATATTCGGGGGAGAAGATATGCTCCCGTTCGATATAAAACAAACTTGTAGATTGATCTTTGATGGGGCAGGGATGATCGTTTTTAAACAAGAATGGGAGGACAACTGTACGAAGCAACTGGCCCAAGTAACTGGGGCAGACCATCCACTGCATGGCTCCAGCCTGCAGCGGTTAATGGGCACAGATCCCACAATGATTACTCCCCAGGCGCAAGCCCAAGCCCTGCGGGCCCATGAAGTTATGGCAACTACTCGTGCGGCCAGAGAAGCTATTCACACAACCTCTAGAGTCATTACCAAACCATCGCCATGGTCCACAATAAAGCAAAGTGAAAGTGAGAGCTTCACAAAATTCGTGGATCGTCTCCAAGCAGCGGTCGATTCTTCGGCCTTGCCTGCAGAGGCAAAAGGCCCAGTCATAGTGGAATGTTTACGTCAGCAGTGTAATTCGACAACCAAAGAAATCCTGCGATCACTGCCAGCGGGATCCAGCATCGCGGACATGATTAAGCATGTCGCGAAGGAAGAACATCTAACCCCCATCCAGGTGGCCGTTCGCTCCATAATGGCTAATGTAATGACATGTTTTAAATGTGGCCAGGCAGGCCACGTCGTAGCAAACTGTCCTCAGTTGAGGGGCCTGCGCCAAAATCGATCCAAAGGACCATGTTGGGCCTGCGGAAAGAAAGGGCATTTCGCCAAAGAATGCAAATCTATAAAACAGGGAAACGGAAGGGGGAGAGGGCACTCGGGCCATCCACAGCCCTCTCCCACATGGGACATCAGGCGGCCCACTTATGCCAACCCCAAGTGGGGCGAGGCGCTTCCGAACCCACTACCCCCTCGGGAAGCTACCAATTTTATGGCTCAGCCGACAATCCAGCCGAACCTGTCCTCACCTCAGGGACAGCAAGGATCACCCCTTGGGGGCGAGACCCCAGGGTGGTCCTGGCAGTAAAGTGTGATCACCCGCCAGTAGTGTGGGGTATCTGTTCCCTCTATGACATCCCAAATAGCACCATCATCAGCGTCCCTTTTTTAATCGACACCGGAGCAGATGTTACTGTTATCCCTGAGACAAACTGGCCCCCACATTGGAAATTGGAAGATGCCCCCATGGTAGGAGGAGTCAGGGGATTAACCCGAGCTCGGAAGAGTGCCCAATTGGTAGCAATCACACTCCACACTGAAAAAGGACCGGAGAAAACCATTACCCTTTTTCCATATGTTATGACAGGAGTCCCACCCCTGCTGGGAAGGGACGCTCTAGCCCTATTAAAAGCCAGGGTGACAAATTTATTGTAAGGGCCACTGCCGCACACCCATCTCCACCAATTAAACTGACGTGGAAATCATCCGACCCAGTGTGGGTCGAGCAGTGGCCCCTGTCGAAGCCTCGAATGGATGCCCTTCTCGAGCTAGTTGACCGCGAGCTACAACGAGGTCACATAGAGCCTTCCACTAGCCCATGGAACACCCCAGTTTTTGTAATACCCAAACGAACCGGCGAAGGGTTTCGCCTCCTCCACGACCTACGTGAGGTAAACAAGAAAATTCAGCCAATGGGTCCTGTCCAAACGTTTTTACCCATGAACTCTATGGTACCGGAAGGACAACCTTGTGCTGTCCTTGATATTAAAGACTGTTTTTTCTCGATACCTCTGCATGAGGAAGACAAGGAGCGGTTTGCTTTTTCTGTTGTGTTTCCAAACAGCCAACGCCCTAACTTACGTTTCCAGTGGAAAGTGCTGCCTCAAGGAATGATCAACTCGCCTACCATCTGCCAGATTGCGGTGGACCGGGCGTTAACACCAGTCCGACACAGCAATCCGACCGCGACCATCATTCAGTACATGGACGATATCTTAATCGCCGCACCATCGGGAAGCCACGTGGACCACCTAGTGTCAACAGTCTCAGAAACTCTGAAAACGAATGGGTTCGAAATCGCGAGTGCAAAAATTAAAAGAGGACCATGCGTAAGCTTTTTAGCAGTAGGGATCACGAGTTCCTATGTGACCCCCCCCCCAAATAAAAATCCGTCGCCACATCAAAACACTCCATGATATGCAGCAATTAGTAGGGTCCTTACAATGGCTCCGCAACATTGTACTGGTCCCTCCTGAGATCATGACTCCCCTGTACGATCTCTTAAAGGGAAAGAACCCATGGGAGCAAAAAATCCTAACAATGGAAGCAGCAAACTCTCTCGACTTTATCGAGCAACAGGTATCATCAAGTACGCTTGCCAGATGGAATCCAAATCTGCCACTTGATTTATATGTACACTTTACAAAAGGCGGGGGAATGGGAGCACTAGCACAAGGTCCTCCTGAAAAAGCTCAACCAATACAATGGGTGGTTCTGGGAAAACCATCATGCGCATTCTCTTCAGGAGTTGAATGCCTTGGTAATCTCATCATGAAAGGCAGAAAACTCGCCCTGAGACACCTAGGCATCGAACCCGCCAGGATATACCTACCCTTCCGCAAACAACTCCCTGCGCAATCAGTAGCAATGTCAGAGTATCTAGCCATAGCTCTCGTCGGATTTGGCGGAGAAGTCCGTTATGCTACAAAACCTCCCTGGACTCAAATGATGGCAATTGTCAACATCGACCTCCCGCAAAAGATCATAGATCGGCCCCAGCAAGGACCAACAGTATTCACAGATGCGTCCTCAACAACTTCAACAGCGGCGGCGGTATGGCAATCGGGAGAAGAATGGCACTGCATTAAAATGACCGATCGTGCGCTCTCAGCCCAGCAATTAGAAGCTGCAGCCGTAGTATTAGCGTGTGGACTGTTCCCAACAGAACACCTCAACATAGTAACAGATTCGATGTTCGTGGCCAAACTTTGTTTAGCCATGTCGGGACCAGGCGTGTCAACATCCACAACAGCTATAATGCTAGAAGAAGCACTTTTCTCCCGAAAAGGCACCATATAAGTTATTCACGTTAACAGCCACAGCCCAATTAAAGGCTTTTTCCAAATCGGTAACGACAAGGCAGACACCGCTGCAAAAGGCTTGTGGACGCTGAGAGATGCCCGTCAACTACACGAGTCTCTCCACATCGGAGCTAAAGCGCTAGCGAAAAAATGCGGGATCTCAGTCACCGACGCGAAACACATAGTAGCCACGTGTCCCTACTGTCAGAGAACACCGCTGTGGTCCAGCGGAGTCCACCCCAGAGGTCTCAAGGCCTCCGAAGTGTGGCAGACAGATTTTACGCTCTGTCAGTTGCTGAAACCTCGAGCGTGGCTAGCAGTAACTGTAGATACATACAGCGGAGTGATCGTAGCCACACAGCACCTTAAAACCAATTCCAAAGCAACCATCCAACATTGGTTGACAGCCATGGCATGGCTCAGCATCCCCAATCATATCAAAACAGACAACGGTCCAAATTTCATCTCTAAATCAGTTCAGACATTTGTTTCGAAATGGGATATCACCCTAACACACGGTATTCCGTATAATAGTACAGGACAAGCTATAGTCGAACGAGCGAACCAGACTCTGAAATCTAAATTAGAAGTGTTAGCAAAAACAGAAGGTTTTGCTAATACCATTCCCCAGGGAGACCAAGCACGCCTGTTAGCGACTGCTCTTTTAGCACTAAATCAATTCCCCAGGGGGGAAAAGGTAAATAGTCCCACCCAAAAACATTGGGCCACTCGAGCACTGGAAGAAGGCTCGTTGGTTATAATTAGAAATGAGCTGGGAGAATGGGAACAAGGGTGGAGGCTAGTTCTTACAGGGCGAGGGTATGCCGCTGTTAAAAAAGATGGGAAAGTTAAGTGGTGTCCGCTTAAGTCCATTAAACCAGACCTCCAGAATAAAACTAATGAAAACTGTGAGTTTTTGTCCACAGGACCGGATCATCGGACACCCCCGTAACCCGTACACCCCGGTGACAAGAGAAGACGACAAGTCGGCAAACGTCCTGTCCGAGCCTGAAACCTCCTCACGGACAGAATCCAGACAACGGCAGAATAGCGTCCGCAAAGGGGGGCTACGATGCCTTTGTGTGATCCTAATCTTGGAGCTTGTCACTATAGGACAGGCAGAATCAAGTTACCATCACCATCAGCCATATAGGTGGGTCCTACGGAACCTTGTAAATGGTCGAGTAGTAAGGGAAGTCATAACAGCAGGACCTCCTAGATTTGCTGCCCACCTGTGTGAATTAGCACCCATACAGCCCTGCCTA
Source organism: Opisthocomus hoazin (assembly GCF_030867145.1). Taxonomy (NCBI): domain Eukaryota; kingdom Metazoa; phylum Chordata; class Aves; order Opisthocomiformes; family Opisthocomidae; genus Opisthocomus; species Opisthocomus hoazin. Next base: position 7,019,401 of record NC_134453.1, on the reverse strand, counting down.
AACCAGCGGCCCTATTACTTATGTCCACAATCTAACCCAGGAAAGGGATATTGTAATTCTCCTAATCAATATTATTGCGCATATTGGGACTGTGTCACTATCGCTTCCGCTTGGACACCCCCAATCCCAGACAAATATTTAACGACAACATGGGGACCACTAGGTTGCAAACATCCACGACTCGATTGGTCTGGAGGATCTGTAGGGTACAGTAATTGTGACGCTATAATCCTCCAAGTAATTCATCCAGAAGACTCAAGATGGGTAACGGGAAGAACTTGGGGAATTAGGTATTGGGAACCAGGACAAGATCGAGGTGGATTGATATATATAAGGAAGGAGGAAATAATAAAAACCCCTCCTCATGGAGTTGGCCCCAATCCAATTGTTAGTGGACCACGGATAACTGCTAGCCCCCTGGAGACCACCCAAAGTGATGTAATATCCTCCCTCGATGGGACGAGGGAACCCCCCTTATGGAAACTAATGCGAGCCACCTATGACACCTTGAACCAAACCAACCCTAACCTAACTGCACACTGTTGGTTGTGCTATGATGTGAAACCCCCTTTTTATGAGGCTATAGGGGTAAACACAACATATAGCCTAGACACCCGATCCGTACCACTTCAGTGTTCTTGGGGAGAGAAGAAAAGGAGGATAACCATGCAATATGTTTCTGGATCTGGGACCTGTATAGGCAATGTGTGGGGACAAAAACGGAAGCTCTGTAGTTCTGTCTCGTCCACAGTGGGAAAAACCAAAGAAAAATGGGTTATTCCCTCTGAAGGAGCTCAATGGATCTGTTCCAAAACAGGCCTTACTCCATTCATATCTCTGGCAGTGTTTAATCCCATGGTTAACCACCTTGCTATCCACCTTGATAGGACCAATCGCGATGATTGTAATAGCACTAATTTTTGGACCCTGTATACTGAGTGGAATCGTGTCGTTCGTCAAAAGTCGACTGGAGAAAGTTAACATTATGTTCGTAGAACACCGTAGGCTGCTTTAAAAACATACCTACCCAGTGTTATCCTAAAATTTACCTCAACTTTTACCTGTTTACTGTGCCTTATACTTTTTCAGGTTTATAGCATATACTTTTTAAAACTATAAATATAATGTAAGATATAGAATAAATATAAAATAAGAATATCGATAGAATTTTTAAGACTTTAAGATTATATTTTAAAATTATATTATATATATTTTAAGATTATATTTTAGCTAATTTACAAATGCATTTGTTCAAGGCGCCTTATATTTGTTACCGTAAGATCTTAATATTTATATTTTTAAGTTATAGTTAAGATTAATTAAGTTTAAGTCTTAATAATATTAATATTAAGTTTAAGTCTTAAGTTAAATACTAAGTTAAGTTAAGTATTACAACTTTATATTTCATATTAGCCTATTTAGTTAAGCATAAGGAGGGGGGAAATGTGGGTAGTTAAGGCTTGGCGGTCTGAAGATGTCGCGCTGTACGGAAAGGTAGTGTACCCCCCCCGTCCTAATAGCCAATAGCGTTTAACCCGTGAAGTAAGCAGACGGAAGTGATGCTGTAAACCTAGGCTATATAACGCTGTGTTATTTATCAATAAACGCCATTTGCCGTCCACCACATTGGTGTCTGCGTGCTGATGACCCGAGCGGCCGAGGGGTGGGTCGCCGAGCCGTCCCTGAACCAGGTCGCCACGCCAACGAAGGCGACATCCAACTTCAAACGTAGCTTTGGCGGTGCATGCAGGGGGCCTGCGGGAGCCCTGCTCCCAGAATGAGAACGTCTGCAGGTAGCTCGCAGCCAGAAAGAGCTAGCCTGGAAAGTTGTTGCTCAGCCTCATCTGCCCATGGCACTGCTCACACAGGTGCACAGAGACCGGGGTATCATGCTTCCCTTGCCACCTCAAACTTCAAACGTAGCCTAGGGAGTCTTTTCTGGGTGCCCGCCGCACCGTTGTCCCGAATATACGAGAGTCTCAGAATATCTCTTATCAAGAAGGGGCTAGCCTGGAAAGCTGTTGCTCAGCCTCATCTGCCCATGGCACTGCTTGCACAGATTCACAGAGACTGGGGCTGCTTGCTTGCCTTGCCACCTCAAACTTCAAACGTAGCCTAGGGGGTCCTTTCCGGGCGCCTCCCACAGCCCTGACCTGAATATGCAAACGTCTCAGGATAGCTCTTAACGAGAAGAGGCTAGCCTGGAAAGCTGTTGCTGAGCCTCATCTGCTCATGGCATTGCTTGCACAGATGCACAGAGTCTGGGGCTGCTTGCTTGCCTTGCCCCCTCAAACTTCAAACATAGCCCAGGGGTTCCTACAGAGTGCCTCTAGCAGCCCTGCACCGAAAATGCGAACGTCTCCAGATAGCTTGCACCCAGAAGGGACTAGCCTGGAAAGCTGTTGCTCAGCCTCATCTGCCCATGGCACTGCTCGCACAGGCGCACAGAGACTGGGGCTGCTTGCTTGCCTTGCCACCTCAAACTTCAAACGTACCCTAGGGGGTCCTTGCCATGCTCCTTCCGCAGCCATGACCCGAATATGCAAACATCTCAGGATATCACTTACCAGGTATTGGCTAGCCTGGAAAGCTGTTGCTCAGCCTCATCCACCCATGGCACTGCTCGCACAAGCGCACAGAGACTGGGTCTGCTTGCTTGCCTTTCCACCTCAAACTTCAAACATAGCCCGGGACTCCGTGCTTTGTGCCTCCAGCAGCCGTGCTCAGAAAATGCGAACGTCTCCAGATAGCTCGCATCCAGAATTGTCTAGTGTTGGCGTGGTTTACGGATCCTTTGTAACGGTGTGACCCCAATATGAGTATGATCGTTCAATCTTTAGTAGTCAGCAAAACAAGGTTTATATAGCAAAACTATTACAGCATCTGAATGGTTAAAACCCCAACCCATATATAGGCAATACTACTGCAACACGTTGTGATTGGTGCAGAGCTGCATCTCGAAGTGAAAACAGTACTGTGGCAGGAAACAACAACGTGGCAGGAAGGAAGTGACAGTGTGGCAGGAAACAGTGTCGTTCCCCCTGCTCCAGTGTCCCGAGCTCGTCGCTCTGCCTTCGCAGCAGGGTTCCGTTTCAGCCGCTCCCAAGGCTCACTTCCGGATCTGAACCTGGGTTGCTCAGCGCACCAAGCTATGTCCCCTCTCGTCCAGCCAGGACTCCACAATTCCCCCTTTGCCGTGATTGAGAGACGGGACACCTGCTTGATACAAGCAGAATGTTCGTTTTATTGTCCTTACACACATACATTTATACAGATCAAAAGGCAGCGTGTTTTAAACTGATTGGTTAAGTTTCAAACTAGGCACCTATTGATTGGTTAACACAGTTGCTAACACAGACACATTCTTTTCCTAAGCTTATCTAAACTAAGGCCATGCAGACACATTCTTTTCTTATCTTATCTAAGGCCCTGCTTCCTCCTTCAGGATGGCTCGGCACTATCTCCCTTCTTCCCAGGGTTTATGGCCCACAAGTTCCAGCACATCCTTCCTTATCAATTGCACCGCGCTGCGGGCCCTGCTGAGGCCCACATCTCCCCCTTCCTGTTGTACAATAAGAATTCCTTTTACTGAGCGTGTTATTAGTTTTTGCAAACACTGCAACAGGCATGGAAGAAGTAATAGCAACAAAATAAAAACTATTAAAACATAAACTGCTATTTTTACTAGGCTTCTTAACCATCCAGACAGACCCCATCTTCCAAAATTTTATCTAGCCAATCCCACTTGTCGTCCTGACGGAGTTTGGAGACTCCGTCCTTAAGCTTTTGGATGCTGGCATGGATTGACTCAGAGTGATCAGAAAGATTCATACAACACATGCCCTCAAAGTCCTCACAGCCATGGCCCTGTGCTAAAAGCAAAAAATCTATGGCAGCTCTATTTTGTATTGTTGCATGGCGAACGCTATCTACATCTAATAAAAGACCCGACAATGCACTGCTAGTAGCATTCGTTTGTTTAGCAAGCCAGCAGCCAAGCTTATCTAATGTTGCCAATGCTTTTCCAGCGGCAGCTCCAGGTAAAAAGAGAGAGGCGGCAAAACGCTGACTAAAGGACCAGAATTCTACATTATCATCACACTCAGGGGTGTAGGCATGAACACTACGTTTTGCCCTATGGAAGAGGCGGTATTGCAAAATCATAGATGTGTTAGGGGTCAATACTGACAAGCGCCCAAGACTACACGGACCTCCTTTTATATGCGAGGGGATACCGGGCCATGCTCTGTCTCCACAAATAAAAAATATCCCTGGAGGCAACAAGAGGGGAGCATTAGTAGACTTAGACAAATTCGTTGCTGTATAATTGCACCAAACAGTGTTATTTTTGAAGATAGGGTGAGCAGGCGAAACATCCCATGCCTTAGATTGATTCTTTCCCGTGTAGTTAAACTTGACACAAAAGTCCATCTTTACAGACCCCAACAGCTCAATTTCTTGTGGCTCCAGAGTAGCAAGTGGAAGCTGGGGGGTCCACATGTCCCAACAGTCTGTTACATTTCGAGACACGTTTTTAGATGGGAAGATATGCTGAAGATCCCTGGGAATCCGCCAGTCGTTTAATGGCAAGCCCACAAGACAGGTATCTGATGACACTGCAGTCATCAGAGTACTTGCGTTTGCTGTAATTTTTTCAGTGTTCCCTGTGTAATAGGATCAACCAGAGTGGATCTCTTCTGCTTCCACGTCAGAGGTTGCTCCCTGAGAGTGAGCGTGGTCACCTCTGGCATCGGATTCTGTGTTACGTTCTTTCAGCTCATGATATAGCTTCACATATTTTGCAGGTAACCATCGAGGGCCTGTTGAAAGAACAACACACGCATACCCTCTTCCCCACATTATTAGTTCTACAGGACTTGTCCATTGCGATTCCCCAAATTCTTTATACCATACTTTTGGTCGAACCACAAATGGAGGGACCATCCCGAATTGACGGTCAGCTGCTGTTGTAAATAATTGATCATCAGAACGATTTTAAAAATTAAGTACATTAACTGTTCCTGTGGGGTAACACTGCCCATAGGATTCCCCCTTTTTTGTTTATTTAGCATAGCTTTGAGGGTCCCGTGGACACTTTCGACAATGGCTTGTGCAGTAGAAGAATGCTGTATACCTGTAACATGTTGTATACTCCAGTCCTGTAGGAAAACAGAAATTGTCCGTGAAACGTTCCTTTTCTCCCGTATGTGCCGTGGCTACCAGAAATCCTGAGAAAGTATCCACATTAACATGTACACAATGCAGTCGACCAAATGTTGATATATGTGTAATATCACTTTGCCACAACTCATCAGCTCATAAACCACGAGGGTTCACTCCTGCACACGATGGTACGGGTGTAATACATTGACAGTCAGGGCATGCATGAACATTTGTTGTGGCTTGCCCCTGGGGCAAAGCAAATTGTTTATGCAAGGAAGAGGCATTTTGATGAAAGAAGTCATGAGATAATCGGGCTTGCTTGAAACTGTGTGGCAGTACTGCTGCCATTGTCAATTTATCTGCTACAACTTTTTCTTCAGTTATTGGTTTTAGTAGAGTAGTATGTAACTATATATGCATTATAAAATATACACGTACGCGATTTTCTAATTTCAATAGCAATTGCGTCTGCAATGCGTTGAACAATATTCACAACATATGCAGAATCTGTGACAACATTGAGTGGTTCAGTCGAAAACAATTCAAAGACGTGCAAGGCCGCTGATAGCTTAAAAATTTGTGTGGATCCTTCAACGACTAAAATAGATGATTGCTAATCGGATGAATTTGTTTGTTTCCGAAACACTGTTCGTGCTCCTTTAATAGGAACAGAAACACATCGGTTTTTTGGCTGCAATGAAATTTGAGAGAGGGAATGTAACAGCTTATGTTGTGGAAGGGTATAATGTATGTTATTTAAATAATCAGCTAGAGCGACTTGCAGAGATAAGGATTCACTGTTTAATACCATAAAGTCATCTTTAGCCAGCAGCAGGCAAATAGTATCAACTTGCTGACAGTGATTCCAACCTTGTGCTGTTAAGGACACTATGATGTGTACCTTTGAGGTCAATGTTTTCATGGGCGTATGAGACAAAAAGATTCATTCCAGAGTCTTCAACTTCTGCGTGTTAACACACCACTGATCGAAAAGAGGATAAGGCTGTAAAACAAAACCTTCATAAATGATATACAAATTTGTTGGCAATTGGACATTAATTCTGAAGGTAAAGGCAATTGCAATTCTATCTGAAATCTTTTGTAAAACAGTTTTTGCTTTTGTCATTGTCCTTCGGGAAAATAATAAATCTGAGTCCCTTTTAACAAAGTAAATAGAGGGGACAACTCTTCAGTCATAATGTCAATATTTTCACCTTTCAGCAGAGTGAATAACATCATGTAGGTAGACCATCTGAACCTTGGAAAGATAATAAAGTCCAGCTGCTTGTTCAGAAGGAATTCTACTGCAGTAATTGAATTGTATACATTTTTTGTAACCAAGTCCTTGAATGTCAGAAAGATGGTTCTCGCCGCGCCGCTTCTGGGCTGGCCGGGATGGGCCGGCACGCTGGGATCGAGGGAATGGGGGGGAAAAAACAGGGGGGGGTGGGGGGGGAACCGTGCCGCCGGTTGCCCGGGGGGAGCCATGTGCCCCACCAGGTGTAAGCTTTGCTGACCCGTTCGATGCGGTGACTGCTGGCGCGGCGGCTGTACAGCGTCTGAGGAACTGTGCAGTTTTATGTTGGAATTCACCTCGTTTTAATCTCAGGTCGGGTACGCCAATTGCTGTCGAGAGACCCTGTTGTGCACTTTCGGGATGCCGGATTTTTACACCCCACTTCCCGTTTCTCTGGATTCAAAGGATCGTCAGGTTCTGGCAGATTTACTTCCCTCATTTCTCATGTTCGGTAGGAATTTCGTCGTATGTAGGGTTAAATTTCAACAGACTGCTGCTCTGTCCTTGCTTTTGAGATAAGGACAGAGGAGTAGCAGCTGCTTGTAAGATAGTCTCTGTAAGTTTTAGAGCATTTCAAGCTGTATGCACTGATTTCCAAGTAATGATTTTCTCAGGGATTTTAAACTGCAAGACTTTGTTCTTTCAAACTTCACTGTAAAAAATTCTTTAATGGAGCCTTCGCTCCTTTTCTCAGTGACTGTCCCATTCTCCAGCGAGCTGGGGGGTGGGGGGAACAGACCTGATTCCTGCTCAGGGTCTGTTGGACCCAGCCCCTGCTCACGGCTTTCTTCAGGTGGTAACTTAGTGGCCACTCCTCCGGCCAAACACCTGTACTTACGATTGTCATCCATTAACCTGTTGCACAGGACAGGTTAAGGCTTGTGCACCTCTGATAATGGTGGCAACGTTCCACTGTCCATCTAGGATGGCAGCTCTTATAGCACCGCTCCAGCGGGTAGGTGTGATCTGTGCCAGAGGCCCAGCTAAACATCTCGGAGAGGAAGCCTCATTTTCCCGGTGGGGGGGTTGGTAACGATTGACATATGCTGGAACTGCGAGCTCATGTCTTGAAGATGCTGCAAAACTGACTGCAACAGATCGCACGGATTTTTTTTGTTTGTTGGTTTGTTTGGTTTTTTTGAGTAATTCGTTCTAGCCCCCATCAGAGGGCGTCGGGAGTGGAGACGCCTCGCTGGAAGACGGCAGGGGTGGATAGAGAGGAGGGGCCAATGTTGCAGGTCGCGCCCCAGGAGGGGCTGATGTCATAAGCCACGCCCCTTCTCCCTCCCCCTCTGGGGGTGGTACTAGCCGCTCCTCCCCTCTTCTGGAAGACAGTCGCACTTCCGCACCCGACTCCTCCCTGCTCCCCGGGGGCGGTCGTACTACCGTGTCCGGCTCGCATTTCGAGTTGATCTCTCTGGCAGCAACTTCCGGTGGGCCAACCCCTTCTGCGCCCAGACCGGAACCGCACTCTGCACTCGCTCGAATCTCGGCAATTGTGTTACAAGTGATCCCAGTCATCCCTCTAACGGCAGGTAGCCCGAAAACCCATGATAATGTCCCAGGCTTAGGCACGTGATCTTTCCCGGGCTCCGGAGCTAGCATCTGAGCTGCAGCACACGCCACCTCTCGTTCAGCTTTCATGGATTTTAAGGTCTGTAATACTGTTCGCCAGAGCTCGCGGACGGCTTTTATCTCCTTTTCTTCCTTTTCCTCCCCCGTTATTGTCCTTTCCGACATCGTCTCTCCTAATTCTTGCCATTCCGAGACAGAAAACAGTACCGGGGTGTCCGCAAAGTGACCCCATCGTTGCCCCAGTTTAATCAACTTCATGAGTTGCTTTGCCGTTGCACCTATTCCTTTCTTAGAGAGAATACCGACTAGCAACGTTGCCGCAGCCCCTATCTCCGTACTTGCGACCACGGCCTCCACGTTCAAATTTAGCTGTGCCAGGCAGCCACAGTGTGGCTTGAAAATTCCTGGGAGTCGGCCGTCCGTGCCTGCCCTGCGCGTCCGCACCCAGGCAGGACCCTCCCAGCCGTTACTCCCACGCCCCCTCTCTAGCTGCTCACCGTAGACCGAGGGACTCCTCCAGGGAAACCGTCCATCCTCTGCCACCAAATGTTGGCGTGGGTTACGGATCCGTTGTAACGATGTGACCCCAATATGAGTATGATCGTTCACTCTTTAGTAGTAAGCAAAACAAGGTTTATATAGCAAAACTATTACAGCACCTGAATGGTTAAACCCCCAACCCATATATAGGCAAATCTACTGCAACTCGTTGTGATTGGTGCAGAGCTGCATCTCGAAGTGAAAACAGTACTGTGGCAGGAAACAACAACGTGGCAGGAAGGAAGTGACAGTGTGGCAGGAAACAGTGACGTTCCCCCTGCTCCAGTGTCCCGAGCTCGTCGCTCTGCCTTCCCAGCAGGGTTCCGTGTCAGCCACTCCCAAGGTTCACTTCGGGATCGGAACCTTGGTTGCTCAACGCACCAAAATATGTCCCCTCTCGTCCAGCCAGAACACAACAGGCTAGCCTGGAAAGCTGTTGCTCAGCCTTATCCGCCCATGGCACTGCTCGCACAGGCGCACAGAGACTGGGGCTGCTTGCTTGCCTTGCCACCTCAAACTTCAAACATATCCTAGGGGGTCCTTGCCAAGCTCCTTCCGCACACCTGACCCGAATATGCGAGCGTCTCAGGATATCTCATACCAAGAAGGGTTTAGCCTGGAAAGCTGTTGCTCAGCCTCATCTGCCCATGGCACTGCTTGCACAGGTGCACAGAGAGACTGGGGCTGCTTGCTTGCCTTGCCACCTCAAACTTCAAACGTAGCCTAGGGGGTCGTTGCCGGGCGTCTCCCACAGCCCTGACCCGAATATGCGCGCATATCACTATATCTCTTAAAAAAGGGGCTAGCCTTGAAAGATGTTGCTCAGCCTCATCCGCCCTTGGCACTGATCGCACAGGCGACCAGAGACCGGCGGTGCTTGCTTCCCGTACCACCTCAAACTTCAAACGTAACCAGGGGGTCCTTGACGGTGTCCTCCAGCAGCCGTGACCCGAATTGGCGAACGTCTCCAGATAGCTTCCACCCAGAAGGGGCTTGCTGGAAAGCTGTTGCTCAGCCTCCTCTGCCCATGGCACTGCTGGCACAGGCGCAGAGAGACTGAGAGCGCTTGCTTAACTTGCCGCCTCAAAATTCATACACCCTGGGGGTCCTTACTGGTTTCCTCCAGCAGCACTGCCCCAAAAGGTAGAATGTCTTCAGATAGCTCGCAGCCAGAAGGTGCTAGCCAAGAAAGCTGTTTCCCAGCCTCATCTGCCCATGACACTGCTCGCAAAGGCGCACAGAGATTGGGGCTGCTTGCTTGCCTTGCCACCTCAAACTTCACTCGCAGCCTAGAGGGTTATTGCCGGGCGCCTACCGGACCCCGGACCTAAATACGCGAATGTCTCAAGATACCTCTTACCAAGAAGGGGCTAGACTGGAAAGCTTTTGCTCAGCTTTATCTGCCCACGGCACTGCTCGCACAGGCGCCCAGAGATTGGGGCTGCTTGCTAGCCTTGCCACCTAAAACTTCCTACGTAGCCTACGGGTCCCTGCCGGGTGCCTCAGGCAGCCGTGCAACGAAGGTGTGCACGTCTCCAAAGAGCTCGCACCCAGAAGGGGCTAGCCTGGAAAGCTGTTGCTCAGCCTCATCTGCCCATGGCACTGCTCGCAGAGGCGCGCAGAGACTGGGGCTGCTTGCTTGCCTTGCCACCTCAAATTTCATTCGCAACCAAGGGGGTCCTTGCCGGGCGCCTACCGGAGCCCGGACGTAAATATGCGAACATCTCAGGATATCCCTTACCAACAAGGGGCTAGCCTAGAAAGCTGTTGCTCAGCCTCATCTGCCCATGGTACTGCTCGCACAGGCGCCCAGAGACTGGGGCTGCTTGCTTGCCTTGCCACCTCAAAATTGAAATGTAACTTAGGGGTCCCTGTCGGGTGCCTCCAGCAGCCCTGTAACGAAGGTGTGAACGTCTCCAGATAGCTCGCACCCAGAAGGGGCTAGCCTAGAAAGCTGTTGCTCAGCCTCATCCGCCCATGGCACTGCTCGCACAGGCGTACAGAGACTGGGGCTTCTTGCTTGCCGTGCCACCACAAATTTAACACGTAGCCTACGAGGTTTTTTCGGGGCACCTGCCGCAACTCTGACCCGAATATGCAAGCGTCTAATGATATCTTATGCCAAGAAGGGGCTAGCCTGGAAAGTATTTGCTCATCCTCATCTGCCCATTGCACTGCTCACACAGGTGCACAGAGACTGGGGCTGCTTGCTTGCCTTGCCACCTCAAACTTCAATCGCAACCTAGGGGGTTTTTCCGGTTGCCTGCCGCAACCCTGACCCTAATATGCAAGCGTCACAACATATATTACGCCAACAATGTGCTAGCCTGGAAAGCTGTTGCTCAGCCTCATCTGCCCATGGCACTGCTCACACAGGTGCACAGAGAGTGGGGCTGCTTGCTTGCCTTGCCACCTGAAACTTCCAACGTAACCTAGGAGGTCTTTGCCGGGTGCCTGCCGCAGCCCTTACCCGAATATGTAAGCATCTCAAGATATCTTATGCCAAGAAAGGTCTAGCCTGGAAACCTGTTTCTCAGCCTCCTCTGCCCATGGCACTGGTCGCAGAGGCGCGCAGAGTCTGGGGCTGCTTGCTTGTCTTGCCACCTCAAACTTCAATCCTAGCCTAGGGGGTCGTTGCCGGGTACGTCCCAAAGACCTGACCTGAATATGCGAACACCTCAGGATATCTCGTACCAAAATTGTCTAGCCTGGAAAGCTGTTTCTCAGCCCCATCTGCCCATGGCACTACTCATACAGGCGCAGAGAGACTGAGAGTGCTTGCTTAACTTGCCACCTCAAAATTCATACGTCCTGTGGGTTCCTACCGGGCGCCTTGTCCTGGGTTTGGCCAGGACAGGGTTAATTTTCACCGGACTCCAGGAAGGGGCACAGCCGGGGGGTGGGGGCTGACCCCACCTGGCCAAACAGAGCCGGGTATTCCATACCATGTGACGTCACGCTGGGTTCCGGTGGGGGGGGGGGCGCGGCGGGAACTCACTCGCGGCTCGGGAGCGTGCGGCGCCGGTGCAGTCCGAGATAGCGGGTCTGTTTTTGTCGTGTTTTCTCCTTATCTGTATCTTTGTTGTTCCTGTTTCCCTCTGTTTGCTGTTCTGTTAAACTGCCCTTATCCCGACCCACCAGTTTCTTCCTCTTTCTTTCCATTCTCCTCCGCACGCCGGCGGGGGGAGGGGCGGCCGCGTGGCGCTTTTGTTGCCGGCGGCAGGCGAACCAGAACATTTAATTGGCGCCCAGACGTGGAGCGGGGATAACGGCAGGGCTGAGCAGCGGATGTTAAAACTGCTTTCATAGATTTTGTTAAAATTTATTATACGCATTTACTGTGTTAGTTAAAGTCGCCGGTAAAAATGTTTCTGACTTTGATCAAATATCTGTGCTACGTAAATCCTTACTTGCTGTATGTGTTTGCCGCCGTGCTGTTTGTTACCTCGGGAAAAAAGATCAGGATGATGATTTTGCTGTACTGTATGATATCGACTTATGATATGATAACATCACTGTGCATGAAATTAGGCTTGTGTTTGCATGCGGCACTGCGGTCATTTCCGTACCTCGGATCCTATGTCTTAGAATTTGTTAGTAATCAAACCCAATCTGTGGGGAAAACCGAAGGGGATACCTTCCCCCACTCTTTCGCCCCCCCTCTCTCCCTCGGGCTGGTCCTAACGGATTTTGAGAATTTCGAGTTTTCGGCGAAGCTACTGAAGGTGAAGGGTTCTGGAGCAGAGGCTCGCGCCGAGGGACCCTTTCTCTGGTGGCAAAACCGCAGCGGCGAGGCGGCAAAAAGCACTGAGAGAGAGAGGAGACCCCAGCCCCCCCCCCCCAAGCGGGAAAGCGGGAGGTGCCAACGAGCGGCAGCTCTGAGTCAGCGGGGGCGGAGTCGAGTGTGACAGCAGCCAAACACCCTCACGGATAAGAGCAGCCCCCAGGGAGCGCGAGCGACCAGGAGCGCGGGCGACCAGGAGCGTGGGCGAACAGAGCCGGCAAACAGAGACGGCGCAGCAGCCCGGGAGCGGCGCAGCAGTTTGCGCGGCAGTTCGCGCAGGCAGGGCGAGCGGGGAAGGCGACTGGCAGGGTACAGCCGACCCTTCTGGCAACTCAAGTAGTGGGCATCGCTCTTCCAGGAGATATTCTAGCCATGGTTACCACCCGTGGTAAAGCTGTTGCTCAAAGGAGTGTGGGGACCCAGACGGAGGCCCCACGCAAGAATGCCGGTGTCCAGGTCTCTGGCTGCAGGGAGTGCCTGAGCCTGGCGCTCGTACCGGCGGACAGCAGAGACAACGGCTGTGTTCGGTGCGAGCAGGTGAATGACCTGCTCAGCCTGGTGGCAGAGCTGAAGGAGGAAGTGGAGAGGCTGAGGAGCATCCGGGAGTGTGAGAGGGAGATTGACTGGTGGAGCCGCTCCCCGCCCTCCCTGAGGCAGAGGCAGCAGGAAGCGGCTCCACAGAAAGCAGAGAACCCCCTACCCTCTTGCCACCGAGCAGAAAGAGGGGGCCTAAGAGATGGGGGGGAATGGAAACGGGTCCCTGCTCGGGGGGGCAAGCGAATCTCCCCCCGGCCTCCCTCACCGGCCCAGTTGCCCTTAAGCAACAGATATGGGGCTCTGGAATGTGAGAGACTGGCCACAGAGGATGTGGGTGAAGGTGAGGCTCCATCCAGGGGGTTGCCTAGAACGAGTCAGACAGCCCCAAGAATTACGACTGCCTCAACTAAGAAAAAAAGGAGGGTCATTGTCATAGGTGATTCCCTTCTGAGGGGAACAGAGGGCCCGATCTGCCGACCGGACCCATCCCACAGGGAAGTCCGCTGCCTCCCTGGGGCCCGGGTTAGGGATGTTGCGAAGAAACTCCATGGTCTGGTGCGGCCTTCTGATTACTACCCCCTCTTGGTAATGCAGGTTGGCGGGGACGAGATAGCAGAAAGAAGTCCCAAGGCCATCGAAAGGGACTTCAGGGCACTGGGGCCATTGGTTGAGGGATCAGGGGTGCAGGTGGTGTTTTCCTCCATCCCATCAGTGGCAGGGGACAGCACTGAAAGGGGCAGGAAAACTCACCTGGTTAACAGGTTGCTCAGGGACTGGTGCCATCAGTCAAATTTTGGCTTCTTTGATCATGGGGAGGTGTACACAGCACCGGGCCTGCTGGTGACAGGTGGAACTCAGCTATCTCAAAGGGGAAAAAGAATTCTTGGCCACGAGCTGGCGGGGCTCATTGAGAGGGCTTTAAACTAGGTTCGAAGGGGGAAGGGGATATTGCCCAGCTCACTAGGGATGAGTCTAGGCTTGGAGTGCCAAGGCCAGGGGTGAGATTGACAGCCCAGCTCAAGTGTGTTTACACCAATGCACGTAGCATGGGCAATAAACAGGAGGAGCTGGAAGCCATTATACAGCAGGACGGCTACGACTTGGTCGCCATCACAGAAACGTGGTGGGACAACTCGCATGACTGGCATGCTGTCATAGATGGCTACAGACTCTTTAGGAAAGACAGGCCAACAAGGAGAGGTGGGGGAGTTGCTCTATATGTGAGGGAGCAAGTAGAATGCACTGAGCTTGGCCTGGGGGCAAATGAGGAACAAGTTGAAAGCTTGTGGGTTAGAATTAAGGGACAGGCTCATAAGGGTGACATTACGGTGGGTGTGTACTACAGGCCACCTGACCAGGAGGAGGAGGTTGATGAGGCCTTCTACAGGCAGCTGCAAGCAGCCTCACAGTCACAGGCCCTGGTTCTCATGGGGGACTTCAACCACCCTGACATCAGCTGGGAAGACCATACAGCTAGGCAGGCGCAATCCAGGAGGTTCCTACAGAGCATCGATGATAACTTTCTGATGCAAGTGGTGGAGGAACCAACAAGGAAAGGTGCGCTGCTGGACCTCGTGTTAACAAACAAGGAGGGACCGGTGGAGGATGTGAAGGTTGGAGGTAGACTCGGCTGCAGTGACCATGAAATGGTCGAGTTCAGGATCCTGCGTGGAGGAAGCAGGGCGATAAGCAGGATCAAAACCCTGGACCTCAGGAGGGCTGACTTTGCCCTCTTCAAGGAGCTACTGGGAGGAATCCCGTGGGCCAGGGCTCTCGAAGGCAGGGGGGTCCATGAGTGCTGGTTGCTCTTTAAACAACACTTCTTCCATGCACAGGAGCAATGCATCCCCCTGAGAAAGAAATCTAGCAAAGGAGGCAGGAGACCTGCATGGTTAAACAAGGAGCTTCTAGCGGAGATCAGGCAGAAGAGAAAGGTCCATGGAATGTGGAAAGAGGGGCAGGCCACTTGGGAAGAGTACAGAAACGTGGTGAGAGCATGCAGGGATGCGACGAGGAAGGCCAAGGCCTACCTGGAATTGAAGCTGGCAAGGGATGTCAAAAACAACAAGAAGGGCTTCTTCAACTACATCAGCAGCAAAAGGAAGGCTAGGGACAATGTGGGGCCGCTGCTGAATGAGGCGGGTGTCCTGGTGACAGAGGATGCGGAGAAGGCAGAGCTACTGAATGCCTTCTTTGCTTCAGTCTTCAGTGCTAAGACTGGCCCTCAGGAATCCCAGGCCCCGGAGGTAAGAGAAGAAGCCTACAAAGAGGACGACTTTCCCTTGGTCGAGGAGGACTGTGTGAGGGATCGCTTAAGCGATCTGGATGTCCACAAATCCATGGGCCCCGATGGAATGCACCCACGAGTGCTGAGAGAGCTGGCGGATGTCATTGCTGAGCCACTCTCCATCATCTTTGAGAGGTCCTGGAGGACAGGAGAGGTGCCCGAGGACTGGAGAAAGGCCAATGTCACTCCAATCTTCAAAAAGGGCAAGAAGGAGGACCCAGGGAACTACAGGCCGGTCAGCC
This sequence comes from Opisthocomus hoazin, assembly GCF_030867145.1. Taxonomy (NCBI): domain Eukaryota; kingdom Metazoa; phylum Chordata; class Aves; order Opisthocomiformes; family Opisthocomidae; genus Opisthocomus; species Opisthocomus hoazin. Next base: position 7,003,976 of record NC_134453.1, on the reverse strand, counting down.
TCACCTCCATCCCGGGAAAGGTGATGGAGCAGCTTATCCTGGAGGCCATCATGAAGCAAGTGGAAGAAAAGAAGGTTATCAGGAGTAGTCAGCATGGATTCACCAAGGGGAAATCATGCCTGACCAATCTGGTAGCTTTCTACAGTGACATGACTGGCTGGGTAGACGAAGGGAGAGCTGTGGATGTTGTCTACCTTGACTTCAGCAAGGCTTTCGACACAGTCTCCCATGATATCGTCCTAGGGAAGCTGAGGAAGTGTGGGCTGGATGAGTGGTCGGTGAAGTGGATAGAGAACTGGCTGAATGGCAGAACTCAGAGGGTTGTCATCAGCGGCGCTGAGTCTAGTTGGAGGCTGGTAACAAATGGTGTCCCCAGGGGTCAGTATTGGGCCCAGTCTTGTTTAACTTCTTCATCAACGACCTGGATGAAGAGTTAGAATGTACCCTCAGCAAGTTTGCTGATGACACCAAACTGGGAGGTGTGGTAGATACACCAGAAGGCTGTGCTGCCATTCAGCGTGATCTGGATAGGCTGGAAAGCTGGGCAGAGAGGAACCTGATGAGGTTCAACAAAGGCAAATGCAGGGTCCTGCACCTGGGGAGGAACAACCTCATGCACCAGTACAGGCTTGGGGTGGACCTGCTGGAGAGCAGCTCTGAGGAGAGGGACCTGGGCGTCCTGGTGGACAACAGGTTAACCATGAGCCAGCAGTGTGCCCTGGCTGCCAAGAAAGCCAATGGGATCCTGGGGTGCATCAAGAAGAAGAGCTACTGGAGAGAGTCCAGTGGAGGGCTACGAGGATGATGAGGGGACTGGAACATCTCCCCTGCGAGGAGAGGCTGAGGGAGCTGGGCTTGTTCAGCCTGAAGAAGAGAAGGCTGCCAGGGGACCTTATAAATGTTTACAAATATCTGAAGGGTGGGTGTCAGGAGGATGGGGCCAAGCTCTTTTCAGTGGTGCCCAGTGACAGGACAAGGGGCAATGGGCACAAACTGAGGCACAGGAAGTTCCGTCTGAACATGAGGAAGAACTTCTTCCCTCTGAGGGTGACGGAGCACTGGAACAGGCTGCCCAGGGAGGTTGTGGAGTCTCCTTCTCTGGAGATATTCAAGACCCGCCTGGACAAGGTCCTGTGCAGCTTGCTGTAGGTGACCCTGCTTCGGCAGGAGGGTTGGACTAGATGACCCACAGAGGTCCCTTCCAACCCCTACTATTCTGTGATTCTGTGATTCTGTGAGTACCCGTGGGATGCTCAGGCCAGCACTCTCCTTTTGTTCTGCCTCCTGAATGGGTTTCAGGTTTTGTTTAGGGTTAAACAAGTCGTTAAGATCATCTGGCAGAGACCTGCCCCGGGGCTGGATAGCTGTGAGTGGCTGGGTGTGTGGGACAGCATGGGCAGGTGTCTAGAGCTGTGGGCACCTGCGGTGTGTTTTAAACTCACCCCTGAACAAATACAGAATCCGGACAATCTGGTAAAATATCTGAAAAAAGTGTGCTGCCACCCTGGGAACTCCAGAGAGACACAGATCACCACAATGTGCTGGGGTCTGGCCCATGCCTACTGAGCCATGTTCAACACTGTTCAGTGCCTTAAAGGGGAAAGGGGGGGAAGCGAAGTGGCAGGCACTGCGACTGGCGCTGCCCCCCCAGCTGGCCCTGCAGCCCCTCCAGCCCAGCAGGCAGTCACAGCCCCCCCGACCGGCACCGCCGCTGCCACAGCTGCAGGGTCTGCCTCGGTTTCCCCGGCAGGCACAGCAGCGGCTCCAGCCCCAGCTCCAGCTGCAGGCATCGCGGCTGAGCCCAATGACCAGCCTGTGCCGGTAGCAGTCGCCCCTGTAAAACTAAAGAAAGACGCAAAGAGAGCAGATCGCTCCGGGAGGGATGACGATGAGCCGGGGTCATCGCGGGAGACAGAGACAGAGATCATCACCCGGTCCCTGTCCCTGGGCGAGCTGCGAGACATGCGGAAAGATTTCAGCCACCACCCTAGCGAGCACATTGCCACCTGGCTGCTGCGGTGCTGGGATAACGGGGCCAGCAGCTTGGAATTAGAGGGCAAGGAAGCCAAGCAGCTGGGATCCCTGGCCAGGGATGGGGGCATTGACAAGGCCATTGGGAAAAAGGAACAAATCCTCAGCCTCTGGAGGAGACTTCTCTCAGGGGTGAGGGAGAGGTACCCCTTCAGTGACGATTTTGTATGCTATCCTGGCAAGTGGACCAATATGGAAAGGGGTATTCAGTACTTGAGGGAATTAGCTGTGCGGGAGCCGGTTTACTGTGACACAGACGATGAGCAGGTACCCACAGACCCAGATGAACTCCAGTGCTCACAATCCATGTGGAGGAAGTTTGTGCGGGGCGCACCATCCTCATATGCCAACTCACTGGCAGTAGTAGACTGGAAAGGTAAAGACGCACCAACAGTGGATGAGGTGGCTGTCAGACTCCGGCAATATGAGGAAAGTCTCTCTTCCTCCCTTGTCTCAGCTGTGGAGAAACTTGTCAAGCGACTAGACAGGAATATGTCCTACTCCCCACCTGTACGGGCCAGTGTCTCAGCTATTAGGGGCAAGCGTTTCTCTGCTCAGGAGAGGGAATACAGAGGCTATACACCACGGGGCACCCTGTGGTTCTACCTGCGTGACCACGGAGAGGACATGAGGAAGTGGGATGGAAAACCCACCTCAAGTCTAGAGGCACGAGTACGTGAGTTGCGAGGTAAAACAATCACAAAAGGGGATTCTGTTAGGAAAAATGCCGCTCCAGTTTCCAGCAGCCAGCTCTCCAGACCAGGTAGACAGTTTGATTTTGATTCTGATCCTCTGGAGGGGACCTCCAAGTCATTTTTACAGCAGGTGAGCAGCAAATTCTCTGACGAGGATTAGAGGGGCCCTGCCTCCAGCCAGGTGGAGGAAAGGGACAACCGTGTTTATTGGACGGCGTGGATTCGGTGACCTGGCACGTCAGATCCACAAGAGTATAAAGCTCTAGTGGACACTGGTGCACAGTGTAATTTAATGCCATCAGAGTTCAAAGGGTCAGAGTCCATTTGCATTTCGGGAGTGACAGGGGGGTCCCAAGAGCTGAGTGTACTGGAGGCTGAAGTGAGCCTCACTGGGCAGGAGTGGCAAAAGCACCCCATTGTAACTGGCCCCGAGGCTCCGTGCATCCTTGGGATAGACTATCTTAGGAGAGGCTATTTCAAGGACCCAAAGGGGTATCGGTGGGCTTTTGGCATAGCTGCTGTGGAGACGGAAGAAATAAAACAGCTGTCCATTTTGCCTGGTCTCTCGGAGGATCCTTCCGTTGTGGGGTTGCTGAGGGTTGAAGAACAACAGGTGCCAATCGCGACCACAACGGTGCACCGGCGACAGTATCGTACTAACCGAGACTCCCTTCTCCCCATTCATCAGCTGATCCGCCAGCTGGAGAGTCAAGGAGTGATCACCAAAACTCTCTCACCCTTTAATAGTCCCATATGGCCAGTGAGAAAATCTACTGGAGAGTGGAGACTGACAACAGACTACCGTGGCCTGAATGAAGTAACACCACCGCTGAGTGCTGCCGTGCCAGACATGCTAGAACTTCAATATCAGCTGGAGTCAAAGGCAGCCAAGTGGTACGCGACAATTGACATTGCTAATGCATTCTTCTCCATTCCTTTGGCAGCAGAGTGCAGGCCACAGTTTGCTTTCACCTGGAGGGGCATCCAGTACACCTGGAATCGACTGCCCCAGGGGTGGAAACACAGTCCCACCATTTGCCATGGACTAATCCAGACTGCACTAGAAAAAGGTGAAGCTCCAGAACATCTGCAGTACATCGACGACATCATTATATGGGGCGACACAGCGGAGGAAGTTTTTGAGAAAGGGGAGAAAATAGTTCAGATCCTTCTGAAAGCCGGTTTCGCCATTAAGCGAAGTAAAGTCAAGGGACCTGCGCAAGAGATCCAGTTTTGGGGAATAAAATGGCAGGATGGGCGCCGTCAAATCCCAATGAATGTCATCAACAAAATAGCAGCTATGTCTCCACCAACCAGCAACAAGGAAGCACAGGCCTTCCTGGGTGTTGTGGGGTTTTGGAGGATGCACATCCCAAATTACAGCCAGATTGTGAGTCCTCTGTACCACGTGACCCGGAAGAAGAATGATTTTGAATGGGGCCCTGAGCAACGACAGGCATTTGAACAGATTAAACAGGAGATAGGTCATGCCGTAGCCCTTGGTCCAGTCCGGTCAGGGCAAGATGTTAAAAACGTGCTCTACACCGCAGCCGGGGAGAATGGCCCAACCTGGAGTCTCTGACAGAAAATATACCAGGGGAGACTCGAGGTCGACCCCTGGGGTTCTGGAGCCGGGGATACAAAGGATCCAAGGCCCGCTATACTCCCACTGAAAAAGAGATTCTGGCAGCATATGAAGGTGTTCGAGCTGCTTCAGAAGTGGTCGGCACTGAAGCACAGCTCCTCCTAGCACCACGATTGCCGGTCCTGGGCTGGATGTTCAAAGAGAGGGTCCCCTCTACACATCATGCCACCGATGCTTCGTGGAGCAAGTGGGTCGCTCTGATCACCCAGCGCGCCCGAATGGGAAACCCCAGTCGCCCAGGAATTCTGGAGGTAATCATGGACTGGCCAGAAGGCAAAGATTTTGGAGCATCGCCAGAGGAGGAGGTGACACGTGCTGAAGAGGCCCCACTGTATAACCAGCTGCCAGAAGATAAAAAACAGTATGCCCTGTTCACGGATGGGTCCTGTCGCATTGTGGGGAAGCAGCGGAGGTGGAAGGCTGCTGTATGGAGCCCTACACGACAAGTCGCAGAAACTGCCGAGGGAGAAGGTGAGTCCAGCCAGTTTGCAGAGGTGAAAGCCATCCAGCTGGCTTTAGACATTGCCAGTCGAGAGAAGTGGCCAGTGCTCTATCTTTACACCGACTCTTGGATGGTGGCCAATGCCTTGTGGGGGTGGCTGCAGCAATGGAAGAAGAACAACTGGCAGCGCAGAGGCAAACCTATCTGGGCTGCCCCATTGTGGCAAGATATTGCTGCCCGTCTGGAGCAGTTGGCTGTAGAAGTCCGTCACGTGGACGCCCACGTCCCTAAGAGTCGGGCCACTGAAGAACATCAAAACAACCACCAGGTAGATCAGGCTGCCAAGACTGAAGTGGCTCAGGTGGATCTGGACTGGCAACATAAGGGTGAACTGTTTATAGCTCGGTGGGCCCATGACACCTCGGGCCACCAAGGAAGAGACGCGACATACCGATGGGCTCGTGACCGAGGGGTGGACTTGACCATGGACACCATCGCACAGGTTATCCATGAATGTGAGACATGCGCTGCAATCAAGCAAGCCAGGCGGGTAAAGCCTCAGTGGTATGGAGGACGATGGCTAAAATATAAATATGGGGAGGCTTGGCAGATTGACTACATCACACTGCCACAAACCCGCCAAGGCAAGCGCTATGTGCTCACAATGGTGGAGGCCACCACCGGATGGTTGGAAACCTACCCTGTGCCCCATGCCACCGCCCGGAATACCATCCTGGGCCTGGAAAAACAAGTCCTGTGGCGACATGGCACTCCCGAAAGAATTGAGTCGGACAACGGGACTCATTTTCGCAACAGCCTCATAGACACCTGGGCCAAAGAACACGGTATTGCGTGGGTGTATCACATCCCCTACCATGCACCAGCCTCTGGAGAGATCGAACGTTACAATGGGCTGCTAAAAACCACTTTGAGGGCAATGGGGGGTGGGACTGTCAAAAATTGGGATACCCATTTAACAAAGGCCACCTGGTTGGTTAACACCAGAGGGTCCACCAACCGGGCTGGTCCTGCCCAGTCAAAACCTCAGCGCCCCGTAGAAGGGGATAAAGTCCCTGTAGTGCACACGCGGAACATGTTAGGGAAGACAGTCTGGGTTAGTCCTGCCTCGGGCAAAGGCAAGCCCGTCCGCCGGATTGCCTTTGCTCAAGGACCTGGGTGTACCTGGTGGGAAATGCAGAAGGATGGGGAAGTCCGATGTGTACCTCATGGGGATTTGATTTTAGGGAAGAATAGTCCATAAATAAATTGTATAAAGTTAATTGTTAAATAACCCTGTCACTGTCTGTTATCACTGTTACAATTGTTATATTTAGTACCAGTAGTAGCATAGTAAGAATCATCCAGATTAAAGAAGGATGGACTTTTCTGATGAACCCTAGCAGAGCACAGCGATGATGGAACTGGACCTGGTTTTCAACAACTGGCATCCAGCAACTTCATCAGGATCAACATCTCCTGCAGACTGTGGGCATGGGCCGCACCAGATACATCAGCCATGAGCTCCGGATGCAGCAAGTGACCGTCCATCACCACACATCACCTCTCCTGCCACAGAAGACCATTACGACAGATGGAGCCTGAAGTCATGGATTAAATGAACTCAACGGACAGTTCAGAGTGATGATCCATAGACTAAGGGAATGATATCTGGAGACAGGAGAAGTGGCGGTGATCAACTGGACAATGGGGGACCTGGGCATGACGTAGATGGTATGGAATAAGGGGTGGATAATGTCCTGGGTTTGCCCAGGACAGGGTTAATTTTCACCGGACTCCAGGAAGGGGCACAGCCAGGGGGTGGGGGCTGACCCCACCTGGCCAAACAGAGCAGGGTATTCCATACCATGTGACGTCACGCTGGGTGCCGGTGGGGGGGGGGCGGCGCGGCGGGAACTCACTCGCGGCTCGGGAGCATGCGGCGCCGGTGTGGTCCGAGAGAGCGGTTCTGTTTTTGTCGTGTTTTCTCCTTATCTGTATCGTTGTTGTTCCTGTTTCCCTCTGTTTGCTGTTCTGTTAAACTGCCCTTATCCCGACCCACCATTTCTTCCTCTTTCTTTCCATTCTCCTCCGCACGCCGGCGGGGGGAGGGGCAGCCGCGTGGCGCTTTTGTTGCCGGCGGCAGCCGAACCAGAACACGCCTCCAGCAGCACTGCCCCAAAAGGTAGAATGTCTTCAGATAGCTCGCACCCAGAGGGGCTAGCCTAGAAAGCTGTTGCTCAGCCTCATCTGCCCATGGCACTGCTCGCACAGGCGTACAGAGACTGGGGCTGCTTGCTTGCCTTGCCACCTCATATTTAACACGTAGACTACGAGGTTTTTTCGGGGCGCCTGCCGCAACGCTGACCTGAATATGCGAGCGTCTCAAGATATCTTATGCCACGAAGGGGCTATTCTGGAAAGCTTTTGCTCAGCCTCATCTGCTCATTGCACTGCTCACACAGGCACAGAGAGACTGGGGTTTCTTGCTTGCCTTGCCACCTCAAAATTCAAATGTAGCCTAGGGGTCCCTTCCGGTTTCCTGCAGCAGCCCTGCATCGAAGGTGTGAACGTCTTCAGATAGCTCGCACTTAGAAGGGTCTAGGCTGGAAAGCTGTTTCCCAGCCTCATCTGCGCATGGCACTGCTTGCACAGGCACACAGAGACTGGGGCTGCTTGCTAGCCTTGCCACCTCAAACTTCCAACGTAGCCTAGGTGTCCCTGCCGGGTGCCTCACGCAGCCCTGCAACGAAGGTGTGAACGTCTCCAGATATCTCTTACCAAGAAGGGGCTAGCCTGGAAAGCTGTTGGTCAGCCTCATCTGCCCATGGCACTGCTCGCACAGGGGCACAGAGACTGGGGCTGCTTGCTAGCCTTGCCACCTAAAACCTCCAACGTAACCTAGGAGGTCTTTGCCGGGGGCCCGCCGCAACCCTGACCCGAATATGCGAGCATCTCAAGATATCTTATGCCAAGAATGGGCTAGCCTCGAAAGCTGTTGCTCGGCCTCATCTGCCCATGGCACTGCTCACACAGGCGCAGAGAGAGTGGGGCTGCTTGCTTGCCTTGCCACCTCAAACTTCAAACGTAACCTAGGAGATCTTTGCCGGACGCCTGCCGCAGCCCTGACCCGAATATGCGAGCGTCTCAAGATATCTTATGCCTAGAAGGGGCTGCACAGGAAAGATTTTGTTCAGCCTCATCTGCCCATTGCACTGCTCACACAGGCGCACAGAGACTGGGGTTTCTTACTTGCCTTGCCACCTCAAACTTCCAACGTAGCCTAGGGTTCCCTGCCGGGTTCCTCAGGCAGCCCTGCAATGAAGGTGTGAACGTCTCCAGATAGCTCGCACACAGAACGGGCTAGCCTGGAAAGCTGTTGCTCAGCCTCATCTGCCCACGGCACTGCTCGCAGAGGCGCGCAGAGACTGGGGCTGCTTGCTTGCCTTGCTACCTCAAACTTCAAACATAACCAGGGAGTCCCTGCCGGTTGCGTCCAGCAGCCGTGACCCGAATAGGCGAACTTCTCCAGATAGCTTCCACCCAGAAGGGGCTAGCCTGGAAAGCTTTTGCTCAGCCTCGTCTGCTCTTTGCACTGCTCACACAGGCGCACAGAAACTGGGGTTTCTTGCTTGCCTTGCCACCTCAAAATTCAAATGTAGCCTAGGGGTCCCTGCCGGTTTCCTGCAGCAGCCCTGCACCAAAGGTGTGAACGTCTCCAGACAACTCGCACTTAGAAGGGTCTAGGCTGGAAAGCTGTTGCTCAGCCTCATCTGCCCGTGGTACTGCCCGCACAGACGCACAGAGACTGGGGCTGCTTGCTTGCCTTGCCACCTTAATCTTCAGACGTAACCAAGGGGTCCCTGCCGTGTGCCTCCAGCAGACCTGCACCAAAAATGCGAACATCTCCAGATAGCTCGTACCCAGAAGGAGCTAGCCTGGAAAGCTGTTGCTCAGCCTCATCTGCCCATGGCACTGCTCGCACAGAGGCACACAGAGACTGGGGCTTCTTGCTTGCCTTGCTACCTCAAATTTGAAACGTAGCCTAGGGTGTCTTTCCCCGGCACCTCAAGCAACCCTTACCCAAATATGCGAAGGTCTCAGGATATCTCTTACCAAGTATTGGCTATCCCGGAAAGCTGTTGCTCAGCCTCATCTGCCCATGGCATTGTTCGCACAGACGCACAGAGACTGGGGCTGCTTGCTTGCCTTGCCACCTCAAACTTCAAACATAGCCCGGGACTCCGTGCTTTGGGCCTCTAGCAGCCCTGCACCAAAAATGCGAACATGTTGGAATATCTGTTGCCAAGAAGGGTTTAGGCTGGAAAGCTGTTGTTCAGCGTCATGTGCCCATGGCACTGCTCGCTCAGGCGCACAGAGAATGGGGCTGCTTGCTTGCCTTGCCACCTCAATTTTCAAATGTAGCCTAGGGGATCCTTTCTGGGGGCCTCCCGCAGCCCTCACCAAAATATGCGAACGTCTCAGCATATCTCTTACCAAGTATTGTCTAGCGTGTAAAGCTGTTGCTCAGCCTGATCTGCTCATGGCATTGCTCACACAGGCGCACAGAGACTAGTGCTGCTTGCTTGCCCTGCCACCTCAAAATTCGAACGTAGCCTAGGGGGTCCTTGCCAAGCTCCTTCTGCAGCCCGGACCCGAACACGCGAACGTCTCAGGATATTTCTTACCAAGAAGGGGCTAGGCAGGAAAACTGTTGCTCAGCCTCATCTGCCCATGGCACTGCTCGCACAGGCGCACAGAGAGACTGAGGCTTCTGCTTGCCTTGCATCCTCAAACTTCAAACAAATCCCGGGCGTCCCTGCTGGGTGCCTCCAGCACACATGCACCGAAAATGCAAAAGTCTCCAGATAGCTCGAACCAAGAAGGGGCTAGCCTGGGAAGCTTTTTCTCAGCCTCATCTGCCCATGGCACTGCTCGCACAGATGCACTGAGACTGGGTCTGCTTGCTTGCCTTGCCACCTCAATTTTCAAACGTAGCCTAGGGGGTCATTGCCAAGCTCCTTCTGCAGCCCTGACCCAAATATGCGAACGTCTCCAGATAGCTCGAACCCAGAATGGGCTAGCCTGGAAAACTGTTGCTCAGCCTCATCTGCCCATGGCACTGGTCACACAGGCGCACAGAGACACTGAGGCTTCTTCCCTGCCTTGCATCCTCAAACTTCCAACAAATCCCGGGCGTCCCTGCTGGGTGCCTCCAGTAGACGTGCACCGAAAATGCGAAAGTCTCCAGATAGCTTGCACCCAGAAGGGGCTAGCCTGGAAAGCTGTTGCTCAGCCTCATCTGCCCATGGCACTGCTCACACAGGTGCACAGAGACTGGGGCTGCTTGCTTGCCTTGCCAACTCAAACTTCAAACGTAGCCCGGCGATTTCTGCTGGGTTCCTCCAACAGACCTGCACTGAAAATGCGAAAGTCTCCAGATAGATCGCACCCAGAAGGGGCTAGCCTGGAAAGCTGTTGCTCAGCCTCATCTGCCCATGGCACTGCTCGCACAGATGCACTGAGACTGGGGCTGCTTGCTTGCCTTGCCACCTCAAACTTCAAACATAGCCCGGGACTCCGTGCTTTGGGCCTCTACCAGCACTGCACCGAAAATGCGAACGTCTCCAGATAGCTTGCACCCAGAAGGGGCTAGCCTGGGAAGCTGTTGCTCAGCGTCATCTGCCCATGGCATTGGTCGCACAGAAGCACAGAGACTGGGGCTGCTTGCTTGCCTTGCCACCTCAAACTTCAAACATAGCCCGGGACTCCGTGCTTTCTGCCTCTAGCAGCCCTGCACGGAAAATGCGAACGTGTTCGATATCTATTGCCAATAAGGGTTTAGTCTGGAAAGCAATTGTTCAGCCTCATCTGGTCATGGCACTGCTTTCACAAGTTCACAGAGATTGGGGCTGCTTGCTTGCCTTGCTACCTCAGACTTCAAACATAGCCCGGGTGTCCCTTCCGGGTGCCTCCAGCAGCCTTGCCCCAAATATGAGAACGTCTCCAGATAGCTCGCAACTAGAAGGGGCTAGCCTGGAATGCTGTTGCTCATCCTCTTCTGCCCATGGCACTGCTCGCACAGGCGCACAGAGACTGGGGCTGCTGGCTTGCCTTGCCACCTCAAACTTCAAACGTAGCCTAGGGGGTCTTTGCCAGGCGCTTGCCACACCGCTGTCCTAAATATGCGAGCCTTTCAAGATATCTCTTATTAAGAAGGGGCTAGCTGTGGGCCTCAGCAGGGCCCCCAGCGCGGTGCAATTGATAAGGAAGGATGTGTTGGAACTTGTGGGCCATAAACCCTGGGAAGAAGGGAGTTAGTGCCGAGCCATCCTGACCCTGAGAAGAATAGAGATAGTGCTGAGCCATCCTGAAGGAGGAAGCAGGGCCTTAGATAAGATAAGAAAAGAATGTCTCTGCATGGCCTTAGTTTAGATAAGCTTAGGAAAAGAATGTGTCTGTATTAGCAACTGTGTTAACCAATCCATAGGTGCCTAGTTTGAAACTTAACCAATCAGTTTAAAACACGCTACCTTCTGATCTGTATAAATGTATGTGTGTAAGAACAATAAAACGATCATCCCGCTTGTGTCAAGCGGTGTCCCGTCTCTCAGTCGCGGCAAATTGGTGACCCCGATGTGATTCGGAGAAAAACCACCTATCTGCGTGGCATGCTGTGAGTCCCACAGGACGTTGAATGAGCTGCTGAAAGGAAGCAGGAGCCGGCTTTAACAATCCCTCCGGAGCTGAGAGGTGAGCTGTGGGAAACATGGGAAGTCAGACGTCTTCCCCAGAGAGAGACGTATATGAGCTTATGAAAGCTCTCCTTAAAAGACATGGAAAGAATATTTCTGGGCACGATCTCAAACTGATACTTAAATGGGTACAGGTGAAGATGCCCACTGTAACTGCATCTACTATCTTTACGCGGGAACTTTGGGACGATGTGGGGGTGAAACTATGGGACGCGGCAACGACAGGGAATGCCGAAGCCCAGCGTATGCTCACCTGGTGGAGGAGTGTTTTTGAGACTTTAAAAGCGCAAGAGAAAAATCATAAAGACAAAGCAGGGGAGGAGGATAACTCTCCCACGGCGCCTCCGGTGCTGCCGGAGAACAAACCTTTAAGAGTGTGTGCTGCAGGATACCCCCCAGGGGGGGGATCCTTTTGACCCGGGTCCGGTGGATCCTGAAAAAGAACCGGATCTCTACCCCCCTAACCCGCGCGATGTGTGGGCTAATATAAAACGCCAAGCCTTGAAGGAGGGGGAGTTAGAAATCGCTAAAACAATTGTAGCCCCCGTGATCTATCAGGGTCGGGGGGCTCAGTGGGAGGCTTTATCTTTCTCGGTAATTAAGGAACTGCGTCGTACTGTTACTGAGCACGGGCTTTCGTCTCCGTATTTTGCAAGTTTGTTGTCTTCTGTTTTCGACACTTATGTTATGACTCCGCATGATTTAAAATCTTTAGCGCAACTGTTACTGACTCCGACACAGTACTCCCTGTGGGAGTCACACTGGAGGGGGGGACTCCAGGCACTTCTCACGACTTACGTGGGTCACGGCAATGCAGCTATAGCTGCGCTGACTATAGAACACCTTACTGGCACGGGTCAATATTCTGATCCGGTGGCTCAAGCCCGGGATATCCCACGGGAAGCTCTTGAGGCGACTCGTGAAGAAGCTAAAAAAGCCCTTTTTAAGGTCCCTGACTCACAAAAACCGCAAAAAACCTTCACTACGATTACCCAGGACCCCCGGGAACCTTATATGCAGTTTATTGACAGGCTGAAGCAAGCTCTGCAGCGTCAGATAGACAATACGGAAGCGCGGGAGATTTTGTTGTTAAAATTGGCTGTAGAAAATGCTAATGTGGATTGTAAAAAGTTACTGAAATCTCTCCCAAAACCAAACCCCACACTGGTGGAGATGGTAGAGGCTTTTAATAGAATTGGCACTATGGATCATGAATTTGAAGCCATGGCTGCTGCTTTCGCGGCCATGCACAGCTCTGGGGGGCCCGGGAATTGTTATGGTTGCGGCAAACCAGGTCATTTGAAAAAGTACTGTTTGGCTACCAATGCTGGTACCAGGCCCCAGGCCCCTGGGGTCTGCCCTAGATGCCGAAAAGGACGTCATTATGCTAATCAATGTCGGTCTAAGTATGATTTCCAGGGTCAACCGATACAGGGAAACCGATCGCGGAGCGCGGGGCAGCGACGCACGCAGACACAAGTACCACAGCCGACGTTTCAACCCCTACGGAGGGAACCAGCAGTGTCTCAAGTCTCCACCCAACAGCAGCTGGTAGCGCCGGATTGGACCTGGCAACCTCTCACACAGTAACGTTGCTCGATTCCTCGGTTCACTTATTGTTAACAAATGTTTCGGGGCACCTACCCCCAAAAACTCAAGCGCTTTTGTTAGGAAGATCATCTACCACCTTGTCAGGACTTTTTGTACTACCAGGGGTCATTGATTCTGACAGTAATGATGAAATTAAAATCATGGCATGGACCCCGTTTCCTCCCTGCACCGTGCCAGAAGGCAGCCGTATAGCACAATTGATATTGATTCCCACAGTGACGGACTCCCCAGTTCCTAACCAGCCTCAACAAAGGCAGGGAGGGTTTGGATCTACGGGGGACCCACAAATTTTATGGGTACAGTCTATTTCTCAGAAACGACTTGTGTACCAATGTACCCTTATTCGTGGGGGGCAGCAAGTAATATTAAATGGGATTATTGATACTGGAGCTGATGTCACAGTAGTATCCCAGGCCAAGTGGCCTCCACAATAGCCTCTGGCTAACGTTTCCCAGACATTAGCTGGAATTGGGGGAACTGGTAAAAGCCACCAAAGCGTAGAATTAATCCAAATCCAAGGTCCGGAAGGGCATACAGCTTCTGTTAAGCCTTTTGTGTTACCTGTTCCTATGGTCCTGTGGGGGCGCGACGTACTGTCTCAGTGGGGAATGTCCATTCGGACCCATTTTTAGATGGGGCCATTGAAGTGCGCGACACCCTGAAATTAACTTGGAAAACCGAAGACCCTATTTGGGTAGATCAATGGCCCCTCCCTCTGGAAAAGCTTCGCGCCCTCCAGGAATTAGTCACGGAGCAGTTGACAAAAGGGCACATCATGCCCTCCACTAGCCCTTGGAATTCACCTGTCTTTGTCATCAAGAAACAAACTGGCAAGTGGCGCTTACTCCATGACCTTAGAAAAATTAATGACGCTATGGAAGATATGGGAGCCCTTCAACCAGGACTCCCGTCCCCTACTATGATCCCTCGAGATTGGCACTTGACTGTTATTGACCTCAAAGACTGCTTTTTTAATATCCCACTGTATCCAGACGATACTCCTAAATTTGCCTTTTCAGTTCCAAGCGTCAACATGCAAGCCCCGTTGTAAAGATACCAGTGGGCTGTGCTGCCACAGGGAATGAAGAATAGTCCTACGATTTGTCAGTGGTACGTAGCTAAAGTACTCACCCCTGTTAGAACTACAATGCCTAGTGTCTTGTTGTATCACTATATGGATGACATCCTGGTGGCTGCACAACTCCATGAGGTCATGGAGGAAGCTGTAGCCCTTGTCATGGCTGCCGTTAACTCGGCAGGCCTCTGTATTGCGCCGGAAAAGGTTCAAAAAATATCTCCATGGAAATACTTAGGTTGGCGCATCAGGGCCCAGACTATAATTCCACAACCTCTGCAGATACAGACAGACATACAAAATTTACATGATGCACAAAAATTATTGGGAACAATCAATTGGGTTCGACCACTGTTGGGGATATCTAATGCAGATTTAAGTCCTTTATTTAGACTGCTAAAAGGGGACACTGACTTACGCTCCCCCCGCAGTCTTGACCCTGAAGCCACTACCTCCCTGCAAAAGGTTGCTACAGCAATTAGTCTCCAACAAGCACATCGATGGGCTCCCGAGCTACCATTTCTTCTGATTATTTTAACCCCGCTCGACAACCTCATGCGCTAATATTTCAGTGGGATTCTCAGAAATCAGACCCACTGCTGATTATTGAATGGATTTTCTTCCCCAATCAGTCCACAAAGACTATTTCAACACATCCTTCCTTATCAATTGCACCGCGCTGGGGGCCCTGCTGAGGCCCACAGCTAGCCTTGAAAGGTGTCGCTCAGACTCATCTGCCCGTGGCACTGCTCGCACAGATGCACAGAGACTGGGGCTGCTTGCTTGCCTTGCCACCTTAAACTTCAAACATAGCCCGGGTGTCCCAACCGGTTGCCTCCAGCAGCCCTGCCCCGAATATGAGAACGTCTCCAGATAGCTAGCAACCAGAAGGTGCTAGTATTGAAAGGTGTTGCTCAGCTTCATCTGCCCATGGCACTGCTCGCACAGGCGCACACAGACAGGGGCTGCTTGCTTGCCTTGCCACCTCAAACTTCAAACGTAGCCCGGGGCTCCCTGCTGGGTCCCTCCAGCACCCCTGCACGGAGAATTCGAACGTCTCAGGATATCTCGTACCAAGAAGGGTTTAGCCTGGAAAGCTGTTGCTCAGACTCATCTGCCCATGGAACTGCTCGCACAGACGCACAGAGACTGGGGCTGCTTGCTTGCCTTGCGACCTCAAAATTTAAACGTAGCCCAAGGCTCCCTGCCGGGTGCCTCCAACAGCCCTGCAACGAATATGCGAATGTCTCCAGATAGCTTGCACCCAGAATGGGCTAGCCTGGAAAGCTGTTGCTCAGCCTCATTTGCCCATGGCACTGCTCACACAGGTGCACAGAGACTGGGGCTGCTTGCTTGCCTTGACACCTCAAACTTCAAACGTAGCCTAGGGGGTCGTTGCCGGGTCCCTCCCACAACCCTGACCTTAAAATGCGAGCGTCTCAGTATATCTCTTACCAAGTAAGGGCTAGCATGGAAAGCTGTTGCTCAGCCTCATCTGCCCATGGCACTGCTCACACAGGCGCCCAGAGTCTGGGGCTGCTTGCTTGCCTTGCCACCTCAAACTGCAAATGTAGCCTAGGGGTCCTTGCCAGGCCCCTCCCAAAGCCCTGATCTTAATATGTGAACGTCTCAGGATATCTCTTACCAAGAAGGGGCTAGCCTGGAAAGCTGTTGCTCGGCCTCATCTGTCCATGGCACTGCTTGCACAGACACACAGTGACTGGGGCTGCTTGATTGCCTTGCACCTCAATCTTCAAACGTACCCAGGGCTCCCTGCTGAGTCCCTCCAGCACCCCTGCACAGAGAATGCGAACGTCTCAGGATATCTCGTACCAAGAAGGTTTTAGCTTGGAAAGCTGTTGCTCAGCCTCATCTGGCCATGGCACTGCTCGCACAGGCATACAGAGACTGGGGCTGCTTCCTTGCCTTGACACCTCAGTCTTCAAACATAGCCTGGGTATCGCAGCCGGGTGCCTCCAGCAGCCCTGCAACGAATATGCGAATGTCTCCAGATAGCTTGCACCCAGAAGGGGCTAGCCTGGAAAGCTGTTGCTCAGCCTCATCTGCCCATGGCACTTCTCACACAGGCGCACAGAGACTGGGGCTGCTTGCTTGCCTTGCCACCTCAATTTTCAAACATAGGTCAGGGATCCCTGCTGGCAGCTTCCTGCAGCCCTTCACCGAAAATGCGAACATCTCTAGATATCTCTTACGAAGATGGGGTAGGTTGTAAAGCCTTTGCTCAGCCTCATCTGCCCATGGCACTGCTCTCACAGGTGGTCAGAGAATGGGGCTGCTTGCTTGCCTTGCCACCTCAGTCTTCAAACATAGCCCGGGTATCCCAGCCGGGTGCCTCCAGCAGCCCTGCAACGAATATGCGAATGTCTCCAGATAGCTTGCACCCAGAAGGGGCTAGCCTGGAAAGCTGTTGCTCAGCCTCATCTGCCCATGGCACTGCTCACACAGATGCACAGAGACTGGGGATGCTTGCTTGACTTGCCACCTGAAACTTCAAACGTAGCCTAGGGGGTCTTTGCCGGGTGCCTCCCACAGCCCTGACCTTAATGTGTGTGCTTCTCACTATATCTGTTACCAAAAAGGGGCTAGCCTTGAAAGGTGTTGCTCAGCCTTGTCTGCCCTTGGTACTGCTCGCACAGGCGCACACAGACTGAGGCTGCTTGCTTGCCTTGCCACCTCAAACTGCAAACGTAACCAGGGGGTCCCTGACGGTTGCCTCCAGCAGCCATGACCCGAATAGGCGAACTTCTCCAGATAGCTTCCACCCAGAAGGGGCTAACCTGGAAAGCTGTTGCTCAGCCTCATCTGCCCATGGCACTGCTCGCACAGGCGTCCAGAGTCTGGGGCTGCTTCCTTGCCTTGCCACCTCAAACTTCGAACACATCTCAGGGCTCCCTGCCCGGTCCCTTCAGCAGCCCTCCATCGAAAATGCGAGCGCCTCGGGTAATCTATTACCAAGAAGGGGTTAGCCTGGAAAGCTGTTGCTCAGCCTCATCTGCTCATGGCACTGCTCGCACAGGTGCGCAGACACTGGGGCTTCTTGCTTGTCTTGCCACCTCAATCTTCAAACGTAGCTTGGGGATCCCTGCCGGCTGCCTCCAGGAGACCTGCACCAAAAATGCGAACATCTCCAGATAGCTTCCACCCAGAAGGGGCTAGCCTGGAACACTGTTGCTCAGCCTCATCTGCTCATGGCACTGCTCGCACAGAGGCACAGAGACTGGGGCTGCTTGCTAAACCTTCTACCTCAAACTTCAAACGTAACCAGGGAGTCCCTGGTGGTTGCCTCCAGCAGCCGTGACCCGAATAGGCGAACGTCTCAGAATATCACTTATCAAGAAGGTGCTAGCCCGGAAAGCTGTTGTTCAGCCTCATCTGCTCATGGAACTGCTCGCACAGGCACAGAGAGACTGGGGCTGCTTGCTTGCCTTGCCACCTCAAACTTCACACTTACCTCGTGGCTCCCTGCTGGGTCCCTCCAGCAGCCCTGCACCGAGAATGCTAACGTCTAAGGATATCTCTTACCCAGAAGGGTGTAACCTGGAAAGCTGTTTCTCAGCCTCATCTGCTAAGGGCACTGCTTGCACAGGCGCACAGATACTGGGCTTGCTTGCTTGCCTTGCCACCACAAACTTGACACGTAGCCTAGGGGATCCTTGCAGGGGACCTCCCACAGCCCTGACCTGTATATGCAAACATATCAGCACATCTCTTAACGAGAAGGGGCTAGCCTGGAAAGTTTTTGCTCAACCTCATCTGCCCATGGCACTGCTCGCACAGGCACACACAGAGTGGGGCTGCTTGCTTGCCTTGCCACCTCAAATTTCAACGTAGCCTAGGGGGTCCTTGCAGGACGCCTCCCGTAGCCCTGACCTGAATATGCGAACGTCTCAGAATATCTCTTACCAAGAAGGTTTTTGCCTGGAAAGCTGTTGCTCAGACTCATCTGCCCATGGCACTGCTCGCACACACACACAGAGACTGGGGCTGCTTGCTTGCCTTTCCACCTCAGACTTCAAACGTAGCGTAGGGGTCTCTGCCAGGGGCATCCCGCAGGCCTGACCCAAATATGCGAACTTCTCGAGATATCTCTTACAAAGAAGGGTTTATCCTGGAAAGCTGTTGCTCAGCATCATCTGCCCATAGCACTGCTCGCACAGGCGCACAGAGACTGGGGATGCTTGCTTGCCTTGCCACCTCAAACCTCACTTGTAGTCTAGGGGGTCCTTGGCGTGGGCCTTCCACAGCCCTCACCCGAATATACGAACGTCATAGGATATCTCGTACCAAAAAGGGGCTATCCTTGAAAGCTGTTGCTCAGCCTCATCTACCCATGGCACTGCTCGCACAGGCGCACACAGACTGGGGGAGCTTGCTTGCCTTGCCACCTCAAACTTCAAACGTAGCCCGGGGCTCCCTGCTGGATCCCTCCAGCACCCCTGCACGGAGAATGCGTACGTTCAGGATATCTCGTACCAAGAAGGATTTAGCCTGGAAAGCTGTTGTTCAGACTCATCTGCCCATGGCACTGCTCGCACAGGAACACAGAGACTGGGGCTGCTTGCTTCCTTTGTCACCTTAAACTGCAAACATAGCCTGGGTGTCCCTGCCGGGTGCCTTCTGCAGCCCTGCCCCGAATATGAGAACGTCCCCAGATAGCTCGCAACCAGAAGTTGCTAGACTTGAAAGGTGTTTCTCAGCCTCATCTGCCCATGGCACTGCTCTCACAGGCGCACAGAGACTGGGGCTGCTTGCTTGCCTTGCAACCTCAAACTTCACATTTATCTCGTGGCTCCCTGCTGGGTCCCTCCAGCAGCCCTGCACCGAGAATGCTAACGTCTAAGGATATCTCTTACCCAGAAGGGTGTAACCTGGAAAGCTGTTTCTCAGCCTCATCTGCTAAGGGCACTGCTCGCACAGGCGCACAGAGACTGGGGCTGCTTGCTTGCCTTGCCACCACAAACTTGACACGTAGCCTAGGGGATCCTTGCAGGGGACCTCCCACAGCCCTGACCTGTATATGCAAACACATCAGCACATCTCTTAACGAGAAGGGGCTAGCCTGGAAAGTTTTTTCTCATTCTCATCTGCCCATGGCACTGCTCGCACAGGCACACACAGAGTGGGGCTGCTTACTTGCCTTGCCACCTCAAATTTCAACGTAGCCTAGGGGGTCCTTGCAGGACGCCTCCCGTAGCCCTGACATGAATATGCGAACGTCTCAGGATATCTCATACCAAAAATGGGCTAGCCTGGAAAGCTGTTGCTCAGCCTCATCTGCCCATGGCACTGCCTGCACAGGCACACATAGACTAGGGGTACTTGCTTGCCTTGCCACCTCAAACTTCAAACATAGCTTAAGGCGTCTTTGCCGGGCACATGCCGCAGCCTTGACACGAATATGCGAACGTCTCAGGATATCTCTTAACGAGAAAGTGCTAGCGTGGAAAGCTGTTGCTCAGCCTCATCTGCCCATGGCACTGCTCACACAAGCACACAGAGACTGCGGCTACTTGCTTGCCTTGACACCTCAGTCTTCAAAACTAACGACGGGGTCCCCGCAGGGTGCCTCCATCAGCCCTGACCCTAATATGCGAACGTCTCCAGATAGCTCGCACCCAGAAGGGGCTAGCCTGGAAAGCTGTTGCTCAGCCTCATCTGCCCATGGCACTGCTCGCACACGTGCACAGAGACTGGGACTGCTTGCTTGCCTTGCCACCTCAATCTTCAAACATAAGTCGGGACTCCCTGTCAGGTGCCTCCAGCAGCCCTGCACCGAAAATGAGAATGTCTCAGGATATCTCGTACCAAGAAGGGTTTAGCCTGGAAAGCTGTTGCTCACTCATCTGCTCATGGCACTGCTCGCACAGGCAGAAAGAGACTGGGGCTGATTGCTTGCCTTGCCACCTTCAACTTCAAACATAGCCTAGGGGGTCTTTGCTGGGCGCTCACCGCACTCCTGTCCCGAATATGCAAGCGTCTCAGGATAACTACTACCCAGAAGGGGCTAGCCTGGAAAGCTGTTGCTCAGCCTCATCTACCCATGGCACTGCTCGCACATTTGCACAGAGCCTGGGGCTGCTTGCTTGTGGAGTCCTACCTGGACGAGAGGGGACATAGCTTGGTGCGTTGAGCAACCCAGGTTCCGATCCGGAAGTGAACCTTGGGAGCGGCTGACACGGAACCCTGCTGGGAAGGCAGAGAGACGAGCTCGGGACACTGGAGCAGGGGGAACGTCACCGTTTCCTGCCACACTGTCACTTCCTTCCTGCCACGTTGCTGTTTCCTGCCACAGTACTGTTTTCACTTCGAGATGCAGCTCTGCACCAATCACAACGAGTTGCAGTAGTTTTGCCTATATATGTATTGGGGTTTAACCATTCAGATGCTGTAATAGTTTTGCTATATAAACCTTGTTTTTGCTGACTAATAAAGGTGAACGATCATACTCATATTGGTGTCACATTGTTACAACGTTTCCGTAACTCACGCCAACATTTGGTAGCAGCAGATGGACAGTTTCCCTGCAGGAGTCCCTCGGTCTGCGGTGAGCAGATCGCTACCAGAAGGGACTAGCGTTGAAAAGTGTTGCTCAGCCTCATCTGCCCATGGCACTGCTCGCACAGGCGCACAGAGAGACTGGGTCTGCTTGCTTGCCTTGCCACCTCAAACTTCAAATGTATGCTAGGGGGTCCTTGGCGAGGGCCTTCCGCAGCCCTGACCCGAATATGCGAACGTCTCAGGATATCATTTAGCAAGTATAGACCAGCCTGGAAAGCTGTTGCTCAGCCTCATCTGCCTATGGCACTGGTCGCACAGGCGCACAGAGACTGGGGCTGCTTGCTTGCCTTGCCACCTCAGTTTTCCAACGTAGCCCAAAAATCCCTGCCGAGTGCCTCTAGCGGACCTGCACTGAAGATGCGAACATCTCCAGATGGATCGCACCCATAAGGGACTAGCCTTGAAAACTGTTTCTCAGCATTATCTGCCCATGGCACTGTTCGCACATGCGCCCAGAGACTGGGGCTGCTTCCTTGCCTTGCCACCTCAAACCTGAAATTTAGCCTAGGGGGTCTTTGCCGGGCACCCGCTGCACTCCTGTCCCAAATATGCGAAAGACTCTGGATAGCTCGCACCCAGAAAGGGCTAGCCTGGAAAGCTTTTGCTCAGCCTCATCTGCCCATGGCACTGCTCGCACAGGCGCTCAAGCACTGAGGCTTCTTGCTTGCCTTGCCACCTCAATTTTCAAACGTAGCCCGGGGATCCCTGCTGAGTGCCTTCAGCAGCCCTGCACTGAAGATGCGAAAGTCTCAGGATATCTCTTACCAATTATTGGCTAGCCTGGAAAGCTGTTGCTCAGCCTCATCTGCCCATGGCACTGCTCGCACAGGCACACAGACACTGGGGCTGCTTGCTTGCCTTGCCACCTCGATCTTCAAACATAGCCCAGGGGTCCCTGCCGGGTGCCTCCTCCAGTCCTGCACCGAAAATGCGAACGTCTCCACAAAGCTCGCACCCAGAAGGGGCTAGCCTGGAAAACTGTTGCTCAGCCTCATCTGCCCATGGCACTGCTCGCACAGGCGCACAGAGACTGGGGCTGCTTGCTTGCCTTGCCACCTCAAACTTCAAACGTAGCCCGGGACTCTGTGCTTCGTGCCTCCAGCAGCCGTGCTCCCAAAATGCGATCTTCTCCAGATAGACTACACCCAGCAGGGTGTAGCACAGAAAGCTGCTTCGCAGACTCACCTGCCCATGGCACTGCTCGCACAGGCGCACAGAGACTGGGGCTGCTTGCTTGTGGAGTCCTGCCTGGACGAGAGGGGACATAGCTTGGTGCATTGAGCAACCCAGGTTCCGATCCGGAAGGGAACCTTGGGAGCGGCTGACACGGAACCCTGCTGGGAAGGCAGAGCGACGAGCTCGGGACACTGGAGCAGGGGGAACGTCACCGTTTCCTGCCACACTGTCACTTCCTTCCTGCCACGCTCTTGTTTCCGGCCACAGCACTGTTTTGACATCGAGATGCAGCTGTGCACCAATCACAAAGAGTTGCAGTAGTTTTGCCTATATGTGGATTGGAGGTTTGACTAATCAGATGCTGTAATTACTTTGCTATATAAACCTTGTTTTTGCTGACTAATAAAGGTGAACGATCATACTCATATTGGGGTCACAACGTCACAACGTTTCCGTAACCCACGCCAACAGGGCTGCTTGCTTACCTTTCACCTTAAACTTCAAACCTATCTGGGGGTCACTGCCGGGTGCCTCCATGAGCCCTGCACAGAAGGTGCGAACGTCTACGCATAGCTCGAACCAAGAAGGTGCTAGCCTGGAAAGCTGTTGCTCAGCCTCATCTGCCCATGGTACTGCTCGCACAGGCGCACACAGACTGAGGCTGTTTGATTGCCTTCCTACCTCAAACTTCAAACATTGCATAGGGGGTCTTTGCCGGGCGCCCGCCGCACCCTTGTCCCGAATATACGAGCGTCTCAGGATATCTCTTACCAAGAAGAGGCTAGCCTGGAATGCTGTTGCTCAGCCTCATCTGCCCATGGCACTGCTCGCAAAGGAACACAAAGACTGAGGCTGCTTGCTTGCCTTGCCACCTCAATCTTCAAATGTAGCCCGGGCATCCCTGCCTGGTGCATCCAGCAGACCTGCACTGAAGATCGGAACATCTCCAGATACACCGCACTCAGAAGGGACTAGCCTTGAAAACTGTTTCTCAGCCTCATCTGCCCATGGCACTGCTCACACAGAAGCACAGAGACTGGGGCTGCTTGCTTGCCTTGCCACCTCAAACTTCAAACAAATCCCGGGCGTCCCTGCCGGGTGTCTCCAGCAACCCTGCACGGAAAATGCGAAAGTCTCCAGATAGCTCGCACCCAGAAGGGGCTTGCCTGCAAAAGTGTTGCTCAGCCTCATCTGCCCACGACACTGGTCGCACAGGCGCACAGAGACTGGAGTTCCTTCTTGCCTTGCCAACTCAGACTTGGAACGTAGCCCTCGTGTCCCTTCCGGGTGCCTCTAGCCGCCCTGCACCGAAGGTGCAAACGTCTCCATATAGCTCGAACTTAGAAGGGGCTAGGCTGGAAAGCTGTTGCTCAGCCTCAACTGGTCATGGCACTGCTTGCACAGATGCACAGAGACTGGGGCTGCTTGCTTGCCTTGCCACCTCAAACTACAAACATAGACCGGTGCTCCCTGCCGGGTCCCTCCAGCAGCCCTGCACCGAAAATGCCAATGTCTCAGGATATCTATTACCAAGAAGCGCCTAGCCTGCTAAGCTGTTCTTCAGCCTCATCTGCTTATGGCATTGCTTCTATAGGTGCACACAGACTAAGGTTCTTGCTTGCCTTGCCACCTCAATCTTCAAACGTAGCCCGGGGATCCCTGCCGGGTGCCTCCAGCAGACCTGCACTGAAACAGCGAACATCTCCAGACAAATCGCACCCAGAAAGGGACTAGCCTTGAAAGCTGTTCCTCAGCCTCATCTACCCACGGCACTGCTCACACAGATGAACAGAGAATGGGCCTGCTTGCTAAACCTTCTACCTCCAACTTCAAACGTATCCTAGGGGGTGTTTGCTGGGCGCCCCCAGCAGCCCTGACCCGAATATGCGAACGTCTCAGAATATCACTTATCAAGAAGGTGCTAGCCCGGAAAGCTGTTGTTCAGCCTCATCTGCTCATGGAACTGCTCGCACAGGCACAGAGAGACTGGGGCTGCTTGCTTGCCTTGCCACCTCAAACTTCACACTTACCTCGTGGCTCCCTGCTGGGTCCCTCCAGCAGCCCTGCACCGAGAATGCTAACGTCTAAGGATATCTCTTACCCAGAAGGGTGTAACCTGGAAAGCTGTTTCTCAGCCTCATCTGCTAAGGGCACTGCTCGCACAGGCGCACAGATACTGGGCTTGCTTGCTTGCCTTGCCACCACAAACTTGACACGTAGCCTAGGGGATCCTTGCAGGGGACCTCCCACAGCCCTGACCTGTATATGCAAACATATCAGCACATCTCTTAACGAGAAGGGGCTAGCCTGGAAAGTTTTTGCTCAACCTCATCTGCCCATGGCACTGCTCGCACAGGCACACACAGAGTGGGGCTGCTTGCTTGCCTTGCCACCTCAAATTTCAACGTAGCCTAGGGGGTCCTTGCAGGACGCCTCCCGTAGCCCTGACCTGAATATGCGAACGTCTCAGAATATCTCTTACCAAGAAGGTTTTTGCCTGGAAAGCTGTTGCTCAGACTCATCTGCCCATGGCACTGCTCGCACACACACACAGAGACTGGGGCTGCTTGCTTGCCTTTCCACCTCAGACTTCAAACGTAGCGTAGGGGTCTCTGCCAGGGGCATCCCGCAGGCCTGACCCAAATATGCGAACTTCTCGAGATATCTCTTACAAAGAAGGGTTTATCCTGGAAAGCTGTTGCTCAGCATCATCTGCCCATAGCACTGCTCGCACAGGCGCACAGAGACTGGGGATGCTTGCTTGCCTTGCCACCTCAAACCTCACTTGTAGTCTAGGGGGTCCTTGGCGTGGGCCTTCCACAGCCCTCACCCGAATATACGAACGTCATAGGATATCTCGTACCAAAAAGGGGCTATCCTTGAAAGCTGTTGCTCAGCCTCATCTACCCATGGCACTGCTCGCACAGGCGCACACAGACTGGGGGAGCTTGCTTGCCTTGCCACCTCAAACTTCAAACGTAGCCCGGGGCTCCCTGCTGGATCCCTCCAGCACCCCTGCACGGAGAATGCGTACGTTCAGGATATCTCGTACCAAGAAGGATTTAGCCTGGAAAGCTGTTGTTCAGACTCATCTGCCCATGGCACTGCTCGCACAGGAACACAGAGACTGGGGCTGCTTGCTTCCTTTGTCACCTTAAACTGCAAACATAGCCTGGGTGTCCCTGCCGGGTGCCTTCTGCAGCCCTGCCCCGAATATGAGAACGTCCCCAGATAGCTCGCAACCAGAAGTTGCTAGACTTGAAAGGTGTTTCTCAGCCTCATCTGCCCATGGCACTGCTCTCACAGGCGCACAGAGACTGGGGCTGCTTGCTTGCCTTGCAACCTCAAACTTCACATTTATCTCGTGGCTCCCTGCTGGGTCCCTCCAGCAGCCCTGCACCGAGAATGCTAACGTCTAAGGATATCTCTTACCCAGAAGGGTGTAACCTGGAAAGCTGTTTCTCAGCCTCATCTGCTAAGGGCACTGCTCGCACAGGCGCACAGAGACTGGGGCTGCTTGCTTGCCTTGCCACCACAAACTTGACACGTAGCCTAGGGGATCCTTGCAGGGGACCTCCCACAGCCCTGACCTGTATATGCAAACACATCAGCACATCTCTTAACGAGAAGGGGCTAGCCTGGAAAGTTTTTTCTCATTCTCATCTGCCCATGGCACTGCTCGCACAGGCACACACAGAGTGGGGCTGCTTACTTGCCTTGCCACCTCAAATTTCAACGTAGCCTAGGGGGTCCTTGCAGGACGCCTCCCGTAGCCCTGACATGAATATGCGAACGTCTCAGGATATCTCATACCAAAAATGGGCTAGCCTGGAAAGCTGTTGCTCAGCCTCATCTGCCCATGGCACTGCCTGCACAGGCACACATAGACTAGGGGTACTTGCTTGCCTTGCCACCTCAAACTTCAAACATAGCTTAAGGCGTCTTTGCCGGGCACATGCCGCAGCCTTGACACGAATATGCGAACGTCTCAGGATATCTCTTAACGAGAAAGTGCTAGCGTGGAAAGCTGTTGCTCAGCCTCATCTGCCCATGGCACTGCTCACACAAGCACACAGAGACTGCGGCTACTTGCTTGCCTTGACACCTCAGTCTTCAAAACTAACGACGGGGTCCCCGCAGGGTGCCTCCATCAGCCCTGACCCTAATATGCGAACGTCTCCAGATAGCTCGCACCCAGAAGGGGATAGCCTGGAAAGCTGTTGCTCAGCCTCATCTGCCCATGGCACTGCTCGCACACGTGCACAGAGACTGGGACTGCTTGCTTGCCTTGCCACCTCAATCTTCAAACATAAGTCGGGACTCCCTGTCAGGTGCCTCCAGCAGCCCTGCACCGAAAATGAGAATGTCTCAGGATATCTCGTACCAAGAAGGGTTTAGCCTGGAAAGCTGTTGCTCACTCATCTGCTCATGGCACTGCTCGCACAGGCAGAAAGAGACTGGGGCTGATTGCTTGCCTTGCCACCTTCAACTTCAAACATAGCCTAGGGGGTCTTTGCTGGGCGCTCACCGCACTCCTGTCCCGAATATGCAAGCGTCTCAGGATAACTACTACCCAGAAGGGGCTAGCCTGGAAAGCTGTTGCTCAGCCTCATCTACCCATGGCACTGCTCGCACATTTGCACAGAGCCTGGGGCTGCTTGCTTGTGGAGTCCTACCTGGACGAGAGGGGACATAGCTTGGTGCGTTGAGCAACCCAGGTTCCGATCCGGAAGTGAACCTTGGGAGCGGCTGACACGGAACCCTGCTGGGAAGGCAGAGAGACGAGCTCGGGACACTGGAGCAGGGGGAACGTCACCGTTTCCTGCCACACTGTCACTTCCTTCCTGCCACGTTGCTGTTTCCTGCCACAGTACTGTTTTCACTTCGAGATGCAGCTCTGCACCAATCACAACGAGTTGCAGTAGTTTTGCCTATATATGTATTGGGGTTTAACCATTCAGATGCTGTAATAGTTTTGCTATATAAACCTTGTTTTTGCTGACTAATAAAGGTGAACGATCATACTCATATTGGTGTCACATTGTTACAACGTTTCCGTAACTCACGCCAACATTTGGTAGCAGCAGATGGACAGTTTCCCTGCAGGAGTCCCTCGGTCTGCGGTGAGCAGATCGCTACCAGAAGGGACTAGCGTTGAAAAGTGTTGCTCAGCCTCATCTGCCCATGGCACTGCTCGCACAGGCGCACAGAGAGACTGGGTCTGCTTGCTTGCCTTGCCACCTCAAACTTCAAATGTATGCTAGGGGGTCCTTGGCGAGGGCCTTCCGCAGCCCTGACCCGAATATGCGAACGTCTCAGGATATCATTTAGCAAGTATAGACCAGCCTGGAAAGCTGTTGCTCAGCCTCATCTGCCTATGGCACTGGTCGCACAGGCGCACAGAGACTGGGGCTGCTTGCTTGCCTTGCCACCTCAGTTTTCCAACGTAGCCCAAAAATCCCTGCCGAGTGCCTCTAGCGGACCTGCACTGAAGATGCGAACATCTCCAGATGGATCGCACCCATAAGGGACTAGCCTTGAAAACTGTTTCTCAGCATTATCTGCCCATGGCACTGTTCGCACATGCGCCCAGAGACTGGGGCTGCTTCCTTGCCTTGCCACCTCAAACCTGAAATTTAGCCTAGGGGGTCTTTGCCGGGCACCCGCTGCACTCCTGTCCCAAATATGCGAAAGACTCTGGATAGCTCGCACCCAGAAAGGGCTAGCCTGGAAAGCTTTTGCTCAGCCTCATCTGCCCATGGCACTGCTCGCACAGGCGCTCAAGCACTGAGGCTTCTTGCTTGCCTTGCCACCTCAATTTTCAAACGTAGCCCGGGGATCCCTGCTGAGTGCCTTCAGCAGCCCTGCACTGAAGATGCGAAAGTCTCAGGATATCTCTTACCAATTATTGGCTAGCCTGGAAAGCTGTTGCTCAGCCTCATCTGCCCATGGCACTGCTCGCACAGGCACACAGACACTGGGGCTGCTTGCTTGCCTTGCCACCTCGATCTTCAAACATAGCCCAGGGGTCCCTGCCGGGTGCCTCCTCCAGTCCTGCACCGAAAATGCGAACGTCTCCACAAAGCTCGCACCCAGAAGGGGCTAGCCTGGAAAACTGTTGCTCAGCCTCATCTGCCCATGGCACTGCTCGCACAGGCGCACAGAGACTGGGGCTGCTTGCTTGCCTTGCCACCTCAAACTTCAAACGTAGCCCGGGACTCTGTGCTTCGTGCCTCCAGCAGCCGTGCTCCCAAAATGCGATCTTCTCCAGATAGACTACACCCAGCAGGGTGTAGCACAGAAAGCTGCTTCGCAGACTCACCTGCCCATGGCACTGCTCGCACAGGCGCACAGAGACTGGGGCTGCTTGCTTGTGGAGTCCTGCCTGGACGAGAGGGGACATAGCTTGGTGCATTGAGCAACCCAGGTTCCGATCCGGAAGGGAACCTTGGGAGCGGCTGACACGGAACCCTGCTGGGAAGGCAGAGCGACGAGCTCGGGACACTGGAGCAGGGGGAACGTCACCGTTTCCTGCCACACTGTCACTTCCTTCCTGCCACGCTCTTGTTTCCGGCCACAGCACTGTTTTGACATCGAGATGCAGCTGTGCACCAATCACAAAGAGTTGCAGTAGTTTTGCCTATATGTGGATTGGAGGTTTGACTAATCAGATGCTGTAATTACTTTGCTATATAAACCTTGTTTTTGCTGACTAATAAAGGTGAACGATCATACTCATATTGGGGTCACAACGTCACAACGTTTCCGTAACCCACGCCAACAGGGCTGCTTGCTTACCTTTCACCTTAAACTTCAAACCTATCTGGGGGTCACTGCCGGGTGCCTCCATGAGCCCTGCACAGAAGGTGCGAACGTCTACGCATAGCTCGAACCAAGAAGGTGCTAGCCTGGAAAGCTGTTGCTCAGCCTCATCTGCCCATGGTACTGCTCGCACAGGCGCACACAGACTGAGGCTGTTTGATTGCCTTCCTACCTCAAACTTCAAACATTGCATAGGGGGTCTTTGCCGGGCGCCCGCCGCACCCTTGTCCCGAATATACGAGCGTCTCAGGATATCTCTTACCAAGAAGAGGCTAGCCTGGAATGCTGTTGCTCAGCCTCATCTGCCCATGGCACTGCTCGCAAAGGAACACAAAGACTGAGGCTGCTTGCTTGCCTTGCCACCTCAATCTTCAAATGTAGCCCGGGCATCCCTGCCTGGTGCATCCAGCAGACCTGCACTGAAGATCGGAACATCTCCAGATACACCGCACTCAGAAGGGACTAGCCTTGAAAACTGTTTCTCAGCCTCATCTGCCCATGGCACTGCTCACACAGAAGCACAGAGACTGGGGCTGCTTGCTTGCCTTGCCACCTCAAACTTCAAACAAATCCCGGGCGTCCCTGCCGGGTGTCTCCAGCAACCCTGCACGGAAAATGCGAAAGTCTCCAGATAGCTCGCACCCAGAAGGGGCTTGCCTGCAAAAGTGTTGCTCAGCCTCATCTGCCCACGACACTGGTCGCACAGGCGCACAGAGACTGGAGTTCCTTCTTGCCTTGCCAACTCAGACTTGGAACGTAGCCCTCGTGTCCCTTCCGGGTGCCTCTAGCCGCCCTGCACCGAAGGTGCAAACGTCTCCATATAGCTCGAACTTAGAAGGGGCTAGGCTGGAAAGCTGTTGCTCAGCCTCAACTGGTCATGGCACTGCTTGCACAGATGCACAGAGACTGGGGCTGCTTGCTTGCCTTGCCACCTCAAACTACAAACATAGACCGGTGCTCCCTGCCGGGTCCCTCCAGCAGCCCTGCACCGAAAATGCCAATGTCTCAGGATATCTATTACCAAGAAGCG
This sequence comes from Opisthocomus hoazin, assembly GCF_030867145.1. Classification (NCBI taxonomy): domain Eukaryota; kingdom Metazoa; phylum Chordata; class Aves; order Opisthocomiformes; family Opisthocomidae; genus Opisthocomus; species Opisthocomus hoazin. The sequence continues at coordinate 6,974,118 of NC_134453.1, read as the reverse complement.
CCTAGCCTGCTAAGCTGTTCTTCAGCCTCATCTGCTTATGGCATTGCTTCTATAGGTGCACACAGACTAAGGTTCTTGCTTGCCTTGCCACCTCAATCTTCAAACGTAGCCCGGGGATCCCTGCCGGGTGCCTCCAGCAGACCTGCACTGAAACAGCGAACATCTCCAGACAAATCGCACCCAGAAAGGGACTAGCCTTGAAAGCTGTTCCTCAGCCTCATCTACCCACGGCACTGCTCACACAGATGAACAGAGAATGGGCCTGCTTGCTAAACCTTCTACCTCCAACTTCAAACGTATCCTAGGGGGTGTTTGCTGGGCGCCCCCAGCAGCCCTGACCCGAATATGCGAACGTCTCAGAATATCACTTATCAAGAAGGTGCTAGCCCGGAAAGCTGTTGTTCAGCCTCATCTGCTCATGGAACTGCTCGCACAGGCACAGAGAGACTGGGGCTGCTTGCTTGCCTTGCCACCTCAAACTTCACACTTACCTCGTGGCTCCCTGCTGGGTCCCTCCAGCAGCCCTGCACCGAGAATGCTAACGTCTAAGGATATCTCTTACCCAGAAGGGTGTAACCTGGAAAGCTGTTTCTCAGCCTCATCTGCTAAGGGCACTGCTTGCACAGGCGCACAGATACTGGGCTTGCTTGCTTGCCTTGCCACCACAAACTTGACACGTAGCCTAGGGGATCCTTGCAGGGGACCTCCCACAGCCCTGACCTGTATATGCAAACATATCAGCACATCTCTTAACGAGATGGGGCTAGCCTGGAAAGTTTTTGCTCAACCTCATCTGCCCATGGCACTGCTCGCACAGGCACACACAGAGTGGGGCTGCTTGCTTGCCTTGCCACCTCAAATTTCAACGTAGCCTAGGGGGTCCTTGCAGGACGCCTCCCGTAGCCCTGACCTGAATATGCGAACGTCTCAGAATATCTCTTACCAAGAAGGTTTTTGCCTGGAAAGCTGTTGCTCAGACTCATCTGCCCATGGCACTGCTCGCACACACACACAGAGACTGGGGCTGCTTGCTTGCCTTTCCACCTCAGACTTCAAACGTAGCGTAGGGGTCTCTGCCAGGGGCATCCCGCAGGCCTGACCCAAATATGCGAACTTCTCGAGATATCTCTTACAAAGAAGGGTTTATCCTGGAAAGCTGTTGCTCAGCATCATCTGCCCATAGCACTGCTCGCACAGGCGCACAGAGACTGGGGATGCTTGCTTGCCTTGCCACCTCAAACCTCACTTGTAGTCTAGGGGGTCCTTGGCGTGGGCCTTCCACAGCCCTCACCCGAATATACGAACGTCATAGGATATCTCGTACCAAAAAGGGGCTATCCTTGAAAGCTGTTGCTCAGCCTCATCTACCCATGGCACTGCTCGCACAGGCGCACACAGACTGGGGGAGCTTGCTTGCCTTGCCACCTCAAACTTCAAACGTAGCCCGGGGCTCCCTGCTGGATCCCTCCAGCACCCCTGCACGGAGAATGCGTACGTTCAGGATATCTCGTACCAAGAAGGATTTAGCCTGGAAAGCTGTTGTTCAGACTCATCTGCCCATGGCACTGCTCGCACAGGAACACAGAGACTGGGGCTGCTTGCTTCCTTTGTCACCTTAAACTGCAAACATAGCCTGGGTGTCCCTGCCGGGTGCCTTCTGCAGCCCTGCCCCGAATATGAGAACGTCCCCAGATAGCTCGCAACCAGAAGTTGCTAGACTTGAAAGGTGTTTCTCAGCCTCATCTGCCCATGGCACTGCTCTCACAGGCGCACAGAGACTGGGGCTGCTTGCTTGCCTTGCAACCTCAAACTTCACATTTATCTCGTGGCTCCCTGCTGGGTCCCTCCAGCAGCCCTGCACCGAGAATGCTAACGTCTAAGGATATCTCTTACCCAGAAGGGTGTAACCTGGAAAGCTGTTTCTCAGCCTCATCTGCTAAGGGCACTGCTCGCACAGGCGCACAGAGACTGGGGCTGCTTGCTTGCCTTGCCACCACAAACTTGACACGTAGCCTAGGGGATCCTTGCAGGGGACCTCCCACAGCCCTGACCTGTATATGCAAACACATCAGCACATCTCTTAACGAGAAGGGGCTAGCCTGGAAAGTTTTTTCTCATTCTCATCTGCCCATGGCACTGCTCGCACAGGCACACACAGAGTGGGGCTGCTTACTTGCCTTGCCACCTCAAATTTCAACGTAGCCTAGGGGGTCCTTGCAGGACGCCTCCCGTAGCCCTGACATGAATATGCGAACGTCTCAGGATATCTCATACCAAAAATGGGCTAGCCTGGAAAGCTGTTGCTCAGCCTCATCTGCCCATGGCACTGCCTGCACAGGCACACATAGACTAGGGGTACTTGCTTGCCTTGCCACCTCAAACTTCAAACATAGCTTAAGGCGTCTTTGCCGGGCACATGCCGCAGCCTTGACACGAATATGCGAACGTCTCAGGATATCTCTTAACGAGAAAGTGCTAGCGTGGAAAGCTGTTGCTCAGCCTCATCTGCCCATGGCACTGCTCACACAAGCACACAGAGACTGCGGCTACTTGCTTGCCTTGACACCTCAGTCTTCAAAACTAACGACGGGGTCCCCGCAGGGTGCCTCCATCAGCCCTGACCCTAATATGCGAACGTCTCCAGATAGCTCGCACCCAGAAGGGGCTAGCCTGGAAAGCTGTTGCTCAGCCTCATCTGCCCATGGCACTGCTCGCACACGTGCACAGAGACTGGGACTGCTTGCTTGCCTTGCCACCTCAATCTTCAAACATAAGTCGGGACTCCCTGTCAGGTGCCTCCAGCAGCCCTGCACCGAAAATGAGAATGTCTCAGGATATCTCGTACCAAGAAGGGTTTAGCCTGGAAAGCTGTTGCTCACTCATCTGCTCATGGCACTGCTCGCACAGGCAGAAAGAGACTGGGGCTGATTGCTTGCCTTGCCACCTTCAACTTCAAACATAGCCTAGGGGGTCTTTGCTGGGCGCTCACCGCACTCCTGTCCCGAATATGCAAGCGTCTCAGGATAACTACTACCCAGAAGGGGCTAGCCTGGAAAGCTGTTGCTCAGCCTCATCTACCCATGGCACTGCTCGCACATTTGCACAGAGCCTGGGGCTGCTTGCTTGTGGAGTCCTACCTGGACGAGAGGGGACATAGCTTGGTGCGTTGAGCAACCCAGGTTCCGATCCGGAAGTGAACCTTGGGAGCGGCTGACACGGAACCCTGCTGGGAAGGCAGAGAGACGAGCTCGGGACACTGGAGCAGGGGGAACGTCACCGTTTCCTGCCACACTGTCACTTCCTTCCTGCCACGTTGCTGTTTCCTGCCACAGTACTGTTTTCACTTCGAGATGCAGCTCTGCACCAATCACAACGAGTTGCAGTAGTTTTGCCTATATATGTATTGGGGTTTAACCATTCAGATGCTGTAATAGTTTTGCTATATAAACCTTGTTTTTGCTGACTAATAAAGGTGAACGATCATACTCATATTGGTGTCACATTGTTACAACGTTTCCGTAACTCACGCCAACATTTGGTAGCAGCAGATGGACAGTTTCCCTGCAGGAGTCCCTCGGTCTGCGGTGAGCAGATCGCTACCAGAAGGGACTAGCGTTGAAAAGTGTTGCTCAGCCTCATCTGCCCATGGCACTGCTCGCACAGGCGCACAGAGAGACTGGGTCTGCTTGCTTGCCTTGCCACCTCAAACTTCAAATGTATGCTAGGGGGTCCTTGGCGAGGGCCTTCCGCAGCCCTGACCCGAATATGCGAACGTCTCAGGATATCATTTAGCAAGTATAGACCAGCCTGGAAAGCTGTTGCTCAGCCTCATCTGCCTATGGCACTGGTCGCACAGGCGCACAGAGACTGGGGCTGCTTGCTTGCCTTGCCACCTCAGTTTTCCAACGTAGCCCAAAAATCCCTGCCGAGTGCCTCTAGCGGACCTGCACTGAAGATGCGAACATCTCCAGATGGATCGCACCCATAAGGGACTAGCCTTGAAAACTGTTTCTCAGCATTATCTGCCCATGGCACTGTTCGCACATGCGCCCAGAGACTGGGGCTGCTTCCTTGCCTTGCCACCTCAAACCTGAAATTTAGCCTAGGGGGTCTTTGCCGGGCACCCGCTGCACTCCTGTCCCAAATATGCGAAAGACTCTGGATAGCTCGCACCCAGAAAGGGCTAGCCTGGAAAGCTTTTGCTCAGCCTCATCTGCCCATGGCACTGCTCGCACAGGCGCTCAAGCACTGAGGCTTCTTGCTTGCCTTGCCACCTCAATTTTCAAACGTAGCCCGGGGATCCCTGCTGAGTGCCTTCAGCAGCCCTGCACTGAAGATGCGAAAGTCTCAGGATATCTCTTACCAATTATTGGCTAGCCTGGAAAGCTGTTGCTCAGCCTCATCTGCCCATGGCACTGCTCGCACAGGCACACAGACACTGGGGCTGCTTGCTTGCCTTGCCACCTCGATCTTCAAACATAGCCCAGGGGTCCCTGCCGGGTGCCTCCTCCAGTCCTGCACCGAAAATGCGAACGTCTCCACAAAGCTCGCACCCAGAAGGGGCTAGCCTGGAAAACTGTTGCTCAGCCTCATCTGCCCATGGCACTGCTCGCACAGGCGCACAGAGACTGGGGCTGCTTGCTTGCCTTGCCACCTCAAACTTCAAACGTAGCCCGGGACTCTGTGCTTCGTGCCTCCAGCAGCCGTGCTCCCAAAATGCGATCTTCTCCAGATAGACTACACCCAGCAGGGTGTAGCACAGAAAGCTGCTTCGCAGACTCACCTGCCCATGGCACTGCTCGCACAGGCGCACAGAGACTGGGGCTGCTTGCTTGTGGAGTCCTGCCTGGACGAGAGGGGACATAGCTTGGTGCATTGAGCAACCCAGGTTCCGATCCGGAAGGGAACCTTGGGAGCGGCTGACACGGAACCCTGCTGGGAAGGCAGAGCGACGAGCTCGGGACACTGGAGCAGGGGGAACGTCACCGTTTCCTGCCACACTGTCACTTCCTTCCTGCCACGCTCTTGTTTCCGGCCACAGCACTGTTTTGACATCGAGATGCAGCTGTGCACCAATCACAAAGAGTTGCAGTAGTTTTGCCTATATGTGGATTGGAGGTTTGACTAATCAGATGCTGTAATTACTTTGCTATATAAACCTTGTTTTTGCTGACTAATAAAGGTGAACGATCATACTCATATTGGGGTCACAACGTCACAACGTTTCCGTAACCCACGCCAACAGGGCTGCTTGCTTACCTTTCACCTTAAACTTCAAACCTATCTGGGGGTCACTGCCGGGTGCCTCCATGAGCCCTGCACAGAAGGTGCGAACGTCTACGCATAGCTCGAACCAAGAAGGTGCTAGCCTGGAAAGCTGTTGCTCAGCCTCATCTGCCCATGGTACTGCTCGCACAGGCGCACACAGACTGAGGCTGTTTGATTGCCTTCCTACCTCAAACTTCAAACATTGCATAGGGGGTCTTTGCCGGGCGCCCGCCGCACCCTTGTCCCGAATATACGAGCGTCTCAGGATATCTCTTACCAAGAAGAGGCTAGCCTGGAATGCTGTTGCTCAGCCTCATCTGCCCATGGCACTGCTCGCAAAGGAACACAAAGACTGAGGCTGCTTGCTTGCCTTGCCACCTCAATCTTCAAATGTAGCCCGGGCATCCCTGCCTGGTGCATCCAGCAGACCTGCACTGAAGATCGGAACATCTCCAGATACACCGCACTCAGAAGGGACTAGCCTTGAAAACTGTTTCTCAGCCTCATCTGCCCATGGCACTGCTCACACAGAAGCACAGAGACTGGGGCTGCTTGCTTGCCTTGCCACCTCAAACTTCAAACAAATCCCGGGCGTCCCTGCCGGGTGTCTCCAGCAACCCTGCACGGAAAATGCGAAAGTCTCCAGATAGCTCGCACCCAGAAGGGGCTTGCCTGCAAAAGTGTTGCTCAGCCTCATCTGCCCACGACACTGGTCGCACAGGCGCACAGAGACTGGAGTTCCTTCTTGCCTTGCCAACTCAGACTTGGAACGTAGCCCTCGTGTCCCTTCCGGGTGCCTCTAGCCGCCCTGCACCGAAGGTGCAAACGTCTCCATATAGCTCGAACTTAGAAGGGGCTAGGCTGGAAAGCTGTTGCTCAGCCTCAACTGGTCATGGCACTGCTTGCACAGATGCACAGAGACTGGGGCTGCTTGCTTGCCTTGCCACCTCAAACTACAAACATAGACCGGTGCTCCCTGCCGGGTCCCTCCAGCAGCCCTGCACCGAAAATGCCAATGTCTCAGGATATCTATTACCAAGAAGCGCCTAGCCTGCTAAGCTGTTCTTCAGCCTCATCTGCTTATGGCATTGCTTCTATAGGTGCACACAGACTAAGGTTCTTGCTTGCCTTGCCACCTCAATCTTCAAACGTAGCCCGGGGATCCCTGCCGGGTGCCTCCAGCAGACCTGCACTGAAACAGCGAACATCTCCAGACAAATCGCACCCAGAAAGGGACTAGCCTTGAAAGCTGTTCCTCAGCCTCATCTACCCACGGCACTGCTCACACAGATGAACAGAGAATGGGCCTGCTTGCTAAACCTTCTACCTCCAACTTCAAACGTATCCTAGGGGGTGTTTGCTGGGCGCCCCCAGCAGCCCTGACCCGAATATGCGAACGTCTCAGAATATCACTTATCAAGAAGGTGCTAGCCCGGAAAGCTGTTGTTCAGCCTCATCTGCTCATGGAACTGCTCGCACAGGCACAGAGAGACTGGGGCTGCTTGCTTGCCTTGCCACCTCAAACTTCACACTTACCTCGTGGCTCCCTGCTGGGTCCCTCCAGCAGCCCTGCACCGAGAATGCTAACGTCTAAGGATATCTCTTACCCAGAAGGGTGTAACCTGGAAAGCTGTTTCTCAGCCTCATCTGCTAAGGGCACTGCTTGCACAGGCGCACAGATACTGGGCTTGCTTGCTTGCCTTGCCACCACAAACTTGACACGTAGCCTAGGGGATCCTTGCAGGGGACCTCCCACAGCCCTGACCTGTATATGCAAACATATCAGCACATCTCTTAACGAGAAGGGGCTAGCCTGGAAAGTTTTTGCTCAACCTCATCTGCCCATGGCACTGCTCGCACAGGCACACACAGAGTGGGGCTGCTTGCTTGCCTTGCCACCTCAAATTTCAACGTAGCCTAGGGGGTCCTTGCAGGACGCCTCCCGTAGCCCTGACCTGAATATGCGAACGTCTCAGAATATCTCTTACCAAGAAGGTTTTTGCCTGGAAAGCTGTTGCTCAGACTCATCTGCCCATGGCACTGCTCGCACACACACACAGAGACTGGGGCTGCTTGCTTGCCTTTCCACCTCAGACTTCAAACGTAGCGTAGGGGTCTCTGCCAGGGGCATCCCGCAGGCCTGACCCAAATATGCGAACTTCTCGAGATATCTCTTACAAAGAAGGGTTTATCCTGGAAAGCTGTTGCTCAGCATCATCTGCCCATAGCACTGCTCGCACAGGCGCACAGAGACTGGGGATGCTTGCTTGCCTTGCCACCTCAAACCTCACTTGTAGTCTAGGGGGTCCTTGGCGTGGGCCTTCCACAGCCCTCACCCGAATATACGAACGTCATAGGATATCTCGTACCAAAAAGGGGCTATCCTTGAAAGCTGTTGCTCAGCCTCATCTACCCATGGCACTGCTCGCACAGGCGCACACAGACTGGGGGAGCTTGCTTGCCTTGCCACCTCAAACTTCAAACGTAGCCCGGGGCTCCCTGCTGGATCCCTCCAGCACCCCTGCACGGAGAATGCGTACGTTCAGGATATCTCGTACCAAGAAGGATTTAGCCTGGAAAGCTGTTGTTCAGACTCATCTGCCCATGGCACTGCTCGCACAGGAACACAGAGACTGGGGCTGCTTGCTTCCTTTGTCACCTTAAACTGCAAACATAGCCTGGGTGTCCCTGCCGGGTGCCTTCTGCAGCCCTGCCCCGAATATGAGAACGTCCCCAGATAGCTCGCAACCAGAAGTTGCTAGACTTGAAAGGTGTTTCTCAGCCTCATCTGCCCATGGCACTGCTCTCACAGGCGCACAGAGACTGGGGCTGCTTGCTTGCCTTGCAACCTCAAACTTCACATTTATCTCGTGGCTCCCTGCTGGGTCCCTCCAGCAGCCCTGCACCGAGAATGCTAACGTCTAAGGATATCTCTTACCCAGAAGGGTGTAACCTGGAAAGCTGTTTCTCAGCCTCATCTGCTAAGGGCACTGCTCGCACAGGCGCACAGAGACTGGGGCTGCTTGCTTGCCTTGCCACCACAAACTTGACACGTAGCCTAGGGGATCCTTGCAGGGGACCTCCCACAGCCCTGACCTGTATATGCAAACACATCAGCACATCTCTTAACGAGAAGGGGCTAGCCTGGAAAGTTTTTTCTCATTCTCATCTGCCCATGGCACTGCTCGCACAGGCACACACAGAGTGGGGCTGCTTACTTGCCTTGCCACCTCAAATTTCAACGTAGCCTAGGGGGTCCTTGCAGGACGCCTCCCGTAGCCCTGACATGAATATGCGAACGTCTCAGGATATCTCATACCAAAAATGGGCTAGCCTGGAAAGCTGTTGCTCAGCCTCATCTGCCCATGGCACTGCCTGCACAGGCACACATAGACTAGGGGTACTTGCTTGCCTTGCCACCTCAAACTTCAAACATAGCTTAAGGCGTCTTTGCCGGGCACATGCCGCAGCCTTGACACGAATATGCGAACGTCTCAGGATATCTCTTAACGAGAAAGTGCTAGCGTGGAAAGCTGTTGCTCAGCCTCATCTGCCCATGGCACTGCTCACACAAGCACACAGAGACTGCGGCTACTTGCTTGCCTTGACACCTCAGTCTTCAAAACTAACGACGGGGTCCCCGCAGGGTGCCTCCATCAGCCCTGACCCTAATATGCGAACGTCTCCAGATAGCTCGCACCCAGAAGGGGCTAGCCTGGAAAGCTGTTGCTCAGCCTCATCTGCCCATGGCACTGCTCGCACACGTGCACAGAGACTGGGACTGCTTGCTTGCCTTGCCACCTCAATCTTCAAACATAAGTCGGGACTCCCTGTCAGGTGCCTCCAGCAGCCCTGCACCGAAAATGAGAATGTCTCAGGATATCTCGTACCAAGAAGGATTTAGCCTGGAAAGCTGTTGCTCACTCATCTGCTCATGGCACTGCTCGCACAGGCAGAAAGAGACTGGGGCTGATTGCTTGCCTTGCCACCTTCAACTTCAAACATAGCCTAGGGGGTCTTTGCTGGGCGCTCACCGCACTCCTGTCCCGAATATGCAAGCGTCTCAGGATAACTACTACCCAGAAGGGGCTAGCCTGGAAAGCTGTTGCTCAGCCTCATCTACCCATGGCACTGCTCGCACATTTGCACAGAGCCTGGGGCTGCTTGCTTGTGGAGTCCTACCTGGACGAGAGGGGACATAGCTTGGTGCGTTGAGCAACCCAGGTTCCGATCCGGAAGTGAACCTTGGGAGCGGCTGACACGGAACCCTGCTGGGAAGGCAGAGAGACGAGCTCGGGACACTGGAGCAGGGGGAACGTCACCGTTTCCTGCCACACTGTCACTTCCTTCCTGCCACGTTGCTGTTTCCTGCCACAGTACTGTTTTCACTTCGAGATGCAGCTCTGCACCAATCACAACGAGTTGCAGTAGTTTTGCCTATATATGTATTGGGGTTTAACCATTCAGATGCTGTAATAGTTTTGCTATATAAACCTTGTTTTTGCTGACTAATAAAGGTGAACGATCATACTCATATTGGTGTCACATTGTTACAACGTTTCCGTAACTCACGCCAACATTTGGTAGCAGCAGATGGACAGTTTCCCTGCAGGAGTCCCTCGGTCTGCGGTGAGCAGCTAGAGAGGGGGCGTGGGAACAATGGCTGGGAGGGTCCTGCCTGGGTGCGAACGCGCAGGGCAAACACGGATGGCCGACTCCCAGGAACTTTCGAGCCACACTGGGGCTGCCTGGCTCAGCTAAAATTTAAAGTGGAGGCCGTGGTCGCAGGCATGGAGGTGGATGGTGCGGCAACGTTGCTCGTCGGTATTCTCTCTAAGAGAGGAATAGACGCAACGGCAAAGCAACTCATGAAGTTGATTAAACTGGGGCAACGATGGGGTCACTTTGCGGATACCCCGCTACTGTTTTCCGTCTCGGAATGGCAAGAGTTAGGAGAGACTATGTGGGAAAGGACAATAACAGGGGAGGAAAAGGAAGAAAAGGAGATAAAAGCCGTCCGCGAGCTCTGGCGAACAGTATTACAGACCTTAAAATCCATGAAAGCTGAACGAGAGGTGGCGTGTGCTGCAGCTCAGATGCTAGCTCAGGAGCCCGGGAAAGATCACGCGCCTAAGCCTGGGACATTATCACGGGTTTTCGGGCTACCTGCCGTTAGAGGGATGACTGGGATCACTTGTAACACAATTGCCGAGATTCGAGCGAGTGCGGAGCACGGTTTCGGTCTGGGCGCAGAGGGGGTTGGCCCACCGGAAGTTGCCGCCAGAGAGATCAACTCGAAATGCGAGCTGGACGCGGTAGTACGACCGCCCCCGGGGAGCGAGGAGGAGTCGGGTGCCGAAGTGCGACTGTCTTCCGAAAGAGGGGAGGAGCGGGTAGTACCACCCCCAGAGGGGGAGGGAGAAGGGGCGCGGCTTACGACATCAGCCCCTCCTGGGGCGCGGCCTGCAACATCGGCCTCTCCTCTCTATCCACCCCTGCCACCTTCCAGCGAGGCGTCTCCACTCCCGACGCCCTCTGATGGCAGCCAGAATGAATTGCAAGGAAAAAAAGCGTGCGATCTTTTGCAGTCAGTTTTGCAGAGTCTTCAAGACATGAGCTTGCAGTTCCAGCATATGTCAATCGTTACCAACCCCCCCCACCGGGAAAATGAGGCTTCCTCTCTGAAATGTTTAGCTGGGCCTCCGGCACCGATCACACCTACCCGCTGGAGCGGTGTTATAAGACATGCCATCCTAGATGGACAGTGGAACGTTGCCACCATTATGAGAGATACACAAGCCTTAGCCTGTCCTGTGGTACAGGTTAATGGATGACAATCGTAAGTACGGGTGTTTGGCCGGAGGAGTGGCCACTAAGTGTTCCCACAACGGCTATCGCAGGGGTGGGGGGACACTCCACTCCCATGATGAGCCAACACCCTGTGCAAATAACCTTTCCTGAAGGGCAGGACGTCAGTTTAAAGGTCTATGTCATGCAGCTGCCCGAAACTCTTTCAGCCCTAATTGGGCACGACATTTTGAGTCAAATTGGAGTTGTACTAACTACTACCCCTCTTTAGTTATGGGCACTGGCGAGCAGTCGCCCAACCCACCGCTAACCTGGCTTTCCAACGAACCCGTGTGGGTTGACCAGTGGCCCATGACAGAAGAGCGACTGCAAATAACAAGGCAATTGGTAGCAGAACAACTCGCTGCAGGCCACATCAAGCCTTCAGTCAGCCCATGGAATACCCCCATTTTCGTCATTCCGAAAAAGAGCGGCAAATGGCGCCTCTTACACGACCTACGTAAGATTAATGAGCAGATGCAACCCGTGGGAGCTGTACAACCTGGAATGCCATCACCTGCTATGCTTCCGTCAGGTTGGCACGTGATCGTTGTTGACCTAAAAGACTGTTTTTTCGCTATACCTTTTACATCCGCGGGACACTCAACGGTTTGCCTTTTCGATACTGGTAACCAACAAAGCAGCACCTTCAGAGCGATATGAGTGGGTTGTCTTGCCGCAAGGCATGAGAAACTCACCCACGCTGTGTCAACTTCATGTGGCTTGGGCCTTAGCTCCACTCAGGGAGCAATGGCCGAATACAATCATATATGGATGACATCCTCTGCTGTCAACAGGAAGCGTTCAATGACGATTCCTTGACACAGCTGAGTACTGTTTTAGCCAGCAAGGGCCTTGTCATTGCCCCGGAAAAGGTTCAGCGATCTGCACCATGGAAGTATTTGGGGTGGCGCATCTCTGACGCTAAGATCCAACCACAGAAGGTGGAGTTAGCGACAAATTTGCGCACATTGACTGATGTACAGACTTTACTTGGAGATATCCAGTGGGTGCGCAACTGTGCTGGTATTTCCAATGCTGACATTGCACCATTGACATGACTACTACGTGGCTCACATCCCAGCACAGCAGTCACCCTATCAAAGACACAGCAAGCAGCTTTGCAACACATCGTACAGAAGCTTCAAACAGCTTGGACTGCTAGGCGATTGCTAACCCTACCTGTTTCCTTGCTTATTTGTAACCCTGCAGAGTCACCGTATGCCCTTGTTTGTCAGTGGCAAAACAAGAAGGGGGAGACTCCTTCCTGTACAGCATCGTTGAATAGTCCTGATTTTGCCACTGACAAGCCTATTAGGGGCGATGATACATTTTACATACTAGAATGGGTGTTTTTAAGTGTGCAGCCAAAGACTAGTACACAGACACGATCAGAAGCTGTGGGAGAGCTAATCAGAAAAGGTAGGACGAGGATAGTGGAAATATCAGGGGAAGAGCCGCAGGACATCAGTATACCGGTCAAAGCAGCAGATTTGGAATGGTGGTTGAGGCATGCTCCACCCATACAGGAAGCTCTGTTAGGCTATGATGGGAGGATACATTCCCGACAGCCGAAAGGGAGATTGTGGCAGTTCTTGAAGCGTAATCTATGGCTTGAGAAGTCCAGAGTTCAGGAGAAGCCGCTGGCTGAAGGAATCACAGTGTATACAGGCAGGAGGCTGCGTAAGGCAGTTTGTGTTTGGCAAGAAGGGGGCCGGTGGTGTCATCATATGATACAAGGACAGGATGGAGATTCGCTGCAAATTTTAGAGCTGACTGCCGTGGTCTGGGCTTTAACTAATTGGTTAAATGAGCCTTTAAATGTTGTAACTGACTCCCTTTATGTAGCCGGGATAGTGCCTCGAATACCGGATGCCTTGCTTAGGGAGGCAGTCAATCCTAGATTAGGCAAGCTGTTTATCCAGTTGCGGACCGTACTGTCTCAACGGGCCGTACCTTGTTGTGTCATTCATGTGCGTAGCCACCAACGGGATCTGGGACTAGGGCACGGCAATCAGATTGCTGACAACTTAGTCAGTCCCGCATGCCCTATGCCTCCAGTAGACAAGTTTCAGCAGGCCAGACAGAGTCATGAGAATTTTCACCAAAATGCAAGAGGTCTGCGAAGGCCATTTGGACTGACAGAGAATGAGGCTCGTTATATTGTACAGGCCTGTCCTAAGTGCGGAAACCAAGGACCAGGTATAGGCCAAGGAGTAAATCCAAAAGGGCTACAGGCACTTGCGCTGTGGCAGATGGACGTCACGCACTTCTCCGAATTTGGGCGACTGAAGTACATGCATGTCACAATAGACACCTTTTCAAAAATGATATGGGCCTCTGCTTTACCTGGGGAGAAAGCGCAACATGTTTGTAAACATCTGCTTTCGTGTTTTGCAGTACTGGGGGTCCCTGAAGAAATTAAGACCGATAATGGACCTGCCTACATCAGTCAAAAGCTGAGATCATTCTTGCTGACGTGGGGAATTAAGCACACCTCGGGAATTGCGCATTCTCCGACAGGGCAAGGCCTCATAGAGCGCACTCATCGTGTGCTGAAAGACTACTTAGATAAACAGCGAGGAGCTGAAACAGAAGCGCAATCAAGGTTGCATCGAGTTCTTTTTACTTTAAACTATTTGTGCCTTATGGGTGATCAGGAGGCACCGCCTGTTGTGGTGCATCACCAGAACTTAAAATTCAATAGTGCAACGACTTTACCGCGGTTTCAAGTGATCTATAGAGACCCGACTACTGGAGAATGGGCTGGACCCGTACCAGTGATATTTAACGGTCGAGGTTATATGTGTGTTTCCACAGATCACGGTCCAGTCTGGGTGCCTAGCCGAGCCGTGAAGCCTGCTTTGAATCAGCAAGACAAGTGAGCCGAGGAGCAACAAGCAGACTCTCACGAGCGGAGCAATCAAGTAGAAGTAACCTGAATAGAGGGAGGAGTATATAAGTGGTTACCAGGAGGTACTTGTCACCAATAGCACCTGTGATGTTTTGTGAGATCTGTAAGCCTCGGGTTTTATGTAACTGTTGCACTTGCTAACCATAGCGGCGGCGTCGAATATCGTTTGCGAAGCATCGGTGTGATCAGTGCCTTTAATAGGGCGCAGCGTAGCTCGCGCTTTAATTGTTATAAAGCTCAAGACAAAAGGAAGCGATGCTTATCTCTGTAGCCGCTTGAAGTAAGTAAGGTTAGCAAACCAGAGATTTAAAACCGTATGGGTAAGTAGTTCTTTTAATATAGCCAAGGTAAGTTAGTGCCTGCTGTTTGGACCGTCCCCAAGCGGAGTGGGAAAGACAAGAGTGCGATGCTTACATCAGTTTTGAAGGGAATGGCAGGAAAACGAGTGGTTACCCTGTTAGCCGTACTCTTTACATGTTGTCAAATTATAATAGGCGAAGAAACCCTTTACAGCATTGAGCCCCGACAAAATCTATGGGTTACCTGGGTGAACAAAACGGGCCAATCAGCATTTTGTTTGTCTCTTGCTTCCGCAACAGAATCTTTTCGCACCTGTCTAATAGGAGTACCTAGTTACAATGTTACTCATTTTACTAATTATAGTGCAGGCAGATGTACAAAGGAGATTCAAGTGAGTAATTGCAGTGCCAAACTCATACAAGGTCTGAATCACACATTGCCCTGGGATCCTCAAGAGTTGAACTTGCTAGGATCGATGAGGATTGGTAACACAACCAAAAAGTGGACTCAAACTTGTTTTGTATTTGCAGGGCCTGCTATTGCTAGGCCTAACCATCGCCATTTCTTCAACCAGTCAGGGTGGGCCAATGTCACTCCAATTGCTTCTTATTATGACTAATAGGGTCACTCTAGAGCTGTCACCTTCTGTGGTACCAATGATACGAACAAAAGAAGCCCCCAAAGTCTGGGCGCCTACGGGATGGAAGGTGGTTTTCCCTTGTGGAATAATGCTACGCCTAAAGCCTTGCCTCCTGACGTGTTTTTAATCTGTGGCGACAGGGCATGGCAAGGAATTCCTCATAACATCTATGGCGGCCCGTGTTACTTAGGTCAGCTGACATTGCTAGCTCCAGATCGACAGTGGTGGAAGAAGGTAACAACTCATCCCAAACGAGGTGTTACGGGTCTTCCTCCTAACTGCGATGATCGAATCACTCACCCAAGTACCACCGAGCGAGTATTTATGGCATTATTAGTGCCCGGTGCCGCCGCCGGCGCAGCGTTAAACCAGATAGGGAAATAGACATGCTGGGCAGAGAAGCAAGCCAGTGTTACCACAAAAGTCTTGCAATCCTTGCTAGAAGATCAGAGAAGTCTACGACATGCAGTATTGCAAAATAGAGCCGCAATTGATTTTTTACTGCTGGCCCAAGGACATGGTTGTGAGAATTTTGAAGGCATGTGCTGTATGAATTTGTCCAATCATAGTAAGTCCATCCACAAGCAATTACAATGGCTCGAACAGCACGCCAATCAAAAACAACAAAGCCAGGGATTTTTTGATGGATTTCTCACCTCGCTCTTTGGTAATCTGCCCGCTTGGCTTAACAATATAATTATAGAAATTTTGCGCATATGTATCGTGTTACTTGCTGTTGGAATTATAATATGTATTTGCTTTAGCTGTCTTAAAAGGGTGCTCTCCAAGATGACGAAGCAAACCTGGCTTACTCGAAAAAAAGAAGGGGGAATTGTGGAGTCCTGGCTGGACGAGAGGGGACATAGCTTGGTGCGTTGAGCAACCCAGGTTCCGATCCGGAAGTGAGCCTTGGGAGCGGCTGACACGGAACCCTGCTGGGAAGGCAGAGCGACGAGCTCGGGACACTGGAGCAGGGGGAACGTCACCGTTTCCTGCCACACTGTCACTTCCTTCCTGCCACGTTGTTGTTTCCTGCCACAGTACTGTTTTCACTTCAAGATGCAGCTCTGCACCAATCACAACGAGTTGCAGTAGTTTTGCCTATACATGGGTTGGGGGTTTGACTAATCAGATGCTGTAACAGTTTTGCTATATAAACCTTTTTTTTGCTGACTAATGAAGGTGAACGATCATACTCATATTGGGGTCACATCGTTACAAACGATCCGTAACCAACGCCAACACTTGCTTACCTTGCCACCTAAATTTTCAAACGTAGCCCAGGGATCCCTGCCGGGTGCCTCCAGCAGAGCTGCACTGCAGATGCGAACGTCTCCAGATAGCTCGCACCCAGAACGGGCTAGCCTGGAAAGTTGATGCTCAGCCTCATGTGCCCATGGCACTGCTCACACAGGCACTCAGAGACTGGGGCTGCTTGCTTGCCTTGACACCTCAGTCTTCAAACGTAAACAGGGGGTCCCTGCAGGGAGCCTCCCAGAGCCCTGACCCGAATATGCGAACGTCTCCAGATAGCTCGCACCCAGAACGGGCTAGCCTGGAAAGCTGTTGCTCAGCCTCATCTGCCCACGGCACTGCTCACACAGGCGCTCAGAGACTGGGGCTTCTTGCTTGCCTTGACACCTCAATCTTCAAACGTAACCAGGTGTTCCCTGCAGGGTGCCTCCACCAGCCCTGCAAAGAATATGTTAACGTCTCCAGATATCTCTTACCTAGAAGGGTTTAGCCTGGAAAGCTATTTCTCAGCCTCATCTCCCCATGGCACTTCTCACATAGGTGCACAGACTCTGGGATTTCTTGCTTGCCTTGCCACCTCAAAATTCAAATGTAGCCTATGGGTCCCTCTGGGTGCCTCCAGTAGCCCAGCACAAAAAGTGTGAATGTCTCCAGATAGCTCGCACCCAGAAAGGTCTAGCCTGGAAAGCTATTGCTCAGCCTCATCTGCCCGTGACACTGCTAGCACAGGCGCATAGTGACTGGGGCTGCTTGCTTGCCTTGCCACCTTGACGTGCGGAATCAAACTTCACAACTCAGAGTTATAAAGCAGATATGTTTATTGCGGCACCGGGTGCAAGGGGTTTCGCTCCTCCTAACTTGCACACCGAGTCACGAAGCATGCACCTATTTATTACAAAGCTTATCTAAGTAGGCTGGACTATTGTAATTATTTCTAGGAATTCATTATCATACTCCACCCCCCTTTAGCACTTGCGCAGTGTTGTCTGGTGGTCGTCTGTGGGGGTCTTATGGATGAAGGCTCGTAGTCTTCCTCGCTGTGTGCTTTCAGTTTTGGCTCAAAAATTCCTGAGTTGTCTGTGTTGGCTGAGTCCCAAACCATAGAACCAGTTTCAGCTAGAGAGTTGCTTCTTACAGACAACACAGTTCTGGTTATCAGTCCTTGTTTCTCTTCGTCTGTCTCGCGAGCAGTCCTTGTTAGCTACATTTGAGCCACAACAGTCCTTGTTAGCAAGATTACAAAGAGCAGAACTAAATTAATTAACAGTGTTTAACTCTTACCTTAACACAGATGCAAAGTTTTATAACAAAATTAAACTAAAGCTATAGCAAAATCGAACTAACTGTCTATTTCCCACATCATGTCCCCCCTTTTCTTTCTTCTTTTGCAAATCCTTTTGCTATAAAGTTACCCTCCTTAAGGGTTTTGGCAAAATATTTGACACTGTCACTGTTTTAACTTATGTTTCTCATTTAGCCCTTCCCATTGGGGTAGTACCTCTGACTTGAGATATTGGTTATTACCTCTGGCTAAGAGTGACGATCGTAACGTGTTGTATTCTACTTAAATCTTGCGTAATGGTGGACAACTTATTCGCCAGCACCTCGAAATCTATACTGTTCAAAATTCTTAAACCCGTTCCCACAAAGCCCGTTGTATCCCTTTTTCTCCTTTGAGATGTGAGAATCATTATTAGCTCCACTTTCTTTAATGAACTATCATTTTCCATTTGCCCATACGCTTAACTATATAGGGGCCCACTTCATATACATAAGGTGCTGTCATTTTCTGGGGTGTAGGAGAAGTTGACACCGTGATGGGCACAGGTATAGCCGTAGTCGAAATCTTTTCCTGTGATATGTCCAACACAAATTTAAATGATAACGCTCTGTCTCCTCTGCCGGTGCTCTTTAAACAGACAACAGATACTGACTGAATTATAGTAAAATTGAACCAACAAACATCAGATGCACAATGTTCCCCACCTATTGTGGGTTCTGTTCTTTGTTCAGAAAATCTTCTCGTAGTAACTTGGGTTAAAGGAGGGAAATTTTTTTCTACTGCTAGTACTAAAGATTCTGCAACCTATATGGATTGTTTTCCTTTTATCAACCTTCCGTCTATGCATCGAATGCTTCCATTCTGATTCATGTAATTGCAATTCCCTGTTGTCATATATGATGACAGTTGCTAGATTCATTCCCGCTAAGTCTTTTCTCATAATTCCTGTATATCAAAAATAGGCTTTTGACCAAGGCCATTCCCAAGTATTAACTCTCATGGGTTTCAGCACAGTTACCACCCACATTATTGCAAAGGTTCTTAGCTTAGCTTGGTTAGTCCATGTTAGCGTCTTTGGATGCGGAGCTTCAGGGGTCCAGTGGACGTTATTTTCCATTGCTGCTGAGGAGCTTTCTTCACTCTTGTATGATGGATCCAGGATGTCTGCTCCTTAATCTTGACTGCTGTGTGGAATGTCAGCAGCACTTGGAACGGTCCTTCCCATTTCGGTTCTAGCGGAGAATCTAAAAGAGATCTGACATATACATAGTCACCAGGTTCAATATTATGTACAGGCCCATCAAGACCTCGGGCTCTTGTTCCTAAGACCAGTTCCTCTACTTTTCGAAACTGCTTCTGCAAACTTACTATATAGCTAGTTAATACTTCATCCCCAACTTGAGTTGATGTTCCTGCTTGTACAATGTAGGGCCTCCCGTACATTATTTCGAAAGCGTTTAGTCCTTTTTGGTTCAGGGTTTGGTTCTAATTCTCAGGAATGCTAATGGCAATGATTGGGGCCAAGACAGGTTAGCCTCCTGACCCAATTTTACAATTTGCAGTTTAATTAGGTGGTTCATCTTTTTTACTTGATTGCTTGATTTTGGATTGTATGGGGTATGTAATTGCCGATCTATTCCCAAAAGTTTACTAACTTGTTGAATGATCTTGGCAATAAAATGTCAACCTCTGTCTGACGAGATTACCGCAGGAACCCCAAATCTCGGTATTAGTTCTTGCAACAGTACCTTGGTTACTTCCCTAGCTTTATTAGTTCGACAAGGGAATGCTTCTGGTCATCCTGAAAAGGTATCCGTCAAGACTAGCAGGTATCAAAACCCCCCTTTTCTTGGCACTTCTGAGAAATCAATTTGCCACTGCTGTCCTGGGTAATTACCTTTCCCGATTTGTCCTAGCTAAGCTTTAGGTCTTGTCTTAGGGTTACTCTGTAAACAAACCCCGCATTGTTGTGTTACCTGCTTGATAGTAGTGTATAGATTTTGGGCGACTATCAGCCAGTTCAAATATTTATACAGGGCCTCTGTTCCCTAATGAGATTTTCTATGTTCTGCCATAACTACGGCCCATAACAATGCAAATGGTATTATTGTTTTACCTTGTGGAGTCTTTGCCCACCTACCTTTCTCTATTTTTCCCCCTAGGTCTTCAATTGATTTTTGATCTTCTTTAGAATACTTGGGTTCACAATCAATTTGTACTTTACCGTCTGGGACTAAAGATTGCACCCCCAATTCACTCTTCTCAGCTACTCTTTTAGCCTCGCAGTCCGCCATGGCGTTGCACAGTTCTTGAGCGGTGTCTCCTTTCTGATGAACTTTACAATGCGTGATAGCCACTTTCTCGGGTAGCTGCACTGCTTCCAGGAGCTTAAGAATTTCTTCGGCATGTTTTATATGTTTTCCTTGGGTAGATAGGAGTCTTCTTCCTTTCCACACAGCTCCATGAGCATGGACTACCCCAAAGGCGCATTTAGAGTCCGTTCAGATATTAATTTTCTTGCCTTTAGCTAGTTCTAATGCTCGAGTTACGGCTATTATTTCTGCCTTTTGAGCTGAGGTGTTTGGGGCAAGGGTTTTGGACTTGATTACTTGATCTGTAGTGGTTACCGCGTATCCTGCTTTGCGGACTCCTTGTCGAACGAAGCTGCTTCTGTCAGTGTACCAGCAATCTTCAGCGTCCTCCAGTGGCTCCTCTTTTAGGTCAGGTTGGCTGGAATAGACTGCTTCATTCGTTTCCAAGCAGTCATGCGATACTGGTTCCCCTGTGGTCCTGCTGAGGAAAGATGCTGGATTGACAATGTTAGTAACCGCTATTTCCACATCATCCTGCTCTACCAGGATAGCTTGACATTTAAGAAACTTTTGTGGTGAGAGCCAGTGTCCTCCCTTCACCTCCAATACTGCTGATACAGTATGAGATACCGGTACTGTAATCTTTTGGCCTAGTGTAAATTTACGTGCTTCTTGAATGTTCAGCACTACTGCTGCTACTGTCCTCAGGCAGCGAGGCCAACCCTTGCTTACTTCATCAAGTTGTTTAGAGAAGTATGCCACCGCCCTCCGATATGGTCCCAGATTTTGGGTTAGGATTCCTAGGGCTATTCCCTACTTATCATGAGAGAACAGCCAGAAGGGCTTAGTAGTGTCTAGTAATCCCAAAGCAGGGGCATCCATCAGCCTTTTCTTTAGCTGTTGGAATGCTCTTTTTGCTTCCTTATTCCAGATGAGGAGTTTTTTGTCAGATTTTAATAGCTCACAGAGTGGTTTTACCAAGATTCTGTAATTATATATCCATAGGCAACACCATCTTGTCGTTCTCAGGAACGTGCGGAGCTCTTTAGGTGTCTGTGGTCGAGGGGTCTGACAGATGGCCTCCTTCCTCGTTGTCCCCAGTGTTCATTGGCCCGCAGCTATCTCATACTCGAGAAAGGTTACTTGCTGTCAACCTATTTAGGCTTCCTGTGGAGAAACTCGATAGCTGTTAAGTCCAAGGAAATTTAGCAGACTGATTGTCCATATTATACAAAGTTCTTTCATTTCAGTGCCTATTAATAGATCATCTACATATTGTAATATTGTTCCAAGGGGTCGCTCCCATTGTTCCAAGTCTTTAGCTAATTGATTTCCAAAAAGAGTGGGGCTATTTTTAAACCCCTGGGGTAACACAGTCCATGTCAGCTGTGTCTTCCTTCCGGAGTCTGGGTTTTTCCATTCAAATGCAAACAACAACTGGTTTTCTAACTTAAAGGGATGCAAAAGAAGGCGTCTTTCAAGTCTAGGACGGTAAACCAGGCCAATTCAGGTATCAATTTAGTTAATAATGTGTATGGGTTTGCCACGACAGCTTGCAGATCCTTAACAACTCTTTTGATAGCCCTGAGATCCTGTACTATTGGATAACTACCATCCGGTTTTTAATAGATAAAATGGGAGTGTTATATTCTAATTCACACTTTATTAATAACCCATCTTTGATGAACCGGTTGATCACTGGTTGAATTCCTTCCCTGTCTTCCATTCTAAGACGATATTCTCTAATCCTTACAGGCCGTGTTCCTTGCTTAAGTTTGACTATTATTGGAGAGGCATTTTTTGCTTTTCCTGGTGTCTCTGTGGCCCTTACTCCTGGGTATACCTGGTTCTGGACTTCCTCAGATACTCCTGAGCCAGCAGAGTTATTTATGAGGGCCAAACTCAAAACTTTAATTAGCTGGTCACTTCCCACCCAGAGCTCTACTTTCCTTTTGTCAAATCTTATTTCTGCCTTTAATTGTTCCAATAAATCTCGTCCTAATAGAGGTCTTGGCGAATTAGCCATATATAAAAATTTGTGTACCCCCAATTGTTTCCCTAATTTGAATTCAAGAGGTTTTAGAAAGTACGCCTTTTCACTTTGGCCAGTAGCTCCCCTTACCGTTACAAAGTCATCATCTACAGGTGTCAATGCCTGATTTAAAACTGATGATGTTGCTCCAGTATCAACTAAAAACTCCACACTCTGTTGCCGTTTCCTTAGCTTTAATACAACCAGTGGATCCGCTAGGGTAGATTCCCCAGGTCCCCGTCAATCCTCCTTGATGTGGGCCTGTATTCTTTTCCTCTTGCTCTGCCTTTCTGGACACTCATTTTTCTAATGTCCCCTCTGCCTACAACACGCACATTGGTTTCTTTCCAAGGGCCTCTCAGGTCCTTCACGTCTGAATCTTTCACTGTCTTGTAACACCGCTACTAACATCCGCTTCTTTTACTTTCTTGTAACGCTGCTAACAACATCTGCTTATCTTTCTTTTGATCCTCCTCCTCCCTGTTACTAAACACTCTCCACGCTTCGTCTAGTAAATTTTCCAAATTCCTGCTGTCTGCCGCTCTCAGTTTCTGCATCACTTGCTGACTGCCCAATGAATAATGTTCTGGTAGGTCAGATACATGATCCCTCCAGGATCTTTCATTTTATCCAACTTAGTACATCTCTGCCCTATAATACACGCTGAGCAACATCCTTTCAACTTCCTTGTTCTTCTTTCTTATTTTATACAAAATACAGCCCAAAGGGCTTTTCTTCCGTATCTCTCTGCTCTGTGAAATCCCCATTATTTACCACGTCCACCTCTCTGCCCCTCAATCAACATGCGACAAACCAACTTTGCACTTAAACAAATTCTTTTAACACCGACAGCTCCAACTCTTAACCAAACTTCTGTACTTTAAGCACCGAGAAATAGTTATGGGCTGCATACGAAACCTTATCCCACTTCTTTTTTCTTCTCAAAAATAACATCAATTGCAACAAGGTATTATAATTTAGGGTTCCATTAGAGGGCTATTGTCCTCATCATCTAATTTATACCAAAGCCATCACTGATTACAATACTTTATTAAGGTCCTTTTGTTCACACTCCTGCCTGGTGGTCCTCCTGTATCCTTCCAGTGAGCCAAAATACAGCCTAAAAGGCTCTTTTTCACTGTCTCTCCACTTTGTTTACCTCTCATTACTCATTTAATGGTTTGCTCTCCTAGTGTATCATGCAAGAACTTTCCCTGTCTTCCTCCCTTGCTAGTTAAGGAATACAGTCTGATTAAACCGACAGCACTAATACCTTATCCAAGGCAGAAGGTGCAGAGGTGTACTCACCCCACAGCAAATACACCTAAATTCAAGACAATTATTAACATAAAGCTCCTGTCTTCCATTTGACAAAAATAACGTTCTTCTAACCCTTTGAACACTGAATGTGAACAAATAGGCAACAGCAGTGACAAAGTGGACAGGAGCTAGTACGAGCTCCACATTGAGGGACCACAGTGCTACTCTGTCCTATGTCCCTTCCCATGTAATAACAAGAATTCTGTAGCTATACTTTTATTGCCCGAATTTCACTGATTTTTAATATTTCCTAAATTTCCTCAAATCGCTTGCTAAAGTCCACCTGAGCAATCAATCCTGTCCCAGTCAGACCAATTTCCACATTATGTACGCTGACAATCGTCTCTAAATAGTACCCAAACGTTTTTCTCACAAACAAAACACTTAAAAACCGAGTTACATGAAAAATCCCCATGTACGGAACACCAAGGGTTAATACTTGATTCAAGTAACACTGTTTCAGTCTGCCACACGCTTCCTTAGTCTCCGGCTTGCTCTCCTTGCAGGGAACACGAAACTGCGGATCAGAACTTTGCACTCACTTTGCAGCCAGGCTGCATCTCACTCGCCCAATCACTCACCCAGCACTTTTAACACACAATAACAGCACAATAATACACATACATTCTGGGGCTAGCCCGGCACTTCATACAAACATCAAGGCCTTATTGTTAGGTGTTATAATAGTGATAGATGGTATGATCCTTCACACAACACACGGTACCGCATTTTTACAGCATATAACAATAACCATGGCAATACCAAATATAACTCCTGCTACCGCAGTCAGGAGAACCCAAGTTACCATTAGTCGAGGTACAAGACTTACAAGCCTTACCCCACCACCTTATGGGGACCTCAAACCCCCACCACCATCTTATGGGGACCTCAAACCCCCAACCCAGGGGCGAGCACCAATGCTCTTTACCTCGCGTGGGACGTCTCCTCACGACTTACAGGTATCCCCTTACAGTATAAACATACCTGGTCCGCTGGAGATGGTCCTTGTCTGTCCCCGCGGTGACCTGGGTGAGTAGGGGAGTCCTCCCGAGAAATCTCGGGGGCGCCCGGAGGAGTCCCGTCCTCAGCAGATTCCGCAGCCGGACGGAGAGGATCCCATCTGGGTCGCCAAATTGACGTGCGGAATCAAACTTCACAACTCAGAGAGTTATAAAGCAGGTGTGTTTATTGCGGCACCGGGTGCAAGGGGTTTTGCTCCTCCTAACTTGCACACCGAGTCACGAAGCATGCACCTATTTATTACAAAGCTTATCTAAGTAGGCTGGACTATTGTAATTATTTCTAGGAATTCATTATCATACTCCACCCCCCTTTAGCACTTGCGCAGTGTTGTCTGGTGGTCGTCTGTGGGGGTCTTATGGATGAAGGCTCGTAGTCTTCCTCGCTGTGTGCTTTCAATTTTGGCTCAAAAATTCCTGAGTTGTCTGTGTTGGCTGAGTCCCAAACCATAGAACCAGTTTCAGCTAGAGAGTTGCTTCTTACAGACAACACAGTTCTGGTTATCACACACAGATCAGTACTTGTTTCTCTTCGTCTCTCTCGCGAGCAGTCCTTGTTAGCTACATTTGAGCCACAACAGTCCTTGTTAGCAAGATTACAAAGAGCAGAACTAAATTAATTAACAGTGTTTAACTCTTACCTTAACACAGATGCAAAGTTTTATAACAAAATTAATCTAAAGCTATAGCAAAATCGAACTAACTGTCAATTTCCCACATCAATATCTCGTACCAAAAAGTGTCTAGCCTGGAAAGCTGTTGCTCAGCCTCATCTGCCCGTGGCACTGCTCGTACAGGCGCACAGAGACTGAGAGTGCTTGCTTGCCTTTGCACCTCAAACTTCAAACGTCCCGGAGGTCCCTGGCGGGCGCCTCCAGCAGCCCTGCCCCAAAAGGTAGAATGTCTTCAGATAGCTCGCACCCACAAGGGGCTAGCCTGGAAAGCTGTTGCTCAGCCTCATGTACCCATGGCACTGCTCACACAGGTGCACAGAGACTGGGGCTGCTTGCTTGCCTTGACACCTCAAACCTCAAACATAGCCTAGGGGGTCTTTGCTGGGCACCTGTCGCAGCCCTGACCCGAATATGCAAGCGTCTCAGGATATCCCTTACCAAGAAGGGGCTAGCCTGGAAAGCTGTTGCTCAGCCTCTTCTGCCCATGGCACTGCTCGCGCAGGTGCACAGAGACAGGGGCTGCTTGCTTGCCTTGCCACCTCAAACTTCAAATGTAGCCTAGGGGATCTTTGCCGGGCGCCTGCCACAGCCCAGACTCGAATATACGAGTGTCTCAAGATATCTTATACCAGGAAGAGGCTAGCATGGAAAGCTGTTTGTCCTGGGTTCGGCCAGGACAGGGTTAGTTTTCACCAGAATCCAGGAAGGGGCACAGCCGGGTGGTCTGACCCAACCCCAACCTGGCCAAACAGAGCCGGGTATTCCATACCATGTGCCGTCATGCTGGGTTCCGGTGGGGGGGGCAGCACGGCGGGAACTCACTCGCGGCTCAGGAGCGCGGCGCCGGTCCTGTCCGGGAGAGCGGCTCTGTGCGGTTCGTTGTTGTGTTTTCTCCTTATCTGTATCGTTGTTGTTACTGTTTCCCTTTGTTTGCTGTTCTGTCAAACTGCCCTTATCCCGACCCACCTGTTTTCTGCCTGTTTCTTTCCATTGTCCTCAGCACCGCGGCGGAGGGAGGGGCGGCCGCGTGGCGCTTTTGTTGCCGGCGGCAGCCAAAACCAAAACATTCAATTGGCGCCCAAGTGTGGGGCGGGGATAACGGCCGGGCTGAGCAGCGGGTGTTAAAACATCTTTCTTAGATTTTGTTATAATTTGTTGTACGTATTTGCTGTGTTAGTTAAACAGTCGCCAGTAAAAATGTTTCTGTCTTTGATCAGATGGCTGTGGTTTTTGAATCCTTATTTGCTGTATCTGTTCGTTGCCATGCTGTTCATTACCTCGGGGAAAAGGACCAGGATGATGATTTTGCTGTACTGTCTGATATCGACTTATGATATGATGACATCACTGTGCATGAAATTAGGCTTGTATTTGCATGCGGCACTACGATCATGTCCATACCTCGGATCCTATGTCTTAGAATTTGTTAATAATCAAACCCAGCCTGTGGGGAATACCGGAGGGGATTCCTTCCCCCACTTTTTCGCCCCCACTCTTTCCTTCATGCTGGTCCTAACAGCTTTTGAGAATTTCGAGTACCCGTGGGATGCTCAGGGCAGCACTCTCCTTTTGTTATGCCTCCTGAATGGGCTTCAGGTTTTGTTTAGGGTTAAGCAAGCAGTTAAGAACATTGTGCAGAGACCTGCCCCGGGGCCGGATAGCTGTGAGTGGCTGGGTCTGTGGGACAGCATGGGAAAGTACCTAGGGCAGTGGGCACCCCCGGTGTTTTTTAAACTCACCCCTGACCAGATACAGAATCCGGACAATCTGGTAAAATCCCTGCAAAAAGTGTGCTGCCACCCTGGGAACTCCAGAGAGACACAAATCACCACAACGTGCTGGGGTCTGGCTCACGCTTACCGAGCTTCCCTGCTCAACAATGTTCAGTTCCCTAAAGGGGAAAGGGGGGAAAACGAAGCGGCAGGCATTGCAGCTGGCACTGCCCCCCCAGCCGGCCCTGCAGCCCCTCCAGTCCAGCAGGCAGTCACAGCCCCCCCGACCGGCACCACCGCTGCTGCAGCCACTGGCGTGGTCCCGGCTCCCCCGGCGGGCACGGCAGCGGCTCCAGCCCCAGCTCCAGCTGCAGGCATCGCGGACGAGCCCAATAACCAACCTGTGGCGGTAGCAGTCGCCCCCGTAAAAGCAAAGAAAGACGCAAAGAGAGCAGATCGCTCCGGGAGGGATGACGATGAGCCAGGGTCATCGCGGGAGACAGAGACAGAGATCATCACCCGGTCCCTGTCCCTGGGCGAGCTGCGAGACATGCGGAAAGATTTCAGCTGCCACCCAGGCGAGCACATTGTCACCTGGCTGCTGCGGTTCTGGGATAACGGGGCCAGCAGCTTGGAATTAGAGGGCAAGGAAGCCAAGCAGCTGGGATCCCTGGCCAGGGATAAGGGCATTGACAAGGCCATTGGGAAGAAGGAACAAGTCCTCAGCCTCTGGAGGAGACTTCTGTCAGGCGTGAGGGAGAGGTACCCCTTCAGTGACGATTTTGTATGCTATCCTGGCAAGTGGACCAATATGGAAAGGGGCATTCAGTACTTGAGAGAATTAACTGTGCGGGAGATGGTTTACTGTGAACCAGACGATGAGCAGGTACCCACAGACCCAGATGAAGTCCAGTGCACAGCATCTATGTGGAGGAAGTTTGTGCGGAGCGCACCCTCCTCATATGCCAACTCACTGGCAGTAGTAAACTGGAAAGGTAAAGAGGTACCAACAGTGGATGAGGTGGCTGTCAGACTCCGGCAATATGAGGAAAGTCTCTCTTCCTCCCTTGTCTCAGCTGTGAATAAATTGTCCCGGCAGTTCCAGCAATTCAAAGAGGATATGTCCTACTCCCCACCTTTGCGGGCCCGCATCTCGGCTATTAGGGGCAAGCGTTTCTCTGCTCAGGAGAGGGAATACAGAGGCTACACACCACGGGGCACCCTGTGGTTTTACCTGCGTGACCACGGAGAGGACATGAGGAAGTGGGATGGAAAACCCACCTCAAGTCTAGAGGCACGAGTACGTGAGTTGCGAGGTAAAACAATCACCAAAGGGGATTCTCTTAGGAAAAATGCCGCTCCAGTTTCCAGAAGCCAGCTCTCCAGGCCAGGTAGGCAGTTTGATCTTGATTCCGATCCTCTGGAGGGGACCTCCAAGTCATTTTCACAGCAGGTGAGCAGCAAATTCTCTGACCAGGATTAGAGGGGCCCTGCCTCCAGCCAGGTGGAGGGAAGGGACAACCGTGTTTATTGGACGGTGTGGATTCGGTGGCCTGGCACGTCAGATCCACAAGAGTATAAAGCTCTAGTGGACACTGGTGCACAGTGTACCTTAATGCCATCAGATTTCAAAGGGTCAGAGTCCATTTGCATTTCGGGAGTGACAGCGGGGTCCCAAGAGCTGAGTGTATTGGAGGCTGAAGTGAGCCTCACTGGGCAGGAGTGGCAGAAACACCCCATTGTAACTGGCCCCGAGGCTCCGTGCATCCTTGGGATAGACTATCTTAGGAGAGGCTATTTCAAGGACCCAAAGGGGT
Source organism: Opisthocomus hoazin (assembly GCF_030867145.1). Lineage (NCBI taxonomy): Eukaryota > Metazoa > Chordata > Aves > Opisthocomiformes > Opisthocomidae > Opisthocomus > Opisthocomus hoazin. The sequence goes on along the minus strand of NC_134453.1, from coordinate 6,945,727 downwards.
ATCGGTGGGCTTTTGGCATAGCTGCTGTGGAGACGGAAGAAATTAAACAGCTGTCCATTTTGCCTGGTCTCTCGGAGGATCCTTCCGTTGTGGGGTTGCTGAGGGTTGAAGAACAACAGGTACCCATCGCAACCACAACGGTCCACCGGCGACAGTATCGTACCAACCGAGACTCCCTTCTCCCCATTCATCAGCTGATCCGCCAGCTGGAGAGTCAAGGAGTGATCAGCAAAACTCGCTCACCCTTTAATAGTCCCATATGGCCAGTGAGAAAATCTACTGGAGAGTGGAGACTGACAACAGACTACCGTGGCCTGAATGAAGTCACACCACCGCTGAGTGCTGCCGTGCCAGACATGCTAGAACTTCAATATCAGCTGGAGTCAAAGGCAGACAAGTGGTATGCGACAACTGACATTGCTAATGCATTCTTCTCCATCCCTTTGGCAGTAGAGTGCAGGCCACAGTTTGCTTTCACCTGGAGGGGCGTTCAGTACACCTGGAATCGAATGCCCCAGGGGGGGAAACACAGTCCCACCATTTGCCATGGACTAATCCAGACTGCACTGGAAAAGGGTGAAGCTCCAGAACATCTGCAGTACATCGATGACATCATTATATGGGGCGACAGAGCGGAGGAGGTTTTTGAGAAAGGGGAGAAAATAGTTCAGATCCTTCTGAAAGCCGGTTTCGCCAAGAGCGAAGTAAAGTCAAGGGACCTGCGCAAGAGATCCAGTTTTTGGGAATAAAATGGCAGGATGGGCGCCGTCAAATCCCAATGGATGTCATCAACAAAATAGCAGCTATGTATCCACCAACCAGCAAAAAGGAAGCACAGGCCTTCCTGGGTGTTGTGGGGTTTTGGAGGATGCACATCCCAAATTACAGCCAGATTGTAAGTCCTCTGTACCACGTGACCCAGAAGAAGAAAGATTTTGAATGGGGCCCTGAGCAACGACAGGCATTTGAACAGATTAAACGGGAGATAGGTCATGCTATAGCCCTTGGTCCAGTCCGTTCAGGGTAAGATGTTAAAAACGTGCTCTACACCGCAGCCGGGGAGAATGGCCCAACCTGGAGTCTCTGACAGAAAATACCAGGGGAGACTTGAGGTCGACCCCTGGGGTTTTGGATACAAAGGATCCATGGCCTGCTATACTCCCACGGAAAAAGAGATTCTGGCAGCATATGAAGGCGTTCGAGCTGCTTCAGAAGTGGTCGGCACTGAAGCACAGCTCCTCCTAGCACCACGATTGCCGGTCCTGGGCTGGATGTTCAAAGAGAGGGTCCCCTCTACGCATCATGCCACCGATGCTACGTGGAGTAAGTGGGTCGCGCTGATCACCCAGCGCGCCCGAATGGGAAACCCCAGTCGCCCAGGAATTCTGGAGGTAATCATGGACTGGCCAGAAGGCAAAGATTTTGGAGCATCGCCAGAGGAGGAGGTGACACGTGCTGAAGAGGCCCCACTGTATAACCAGCTGCCAGAAGATAAGAAACAGTATGCCCTGTTCACGGATGGGTCCTGTCGCATTGTGGGGAAGCAGCGGAGGTGGAAGGCTGCTGTATGGAGCCCTACACGACAAGTCGCGGAAACTGCCGAGGGAGAAGCTGAGTCAAGCCAGTTTGCAGAGGTGAAAGCCATCCAGCTGGCTTTAGACATTGCCAGTCGAGAGAAGTGGCCAGTGCTCTATCTTTACACCGACTCTTGGATGGTGGCCAATGCCTTGTGGGGGTGGCTGCAGCAATGGAAGAAGAACAACTGGCAGCGCAGAGGCAAACCTATCTGAGCTGCCCCATTGTGGCAAGATATTGCTGCCCGTGTGGAGCAGTTGGCTGTAAAAGTCCGTCACGTGGATGCCCACGTCCCTAGGAGTCGGGCCACTGAGGAACATCAAAACAACCACCAGGTAGATCAGGCTGCTAAGATTGAAGTGGCTCAGGTGGATCTGGACTGGCAACATAAGGGTGAACTGTTTATAGCTCGGTGGGCACATGACACCTCGGGCCACCAAGGAAGAGACGCGACATACAGATGGGCTCGTGACCGAGGGGTGGACTTGACCATGGACACCATCGCACAGGTTATCCATGAATGTGAGACATGCGCTGCAATCAAGCAAGCCAGGCGGGTAAAGCCTCAGTGGTATGGAGGACGATGGCTAAAATATAAATATGGGGAGGCTTGGCAGATTGACTACATCACACTGCCACAAACCCGCCAAGGCAAGCGCTATGTGCTCACAATGGTGGAGGCCACCACCGGATGGCTGGAACCCTACCCTGTGCCCCATGCCACGGCCTGGAATACCATCCTGGGCCTGGAAAAACAAGTCCTGTGGCGACATGGCACTCCCAAAAGAATTGAGTCGGACAACGGGACTCACTTTCGCAACAGCCTCATAGACACCTGGGCCAAAGAACACGGTATCGAGTGGGTGTATCACATCCCCTACCATGCACCAGCCTCTGGAGAGATCGAGCGGTACAATGGGCTGCTAAAAACCACTTTGAGGGCAATGGGGCGGTGGGACTTTCAAAAATTGGGATACCCATTTAGCAAAGGCCACCTGGTTGGTTAACACCAGAGGGTCCACCAACCGGGCTGGTCCTGCCCAGTCAAAACCTCAGCGCCCCGTAGAAGGAGATAAAGTCCCTGTAGTGCACATGCGGAACATGTTAGGGAAGACAGTCTGGGTTAGTCCTGCCTCGGGCAAAGGCAAGCCTGTCCGCGGGATTGCTTTTGCTCAAGGACCTGGGTGTACCTGGTGGGTAATGCAGAAGGATGGGGAAGTCCGATGTGTACCTCATGGGGATTTGATTTTGGGGGAGAATAGTCCATAAATAAATTGTATAAAGTTTATTGTTAAATAACCCTGTCACTGTCTGTTATCACTGTTATAATTGTTATATTTTGAACCAGTAGTAGCATAGTAAGAATCGTCCAGATTAAAGAAAGATGAACTTTTTTTTTTTTTTTTTTTTTTTTTTGATGAAAACCTAGCAGAGCACAGCGATGATGGAACTGGACCTGGTTTTCAACAACTGGCACCCAGCAACTTCATCGAGATCGACGTCTCCAACCTGCAGACTGTGGGCACGGGCCGCACCAGATACATCAACCGTGAGCTCCAGATGCAGCAAGTGACCGCCCACCACCACACATCACCTCTCCTGCCACGGAACACCATTACAACAGATGGATTAAGTGTACTTAACGGACACTTTAGAGTGATGATCCATAGACTAAGGTAACGACATCTGGAGACAGGAGAAGTGGTGGTGATCAACTGGACAATGGGGGACCCGGGCACGACGTAGATGGTATGGAATAAGGGGTGGATAATGTCCTTGGTTTGGCCAGGACAGGGTTAATTTTCACCAGAATCCAGGAAGGGGCACAGCCGGGTGGTCTGACCCAACCCCAACCTGGACAAACAGAGTCGGGTATTCCATAACATGTGCCGTCACGCTGGGTTCCGGTGGGGGGGGCGGCGCGTTGGGAACTCACTGGCGGCTCAGGAGCGCGTGGCACCGGTCCGGTTAGGGAGAGCGGCTCTGAGGCTTGTGCGGTACGTTGTGGTGTTTTCTCCTTATCTGTATCGTTGTTACTGTTTCCCTTTGTTTGCTGTTCTGTCAAACTGCCCTTAACCCGACCCACCGATTTTCTGCCTGTTTCTTTCCATTCCCTTCAGCACCGTGGCGGGGGGAGGGGCAGCCGCGTAACACTTTTGTTGCAGGCGGCAGCCGAAACAAAAACACTTTTGCTCAGCCTCATCTGCCCATGGCACTGCTCTCACAGGCGCACAGAGACTGGGGCTGCTTGCTTGCCTTGCCACCTCAAACTTCAAACGTATCCCGGGGCTCTCTGACCGGTAATTCCAGCAGCCCTGCACCGAAAATGCGAACGCCTCGTGTTATCTATTACCAAGATAGGGTTATCCTGGTAAGCTGTTGCTCAGCCTCATCTGCTCATGGCACTGCTCGCACAGATGCACAGAGACTGGGGCTGCTTGCATGCTTTGCCACCTCAAATTTCAAACGTAGCCTAGGGGGTCCTTGCCGGGCGCCTCCCACAGCCCTGACCCGAATATGCGTGCGTCTCACTATATCTCGTACCAAAAGCGGGCTAGCCTTGAAAGGTGTTGCTCAGCCTCATCTGCCCATGGCACTGCTTGCAGCGTTGCTCAGAGACTGGGGCTGCTTGCTTGCCTTGCCACCTCAAACTTCAAACGTAAACAGGGAGTCCCTGACGGTTGCCTCCAGCAGCCGTGACCCGAATAGGCGAACTTCTCCAGATAGCTTCCACCCAGAACGGGCTAGCCTGGAAAGCTGTTGCTCAGCCTCATCTGCCCATGGCACGGCTCGCACAGGCGCACAGAGACTGGGGCTGCTTGCTTCCCTTGCCACCTTAAACTTCAAAAGTAGCCTAGGGGGTCCTTGCAGGGTCCCTCCCACAACCCTGACCTTAAAATGTGAGCGTCTAAGGATATCTCTTACCAAGTAAGGGCTAGCCTGGAAAGCTCTTGCTCAGCCTCATCTGCCCATGCAACTGCTCGCACAAGCGCACAGAGACTGGGGCTGCTTGCTTGCCTTGCCACCTCAAACTTCAAACGTATCCTAGAGGGTCCTTGCCGTGCCCCTTCCGTAGCCCTGACCTGAATATACGAAAGTCTCAGGATATCTCTTACCAAGTATTGGCTAGGCTGGAAAGCTGTTGCTCAGCCTCATCTGCCCATGGCACTGCTCGCACAGGCTACAGAGAGATTGGGGCTGATTGCTTGCTTTGCCACCTCAAACTTCAGATGTATCCCGGGGCTCCCTGCCGGGTGTCTGCAGCAGCCCTGCAGCAAAAATACGAAAGTCTCCAGATAGCTCGCACCCAGAAAGTGCTAGCCTGGAAAGCTGTTGCTCAGCCTCATCTGCCCATGGCACTGCTCGCAAAGGCTACAGAGAGACTGGGGCTGATTGCTTGCTTTGCCACCTCAAACTTCAGATGTATCCCGGGGCTCCCTGCTGGGTGTCTGCAGCAGCCCTGCACCAAAAATACGAAAGTCTCCAGATAGCTCGCACTCAGAAAGTGCCAGCCTGGAAAGCTGTTGCTCAGCCTCATCTGCCCGTGGCACTGCTCGCACAGGCGCACACAGAATGGAGCTGCTTGCTTGCCTTTCCACCTCAAACTTCAAACATAGCCCAGGGGTCCCTGCTGGGTACCTCCTCCAGCCCTGCACCGAAAATGCAAACGTCTCCAGATAGCTCGCACCCAGAAGGGGCTAGCCTGGAAAACTGTTGCTCAGCCTCATCTGCCCATGGCACTGCTCGCACAGGCACACACAGAGACTGGGGCTGCTTGCTTGCCTTGCCACCGCAATCTTCAAACAAATCTCGGGCGTCCCTGCCGGGTGCCTTCAGCAGCCCTGCACCGAAAGTGCGAAAGTATCCCGAAAGGTCGCATCCAGAAAGGGCTAGCCTGGAAAGATGTTGCTCAGCGTCATCTGCCCATCGCACTGCTTGCACAGGTGCACAGAGACTGGGGCTGCTTGCTTGCTTTGCCACCTCAAACTTCAAACGTAGCCTAGGGAGTCTTTGCCGGGTGCCCGCCGCACCCTTGTCCCGAATATGTGATCATCTCAGGATACCTCTTACCAAAAAGGGGCTAGCCTGGAAAGCTCTTGCTCAGCCTCATCTGCCCATGGCACTGCTCGCACAAGCGCAAAGAGACTGGGGCTGCTTGCTTGCCTTGCCACCTCAATTTTCAAACGTAGCCCAAAGATACCTGCCGGGTGCCTCCAGCAGTCCTGCATTGAAGATGCGAACATCTCCATATAGATCGCACCCAGAAGGGACTAGCCTTGAAAACTGTTTCTTAGCCTCATCTGCCCAAGGCCCTGCTCGCACAGGCGCACAGAGACTGGGGCTGCTTGCTTGCCTTGCCACCTCAAAGTTCAAATATATCCTAGGGGGTCCTTGGCGGGGGCCTCCGGCAGCCCTGACCCGAATATGCAAACGTCTCAGGATATCTCTTACATAAAGGGGACAGCCTGGAAAGCTTTTGGTCAGACTCATCTGCCCGTAGCACTGCTTGCAGAGGCCCACAGAGAGACTGGGGCTGGTTGCTTGCCTTGCAAACTCAAACTTCAAACGTAGCTTACGTGGTCCTTGCCAGGCCCCTCCCACAACCCTGACCTTAAAATGTGAGCGTCTCAGTATATCTCTTACCCAGAAGGGGCTAGCCTGGAAAGCTGTTGCTCAGCCTCATCTGGCCATGGCACAGCTTGCACATGGGCTCAGAGACTGGGGCTGCTTGCATGCCTTGCATCCTCAAACTTCAAACAAATCCCGGGCGTACCTGCCGGGTGCCTCCAGCAGCCATGCTCCCAAAATGCGAAAGTCTCTAGATAGCTCACAACCAGAAAGGGATAGCCTGGAAATCTGTTGCTCACCCTTATCTGCCTATGGCACTGCTCGCACAGGGGCAGAAAGACTGGGGCTGGTTGCTTGCCTTGCAAACTCAAACTTCAAACGTAGCCCAGGTATCCCTGTGGGGTGCCTCCAGCAGACCTGCACTGAAGATGCGAACATCTCCAGATAGATCGCACCCAGAAGGGACTAGCCTTGAAAACTGTTTCTCAGCCTCATCTGCCCATGGCACTGCTCGCACAGGGGCAGAAAGACTGGGGCTGGTTGCTTGCCTTGCCACCTCAAAGTTGAAAAGTAGCCTAGGGGATCCTTGACAAGCTCCTTCCGCATCCCTGACCCGAATATGCAAACATCTCAGTATATCTCTTACCAAGAAGGGTTTAGCCTTGTGTCGCGTTAAAGGGGGGGGGTAAGGGGAGTCTGATATTCAACTAGCCTGCCAGAGCCCTTCCAAGGACTTTCACTGAAACAGCTTCGCAAAGTTGAAACAATAGGTAATTTATTCAAGCGACAGGTATCACAGATTCGGAATTGCCGTTGATAAATTCACTGTCTACAAAAGTTGAGCTCAAAGTAATAGTTTAGCGCTTTAGTTAACAATGTGTTCCCGGGGGTACGTCTGACAAAGTCAGAGGCGCGACTCTTACCAAAAAGGCGTCCCTTCTTGGGGGGGGAAGAGAGGTTCAGGCCCGTCGACCCGTCCGTCAGGTGAAGTTCTCGCTTGGCTCCTCCTCCCAAAGAGAGTTTTCAAGTGCCAATTTTTATATGTTTGGAAATCTTTTTGCGAGGTGGGACTAAGTCAATTATTGTGTATCGATTGGCTCTTGGCATGGAATGTCGTGTCGTCAGAAGCGGGACTCAGCAGTGTGACACGCCTTCGGAGCGGGCATCTTGGTATGTGCATTCGGGGGCCATCTGTGCTTTGTCCAAAGCAATCTCGGAAGCAATCTCTGGCTGCGCAGCCTCCGCGGCGCCCCACAGATCACTGAGTTTACAGTGATGGGCTATCCCCCCTTACTTTTGTCTGATAAGATAAGCAGCAGTTATTTACTTCCTTTGTTAGCTCTTCGGCTCTTGATGCCTCAGTCCGTTTGTATTTGTCTTGCATTCGACAAGTCCAGCAAGGCCATCGATTACACCTGGAAAGAAGTTGCTCAGCCTCATCTGCCCATGGCACTGATCGCACAGGCACACAGAGACTGGGGGTGCTTGCTAGCCTTGCCACCTTAAACTTCAAACATAGCCCGGGTGTCCCTTTTGGGTGCCTCCAGCAGCCCTGCCCCAAATATGAGAACGTCTCCAGATAGCTCGCAACCAGAAAGGGATAGCCTGGAAAACTGTTGCTCAGCCTCGTCTGCCTATGGCACTGCTCGCACAGGGGCAGAAAGACTGGGGCTGGTTGCTTGCCTTGCAAACTCAAACTTCAAACGTAGCCCAGGTATCCCTGTGGGGTGCCTCCAGCAGACCTGCACTGAAGATGCGAACATCTCCAGATAGATCGCACCCAGAAGGGACTAGCCTTGAAAACTGTTTCTCAGCCTCATCTGCCCATGGCACTGCTCACACAGGTGCACAGAGACTGGGGCTGCTTGCTTGCCTTGCCACCTCAAAGCTGAAAAGTAGCTTAGGGGATCCTTGACAAGCTCCTTCCGCATCCCTGACCCGAATACGCAAACATCTCAGTATATCTCTTACCAAGAAGGGTTTAGCCTGGAAAGCAGTTGCTCAGCCTCATCTGCCCATGGCAGTGATCGCACAGGCACACAGAGACTGGGGCTGCCCTCTTGCCTTGCCACCTCAATTTTCAAATGTAGCCCAAAGATCCCTGCCGAGCGCCTCCAGCAGACCTGCACGGAAGATGTGAACATCTCCAGATAGATCGCACCCAGAAGGGACTAGCCTTGAAAACTGTTTCTCAGCCTTATCTGCCAATGGCACTGCTCGCACAGGCACACAGAGAATGGGGCTGCTTACTTGACTTGCCACCTCAAACTTCAAACTTACCATAGGGGGTCCTTGCCGTGCCCCTCCGACAGCCCTGACCCGAATATGCGAACGTCTCAGGATATCTCTTGCCAAGTATTGGCAACCCTGGAAAACAGTTGCTCAGCCTCATCTGCACACAGCACTGGTCGCACAGGCACACACAGACTGGGGCTGCTTGCTACACTTGCCACCTTAAACTTCAAACATAGCCCGGGTGTCCCTTCCGGGTGCCTCCAGCAGCCCTGCCCCAAATATGAGAACGTCCCCAGATAGCGCGCAACCAGAAGGGGCTAGCCTTGAAAGATGTTTCTCAGCCTCATCTGCCCATGTCACTGCTCGCACAGGCACACAGAGACTGGGGCTGCTTGCTTGCCTTGCCACCTCAATCTTCAAACGTAGCCTGGGGATTCCTGGCGGGTGCATCCAGCAGACCTGTACTGAAGATGCGAACGTCTCAGGATATCTCTTATCAAGAAGGGGCTCGACTGGAAAGGTGTTTCTCAGCCTCATCTGCCCAAGGAACTGCTCGCACAGGTGCACAGACACTGGGGCTGCTTGCTTGCCTTGCCACCTTAAACTTCAAACATAGCCTAGGGAGTCTTTGCCGGGTGCCTGCCGCACACTTGTCCCAAATATGTGAGCGTCTCAGGATACCTCTTACCAAAAAGGGCCTAGCCTGCAAAGCTGTTGCTCAGCCTCATCTGCCCATGGCACTGCTCGCACAAGCGCACAGAGACTGGGGCTGCTTGCTTGCCTTGCCACCTCAATTTTCAAACGTAGCTTGGGGATCCCTGCCGGGTGCCTCCAGCAGACCTGCAGCAAAAATGCGAACGTCTCAGGATATCTCTTACCAAGTATTGGCTAGCCTGGAAAGCTGTTGCTCAGCCTCACCTGCCCATGGCACTGCTCGCACAGGCGCACAGAGAGACTGGGGCTGCTTGCTTGCCTTGCCACATCAAACCGCAAACGTAGCCCGGGACTCTGTGCTTTGTGCCTCCAGCAGCCGTGCTCCCAAAATGCGAACTTCTCCACATAGCCTGCACCCAGCAGGGTCTAGCCCAGAAAGCTGTTGCTCAGCCTCAAATGCCCATGGTACTGGTCACACAGGCGCACACAGAGACTGGGGCTGCTTGCTTGCCTTGCCACCTCAATCTTCATACAAATCCCGGGCGTCCCTGCCGGGTGCCTTCAGCAGTCCTGCACCGAAAGTGCGAAAGTATCCCGAAAGGTTTCACCCAGAAAGGGCTAGCCTGGAAAGCTGATGTTCAGCCTCATCTGCCCAAGGAACTGCTCGCACAGGTGCACAGAGACTGGGCTGCTTGCTTGCTTTGCCACCTCAAACTTCAACTGTAGCCTAGATAGTCTTTGCCGGGTGCCCGCCGCACCCTTGTCCTGAATATGCGAGCATCTCAGGATACCTCTTACAAAAAGGGGCTAGCCTGCACAGCTGTTGCTCAGCCTCGTCTGTCCATGGCACTGCTCGCACAAGCGCACAGAGAGTGGGGCTGCTTGCTTGCCATGCCACCTCAATTTTCAAACGTAGCCCAAAGATACCTGCCGGATGCCTCCAGCAGACCTGCACTGAAGATGTGAACATCTCCAGATAGCTCGCACCCAGAAGGGACTAGCCTTGAAAACTGTTTCTTAGCCTCATCTGCCCAAGGCCCAGCTCCCACAGCTGCACAGAGACTGGGGCTGCTTGCTTGCCTTGCCACCTCAAACTTCAAATATATCCTAGGGGGTCCTTGGCGGGGGCCTCCCACAGTCCTGACCCAAATATGCGAACGTCTCAGGACATTTCTTACCAAGAAGGGGCTAGCCTGGAAAGCTGTTGCTCAGCCTCATCTGCCCATGGCACTGCTCGCACAGGCGCCCAGAGACTGGGGCTGCTTGCTTGCCTTCCCACCTCAAACTGCAAACGTAGCCCGGGACTCCCTGCCAGGTGCCTCCAGCAGCCTTGCACCGAAAATGAGAATGTTTCAGGATATCTCTTAACAAGAAGGGGCTAGCCTGGAAAGCTGTTTCACAGCCTCATCTTCCCATGGCACTGCTCGCACAGGGGTAGAAAGACTGGGGCTGTTTGCTTGCCTTGCCAACTCAAACTTCAAACAAATCCCGGGCGTACCTGCCGGGTGCCTCCAGCAGCCCTGCACCGAAAATGCGAAAGTCTCCAGATAGCTCGCAACCAGATAGGGATAGCCTGGAAAACTGTTGCTCAACCATATCTGCCCATGGCACAGGTCACAGGCGCACGGAGACGGGGGCTGCTTGCTTGCCTTGCCACCTCAAAATTCAAACAAATCCCGGGAGTCCCTGCCGGGTGCCTCCAGCAGACCTGCACTGAAGATGCTAACGTCTTAGGATATCTCTTACCAAGAAGGGTTTAGCCTGGAAAGCTGTTGCTCAGCCTCAACTGCCCATGGAACTGCTCACACAGGCGCACAGAGAGACTGGGGCTGCTTGCTTGCCTTGCCATCTGAAACTTCAAACGTATCCTAAGGGGTCCTTCGTGAGGGCCTCCGGCAGCCCTGACCCGAATATGCGAACAATCTCAGGATATCTCTTACCATGAAGGGTTTAGCCTGGAAAGCAGTTGCTCAGCCTCATCTGCCCATGGCAATGCTCGCACAGGTGCACGAAGAGACTGGGGCTGCTTGCTTGCCTTGTCACCTCAAACTATAAACGTATCCTAGGGGGTCCTTGGCGGGGGCCTCCCGCAGCCCTCACCCGAGTATGCGAACTTCTCAGGATATCTCTTACCAAGACGGGGCTAACCTGGAAAGCTGTTGCTCAGCCTCAACTGCCCATGGCACTGGTCGCACAAGCGCACACAGACTAAGGCGGCTTGCTTCCCTTGCCACCTTAAACTTCAAACATAGCCCTGATATCCCTTCCGGGTGCCTCCAGCAGCCCTTCCCCAAGTATGAGAACGTCTCCAAATAGCTCGCTACCAGAAGGGGTTAGACTGGAAAACTGTTGCTCAGCCTCATCTGCCCATGGCACTGCTCGCACAGGCGCACAGAGACTGGGGCTGCTTGATTGCCTTGCCACATCAAACTTGAAACCTAGCCTAGGGGGTCCTTGCCAAGCTCCTTCCGCAGCCCTGACCCGAATATGCCAACAATCTCAGGATATCTCTTACCAAGAAAGGGCTAGCCTGGAAAGCTCTTGCTCAGCCTCATCTGCCCATGGCACTGCTCGCACAGGTGCACAGAGACTGGGGCTGCTTGCTTGACTTGCCACCCCAATTTTCAAAGGTAGCCCACGGATCCATGCCGGTTGCCTCCAGCAGACCTGCACTGAAGAAGCGAACGCATCAGGATGTCTATTACCAAGGAGGGGCTAGTCTGGAAAGCTGTTGCTCAGCCTCATGTGCTTATGGCACTGCTCGCACAGGCGCACAGAGACTGGGGCTGCTTGATTGCCTTGCCACCTCAAACTTCAAACAAATCACGGGCATCCCTGCCGGGTGCCTTCAGCAGCCCAGCACGGAAAATGCGAAAGTCTCCGGATAGCTAGCACCCAGAAAGGGCTAGCCTGGAAAGCTGTTGCTCAGCCTCATCTGCCCATGGCACTGGTCGCACAAGCGCACACAGACTAAGGCGGCTTGCTTCCCTTGCCACCTTAAACTTCAAACATAGCCCTGATATCCCTTCCGGGTGCCTCCAGCAGCCCTTCCCCAAGTATGAGAACGTCTCCAAATAGCTCGCTACCAGAAGGGGCTAGACTGGAAAACTGTTGCTCAGCCTCATCTGCCCATGGCACTGCTCACACAGGCGCACAGAGACTGGGGCTGCTTGATTGCCTTGCCACATCAAACTTGAGACATAGCCTAGGGGGTACTTGCCAAGCTCCTTCCGCAGCCCTGACCCGAATATGCCAACAATCTCAGGATATCTCTTACCAAGAAAGGGCTAGCCTGGAAAGCTGTTTCTCAGCCTCATCTGCCCATGGCACTGCTCGCACAGGCTCACAGAGACTGGGGCTGCTTGATTGCCTTGCCACCTCAAACTTCAAACAAATCCCGGGCGTCCCTGCCGGGTGCCTTCAGCAGCCCAGCACCGAAAATGCGAAAGTCTCTGGATAGCTAGCACCCAGAAAGGGCTAGCCTGGAAAGCTGTTGCTCACCCTCATCTGCCCATGGCTCTGGTCGCACAGACGCACAGAGAGTGCGGCTGCTTGCTTCCCTTTCCACCTCAAACTTCAAACGTAGTTTAGGCGGTCCTTGCCGGCTGCCTGCCACACCCCTGTCCCGGAGGTGATCCTTGGGAGAGGCGGGCACAGAACCCTGCTGGGAAGGTATAGCGATGAGCTCGGGACACTGGAGCAGCGGGAACGTCACCATTTCCTGCCACACCGTCACTTCCTTCCTGCCACGATGTTGTTTCCTGCCACAGCACTGTTTTCACATCGAGATGCAGCTCTGCACCAGTCACGAGTTGCAGTAGTTTTGCCTATATATGGATTGGGGGTTTGTCTAATCAGATGCTGTAATTGCTTTTCTATATAAACCTTGTTTTTGCTGACTAATAAAGGTGAACGATCATACTCATATTGGGGTCACATCGTTATAACGTTTCCGTAACCTACGCCAACATTTGGTAGCAGAGGATGGACAATTTCCCTACAGGAGTCTTTCATTTTGCGGTAAGCAGCTAGAGAGGGGTTGTGGGAACAACGGATGGGAGGGTCCTGCCTGGGTGCGAACGCTCAGGGCAGACACGGACGGCCGACTCCCAGGAATTTTCGAGCCACACTGGGGCTGCCTGGCACAGCTAAAATTTAACGTGGAGGCCGTGGTCGCAGGCATGGAGGTGGATGCTGCGGCAACGTTGCTCGTCGGTATGCTCTCTAAGAGAGGAATAGACGCAATGGCAAAGCAACTCATGAAGTTGATTAAACTGGGGCAACGATGGGGTCACTTTGCGGATACCCCGCTACTGTTTTCTGTCTCGGAATGGCAAGTGTTAGGAGAGACTATGTGGGAAAGGACAATAACGGGGGAGGACAAGGAGGAAAAGGAGAAAAAAGCCGTGTGTGAGCTCTGGCGAACAGTATTACAGACCTTAAAAGCCATGAAAGCTGAATGAGAGGTGGCGTGTGCTGCAGCTCAGATGCTAGCTCCGGAGCCCGGGAAAGATCACGCGCCTAAGCCTGGGACATTATCACGGGTTTTCGGGCTACCTGCCGTTAGAGGGATGACTGGGATCACTTGTAACACAATTGCCGAGATTCGAGCGAGTGCGGAGCACGGTTTCGGTCTGGGCGCAGAGGGGGGGCGCCCACCGGAAGTTGCCGCCAGAGAGATCAACTCGAAATGCGAGCCGGACGCGGTAGTACGACCACCCCCGGGGAGCGGGGAGGAGTCGTGTGCGGAAGTGTGACTGTCTTCCGGAAGAGGGGAGGAGCGGCTTCCTTCCGGAAGAGGGGAGGAGCGGCTAGTACCACCCCCAGAGGGGGAGGGAGAAGGGGCGCGGCTTACGACATCGGCCCCTCCTGGGGCGCGGCGTTCAACATCGGCCCCTCCTCTGCGGCTAGTACCACCCCCAGAGGGGGAGGGAGAAGGGGCGCGGCTTACGACATCGGCCCCTCCTGGGGCGAGGCCTACAACATCGGCCCCTCCTCTCTATCCACCCCTGCCATCTTCCAGCGAGGCGTCTCCACTCCCAACGCCCTCTGATGGCGGCCAGAACGAATTGCAAGGAAAAAAAAGCGTGCGATCTTTTGCAGTCAGTTTTGCAGAGTCTTCAAGACATGAGCTTGCAGTTACAGCATATGTCAATCGTTACCAGCCCCCCCCACCGGGAAAATGAGGCTTCCTCTCCGAAATGTTTAGCTGGGCCTCCGGCACCGATCACACCTGCCCGCTGGAGCGGTGTTATAAGAGATGCCATCCTAGATGGACAGTGGAACGTTGCCACCACTATGGGAGGTACACAAGCCTTAGCCTGTCCTGTGGTACAGGTTAATGGACAAAGCAAATGGGAACCACATGACTGGAAGATTTTGCAACAGGCCCGTAGCTCCATAACGCAATATGGGGTGAAGTCTGAGGCCACTCGACAAATTGTTACCTGGATTTTTTCTGCTAACTTGATGTGCCCATATGACTGTCGGAATTTAATGTGACTGCTGCTAACTCCTACTCAGTTCTTGTTGTGGGGATCAGCGTGGATACAACGGGCGGTAGATGAGGAGATGTGAAATCTGGACCCTTATTATGAAATAACAGCAGAAGAAAAGGTGGCCACTGTCGTTCAGAAGAGTCCTTTTGTTGCAAATGTACCACCTGAAGAAAGCCGTGAGCAGGGGCTGGGTCCAACAGACCCTGAGCAGGAGTCAGGTCTGTTCCCCCCACCCCCCGGCTCGCTGGAGAATGGGACAGTCACTGAGAAAAGGAGCGAAGGCTCCATTAAAGAATTTTTTACAGTGAAGTTTGAAAGGACAAAGTCTTGCAGTTTAAAATCCCTGAGGAAATCATTACTTGGAAATCAGTGCATACAGCTTGAAATGCTCTAAAACTTACAGAGACTATCTCAGAAGCAGCTGCTGTACCTCTGTCCTTATCTCAAAAGCCAGGACAAAGTAGCAGTCTGTTGAAATTTAACCCTACATACGACGAAATTCCTACCGAACATGAGAAATGCAGGAAGTAAATCTGCCAGAACCTGACGATCCTTTGAATCCAGAGAAATGGGAAGTGGGGTGTAAAAATCCGGCATCCCGAAAGTGCACGACAGGGTCTCTCGACAGCAATTGGCGTACCCGACCTGAGATCAAAACGAGGTGAATTCCAACATAAAACTGCACAGTCCCTCAGACACTGTACAGCCGCCACGCCAGCAGTCACCGCATCGAACGGGTCAGCAAACCTTACACCTGGTGGGGCACATGGCTCCCCCCGGGCAACCGGCGGCACGGTTCCCCCCCCACCCCCCCCCGTTTCCCCCCCCCCCCCCATACCTCGATCCCAGTGCGCCGGCCAATCCCGGCCAGCCCAGAAGCAACGCGGCGAGAACCATCTTTCTGACATTCAAAGACTTGGTTACAAAAAATGTATACAATTCAATTACTGCAGTAGAATTCCTTCTGAACAAACAGCTGGACTTTATTATCTTTCCAAGGTTCAGATGGTCTACCTACATGATGTTATTCACTCTGCTGAAAGGTGAAAATATTGACATTATGACTGAAGAGTTGTCCCCTCTATTTACTTTGTCAAAAGGGACTCAGATTTATTATTTTCCCGAAGAACAATGCCAAAAGCAAAAACTGTTTTACAAAAGATTTCAGATAGAATTGCAATTGCCTTTACCTTCAGAATTAATGTCGAATTGCCAACAAATTTGTATATCATTTATGAAGGTTTTGTTTTACAGCCTTACCCTCTTTTCGATCAGCGGTGTGTTAACACACAGAAGTTGAAGACTCTGGAATGAATCTTTTTGTCTCATACGCCCATGAAAACATTGACCTCAAAGGTACACATCATAGTGTCCTTAACAGCACAAGGTTGGAATCACTGTCAGCAAGTTGATACTATTTGCCTGCTACTGGTTAAAGATGACTTTGTGGTATTAAACAGTGAATCCTTATCACTGCAAGCCGCTCTAGCTGATTATTTAAATAACATACGTTATACCCTTCCACAACATAAGCAGTTACATTCCCTCTCTCAAATTTCATTGCAGCCAAAAAACCGATGTGTTTCTGTTCCTATTAAAAGAGCACGAACAGTGTTTCGGAAACAAACAAATTCATCCGATTAGTAATCATCTATTTTAGTCGTTGAAGGATCCACACAAATTGTTAAGCTATCAGCGGCCTTGCACGTCTTTGAATTGTTTTCGACTGAACCACTCAATGTTGTCACAGATTCTGCATATGTTGTGAATATTGTTTAACGCATTGCAGATGCAATGATAAGAGAAGTCAATAACAAACATATTTTTTTCCTTGCTATTGAAATTAGAAAATCGTGTACATGTATATTTTATAATGCATATATGGTCACATACTACTCTACCAGGACCAATAACTGAAGGAAAGACTGTAGCAGATAAATTGACAATGGCAGCAGTACTGCCACACAGTTTTAAGCAAGCCCTATTATCTCATGACTTCTTTCATCAAAATGCCTCTTCCTTGCATAAACAATTTGCTTTGCCCCAGGGGCAAGCCACAACAAATGTTCATGCATGCCCTGACTGTCAATGTATTACACCCGTACCATCGTGTGCAGGAGTGAACCCTCGTGGTTTACGAGCTGATGAGTTACAGGACTGGAGTATACAACATGCTACAGGTATACCACATTCTTCTACTGCACAAGCCATTGTCGAAAGTGTCCACGGGACCCTCAAAGCTATGCTAAATAAACAAAGAAAGGGGGAATCCCATGGGCAGTGTTACCCCACAGGAACAGTTAGACAAAGCATTATATGTACTTAATTTTTAAAATCGTTCTGATGATCAATTATTTACAACAGCAGCTGACCGTCAATTCGGGATGGTCCCTCCATTTGTGGTTCGACCAAAGGTATGGTATAAAGAATTTGGGGAATCGCAATGGACAGGTCCTGTAGAACTAATAACGTGGGGAAGAGGGTATGCGTGTGTTCTTCTTTCAACAGGCCCTCGATGGCTACCGGCAAAATATGTGAAGCCATATCATGAGCTGAAAGAACGTAACACAGAATCCGATGCCAGAGGTGACCACGCTCACTCTCAGGGAGCAACCTCTGACATGGAAGCAGAAGAGATCCACTCTGGATGATCCTATTACACAAGGAACACTGAAAAAATTGCAGCAAACGCAAGTACTCTGATGACTGCAGTGAGTGCACCACCCACACCAATTAATACATTCCTTGCATATTTGGCAATTATCTCCCACAACAGCTTTTGTATAACGAAGCAATCTTGGAGGACACGGTATACGCGATTTTAGAACTGCGTCTGCACAAGAGCAAAGGTCAACTAGCAGACACCGTGAGGAAAAGTATGAACCTTCACCTGAGGGCTCCCGACGACTGCCCAGAGGTGCCAATATGCATGTACAAAAGACATTAATATATAAATATATTATAAAAAAAAAAGGGGGGGGGGAGAAATGGAGAATGATAAGTACTTTGCAGAAATGTAATGATTATGTATGTTAACATGGCATAAATATCTAGTAAGAGTGTCTTTTCGGTACACACATTTGAGTAGAGCTATTCCCTGTGCATTCAGTACTGCAGTAAAGAATGCCTGCTTTCTAGAACTCCAACATTAAGTTTTAGGAAGTTAATTATTTTGCTGCTTTTTAGTAATAGATTTTGGGTACCCAGGTAGGACGCTGCTCTTGAACATCTATGGTCCGAGGGATTGCAGGACCTCCAGCCGGCACCGAGGGATTCTCGGGGAGAACCTCTGATCACTGGACCAAAAAGTTATGAGCAGGAACCATTAATAAGGCAAAGGCATTCTTCCAGTATTGTTTTTTGTTGCCTATTTTTTAGTCATAGTAAAAGCTTCACAGCATTGAGCTATATCCCTGACGAGAAGGGAAAGGGTCCTTTCTAATCCTGAATTGAAAAGAGAGTACTCTTCCTGAAACTGAAGCTTGGGAATTTGTCTGTTAAGTGTTCAATATTATTGTAAGTCCTGTCTTTGCAGTATTTGGATTTATGCTGAAAACTTGGTGTGCCTGTGTGTGTGTGTGTGTGGTCGCGACCGTGAACGTGTGATTTTATGTTACAGTGCTTGTATTTCTGTGATCTGATGGATTTATTGGGTTTCTGTGATCTGACGGATTTGTCTGGACTAAGTAACTGTTTTGTGTCTCTGGTTTGGTAAGTTCTGCAGGTATTGACTGTTTCTGGTTTTGACTTTAGATTGTTGTATTTGGGCTCTGATTTATCAAGACTTCGGAAGCATTTGATGCAGCAGGGAATAGATGTGGTGATGTTTGCAGCTTTATGCTTTTATGTACATTAATTTTAGCCTATATAGTTAATGAGTCATAGTTCTAGGTACATTGATTTTAACCTAGGTGATTAATATGGATAGCCAATACTAAATGTTATGGATGTTTGTATATGTGATAAGTATACCTATAACCGAAGTTCAAATTCACTGAGCTCATATTATTGATACACTGCTATTTCGACGCCTAACGCGATGAGATGCATCCCCTCCAATTGACAATAATGATATGTTGTGGTCAAGTGGTACTTTAGTCTCACCGTCCACACAGGAAGAAAATTGGATACAAGTAAATCCAGCAAGAAAATTGAATACAAGTAAATCAATCTACACCCATATGCTAGGTAACAGATTTACCATCAGTATGTATCATTCTCAAGTTAATTTAATCTTTCTTTATATCCAGCAGGTTGTGGTATGCACTTCACATCTCTATGTCTTCAATTAGCATTTGTGTTCTTATATCTGTTAGTATTGTAGTTTGTGTGGGCCTCTGAAAAAGTGGTAGCAAGCTGAAGACCAAAATTATGTCAGCTCTCATCATCATCAACAACCTCATCAACTATACCTGGCTTGCTCAAAAAACAAAAAGGGGGAATTGTGGAGTCCTGGCTGGACGAGAGGGGACATAGTTTGGTGCTGTTGAGCAACCCAGGCTTGACGACGGAGATAGACCTTGAAAGTAGCGAACACGGAACACTGCTACAGAAGTAGAGTGGTGAACACGGAACGCTGCGCAGAGAAGCAAGCCAGTGTTACCACAAAAGTCTTGCAATCCCTGCTAGAAGATCAGAGTAGTCTACGACATGCAGTATTGCAAAATAGAGCCGCAATTGATTTTTTACTGCTGGCCCAGGGACATGGTTGTGAGGATTTTGAAGGCATGTGCTGTATGAATTTCTCCGATCATACTAAGTCCATCCACAAGCAATTACAATGGCTCGAACAGCACGCCAATCAAATACAACAAAACCAGGGATTTTTTGATGGATTTCTCACCTCGCTCTTTGGTAATCTGCCCGCCTGGCTTAACAATTTAATTATAGAAATTTTGCGTATATGTATCGTGTTACTTGCTGTTGGAATTATAATATGTATTTGCTTTAGCTGTCCTAAAAGGGCTCTCTGCAAGATGACAAAGCAAACCTGGCTTGCTCAAAAACAAGAAGGGGGAATTGTGGAGTCCTGGCTGGATGAGAGGGGACATAGCTTGGTGCGTTGAGCAACCCAGGTTCTGATCCGGAGGGGAGCCTTGGGAGCGGCTGACACGGAACCCTGCTGGGAAGGCAGAGCGACGAGCTCGGGACACTGGAGCAGGGGGAACGTCACCGTTTCCTGCCACACTGTCACTTCCTTCCTGCCACGTTGTTGTTTCCTGCCACAGTAGTGTTTTCACATCGAGATGCAGCTCTGCACCAATCACAACGAGTTGCAGTAG
This sequence comes from Opisthocomus hoazin, assembly GCF_030867145.1. Taxonomy (NCBI): domain Eukaryota; kingdom Metazoa; phylum Chordata; class Aves; order Opisthocomiformes; family Opisthocomidae; genus Opisthocomus; species Opisthocomus hoazin. The sequence goes on along the minus strand of NC_134453.1, from coordinate 6,925,914 downwards.
TTTTGCCTATATATGGATTGGAGGTTTGACTAATCAGATGCTGTAATTGCTTTTCTATATAAACCTTGTATTTGCTGACTAATAAAGGTGAACGATCATACTCATATTGGGGTCACAACGTTACAACGTTTCCGTAACCCACGCCAACAGGGCTGCTTGCTTGCCTTTCACCTTACACTTCAAACCTATCTGGGGGTCACTACCAGGTGCCTCCATCAGCCCTGCACAGAAGGTGCGAACGTCTTCGGAAGGCTCGAACCAAGAAGGTGCTAGGCTGGAAAGCTGTTGCTCAGCCTCATCTGCCCATGGCACTGCTCGCACAGGCGCACAGATACTGGGGCTGCTTGCTTGCCTTCCTACCTCAAACTTCTAACGTAGTGATGCCGTGAAAAGCCGGAATTGAAGACTCAATAGTCGGCAGACTATTAAGCAGGTATTCTTTATTGCGGCGCCGGGCACACGGGGGATCTCTCCCCCAAATGCGTGCACCGAAGAGACACAGTTACTAGGTATTTATGCTATGTTAACATACATATTCATTACATTTCCAAGAAATGTTTATCATAGTAATGGCTTTTCCGAGAATTCATTAATATATGGTAATGTCCATCGCACATGTTTGTTTGGCGTGTCTCGGCAGGGGTCTTCAGATTATCCTGCAGCCTCCTTATCTCTGTAGTTTGCATACCTGTTCTCCCAAGGCCCAGGCGCCTAAAGGGATTATTCAGGAGTCCCTTGTCTTGTAACCGTCTGAATTATTCACAAAGAACCAAGACTTGTTTCTGACCACCTGAAGTGATAACATCCCCTACATGTTACATTTGTTACATTTACAGTTATCAATCCCTCCTTTTCTTTTGAGGATTTGTAGCTAGAAAGCTATGAATCCTCACTATTCTATTTTGTAGGTATTATTTTCAAATTCCTTTAGTCTTTCATGCCAGGGCTCTAGGAAAAGTATTTTCCAGTTTCTACTTGGTGCCTAATCTTGTTCCTTTTCCAGTCACTGTATGTCTCAACCGAGCCCTGACAACACCAAAGGAAACATTTGAGAGACATGCAAACAAGTATTCCGAAAACCACCAGTGTGATCATTCCCATGAATAATTGTTTCAATCACTCTACATTGGGGAGCCAAGAGGTTAAATTTTGTTCCCCTACTTACAAGTGGGTTGTCTTCCTGTTTGGCTCGTCTCCATGATGTTCTTAATATGCCTTTAGGTATTTGGGACTGATTATATATTCGGTCCTGGCTGACTAGATGACCTATGGTACACATTCCCTTCCAACCTGCAGGGAGCTGCTTTCTGCTAATGCCATCACCACATAGCCACCAATACCCGTCGGGTATATTTACAGGGCCCGTCAGTGGCTGTGAGATTAGCTCCGTAAAATGTTTCGCAGTTTACCCAGCCAATTGGTACATTCCTAAAATAATCCCTGTTCAAGGGGCTATAGGTTTCTAATTGGGTTCTGCTACAAAAATCCATATATATCACGCCTGTCCCTTTCAAATCACAAGTTCCTACTTCTACTGTAGTTTTGTTGATCAAATAATCATTCCACCCATCTCTGCAAGTACAATTTTTGTGTGTATGGAAGGGGGTCAGCACGAACAAGTGTTGGATCTTGCTTTCCATAGGCAGCTATTATTGCTGACCAATATCTGGGTGTTGTTATCTAATATCTGTAGGTCACATCTTGGTCCAGTCATGTAGTTCGAGTTGTCATGATCGCAGTATCCTAAAAAGCCTAGGTTTAACAAAGTTACCGCCACAATCATAGTTTCAAACCGCCAGCCTTTTCGATCATCCATCCTGGTTTAGGAGCCTTCTTCACTCGGGAATAATGGATCCAGGCCGGTTGTTCTCTAATCTTGATTGCAGTGAAGGTAGTCAGCAATACCTGGTAAGGTCCATTCCACTTCTCTCTCAGTGGATCACCTGAAAAATTCTTAACATAAACCCAATCTCCAGGGCTAAATGGATGGATCGAGTGATCTAACCCTTTAGCCCTGGTACCCAAAACATTTTTACTAATCCTTTCTAATTGTTTTCCTAAGGATATAACATAATTCTGTAGATACTGATTTCCCAACTGGTTCAAATCTTCCCCCTGATATTTAGCCTGATATGGTCTCCCATATAGTATCTCAAAAGGGCTCAAATTTTCTTTGGCCCTAGGCTTTACAGGTATCCGAAGTAGTGCAATAGGCAATGCTTGGTACCAACATAGATTCGCTTCTTGGCATATTTTTGCATCTTTTCTACTTGCCCACTGGCTTGTGGTCTGTAGGGCGCATGTAACTGCCAATTGATTCCTAACAGTTTGCTGACCTGTTGCACTACTTCTGCACAAAAATGCGTCCCCCTATCTGAGGAGGTAATTGTCGGTACCCCAAATCGAGGTATTATTTCATTTAATAATACCTTAGTTACTTCCCTTGCTTTATTTGTTCTACAAGGGAATGCTTCTGGCCAACCTGAAAAGGTATCCATGAGTACTAATAAGTACCTGTACCCTCCTTTTCTTGGAAGTTCAGAGAAATTAATTTGCCAGTGTTCTCCCGGTATACTTCCCTTCCCAATACTTCCTAACTGTACCTGGTTACCTGTATTGGGGTTATTTTTAAACATGTTTCACATTGTTGGGTTACTTGTCAGACTGTAGTATACAAATTGTTCCCTATTAATTTCTGATTTAAAAATTTATACAGGGAGTCCGCTCCCCAGTGTGTCCTATTGTGTTCTTCTTTAACCACCCCCCATACCTGTTTAGCAGGGATTATAATTCTGCCATCACTTAAGTAGGCCCACCCCTGGGATGGAATTTGTCCTCCTAATCCCTCTATTAATTCTTCAACATCTTTAGAATACTCAACATTTTCTTGGTCACTCAGGTTTCTATTTCTGTTATCTGGAATTAAGGCTAAAATCTCTTGCATTCTTTCTGCTGCCTGTTTAGCTTCATAGTCAGCCAACCTGTTACCTCTTTCCTGGTCAGTGTTACCCTTCAGGTGTCCTCGGCAGTGCATGATGGCAACTTTTGCTGGTAGTTGAACAGCTTCTAATAGTCGAAGGATTTCCTCAGCATATATAATGTGCTTCCCTTGCGCAGTTAGTAGTCCTCGCTCCTTCCAAATTGTCCCATGAGTGTGGACAACTCCAAAGGCATATTTGGAATCTATCCATATATTTATCTTTTTCCTTTTGTTAACTCCAGAGCCCTAGATAGGGCAATAGTTTCAGCCTTTTGAGCTGATGTTCCAGCAGGTAGTGATTGAGACTAAACTACTTCGTCTGCTGTTGTCACCGCATACCTGGCCTTTCGAATACCTTGTCCGACAATGCTGCTTCCATCGGTGAACCAGGAGTCCTGTGCATCTTCCAGGGGTTCCTCTTTCAGATCTGGTCTGCTGGAGTACACAGTCTCTATGGTTTCTAAGCAATCATGTACCGATGGTTCAGAGATTGATCCGCTGAGAAAAGAAGCTGGGTTCGTAATATTAGTTACTACAATATTAATATCCTCTGCCTGGTATCGTGGAAATTGGGATGGGGAAAGCCAGTAGTTCCCTTTTTGTTGCAGTACAGCTGATATTCTGTGTAAGATCGGTACTGTGATCTTTTGGCCCAAGGTGAATTTTCGGGCTTCCTGAATAGTCAAGACCACCGCCGCCACAACTTGCAGACATCCTGACCATCCTTTGCTTACTCCATCCAGCTGTTTAGCAAAATAGGCCACAGCTCTTTTCTAGGGTCCCAGCTGTTGAGCTAGGATCCCCATAGCTATGCCTTGTCTCTCATAAGAGAACGGCCAGAAGGGTTTGGTAACATCAGGCAGACCCAGAGCCGGGGCCTTCATCAGTTCCTTCTTAAGTGTCTTAAATGCATTTTGAGCTTCTTTGGACCAGATCAGTCGGGTGGGGTTGTTTTTCAAAAGTTCACATAAGGGTCTCACTATTATCCCATAATTATAAATCCATAACCGGCACCAACCTGTCAGTCCCAGAAAGGTCCTGAGCCCTTTTACCGTCTGAGGGAGGGGAGTCCTGCAGGTGGCTTCTTTTCGTTCTGTTCCTAGTTCTCTCTGTCCTCCAGACAGCTCGTATCCAAGGTAGGTTACCCGTTGCTGCACCATCTGAGCTTCCTGTTGAGAGACTCGATACCCATTTAGTCCCAAAAAGTTTAACAAACTGATAGTCCACTGTATACAGTCAGGTTTTGTTTCAGTTGCTATTAATAAATCATCTACATACTGTAAAAGGGTTCCATCTCTGGAGGGCGGGTTCCATGCTTCAAGTTCTCGTGCTAGTTGATTTCCAAAGATCTTTGGGCTGTTCTTAAAACCTTGGGGTAACACTGTCCAGGCAAGCTGGGTTTTTCTACCCGTGGTAGGATTTTCCCACTCAAATGCAAATAAATTCAGACTTTCTTTGGCTAAAGGCAGACAGAAGAATGCATCATTTAAATCCAATACCGTAAACCATACTTGCTTCCACATGGTGTATGTCCCTAACAATCTTATTCACTTCTCTTAAATCCTATACTATCCGTACTATCCAATAAGTTCCATCTGATTTTTGCTTTTTTTGTTTGTTTGTTTTTACTGGAAACACAGGAGTATTGTATTGTGATTCACACTCCACTAGTAGTCCATACTGTAAAAAGGTACCTTGTTTCCCCTCTTTTTCATTTCGTTTTTCTGTTGCTTAACTTCTAAGAGCTTTGCTTTTTTTTTTTTTGCTTTTTTTTTTCTGCTTTTTTTTTTTCCCTTCTTTAGAGCAGCAGCTAGCAAAGCAGCTTGTAACTTGATACCTTTCTGTTCTGATCACTTTACACAAGCCTTTGTAAAATCCAGAGGGGTTTTCCTTTGTTTTTTTTTTTTTTTCTTTTCAATACCACGTTAAACTTTTCATCTCCAATACTTTTTAATTGTCCACAAAACCGCATCAATTCTAACAACATATCATAATTCAATTAATTGTTTGTGAGGGCATCACCTCCCTCCGAAGCTCATGTTGCAATAAAATAACTTCTCAACTCCTCCACCAATCGGTTAACACAAAACACACACACACACACACACAACCTAGAAGTGATCTTTTAAAATCCTTCTGTTTACAAACTGTATCACCTAAGTACAATAATATATACAGGCAAACCACTTCAGTTAACATGTTTATATACATAGAGCTCTTTCAAAACAATATATACAGTATATTTAATACATACCCCAAAACCAGAGTCCCTAAATGATCGATCAATGCCAAATAACTAGAGAATTTGTAACCCCACAATATATACCAACTTGTATTTTAAAACCAATCCCCAATTTCCCAATTTAATTTCTAAATCATGCCGATTTTCTTTAAGCAAACCAAACCCCATACATTATTAAGATGTTGTCAAGTGAGGAATCTCCCCCTACTTTTCCCAATGTTGCCGTCTAGATCCTGGGAGAGACTCTCAAAATCCCCCCCACGGGAAGACCCTGCACTGATACTTAAGAAATCATAAACCACGGCCCCGATGAATCAGAGTTCAAATACAACAGTCCCAAGTCAAAAACCGGAAATCAGCAGAACATACCAAACGTACGTGGTGGGTGTTTTTTTTTTTTCCTTCACCATTTTTGTCTCTCTTTTTTTTTTCTTTTTTTTTTTTTTTGACTTATTTGTTTTTCACACAGAGGCTTCATACACAGTCACACAAGCTTTCCAATGTGCTAGAGTACATCCTAAGGGGCTTTTCTTTAAAATACCACTGCTTTGCTGTCCCCCATTTTACTTTATTGATTCTTGTACTTCTGTTAGTCTTTATCTTAACAATTTTAATCTGTTGTCCCCTTCTGTCCCGCTCTGACCACGTTCCAAAAATGTCACAATTAATATTCTGGTCAGGAGAAAAGAGGTTCACCGTGCAAGGCTTTTTTTTGGTTTTTTTTTTTTTGGTTTTACGATGCCTGATGGGTATGTTAACAAGCCAGTATCCGAGATATCCGATATCCGAGTTCAATACCAACAAATCCGTATCGCCAGAAGTACAACTTAAGCGGGTTTCCTAAGCGTACCATACCGAATGTACGTTATTACAGAAGTGCAAAGCTTAAACCGTGCCTGCACCAACGCACAACTACCAAAAGTACGTTATTACAGAAGTACAAAGCTTAACCCATGCTTGTACCAATGCACAATTACCAAAAGCACGTTATTACAGAAGTGCAAAGATTAACCCGTGCCTGCACCAATGTACAACTAACTACCAAAAGCACGTTATTACAGAAATGCAGAGCTTAATCCGTGCATGTACCAACGCACAAGCGACTACCAAAAGCACGTTATTACAGAAGTACAAACTTAACCCATGCCTGCACCAACGTACCAAGACGTACACCCTCAGGCACTAGTAGCCTGGTGTACAGCGCTCAGCATAGGACGTCTCCTACGACTTACGAGAACTCTCCAAATGACCGGTCTCACATACCAAAAAAGAGAAAGAAAGGAAAAAAAGAATACCTTTACTCGTTTAGATGGTTCTTGTCTGCTCCCGCAGTGATCCGAGTGAGGTGAGGAGTCCCTCCGGGAAATCCCGGGGGTACCCTAGGGAGTCCTGTTCTCAGCGGGTCCTGCAGCCGAGCAGAGCGGGTCCCATCTGGGGTGCCAGAAATGATGCCGTGAAAAGCCGGAATTGAAGACTCAATAGTCGGCAGACTATTAAGCAGGTATTCTTTATTGCGGCGCCGGGCACACGGGGGATCTCTCCTCCAAACGCGTGCACCGAAGAGACACAGTTACTAGGTATTTATGCTATGTTAACATACATATTCATTACATTTCCAAGAAATGTTTATCATAGTAATGGCTTTTCCGAGAATTCATTAATATATGGTAATGTCCATCGCACATGTTTGTTTGGCGTGTCTCGGCAGGGGTCTTCAGATTATCCTGCAGCCTCCTTATCTCTGTAGTTTGCATACCTGTTCTCCCAAGGCCCAGGCGCCTAAAGGGATTATTCAGGAGTCCCTTGTCTTCAAACCGTCCGAATGATTCACAAAGAACCAAGACTTGTTTCTGACCACCTGAAGTGATAACATCCCCTACATGTTACATTTGTTACATTTACAGATATCAGTAGCCTAGGGGGTCTTTGCCGGGCGCCTGCCACAGCCCTGACCTGAATATGTGAACGTCTCATGATATCACTTACCAAGAAGGGGCTAGCCTGGAAAGCTGTTGCTCAGCCTCATCTGCCCACGGCACTGGTCACACAGGCACACAGAGACTGGGGCTGCTTGCTTGCCTTGACACCTCAGTCTTCAAACGTAACCAGGGGGTCCCTGCAGGGTGCCACCATCAGCCCTGACCCTAATATGTGAACGTCTCCAGATACCTCGCGCCCAGCAGGGGCTAGCCTGGAAAGCTGTTGTGCAGCGTCATCTGCCCATGGCAGTGCTCGCACAGGCGCACAGAGACTGGGGCTGCTTGCTTGCCTTGCCACCTCAAACTTCAAACGTAGCCTAGGGGGTCATTGCCGGGCCCCTCCCACAGCCCTGACCCGACTATGCGAACGTCTCCAGATAGCTCGCACCCAAAAGGGGGTAGCCTGGAAAGCTGTTGCTCAGCCTCATCTGCCCATGGCACTGCTCGCACAGTCGCACAGAGACTGGGGCTGCTTGCTTACCTTGCTACCTCAATCTTCAAACGTAGCCCTGGACTCCCTGCCATGTGCCTCCAGCAGCACCGCACCGAAAATGAGAATGTCTCAGAATATCTCGTACCAAGAAGGGTTTAGCATGGAAAGCTGTTGCTTACGCACCTGCCCATGGCACTGCTCGCACAGGCGCACAGAGACTGGGGCTGTTTGCTTGCCTTGCCACCTCAAACGTCAAAGGTAGCCTAGGGGTTCTTTGCCAGGCGCCTGCCACACCCCTGTCCTAAATACGCGAGCGCCTCAGCATATCTCTTACCAAGAAGGGGCTAGCCTCGAAAGCTGTTGCTCAGCCTCATCTGCCCATGGCACTGCTCGCACAGGCGCACAGAGACTGGGGCTGCTTGCTTGCCTTGCCACCTTAAACTTCAAACAAAGCCCGGGTGTCCCAGCCGGGTGCCTCCAGCAGCCCTGCCCCAATTATGAGAACTTCTCCAGATAGCTCGCAAATCGAAGGGGGTAGCCTTGAAAGGTGTTTCTCAGCCTCATCTGCCCATGGCACTGATCACACAGATGGACAGAGACTGGGGCTGCTTGCTTGCCTTGCCAACTCAAACTTCAAACGTAGCCTAGGGGGTCTTTGCCAGGCGCCTGCCACACCCCTGTCCTAAATACGCGAGCGCCTCAGCATATCTCTTACCAAGAAGGGGCTAGCCTCGAAAGCTGTTGCTCAGCCTCATCTGCCCATGGCACTGCTCGCACAGGCGCACAGAGACTGGGGCTGCTTGCTTGCCTTGCCACCTCAAACTTCAAACATAGCCCGGGTGTCCCTGCCTTGTGCCTCCAACAGCCCTGCACTGAGAATGCTAACGTCTAAGGATATCTCTTACCAAGAAGGGTGTAGCCTGGACAGCTGTTTCTCAGCCTCATCTGCTAAGAGCACTGCTCGCACAGGTGCACAGAGACTGGCGCTGCTTGCTTGCCTTGCCACCTCAAACATCAAACTTATCCTAGGGTGTCCTTGAAGGGGGCCTCCCACAGCCCTGACCTGAATAAGCGAACATATCAGGATATCTCGTACCAAAAAAGGGCTAGCCTGGATAGCTGTTCCTCAGCCTCATCTGCCCATAGTACTGCTCACACAGGTGCACAGAGACTAGGGATTCTTGCTTGCCTTGACACCTTAAACTTCAAACATAGCCCAGGTGTCCTAGCCGGGTGCTTCCAGCAGCCCTGCCCCAAATATGAGAACGTCTCCAGATAGCTCGAAACCAGAAGGTGCCAGCCTTGAAAGGTGTTGCTCAGCCTCATCTGCCCATGGCACTGCTCGCACAGGCGCACAGAGAATGAGAGTGCTTGCTTGCCTTGCCACCTAAAACTTCAAACATAGCCCGGGGAACCCTGCTGGGTCCCTCCAGCACCCCTGCACGGAGAATGCGAACGTCTCAGGATATCTCTTACCAAGAAGGGCCTAGCCTGGAAAGCTGTTGCTCAGACTCATTTGCCCATGGCACTGCTCGTACAGGCGCAAACAGACTGGGGCTGCTTGCTTGCCTTGCCACCTCAAACTTCAAACGTAGCCTAGGAGGTTTTTTCTGGGCGCCTACTGCAGCCCTGACCCTAATATGCGAGCGTCACAACATATATTACGCCAAGAATGGTCTATCCTGGAAAGCTGTTGCTCAGTCTCATCTGCCCATGGCACTGCTTGCACAGATGCACAGAGACTGGGGCTGCTTGCTTGCCTTGCCACCTCAAACTTCAAACGTAGCCTAGGGGGTCCTTGACAAGCTCGTTCCGCAGACCTGACCCGAATATGCCAACAATCTCAGGATATCTCTTGCCATGAATGGTTTAGCCTGGAAAGCTGTTGCTCAGCCTCATCTGCCCATGGCACTGCTCGCACAAGCCACAGAGACTGGAGCTTCTTGCTTGCCTTGCCACCTCAAACTTCAAACGTAGGGCAAGGCTCCCTGCTGGGTCCCTCCAGCAGCACTGCACCAAAAATGGGAAAGTCTCAGGATATCTTCTACCAAGAAGGGTCTAGCCTGAAAAACTGTTGCTCAGTCTCATCTGCCCATGGCACTGCTCGCACAGGCGCACAGAGACTGGGGTATCTGGCTTCCCTTGCCACTTCACACTTAAAACGTAGCCTAGGGGGTCTTTGCCAGGCGCCTGCCACAGCCCTGACCTGAATATGCGAACGTCTCAGGATGTTTCTTACTAAGAAGGGGCTAGCCTCTAAAGCTGTTGCTCAGCCTCATCTGCCCATGGCACTGCTCGCACAGATGCACAGAGTCTAGGGCTGCATGCTTGCCTTGCCACCTCAAACTTCAGACGTATCCGGGGGGTCCCTGCCAAGTGCCTCCAGCAGCCCTGCAAAGAATATGCAAACTGCTCCAGATAGCTCGCACCCAGAAGGGGCTAGCCTAGAAAGCTGCTGCACAGCCTCATCTGCCCACTGCACTGCTCGCACAGGCGCACAGAGACTGGGGCTGCTTGCTTGCCTTGCCACCACAAATTTGACACGTAGCCTACGAGGTTTTTTCGGGGCGCCTGACGCAACGCTGACCCGAATATGCGAGCGTCTCAAGATATCTTATGCCAAGTAGGGGCTAGACTGGAAAGCTTTTCCTCAGCCTCCTCTGTCCATGGCACTGCTCACACAGGTGCATAGAGACTGGGGTTTCACGCTTGCCTTGCCACCTCAAAATTCAAACGTAGCCTAGGGGTCCCTGCCGGTTTCCTCCAGCAGCCCTGCACCGAAGGTGTGAACGTCTCCAGATAGTTCGCACTTACAAGGGTCTAGGCTTGAAACCAGTTTCCCAGCCTCATCTGCCCATGGCACTGCTCGCACAGGCGCACAGAGACTGGGGCTGCTTGCTTGCCTTGCCACCTCAAACTTCAGTCGCAGCCTAGGGGTTTTTTTCCGGTTGCCTGCTGCAACCCTGACCCTAATATGCGAGCGTCACAACATATATTACGCCAAGAATGGTCTATCCTGGAAAGCTGTTGCTCAGCCTCATCTGCCCATGGCACTGCTTGCAGAGGCGCACAGAGACTGGGGCTGCTTGCTAGCCTTGCCAACTAAAACTTCCAAAGTAACCTAGGAGGTTTCTTCCGGGCGCCCGCCGCAATCCTGACCCGAATATGCGAGCATCTCAACATATCTTATGCTAAGAATGGGCTAGCCTGGAAAGCTGTTGCTCAGACTCATCTGCCCGTGGCACTGCTCACACAGGCGCAAAGAGAGTGGGGCTGCTTGCTTGCCTTGCCACCTCAAACTTCAAACGTAACCAGGGGGTTTTATACGGTTGCCTCCAGCAGCCGTGACCCGAATATGCGAACGTCTCCAGATAGCTCGCACCCAGAAGGGGCTAGCCTGGAAAGCTGTTTCTCAGCCTCATCTGCCCTTGGCACTGCTCACACAGGCGCACAAAGACTGGGGCTGCTTGATTGCCGTGCCACCTGAAATTTCAAACGTATCCCGAGGCTATCTGACCGGTTTTTCCAGCAGCCCTCCAATGAAAATGCGAACGTCTCGCATTATATATTACCAAGAAGGGGCTGGCCTGGAAAGCTGTTGCTCAGCCTCATCTGCCCATGGCACTGCTTGCACAGATGCACAGAGACAGGGGCTGCTTGCTTGACTTGCCACCTCAAACTTCAAACGTAGCCTAGGGGGCCCTTGCCGGGCGCCTCCCACAGCCCTGACCCGAATATGCGCGCGTCTCACTATATCTCTTACCAAAGAGGGGCTTGCCTTGAAAGGTGTTGCTCAGCCTCATCTGCCCTTGGCACTGCTCGTACAGGCACCCAGAGACTGGGGCTGCTTGCTTGCCTTGCCATCTCAAACGTCAAAGGTATCCGGGGGTTCCCTGCCCGGTCCCTCTAGCAGCCCTGCACCGAAAATGCGAACGCCTCGGATTATCTATTACCAAGAAGGTGTTTGCATAAAAAGCTGTTGCTCAGCCTCATCAGCCCATGGCACTGCTCGCACAGGCGCAGAGAGACTGGGGCTGCTTGCTTGCCTTGCCACATCAAACTTCAAACGTAACCAGGGAGTCCCTGGCGGATGCCTCCAGCAGCCGTGACCCGAACAGCCGAACTTCTCCAGATAGCTTCCACCCAGAAGGGGACAGCCTGGAAAGGTGTTGCTCAGTCTCATCTGCCCATGGCACTGCTCGCACAGGCGCACAGAGACTGGGGCTGCTTGCTTGCCTTGCCACTTCTATCTTTAAACATAGCCACGGGGTCCCTGACAGGTGCCTCCAGCAGCCCTGAAAAGAATATGCGAACGTCTCCAGATAGCTCGCACCCAGAACAGGCTAGCCTGGAAAGCTGTTGCTCAGCCTCATCTGAGCATGGCACGGCTAGCACAGGTGCACAGAGACTGGGGGTGCTTTCTTGCCTTGCCTTCCCAAACTTCAAACGTAGCCTAGGGGGTCGTTGCCAGGCCCGTCCCACAGGCCTGACATTAATACGCGAACGTCTCAAGATATGTCTTACCAAGAAGGGGCTAGCCTGGAGAGCGATTACTCAGCCTTATCTGCCCATGCCACTACTCGCACAGGTGCCCAGAGACTAGGGCTGCTTTCTTGCCTTGCCACCTCATACTTCAAACGTAGCCTAGGGGGTCCTTACAGGGGTCCTCCCGCAGCCCTGACCCAAATATGCGAACTTCTCCAGATAGCTCGCACCCAGAAGAAACTAGCCTGGAATGTTATTGCTCAGCCTCATCTGCCAATGGCACTGCTTGCACAGGCGCCCAGAGACTGGGGCTTCTTGCTTGCCTTGCCACCTCAAACTTCAAACGTAGTCCAAGATTCCCTGCCCGGTCCCTCCAGCAGCCCTGCTTCGAAAATGCGAACGCCTCGGTTTATCTTTCTCAAGAAGGGGTTACCCTGGAAAGCTGTTGCTCAGCCTCATCTGCTCATGGCACTGCCTGCACAGGCGCACAGAGACTGGGGCTGCTTGCCTGCCTTGCCACCTCAAACTTCAGTCATAACCACGGTGTCCCTGACAAGTGCCTCCAGCAGCCCAGCAAAGTATATGCGAACGTCTCCAGATAGCTCTTACCAAGAAGGGGCTAGCCTGGAAAGCTATTGCTCAACCTCATCTGCCCATGGCACTGCTTGCATAGGCGCACAGAGACTGGGGCTGCTTGCTTGCCTTGCCACATCAAACTTCAAACAAATCCCGGGCGTCCCTGCCGGGTGCCTTCAGCAGACCTGCACTGAAGATGCGAAAGTCTCCGGATACATCGCACACAGAAAGGGCTAGCCTGGAAAGCTGTTGCTTAGCCTCATCTGCCCATGGCACTGCTCGCACAGACGCACAGAGACTGGGGCTGCTTGCTTGCCTTGCTACCTCAAACTTCAAACGTAGCCTTGAAGGTCCTTACCAAGCTCCTTCCGCAGCCCTGACCCGAATATGCAAACGTCTCAGGATATCTCTTACCAAGAAGTGTTTAGAGTGGAAAACTCTTGCTCAGCCTCATCTGCACATGGCACTGGTCGCACAGGCACAAACAGACTGGGGCTGCATGCTTGCCTTGCCACCTCAAACTTCAAACGTAGCCTAGGGGGTCCTTGGCGGGGGACTCCCGCAGCCCTCACCCGAATATGTGAACGTCTCAAAAAATCTCTTCCCAAGTATTGACTAGCCTGGAAAGCTGTTGCTCAGCCTCATCTGCCCATGACACTGCTCGCACAGGCGCACAAAGAGACTGGGTCTGCTTGCTTGCCTTGCTACCTCAAACTTGAAACGTAGCCTAGGGGGTCCTTGCCAAGCTCCTTGCGCAGCCCTCACCCGAATATGCAAACATCTCAGGATATTTCTTACCAAGAAGGTTTTAGCCTGGAAAGCTCTTGCTCAGCCTCATCTGCCCATGGCACTGCTCGCACAGGCGCACAGAGACTGGGGCTGCTTGCTTGCCTTGCTACCTCAAACTTGAAACGTAGCCTAGGGGGTCCTTGCCAAGCTCCTTCCGCAGCCCTGACCCGATTATGCAAACATCTCAGGATATTTCTTACCAAGAAGGTTTTAGCCTGGAAAGCTCTTGCTCAGCCTCATCTGCCCATGGCACTGCTCGCACAGGCGCACAGAGACTGGGGCTGCTTGCTTGCCTTGCCACCTCAAACTTCAAACAAATCCCGTGCGTCCCTGCCGGGTGCCTCCAGCAGCCCTGCACTGGAAATGTGAAAGTCTCCATATAGTTCACACCCAGAAGGGGCTAGCCTGTAAAGCTGTTGCTCAGCCTCATCTGCCCATGGCACTGCTCGCACGGGCGCAAAGAGACTGGGGCTTCTTGCTTGCCTTGCCACCTCAATCTTCAAACGTATCCTAGGGGGTCCTTGATGAGGGCCTCCCGCAGCCCTGACCCGAATATGTGAACTTTTCACGATATCTCTTACCAAGAAGGGGCTAGCCTGGATAGCAATTGCTCAGCCTGATGTGTACATGGCACCGCTCTCACAGATGCATAGAGACTTGAGCTGCTTGCTTGCCTTGCCACCTCAATTTTAAACATAGCCCAGGGATCCCTGTTGGGTGCCTTCAGCAGACCTACACTGACAATGCGAAAGTCTCCAGAAAGTTCTCACACAGAAGGGACTAACCAGGAAAGCTGTTGCTCAGCCTCATCTGCCCATGGCACTGCTCGCACAGGCGCACAGACACTGGGGCTGCTTACTTGCCTTGCTACCTCAAACTTCACATGGAGCCTAAGGGATCCTTGCAGGATGCCTCCAGTAGCCCTATCCCAAATATGCGAACGTCTCCAGATAGCTCGCACCCAGAAGAGACTAGCCTGGAAAGTTCTTGCTCAGCCTCATCTGCCCATGGCACTGCTCACACAGGCGCACAGAGACTGGGATATCTTGCTTCCCTTGCCACCTTAAACTTCAGACGTAGCCTAGGGGGTCCTTGCCGGGCCCCTCCCACAGCCTTGGTCTTATCATGCAAACGTCTCAGGATATCTCTTACCAAGAAATTTCTAGCCTGGAAAGCTGTTGCTCAGCCTCATCTGCCCATGGCACTGCTTGCACAGTTGCTCAGAGTGGGGCTGCTTGCTTGCCTTGCCACCTCGATCTTCAAATGTAGCTTGGGGATCCCTGCCGGGTGCCTCCAGCAGACCTGCACTGGAGATGCGAACATCTCCAGATAGTTCGCACACAGAAGCGGCTAGCCTGGAAAGCTGTTGCTCAGCCTCATCTGCTCATGGCACTGCTCGCACAGGCGCACAGAGACTGGGGCTACTGGCTTACCTTGCCACCTCAAACTTCAAGCGTCGCTTAGGAGGTCTTTTCTGGGCTCATGCCGCTGCCTTAACCTGAATATGCAAACGTCTAAAGATATCTCTTACCAAGAAGGGGCTAGCCTGGAAAGCTTTTGCTCAGCCTCATTTGCCCATGGCAGGGCTCGCACACGCGCCCAGAGTCTGGGTCTGCTTGCTTGCCTTGCCACATGAAACTTTAAACGTAGCCCGGGTCTCTCTGCCTGGTCCATCCAGCAGCCCTCCACTGAAAAAGGGGACGTCTTGGGTTATCGCTTACTAAGAAGGGGTTAGCCTGGAAAGCTGTTGCTCAGCCTCATCTGCCCAAAGCAATGCTCGCACAGGTGCCCAGAGACTGGGGCTGCTTGCTTGCCTTGTCACCTCAAACTTCAACCGTAGCCTAGGGGATCTTTTCTGGGCGCCTGCCGCAGCCCAAACCCGAATATGCGAGCGTCTCAGTATATGTCATACCAAGAAGGGGCTAGCCTGGAAAGCTGCTGCTCAGCCTCATCTGCCCATGGCACTGCTTGCAAAGGCGCCCAGAGACTGGGGCTGCTTGCCTGCCTTGCCACCTCAAACTTCAGTCATAACCACGGTGTCCCTGACAAGTGCCTCCAGCAGCCCAGCAAAGTATATGCGAACGTCTCCAGATAGCTCTTACCAAGAAGGGGCTAGCCTGGAAAGCTATTGCTCAACCTCATCTGCCCATGGCACTGCTTGCATAGGCGCACAGAGACTGGGGCTGCTTGCTTGCCTTGCCACATCAAACTTCAAACAAATCCCGGGCGTCCCTGCCGGGTGCCTTCAGCAGCCCTGCACTGAAGATGCGAAAGTCTCCGGATACATCGCACACAGAAAGGGCTAGCCTGGAAAGCTGTTGCTTAGCCTCATCTGCCCATGGCACTGCTCGCACAGACGCACAGAGACTGGGGCTGCTTGCTTGCCTTGCTACCTCAAACTTCAAACGTAGCCTTGAAGGTCCTTACCAAGCTCCTTCCGCAGCCCTGACCCGAATATGCAAACGTCTCAGGATATCTCTTACCAAGAAGAGTTTAGAGTGGAAAACTCTTGCTCAGCCTCATCTGCACATGGCACTGGTCGCACAGGCACAAACAGACTGGGGCTGCATGCTTGCCTTGCCACCTCAAACTTCAAACGTAGCCTAGGGGGTCCTTGGCGGGGGACTCCCGCAGCCCTCACCCGAATATGTGAACGTCTCAAAAAATCTCTTCCCAAGTATTGACTAGCCTGGAAAGCTGTTGCTCAGCCTCATCTGCCCATGACACTGCTCGCACAGGCGCACAAAGAGACTGGGTCTGCTTGCTTGCCTTGCTACCTCAAACTTGAAACGTAGCCTAGGGGGTCCTTGCCAAGCTCCTTGCGCAGCCCTGACCCGAATATGCAAACATCTCAGGATATTTCTTACCAAGAAGGTTTTAGCCTGGAAAGCTCTTGCTCAGCCTCATCTGCCCATGGCACTGCTCGCACAGGCGCACAGAGACTGGGGCTGCTTGCTTGCCTTGCCACCTCAAACTTCAAACAAATCCCGTGCGTCCCTGCCGGGTGCCTCCAGCAGCCCTGCACTGGAAATGTGAAAGTCTCCATATAGTTCACACCCAGAAGGGGCTAGCCTGTAAAGCTGTTGCTCAGCCTCATCTGCCCATGGCACTGCTCGCACGGGCGCAAAGAGACTGGGGCTTCTTGCTTGCCTTGCCACCTCAATCTTCAAACGTATCCTAGGGGGTCCTTGATGAGGGCCTCCCGCAGCCCTGACCCGAATATGTGAACTTTTCACGATATCTCTTACCAAGAAGGGGCTAGCCTGGATAGCAATTGCTCAGCCTGATGTGTACATGGCACCGCTCTCACAGATGCATAGAGACTTGAGCTGCTTGCTTGCCTTGCCACCTCAATTTTAAACATAGCCCAGGGATCCCTGTTGGGTGCCTTCAGCAGACCTACACTGACAATGCGAAAGTCTCCAGAAAGTTCTCACACAGAAGGGACTAACCAGGAAAGCTGTTGCTCAGCCTCATCTGCCCATGGCACTGCTCGCACAGGCGCACAGACACTGGGGCTGCTTACTTGCCTTGCTACCTCAAACTTCACATGGAGCCTAAGGGATCCTTGCAGGATGCCTCCAGTAGCCCTATCCCAAATATGCGAACGTCTCCAGATAGCTCGCACCCAGAAGAGACTAGCCTGGAAAGTTCTTGCTCAGCCTCATCTGCCCATGGCACTGCTCACACAGGCGCACAGAGACTGGGATATCTTGCTTCCCTTGCCACCTTAAACTTCAGACGTAGCCTAGGGGGTCCTTGCCGGGCCCCTCCCACAGCCTTGGTCTTATCATGCAAACGTCTCAGGATATCTCTTACCAAGAAATTTCTAGCCTGGAAAGCTGTTGCTCAGCCTCATCTGCCCATGGCACTGCTTGCACAGTTGCTCAGAGTGGGGCTGCTTGCTTGCCTTGCCACCTCGATCTTCAAATGTAGCTTGGGGATCCCTGCCGGGTGCCTCCAGCAGACCTGCACTGGAGATGCGAACATCTCCAGATAGTTCGCACACAGAAGCGGCTAGCCTGGAAAGCTGTTGCTCAGCCTCATCTGCTCATGGCACTGCTCGCACAGGCGCACAGAGACTGGGGCTACTGGCTTACCTTGCCACCTCAAACTTCAAGCGTCGCTTAGGAGGTCTTTTCTGGGCTCATGCCGCTGCCTTAACCTGAATATGCAAACGTCTAAAGATATCTCTTACCAAGAAGGGGCTAGCCTGGAAAGCTTTTGCTCAGCCTCATTTGCCCATGGCAGGGCTCGCACACGCGCCCAGAGTCTGGGTCTGCTTGCTTGCCTTGCCACATGAAACTTTAAACGTAGCCCGGGTCTCTCTGCCTGGTCCATCCAGCAGCCCTCCACTGAAAAAGTGGACGTCTTGGGTTATCGCTTACTAAGAAGGGGTTAGCCTGGAAAGCTGTTGCTCAGCCTCATCTGCCCAAAGCAATGCTCGCACAGGTGCCCAGAGACTGGGGCTGCTTGCTTGCCTTGTCACCTCAAACTTCAACCGTAGCCTAGGGGATCTTTTCTGGGCGCCTGCCGCAGCCCAAACCCGAATATGCGAGCGTCTCAGTATATGTCATACCAAGAAGGGGCTAGCCTGGAAAGCTGCTGCTCAGCCTCATCTGCCCATGGCACTGCTTGCAAAGGCGCCCAGAGACTGGGGCTGCTTGCCTGCCTTGCCACCTCAAACTTCAGTCATAACCACGGTGTCCCTGACAAGTGCCTCCAGCAGCCCAGCAAAGTATATGCGAACGTCTCCAGATAGCTCTTACCAAGAAGGGGCTAGCCTGGAAAGCTATTGCTCAACCTCATCTGCCCATGGCACTGCTTGCATAGGCGCACAGAGACTGGGGCTGCTTGCTTGCCTTGCCACATCAAACTTCAAACAAATCCCGGGCGTCCCTGCCGGGTGCCTTCAGCAGCCCTGCACTGAAGATGCGAAAGTCTCCGGACACATCGCACACAGAAAGGGCTAGCCTGGAAAGCTGTTGCTTAGCCTCATCTGCCCATGGCACTGCTCACACAGACGCACAGAGACTGGGGCTGCTTGCTTGCCTTGCTACCTCAAACTTCAAACGTAGCCTTGAAGGTCCTTACCAAGCTCCTTCCGCAGCCCTGACCCGAATATGCAAACGTCTCAGGATATCTCTTACCAAGAAGTGTTTAGAGTGGAAAACTCTTGCTCAGCCTCATCTGCACATGGCACTGGTCGCACAGGCACAAACAGACTGGGGCTGCATGCTTGCCTTGCCACCTCAAACTTCAAACGTAGCCTAGGGGGTCCTTGGCGGGGGACTCCCGCAGCCCTCACCCGAATATGTGAACGTCTCAAAAAATCTCTTCCCAAGTATTGACTAGCCTGGAAAGCTGTTGCTCAGCCTCATCTGCCCATGACACTGCTCGCACAGGCGCACAAAGAGACTGGGTCTGCTTGCTTGCCTTGCTACCTCAAACTTGAAACGTAGCCTAGGGGGTCCTTGCCAAGCTCCTTGCGCAGCCCTGACCCGAATATGCAAACATCTCAGGATATTTCTTACCAAGAAGGTTTTAGCCTGGAAAGCTCTTGCTCAGCCTCATCTGCCCATGGCACTGCTCGCACAGGCGCACAGAGACTGGGGCTGCTTGCTTGCCTTGCTACCTCAAACTTGAAACGTAGCCTAGGGGGTCCTTGCCAAGCTCCTTGCGCAGCCCTGACCCGAATATGCAAACATCTCAGGATATTTCTTACCAAGAAGGTTTTAGCCTGGAAAGCTCTTGCTCAGCCTCATCTGCCCATGGCACTGCTCGCACAGGCGCACAGAGACTGGGGCTGCTTGCTTGCCTTGCCACCTCAAACTTCAAACAAATCCCGTGCGTCCCTGCCGGGTGCCTCCAGCAGCCCTGCACTGGAAATGTGAAAGTCTCCATATAGTTCACACCCAGAAGGGGCTAGCCTGTAAAGCTGTTGCTCAGCCTCATCTGCCCATGGCACTGCTCGCACGGGCGCAAAGAGACTGGGGCTTCTTGCTTGCCTTGCCACCTCAATCTTCAAACGTATCCTAGGGGGTCCTTGATGAGGGCCTCCCGCAGCCCTGACCCGAATATGTGAACTTTTCACGATATCTCTTACCAAGAAGGGGCTAGCCTGGATAGCAATTGCTCAGCCTGATGTGTACATGGCACCGCTCTCACAGATGCATAGAGACTTGAGCTGCTTGCTTGCCTTGCCACCTCAATTTTAAACATAGCCCAGGGATCCCTGTTGGGTGCCTTCAGCAGACCTACACTGACAATGCGAAAGTCTCCAGAAAGTTCTCACACAGAAGGGACTAACCAGGAAAGCTGTTGCTCAGCCTCATCTGCCCATGGCACTGCTCGCACAGGCGCACAGACACTGGGGCTGCTTACTTGCCTTGCTACCTCAAACTTCACATGGAGCCTAAGGGATCCTTGCAGGATGCCTCCAGTAGCCCTATCCCAAATATGCGAACGTCTCCAGATAGCTCGCACCCAGAAGAGACTAGCCTGGAAAGTTCTTGCTCAGCCTCATCTGCCCATGGCACTGCTCACACAGGCGCACAGAGACTGGGATATCTTGCTTCCCTTGCCACCTTAAACTTCAGACGTAGCCTAGGGGGTCCTTGCCGGGCCCCTCCCACAGCCTTGGTCTTATCATGCAAACGTCTCAGGATATCTCTTACCAAGAAATTTCTAGCCTGGAAAGCTGTTGCTCAGCCTCATCTGCCCATGGCACTGCTTGCACAGTTGCTCAGAGTGGGGCTGCTTGCTTGCCTTGCCACCTCGATCTTCAAATGTAGCTTGGGGATCCCTGCCGGGTGCCTCCAGCAGACCTGCACTGGAGATGCGAACATCTCCAGATAGTTCGCACACAGAAGCGGCTAGCCTGGAAAGCTGTTGCTCAGCCTCATCTGCCCATGACACTGCTCGCACTGGTCACACAGAGACTGGGGCTGCTTGCTTGCCTTGCCACCTTAAACTTCAAACATATCCCGGGACTCCGTGCTTGTGCCTCCAGCAGCCATACTCTGAAAATGCGAACGTCTCCAGATAGCCCGCAACCAAAAGGGGCTTGTCCAGAAAGCTGTTGCTCAGCCTCATCTGCCCATGGCACTGCTCACACAGGCGCACAGAGACTGGGGCTGCTTGCTTGCATTGCCACCTCAAACTTTAAACGTAGCCCGGGGCTCCCTGCCGGATGCCTCCAGCACCCCTGCAACGAATATGGGGATGTCTCCAGATACCTCGCAACCAGAAGGGGCTAGCCTGCAAAGCTGTTGCTCAGCCTCATCTGCCCATGGCACTGCTCGCACAGGCGCACAGAGACTGGGGCTGCTTGCTTGACTTGCCACCTAAAACCTCAAACGTAGCTTTGGGTGTCCTTGCCGGGGGCCTCCCACAGCCGTCACCCGAATATGGGAACATCTCAGAATATCCCTGATCAAGAAGGAGCTAGCCTGGAAATCTGTCGCTCAGCCTCATCTGCTCATGGCACTGCTCGCACAGGCGCACAGAGACTGGGGCTACTGGCTTACCTTGCCACCTCAAACTTCAAGCGTTGCTTAGGAGGTCTTTTCTGGGCTCATGCCGCTGCCTTAACCTGAATATGCAAACGTCTAAAGATATCTCTTACCAAGAAGGGGCTAGCCTGGAAAGCTTTTGCTCAGCCTCATTTGCCCATGGCAGGGCTCGCACACGCGCCCAGAGTCTGGGTCTGCTTGCTTGCCTTGCCACATGAAACTTTAAACGTAGCCCGGGTCTCTCTGCCTGGTCCATCCAGCAGCCCTCCACTGAAAAAGTGGACGTCTTGGGTTATCGCTTACTAAGAAGGGGTTAGCCTGGAAAGCTGTTGCTCAGCCTCATCTGCCCAAAGCAATGCTCGCACAGGTGCCCAGAGACTGGGGCTGCTTGCTTGCCTTGTCACCTCAAACTTCAACCGTAGCCTAGGGGATCTTTTCTGGGCGCCTGCCGCAGCCCAAACCCGAATATGCGAGCGTCTCAGTATATGTCATACCAAGAAGGGGCTAGCCTGGAAAGCTGCTGCTCAGCCTCATCTGCCCATGGCACTGCTTGCAAAGGCGCCCAGAGACTGGGGCTGCTTGCCTGCCTTGCCACCTCAAACTTCAGTCATAACCACGGTGTCCCTGACAAGTGCCTCCAGCAGCCCAGCAAAGTATATGCGAACGTCTCCAGATAGCTCTTACCAAGAAGGGGCTAGCCTGGAAAGCTATTGCTCAACCTCATCTGCCCATGGCACTGCTTGCATAGGCGCACAGAGACTGGGGCTGCTTGCTTGCCTTGCCACATCAAACTTCAAACAAATCCCGGGCGTCCCTGCCGGGTGCCTTCAGCAGCCCTGCACTGAAGATGCGAAAGTCTCCGGACACATCGCACACAGAAAGGGCTAGCCTGGAAAGCTGTTGCTTAGCCTCATCTGCCCATGGCACTGCTCACACAGACGCACAGAGACTGGGGCTGCTTGCTTGCCTTGCTACCTCAAACTTCAAACGTAGCCTTGAAGGTCCTTACCAAGCTCCTTCCGCAGCCCTGACCCGAATATGCAAACGTCTCAGGATATCTCTTACCAAGAAGTGTTTAGAGTGGAAAACTCTTGCTCAGCCTCATCTGCACATGGCACTGGTCGCACAGGCACAAACAGACTGGGGCTGCATGCTTGCCTTGCCACCTCAAACTTCAAACGTAGCCTAGGGGGTCCTTGGCGGGGGACTCCCGCAGCCCTCACCCGAATATGTGAACGTCTCAAAAAATCTCTTCCCAAGTATTGACTAGCCTGGAAAGCTGTTGCTCAGCCTCATCTGCCCATGACACTGCTCGCACAGGCGCACAAAGAGACTGGGTCTGCTTGCTTGCCTTGCTACCTCAAACTTGAAACGTAGCCTAGGGGGTCCTTGCCAAGCTCCTTGCGCAGCCCTGACCCGAATATGCAAACATCTCAGGATATTTCTTACCAAGAAGGTTTTAACCTGGAAAGCTCTTGCTCAGCCTCATCTGCCCATGGCACTGCTCGCACAGGCGCACAGAGACTGGGGCTGCTTGCTTGCCTTGCTACCTCAAACTTGAAACGTAGCCTAGGGGGTCCTTGCCAAGCTCCTTGCGCAGCCCTGACCCGAATATGCAAACATCTCAGGATATTTCTTACCAAGAAGGTTTTAGCCTGGAAAGCTCTTGCTCAGCCTCATCTGCCCATGGCACTGCTCGCACAGGCGCACAGAGACTGGGGCTGCTTGCTTGCCTTGCTACCTCAAACTTGAAACGTAGCCTAGGGGGTCCTTGCCAAGCTCCTTGCGCAGCCCTGACCCGAATATGCAAACATCTCAGGATATTTCTTACCAAGAAGGTTTTAGCCTGGAAAGCTCTTGCTCAGCCTCATCTGCCCATGGCACTGCTCGCACAGGCGCACAGAGACTGGGGCTGCTTGCTTGCCTTGCCACCTCAAACTTCAAACAAATCCCGTGCGTCCCTGCCGGGTGCTCCAGCAGCCCTGCACTGGAAATGTGAAAGTCTCCATATAGTTCACACCCAGAAGGGGCTAGCCTGTAAAGCTGTTGCTCAGCCTCATCTGCCCATGGCACTGCTCGCACGGGCGCAAAGAGACTGGGGCTTCTTGCTTGCCTTGCCACCTCAATCTTCAAACGTATCCTAGGGGGTCCTTGATGAGGGCCTCCCGCAGCCCTGACCCGAATATGTGAACTTTTCACGATATCTCTTACCAAGAAGGGGCTAGCCTGGATAGCAATTGCTCAGCCTGATGTGTACATGGCACCGCTCTCACAGATGCATAGAGACTTGAGCTGCTTGCTTGCCTTGCCACCTCAATTTTAAACATAGCCCAGGGATCCCTGTTGGGTGCCTTCAGCAGACCTACACTGACAATGCGAAAGTCTCCAGAAAGTTCTCACACAGAAGGGACTAACCAGGAAAGCTGTTGCTCAGCCTCATCTGCCCATGGCACTGCTCGCACAGGCGCACAGACACTGGGGCTGCTTACTTGCCTTGCTACCTCAAACTTCACATGGAGCCTAAGGGATCCTTGCAGGATGCCTCCAGTAGCCCTATCCCAAATATGCGAACGTCTCCAGATAGCTCGCACCCAGAAGAGACTAGCCTGGAAAGTTCTTGCTCAGCCTCATCTGCCCATGGCACTGCTCACACAGGCGCACAGAGACTGGGATATCTTGCTTCCCTTGCCACCTTAAACTTCAGACGTAGCCTAGGGGGTCCTTGCCGGGCCCCTCCCACAGCCTTGGTCTTATCATGCAAACGTCTCAGGATATCTCTTACCAAGAAATTTCTAGCCTGGAAAGCTGTTGCTCAGCCTCATCTGCCCATGGCACTGCTTGCACAGTTGCTCAGAGTGGGGCTGCTTGCTTGCCTTGCCACCTCGATCTTCAAATGTAGCTTGGGGATCCCTGCCGGGTGCCTCCAGCAGACATGCACTGGAGATGCGAACATCTCCAGATAGTTCGCACACAGAAGCGGCTAGCCTGGAAAGCTGTTGCTCAGCCTCATCTGCTCATGGCACTGCTCGCACAGGCGCACAGAGACTGGGGCTACTGGCTTACCTTGCCACCTCAAACTTCAAGCGTCGCTTAGGAGGTCTTTTCTGGGCTCATGCCGCTGCCTTAACCTGAATATGCAAACGTCTAAAGATATCTCTTACCAAGAAGGGGCTAGCCTGGAAAGCTTTTGCTCAGCCTCATTTGCCCATGGCAGGGCTCGCACACGCGCCCAGAGTCTGGGTCTGCTTGCTTGCCTTGCCACATGAAACTTTAAACGTAGCCCGGGTCTCTCTGCCTGGTCCATCCAGCAGCCCTCCACTGAAAAAGTGGACGTCTTGGGTTATCGCTTACTAAGAAGGGGTTAGCCTGGAAAGCTGTTGCTCAGCCTCATCTGCCCAAAGCAATGCTCGCACAGGTGCCCAGAGACTGGGGCTGCTTGCTTGCCTTGTCACCTCAAACTTCAACCGTAGCCTAGGGGATCTTTTCTGGGCGCCTGCCGCAGCCCAAACCCGAATATGCGAGCGTCTCAGTATATGTCATACCAAGAAGGGGCTAGCCTGGAAAGCTGCTGCTCAGCCTCATCTGCCCATGGCACTGCTTGCAAAGGCGCCCAGAGACTGGGGCTGCTTGCCTGCCTTGCCACCTCAAACTTCAGTCATAACCACGGTGTCCCTGACAAGTGCCTCCAGCAGCCCAGCAAAGTATATGCGAACGTCTCCAGATAGCTCTTACCAAGAAGGGGCTAGCCTGGAAAGCTATTGCTCAACCTCATCTGCCCATGGCACTGCTTGCATAGGCGCACAGAGACTGGGGCTGCTTGCTTGCCTTGCCACATCAAACTTCAAACAAATCCCGGGCGTCCCTGCCGGGTGCCTTCAGCAGCCCTGCACTGAAGATGCGAAAGTCTCCGGACACATCGCACACAGAAAGGGCTAGCCTGGAAAGCTGTTGCTTAGCCTCATCTGCCCATGGCACTGCTCACACAGACGCACAGAGACTGGGGCTGCTTGCTTGCCTTGCTACCTCAAACTTCAAACGTAGCCTTGAAGGTCCTTACCAAGCTCCTTCCGCAGCCCTGACCCGAATATGCAAACGTCTCAGGATATCTCTTACCAAGAAGTGTTTAGAGTGGAAAACTCTTGCTCAGCCTCATCTGCACATGGCACTGGTCGCACAGGCACAAACAGACTGGGGCTGCATGCTTGCCTTGCCACCTCAAACTTCAAACGTAGCCTAGGGGGTCCTTGGCGGGGGACTCCCGCAGCCCTCACCCGAATATGTGAACGTCTCAAAAAATCTCTTCCCAAGTATTGACTAGCCTGGAAAGCTGTTGCTCAGCCTCATCTGCCCATGACACTGCTCGCACAGGCGCACAAAGAGACTGGGTCTGCTTGCTTGCCTTGCTACCTCAAACTTGAAACGTAGCCTAGGGGGTCCTTGCCAAGCTCCTTGCGCAGCCCTGACCCGAATATGCAAACATCTCAGGATATTTCTTACCAAGAAGGTTTTAGCCTGGAAAGCTCTTGCTCAGCCTCATCTGCCCATGGCACTGCTCGCACAGGCGCACAGAGACTGGGGCTGCTTGCTTGCCTTGCTACCTCAAACTTGAAACGTAGCCTAGGGGGTCCTTGCCAAGCTCCTTGCGCAGCCCTGACCCGAATATGCAAACATCTCAGGATATTTCTTACCAAGAAGGTTTTAGCCTGGAAAGCTCTTGCTCAGCCTCATCTGCCCATGGCACTGCTCGCACAGGCGCACAGAGACTGGGGCTGCTTGCTTGCCTTGCCACCTCAAACTTCAAACAAATCCCGTGCGTCCCTGCCGGGTGCCTCCAGCAGCCCTGCACTGGAAATGTGAAAGTCTCCATATAGTTCACACCCAGAAGGGGCTAGCCTGTAAAGCTGTTGCTCAGCCTCATCTGCCCATGGCACTGCTCGCACGGGCGCAAAGAGACTGGGGCTTCTTGCTTGCCTTGCCACCTCAATCTTCAAACGTATCCTAGGGGGTCCTTGATGAGGGCCTCCCGCAGCCCTGACCCGAATATGTGAACTTTTCACGATATCTCTTACCAAGAAGGGGCTAGCCTGGATAGCAATTGCTCAGCCTGATGTGTACATGGCACCGCTCTCACAGATGCATAGAGACTTGAGCTGCTTGCTTGCCTTGCCACCTCAATTTTAAACATAGCCCAGGGATCCCTGTTGGGTGCCTTCAGCAGACCTACACTGACAATGCGAAAGTCTCCAGAAAGTTCTCACACAGAAGGGACTAACCAGGAAAGCTGTTGCTCAGCCTCATCTGCCCATGGCACTGCTCGCACAGGCGCACAGACACTGGGGCTGCTTACTTGCCTTGTTACCTCAAACTTCACATGGAGCCTAAGGGATCCTTGCAGGATGCCTCCAGTAGCCCTATCCCAAATATGCGAACGTCTCCAGATAGCTCGCACCCAGAAGAGACTAGCCTGGAAAGTTCTTGCTCAGCCTCATCTGCCCATGGCACTGCTCACACAGGCGCACAGAGACTGGGATATCTTGCTTCCCTTGCCACCTTAAACTTCAGACGTAGCCTAGGGGGTCCTTGCCGGGCCCCTCCCACAGCCTTGGTCTTATCATGCAAACGTCTCAGGATATCTCTTACCAAGAAATTTCTAGCCTGGAAAGCTGTTGCTCAGCCTCATCTGCCCATGGCACTGCTTGCACAGTTGCTCAGAGTGGGGCTGCTTGCTTGCCTTGCCACCTCGATCTTCAAATGTAGCTTGGGGATCCCTGCCGGGTGCCTCCAGCAGACATGCACTGGAGATGCGAACATCTCCAGATAGTTCGCACACAGAAGCGGCTAGCCTGGAAAGCTGTTGCTCAGCCTCATCTGCCCATGACACTGCTCGCACTGGTCACACAGAGACTGGGGCTGCTTGCTTGCCTTGCCACCTTAAACTTCAAACATATCCCGGGACTCCGTGCTTGTGCCTCCAGCAGCCATACTCTGAAAATGCGAACGTCTCCAGATAGCCCGCAACCAAAAGGGGCTTGTCCAGAAAGCTGTTGCTCAGCCTCATCTGCCCATGGCACTGCTCACACAGGCGCACAGAGACTGGGGCTGCTTGCTTGCATTGCCACCTCAAACTTTAAACGTAGCCCGGGGCTCCCTGCCGGATGCCTCCAGCACCCCTGCAACGAATATGGGGATGTCTCCAGATACCTCGCAACCAGAAGGGGCTAGCCTGCAAAGCTGTTGCTCAGCCTCATCTGCCCATGGCACTGCTCGCACAGGCGCACAGAGACTGGGGCTGCTTGCTTGACTTGCCACCTAAAACCTCAAACGTAGCTTTGGGTGTCCTTGCCGGGGGCCTCCCACAGCCGTCACCCGAATATGGGAACATCTCAGAATATCCCTGATCAAGAAGGAGCTAGCCTGGAAATCTGTCGCTCAGCCTCATCTGCTCATGGCACTGCTCGCACAGGCGCACAGAGACTGGGGCTACTGGCTTACCTTGCCACCTCAAACTTCAAGCGTTGCTTAGGAGGTCTTTTCTGGGCTCATGCCGCTGCCTTAACCTGAATATGCAAACGTCTAAAGATATCTCTTACCAAGAAGGGGCTAGCCTGGAAAGCTTTTGCTCAGCCTCATTTGCCCATGGCAGGGCTCGCACACGCGCCCAGAGTCTGGGTCTGCTTGCTTGCCTTGCCACATGAAACTTTAAACGTAGCCCGGGTCTCTCTGCCTGGTCCATCCAGCAGCCCTCCACTGAAAAAGTGGACGTCTTGGGTTATCGCTTACTAAGAAGGGGTTAGCCTGGAAAGCTGTTGCTCAGCCTCATCTGCCCAAAGCAATGCTCGCACAGGTGCCCAGAGACTGGGGCTGCTTGCTTGCCTTGTCACCTCAAACTTCAACCGTAGCCTAGGGGATCTTTTCTGGGCGCCTGCCGCAGCCCAAACCCGAATATGCGAGCGTCTCAGTATATGTCATACCAAGAAGGGGCTAGCCTGGAAAGCTGCTGCTCAGCCTCATCTGCCCATGGCACTGCTTGCAAAGGCGCCCAGAGACTGGGGCTGCTTGCTTGCCTTGCCACCTCAAACTTCAAATGTAGCCTAGGGGATCTTTGCCGGGCGCCTGCCACAGCCCAGACCCGAATATACGAGCGTCTCAAGTTATCTTATACCAGGAAGAGGCTAGCCTGGAAAGCTGTTTGTCCTGTGTTCGGCCAGGACAGGGTTAATTTTCACCAGAATCCAGGAAGGGGCACAGCCGGGTGGTCTGACCCAACCCCAACCTGGCCAAACAGAGTCGGGTATTCCATACGATGTGCCGTCATGCTGGGTTCCGGTAGGGGGGGCAGCGCAGTGGGAACTCACTCGTGGCTCGGGAGCGCGCGGCGCCGGTCCTGTCCGGGAGAGCGGCTCTGTGCGGTTCGTTGTTTTGTTTTCTCCTTATCTGTATCGTTGTTGTTACTGTTTCCCTTTGTTTGCTGTTCTGTCAAACTGCCCTTATCCCGACCCACCCGTTTTCTGCCTGTTTCTTTCCATTCTCTTCCGCACTGTGGCGGGGGGAGGGGCGGCCGCCTGGCGCTTTTGTTGCCGGCGGCAGCCAAAACCAAAACATTCAATTGGCGCCCAAGTGTGGGGCGGCGATAACGGCCGGGCTGAGCAGCGGGTGTTAAAACATCTTTCTTAGATTTTGTTATAATTTGTTGTACGTATTTGCTGTGTTAGTTAAACAGTCGCCAGTAAAAATGTTTCTGTCTTTGATCAGATGGCTGTGGTTTTTGAATCCTTATTTGCTGTATCTGTTCGTTGCCATGCTGTTCATTACCTCGGGGAAAAGGACCAGGATGATGATTTTGCTGTACTGTCTGATATCGACTTATGATATGATGACATCACTGTGCATGAAATTAGGCTTGTATTTGCATGCGGCACTACGATCATGTCCATACCTCGGATCCTATGTCTTAGAATTTGTTAATAATCAAACCCAGCCTGTGGGGAATACCGGAGGGGATTCCTTCCCCCACTTTTTCGCCCCCACTCTTTCCTTCATGCTGGTCCTAAGGGCTTTTGAGAATTTCGAGTACCCGTGGGATGCTCAGGGCAGCGCTCTCCTTTTGTTATTCCTCCTGAATGGGCTTCAGGTTTTGTTTAGGGTTAAGCAAGCAGTTAAGAACATTGTGCAGAGACCTGCCCCGGGGCCGGATAGCTGTGAGTGGCTGGGTCTGTGGGACAGCATGGGAAAGTACCTAGGGCAGTGGGCACCCCCGGTGTTTTTTAAACTCACCCCTGACCAGATACAGAATCCCGACAAACTAGTAAAATACCTGCAAAAAGTGTGCTGCCACCCTGGGAACTCCAGAGAGACACAAATCACCACAACGTGCTGGGGTCTGGCCCACGCCTACCGAGCTTCCCTGTTCAACAGTGTTCAGTTCCCTAAAGGGGAAAGGGGGGAAAACGAAGCGGCAGGCACTGCGACTGGCGCTGCCCCCCCAGCCAGCCCTGCAGCCCCTCCAGTCCAGCAGGCAGTCACAGCCCCCCCGACCGGCACCACCGCTGCTGCAGCCACTGGCGTGGTCCCGGCTCCCCCGGCGGGCACGGCAGCGGCTCCAGCCCCAGCTCCAGCTGCAGGCATCGCGGCCGAGCCCAATAACCAACCTGTGGCGGTAGCAGTCACTCCCGTAAAAGCAAAGAAAGACGCAAAGAGAGCAGATCGCTCCAGGAGGGATGACGATGAGCCAGGGTCATCGCGGGAGACAGAGACAGAGATCATCACCCGGTCCCTGTCCCTGCGCGAGCTGCGAGACATGCGGAAAGATTTCAGCCGCCACCCAGGCGAGCACATTGTCACCTGGCTGCTGCGGTGCTGGGATAACGGGGCCAGCAGCTTGGAATTAGAGGGCAAGGAAGCCAAGCAGCTGGGATCCCTGGCCAGGGATGGGGGCATTGACAAGGCCATTGGGAAGAAGGAACAAGTCCTCAGCCTCTGGAGGAGACTTCTCTCAGGGGTGAGGGAGAGGTACCCCTTCAGTGACGATTTTGTATGCTATCCTGGCAAGTGGACCAATATGGAAAGGGGCATTCAGTACTTGAGAGAATTAACTGTGCGGGAGATGGTTTACTGTGAACCAGACGATGAGCAGGTACCCACAGACCCAGATGAAGTCCAGTGCACAGCATCTATGTGGAGGAAGTTTGTGCGGAGCGCACCATCCTCATATGCCAACTCACTGGCAGTAGTAAACTGGAAAGGTAAAGAGGCACCAATAGTGGATGAGGTGGCTGTCAGACTCCGGCAATACGAGGAAAGTCTCTCTTTCTCCCTTGTCTCAGCTGTTAATAAATTGTCCCGGCAGTTCCAGCAATTCAAAGAGGATATGTCCTACTCCCCACCTTTGCGGGCCCGCATCTCGGCTATTAGGGGCAAGCGTTTCTCTGCTCAGGAGAGGGAATACAGAGGCTACACACCCCGGGGCACCCTGTGGTTTTACCTGCGTGACCACGGAGAGGACATGAGGAAGTGGGATGGAAAACCCACCTCAAGTCTAGAGGCACGAGTACGTGAGTTGTGAGGTAAAACAATCACCAAAGGGGATTCTCTTAGGAAAAATGCCGCTCCAGTTTCCAGCAGCCAGCTCTCCAGGCCAGGTAGGCAGTTTGATCTTGATTCCGATCCTCTGGAGGGGACCTCCAAGTCATTTTCACAGCAGGTGAGCAGCAAATTCTCTGACCAGGATTAGAGGGGCCCTGCCTCCAGCCAGGTGGAGGGAAGGGACAACCGTGTTTATTGGACGGTGTGGATTCGGTGGCCTGGCACGTCAGATCCACAAGAGTATAAAGCTCTAGTGGACACTGGTGCACAGTGTACCTTAATGCCATCAGATTTCAAAGGGTCAGAGTCCATTTGCATTTCGGGAGTGACAGGGGGGTCCCAAGAGCTGAGTGTATTGGAGGCTGAAGTGAGCCTCACTGGGCAGGAGTGGCAGAAACACCCCATTGTCACTGGCCCCGAGGCTCCGTGCATCCTTGGGATAGACTATCTTAGGAGAGGCTATTTCAAGGACCCAAAGGGGTATCGGTGGGCTTTTGGCATAGCTACTTTGGAGACGGAAGAAATTAAACAGCTGTCCATTTTGCCTGGTCTCTCGGAGGATCCTTCCGTTGTGGGGTTGCTGAGGGTTGAAGAACAACAGGTGCCAATCGCGACCACAGCGGTGCACCGGCGACAGTATCGTACCAACCGAGACTCCCTTCTCCCCATTCATCAGCTGATCCGCCAGCTGGAGAGTCAAGGAGTGATCAGCAAAACTCGCTCACCCTTTAATAGTCCCATATGGCCAGTGAGAAAATCTACTGGAGAGTGGAGACTGACAACAGACTACCGTGGCCTGAATGAAGTCACACCACCGCTGAGTGCTGCCGTGCCAGACATGCTAGAACTTCAATATCAGCTGGAGTCAAAGGCAGACAAGTGGTATGCGACAACTGACATTGCTAATGCATTCTTCTCCATCCCTTTGGCAGTAGAGTGCAGGCCACAGTTTGCTTTCACCTGGAGGGGCGTTCAGTACACCTGGAATCGAATGCCCCAGGGGGGGAAACACAGTCCCACCATTTGCCATGGACTAATCCAGACTGCACTGGAAAAGGGTGAAGCTCCAGAACATCTGCAGTACATCGATGACATCATTGTATGGGGTGACACCGCGGAGGAAGTTTTTGAGAAAGGGGAGAAAATAGTTCAGATCCTTCTGAAAGCCGGTTTCGCCAAGAGCGAAATAAAGTCAAGGGACCTGCGCAAGAGATCCAGTTTTTGGGAATAAAATGGCAGGATGGGCACCGTCAAATCCCAATGGATGTCATCAACAAAATAGCAGCTATGTATCCACCAACCAGCAAAAAGGAAGCACAGGCCTTCCTGGGTGTTGTGGGGTTTTGGAGGATGCACATCCCAAATTACAGCCAGATTGTAAGTCCTCTGTACCACGTGACCCAGAAGAAGAATGATTTTGAATGGGGCCCTGAGCAACGACAGGCATTTGAACAGATTAAACGGGAGATAGTGCATGCCGTAGCCCTTGGTCCAGTCCGGTCAGGGCAAGATGTTAAAAACGTGCTCTACACCGCAGCTGGGGAGAATGGCCCAACCTGGAGTCTCTGACAGAAAATACCAGGGGAGACTCGAGGTCGACCCCTGGGGTTTTGGAGCCGGGGATACAAAGGATCCAAGGCCTGCTATACTCCCACGGAAAAAGAGATTCTGGCAGCATATGAAGGCGTTGGAGCTGCTTCAGAAGTGGTCGGCACTGAAGCACAGCTCCTGCTAGCACCACGATTGCTGGTCCTGGGCTGGATGTTCAAAGAGAGGGTCCCCTCTACGCATCATGCCACCGATGCTACGTGGAGTAAGTGGGTCGCTCTGATCACCCAGCGCGCCCGAATGGGAAACCCCAGTCGCCCAGGAATTCTGGAGGTAATCATGGACTGGCCAGAAGGCAAAGATTTTGGAGCATCGCCAGAGGAGGAGGTGACACGTGCTGAAGAGGCCCCACTGTATAACCAGCTGCCAGAAGATAAGAAACAGTATGCCCTGTTCACAGATGGGTCCTGTCGCATTGTGGGGAAGCAGCGGAGGTGGAAGGCTGCTGTATGGAGCCCTACACGACAAGTCGCAGAAACTGCCGAGGGAGAAGCTGAGTCAAGCCAGTTTGCAGAGGTGAAAGCCATCCAGCTGGCTTTAGACATTGCCGGTCGAGAGAAGTGGCCAGTGCTCTATCTTTACACCGACTCTTGGATGGTGGCCAATGCCTTGTGGGGGTGGCTGCAGCAATGGAAGAAGAACAACTGGCAGCGCAGAGGCAAACCTATCTGGGCTGCCCCATTGTGGCAAGATATTGCTGCCCGTCTGGAGAAGTTGGCTGTAAAAGTCCGTCACGTGGACGCCCACGTCCCTAAGAGTCAGGCCACTGAGGAACATCAAAACAACCACCAGGTAGATCAGGCTGCTAAGATTGAAGTGGCTCAGGTGGATCTGGACTGGCAACATAAGGGTGAACTGTTTATAGCTCGGTGGGCCCATGACACCTCGGGCCACCAAGGAAGAGACGCGACATACAGATGGGCTCGTGACCGAGGGGTTGACTTGACCATGGACACTATCGCACAGGTTATCCATGAATGTGAGACATGCGCTGCAATCAAGCAAGCCAGGCGGGTAAAGCCTCAGTGGTATGGAGGACGATGGCTAAAATATAAATATGGGGAGGCTTGGCAGATTGACTACATCACACTGCCACAAACCCGCCAAGGCAAGCGCTATGTGCTCACAATGGTGGAGGCCACCACCGGATGGCTGGAAACCTACCCTGTGCCCCATGCCACCGCCCGGAATACCATCCTGGGCCTGGAAAAACAAGTCCTGTGGCGACATGGCACTCCCGAAAGAATTGAGTCGGACAACGGGACTCATTTTCGCAACAGCCTCATAGACACCTGGGCCAAAGAACACGGTATCGAGTGGGTGTATCACATCCCCTACCATGCACCAGCCTCTGGAAAGATCGAGCGGTACAATGGGCTGCTAAAAACCACTTTGAGGGCAATGGGGCGGTGGGACTTTCAAAAATTGGGATACCCATTTAGCAAAGGCCACCTGGTTGGTTAACACCAGGGGATCCACCAACCGGGCTGGTCCTGCCCAGTCAAAACCTCAGCGCCCCGTAGAAGGAGATAAAGTCCCTGTAGTGCACACGCGGAACATGTTAGGGAAGACAGTCTGGGTTAGTCCTGCCTCGGGCAAAGGCAAGCCCGTCCACGGGACTGCTTTTGCTCAAGGACCTGGGTGTACCTGGTGGGTAATGCGGAAGGATGGGGAAGTCCGATGTGTACCTCATGGGGATTTGATTTTGGGTGAAAATAGTCCATAAATAAATTGTATAAAGTTAGTTGTTAAATAACCCTGTCACTGTCTGTTATCACTGTTATAATTGTTATATTTTGAACCAGTAGTAGCATAGTAAGAATCGTCCAGATTAAAGAAAGATGAACTTTTTTTTTTTTTTTTTTTTTTTTTTTTTGATGAAAACCTAGCAGAGCACAGCGATGATGGAACTGGACCTGGTTTTCAACAACTGGCACCCAGCAACTTCATCGAGATCGATGTCTCCAACCTGCAGACTGTGGGCACGGGCCGCACCAGATACATCAACCGTGAGCTCCAGATGCAGCAAGTGACCGCCCACCACCACACATCACCTCTCCTGCCACAGAAGACCTTTACAACAGATGGATTAAGTGTACTCAACGGACACTTTAGAGTGATGATCCATAGACTAAGGTAACGATATCTGGAGACAGGAGAAGTGGTGGTGATCAACTGGACAATGGGGGACCCGGGCACGACGTAGATGGTATGGAATAAGGGGTGGATAATGTCCTTGGTTTGGCCAGGACAGGGTTAATTTTCACCAGAATCCAGGAAGGGGCACAGCCGGGTGGTCTGACCCAACCCCAACCTGGACAAACAGAGCAGGGTATTCCACACCATGTGCCGTCACGCTGGGTTCCGGTGGGGGGGACCGCGCGTTGGGAACTCACTCGCGGCTCGGGAGCGCGCTGCACCAGTCCGGTTAGGGAGAGTGGCTCTGAGGCTCGTGCGGTACGTTGTTGTGTTTTCTCCTTATCTGTTCTGTCAAACTGCCCTTAACCCGACCCACCGGTTTTCTGCCTCTTTCTTTCCATTCTCTTCCGCACCGCGGCGGGGAGGGGCAGCCGCGTGCACTTTTGTTGCAGGCGGCAGCCGAAACGAAAACACTTTTGCTCAGCCTCATCTGCCCATGGCACTGCTCGCACAGGCACCCAGAGACTGGGGCTGCTTGCTTGCCTTGCCAGCTCAAACTACAAACGTATCCTATAGGGTCCTTGGCAAGGGCCTCTGGCAAACCTGACCCGAATATGCGAACGTCTCAGGATATCTCTTACCAAGAAGGGGCTAGCCTTGAAAGCTGTTGCTCAGCATCATCTGCCCATGGCACTGCTCACACAGGCGCACAGAGACTGGGACTGCTTGCTTGCCTTGCCAAGTCAAACTTCAAACGTAATCAGGGGTTCCCTGACAGTTGCCTCCAGCAGCCCTGCACCGAAATTGCGAACGTCTGCAGATAGCTTCCACCCAGAGCGGGATAGCCCGGAAAGCTGTTGCTCAGCCTCCTCTGCCCATGGCACTGCTCGCACAGGTGCACAGAGACTGGGGCTGCTTGCTTGCCTTGCCACCTAAAACTTCCAACGTATCCAGGGGCTCCTTGCCCAGTCCCTGCAGCAGCCCTGCAGCGAAAATGCGAACGCCTCTGGTTATCTCTTACCAAGAAGGGGCTAGCCAGGAAAGCTGTTGCTCAGCCTCATCTGCTCGTGGCAGTGCTTGCACAGGTGCTCAGACACTGGGGCTGCTTGCTTGCCTTGCCGTCTCAAACTTCAGACGTATTCTATGGAGTTCTTGACGTGGGCCTCTCACAGCCCTGACATGAATATGCGAATGTCTCAGGATATCACTTAACAAGAAATGGTTAGCCTGGAAAGCTGTTGCTCAGCCTCTTCTGCCCATGGCACTGCTCGCAAAGATGCACAGAGATTGAGGATGCTTTCTTGCCTTGCCACCTCAAAGTTCAAATGTAGCCTAGGGGGTCCTTACCGGGCGCCTCCCACAGTCCTGACCCGAATATGCGCGCGTCTCACTATATCTCTTACCAAAAGAGGCTAGCCTTGAAAGCTGTAGCTCAGCCTCATCTACCCATGGCACTGCTCGCACAGGGGCCCAGAGACTGGGGCTGCTTGCTTACCTTGCCACTTCAAACTTCAAACATTACCCGGGGGTCGCTTCCGGGTGCCTCCAGCAGCCGTGCACCAAATATGCGAACGTCTCCAGATAGCTCGCACCCAGAAGGGGCTAGCCTGGAAAGCTGTTGCTCAGCCTCATCTGCCCATGGCACTGCTCGCACAGGCGCACAGAGACTGGGGCTGCTTGTTTGCCTTGCCACCTCAAACTTCAAACGTAACCTTGGGGGTCTTTGCCGTGCCCCTCCCACAGCCCTAACCTTAATATGCGAATGTCTCGGTATATCTCTTACCGAGAAGGGGCTAGGCTGGAAAGCTGTTGCTCAGCCTCATCTGCCCATGGCACTGCTCGCACAGGTGCACAGAGACTGGGGCTCCTTGCTTACCTTGCCACCACAAACTTCAAATTTAACCAGTGGTTCCCTGACAGTTGCCTCCAGCAGCCCTGCAACGAATATGCGAACGTCTCAGGATGTCTCTTACCATGAAGGAGCTAGCCTGGAAAGTTATTGCAGAGTCTCATCTGCCCATGGCACTGCTTGCAAAGGCGCCCAGAGTTTCGGGCTCCTTGCTTGCCTTGCCACCTCAGTCTTCAGTCGTAACCAGGGGGTCCCTGACGGATGCCTGCAGCAGACCTGCACTGAAGATGCGAACGTCTCAGGACATCCCTTACCAAGGAGGGGCTAGTCTGGAAAGCTGTTGCTCAGCCTCATCTACCCATGGCACTGACCGCACAGACACACAGAGACTAGGGTTGCTTGCTTGCCTTGCCACCTCAAACTTCAAACGTATCCTAGGGGGTCCTTGCCGGGCCCCTCCCACAGCCCTAACATTAATATGCGAATGCCTCGGGATATCTCTTACCAAGAAGGGGCTAGCCTGGAAAGGTGTTGCTCAGCCTCTTCTGCCCATGGCACTGCTCGCACAGACACACAGAGACTGGGGGTGCTTGCTTGCCTTGCCACCTCAAAGTTCAAACGTGTACATGTGGTCCCTGCTGGTTGCCTCCAGCAGCCCTGACCCGAATAGGCAAACTTCTCCAAATAGCTTCCACCCAGAAGGGGTGAGCCTGGAAAGCTGTTGCTCAGCCTCATCTGCCCATGGCACAGGTTACACAGGCGACCAGAGTCTGGGGCTGCTTGCTTGCCTTGCCACCACAATCTTCAAACGTACCCAGGGGGTCCCTGACGGGTGCCTTTAGCAGCCCTGCAAAGAATATGCAAGTGTCTCCAGATACCTCGCATCCAGAACGGGCTAGCCTGGAAAGCTGTTACTCAGCCTCATCTGCCCATGGCACTGCTTGCACAGATGCACAGAGACTGGGGCTGCTTGCTTGCCTTGCCACCTCAATCTTCAAACGCATCCCGGGGCTCCCTGCCCGGTCCCTCCAGTAGCCCTGCACTGAAAATGCAAACGCCTCATGTTATCTATTACAGAGAAGGGACTAGCATTGAAAACTGTTGCTCACCCTCATCTTCCCATGGCACTGCTCGCACAGGTGCACAGAGACTGGTGTATCTTGATTCCTTTTTCACCTTAAACTTCAAACGTAGCCAGGGGTCTTTGTCAGGCGCCTGCCACAGCCCTGACCTGAATATGCGAATGTCTCAGCATATCTCTTACTAAGAAGGCTATAGCCTGGAAAGCTGTTGTTAAGCCTCATCTGCCCATGGCACTGGTCACACAGGCCCTCAGAGACTGGGGCTGCTCCCTTGCCTTGTCACCTCAAACTTCAAACTTATCCTAGGAGGTTTTTTCGGGCGTCTGCCGCAACCCTGACCCGAATATGCGAGCGTCTCCAGACATCTCACACGCCGAAAGGGCTAGCCTGGAAAGCTGTTGCTCAGCCTCATCTGCCCATGGTTCTTGTCGCAACAGGCGCACAGAGACTGGGGCTACTTGCTTGCCCTGCCACCTAAAATTTCAAACCTAGCCTAGGATGTCTTTGCCGGGCACCTCCCACAGACCTGACCCGAATATGCGAACGCCTCAGCATATCTTGTGCCAAAATTGTTAAGCCTGGAAAGCAGTTTCTCAGCCTCATCTGCCCATGGCACTGCTCGCACATATGCACAGAGACTGAGAATGCTTGCTTGCCTTGCCACCTCAAACTTTAAAGGTAGCCTAGGGGTCCCTGCCGGGTGCCTCAGGCAGCCGTGCAACGAAGGTGTGAACGTCTCCAAGTAGCTCGCACCCCGAAGGAGCTAGCCTGGAAAGCTGTTGCTCAGCCTCATCTGCCCATGGTTCTGCTCACACAGGTGCACAGAGACTGGGGCTGCTTGCTTGATTTGCCACCTCAAACCTAACACGTAGCATAACAGGTTTTTTCCGGGCGCCTGCCGCAAACCTGACCCGAGCATGCGAGCGTCTCAAGATATCTCTTACCAAGAAGAGGCTAGCCTGGAAAGCTGTTGCTCAGCCTCCTCTGCCCATGGTTCTGCTTGCACAGGCTCCCAGAGACTGGTGTATCTTGCTTCCTTTGCCACCTCAAACTTCAAACGTAGCCTAGGGGGTCCTTGGCAGGGGCCTCTCGCAGCCCTAACCTGAATATGTGAACATATCAGGATATCACTTACCAAGAAGGGGCTAGCCTGGAAAGCTGTTTCTCAGCCTCATCTGCCCATGGCACTTCTCGCACAGGTGCACAGAGACTGGGGCTGCTTGCTTGCCTTGCCACCTCAAACTTCAAACGTATCCTAGGGGGTCCTTGCTCGGCGTCTACCACAGCCCGGACCTAAATACGCGAACGTCTCAGGATATCTCTTTACCAAGAAGGGGTAGACTGTAAAGCATTTGCACAGTCTTATCTGCCCATGCAACTGCTCGCACAGATGAACAGAGACTGGGGTTTCTTACTTGTACTGCCACATCAAACTTGAAACGTACCCTAAGAGGTTGTTTCTGGGAGCCCTCCGCAACCCTGACCTTAATATGCGAACGTCTCAGAAAGTCTCTTACCAAGAAGGGGCTAGCCCGGAAAGCTGTTGCTCAGCATCATCTGCCCATGGCACTGGTCGCACAGGCGCACACAGACTGGGGCTGCTTGCTTGCCTTGCCACCTTAAACTTCAAACGTACCCTAGGGGGTCTTTGCCGTGCCCCTCCCACAGCCCTGACCCGAATATGCGAAAGTCTCAGGATATCTCTTACCAAGAAGGGGCTACCCTGGAAAGCTGTTCCTCAGCATCATCTGCCCATGGCACTGCTCACACAGGCGCACAGAGAATGGGGCTGCTTGCTAGCCTTGCAACCTCAAACTTCAAATGTAGCCTAGGGGTTCTTTGCCTGGCGCCTGCCGCACCCCTGTCCCAAGTACGTGAGCGTCTCAGGATATAATTTACCCAGAAGGGGCTAGCCTTGAAAGCTATTGCTCAGCCTCATCTGCCCATGGCACTTCTCGCACAGATGCATAGAGAATGGGGCTGCTTGCTTGCCTTGCCACCTCAAACTTCAAATGTAGCCTAGGGGGTACTTGCCGGGCCCGCCCACAGCCCTGACATTAATAGGCGAACGTCTCAGGATGTCTCTTACCCAGAAGGGGCTAGCCTTGAAAGCTATTGCTCAGCCTCATCTGTCCATGGCACTGCTCACACAGGCGCAAACAGACTGGGGCTTCTTGCTTGCCTTGCTACCTCAAAATTCACAAGTATCCTAGTGAGTGATTGCAGGACTCCTCCTGTAGCCCTGACCCGAAAATGCGCGCGTCTCACTATATCTCTTACCAAAAAGGGGCTAGCCTGGAGATCTGTTGCTCAGCCTCATCTGCTCATGGCACTGCTCACACAGGCGCCCAGAGACTGGGGCTGCTTTCTTGCCTTGCCACCTCAAACTTCAAACGTATCCATGTGGTCCCTGCTGGTTGCCTCCAGGAGCCATCATTGGAATAGGCGAACGTCTCCAGATAGCTCCCACCCAGAAAGGGGGTAGCCTGGAAAGCTGTTGCTCAGCCTCATCTGCCCATGGCATTGCTTGCACAGGTGCTCAGAAACTGGAGCTTCTAGCTTGCCTTGCCACCTCAATCTTGAAACGTATCTTGGGGATCCCTGCCGCGTGCCTCCAGCAGACCTGCACCAAAAAAGCAAATGCCTCAAGTTATCTATTATCAAGAAGGGGTTAATCTTTAACGCTATTGCTCAGCCTCATCTGCTCATGGCATTGCTTGCACAGGTGCTCAGACACTGGGGCTCCTAGCTTGCCTTGCACCTCAATCTTGAAACGTATCTTGGTGATTCCTGATCCCTCCAGCAGACCTGCTCCAAAAAAGCGAAAATCTCCATATAGTTTCCACCCAGTAGGCGCTAGCCTTAAAAGCTGTTGCTCAGCCTCATCTGCCCATGGCACTGCTCACACAGAGGCACAGATACTGGGGCTGCTTGCTTGCCTTTCCACCTTGTCCTGGGTTTGATCAGGCCAGGGTTAATTTTCACCGGACTCCAGGAAGGGGCACAGCTGGGGAGTGGGGGTTGACCCCACCGGGGCAAACAGAGCCCGGTATTCCATACCATGTGACGGCGCCGGTGCTGTTCGGGAGAGCGGCTGTCTGGGTCGTACGGTTCGTTGCTGTGTTTTCTCTTTATCTGTATAGTTGTTGTTGCTGTTTCCTCTGTTTGCTGTTCTGTTAAACTGCCCTTATCCCGACCCAGCAGTTTCTGCCTCTTTCTTTTCTTTCTCCTCCGCACATCGGCGGGGGGAGGGGCGGCCGCGTGGCGCTTTTGTTGCCAGAGACAGCCGAAACCAAAACACACCTAAAACTTCAAACGTATCCTAGGGGGTCCTTGGCGGGGGCCTCCCGCAGCCCTGACCCGAATATGCGAACGTCTCAGGATATCTCTCAGCAAGAAGGGGACAGCCTGGACAGCTGTTGCTCAGCCTCATCTGCCCATGGCACTGCTCGCACAGACTTACAGAGACTGGGGCTGCTTACTTGTCTTGCCACCTCAAACTTCAAATGTAGCAGTGGGGGTCCGTGCAGGGGGCCTCTGACAGCCCTGCTCTGAAAATGCGAACGTCTCCAGATATCTCGCAACCAGAAGTGTCTAGGCTGGAAAGCTGTTGCTCAGCCTCATCTGCGCATGGCACTGCTCGCACAGATGCACAGAGACTGGGGCTGCTTGCTTGCCTTGCCACCTCAAACTTCAAACGTAGCCCGGGACTCCGTGCTTTGTGACTCCAGCAGCTGTGCTCCGAAAATGCGAACGTCTCCAAATAGCTGGAACCCAGAAGGGGCTAGCCTGGAAAGCTGTTACTCAGCCTCATCTGCCCATGGCATTGCTTGCACAGACGCACAGAGACTAGGGCTGCTTGCTTGCCTTGCCACCTCAGTCTTCAAATGTGGCCCGCAGATCCCTGCCGGGTGCCTCCAGCAGACCTGCACTAAAAATGCGAACATCTCCATATAGATCGCACCCAGAAGGGACTACCATTGAAAGATGTTTCTCAGCCTCATCTGCCCATGGCACTGCTCGCACAGATGCACAGAGACTGGGTCTGCTTGCTTGCGTTGCCTCGTCAAACTTGAAATGTAGCCTTGGGGCTTTTTGCCTGGCAACTCCAGCAGCCCTGACCTGAATATGAGAACATCTCAGAATATCTCTGATCAAGAAGGTTCTGACCTGAAAAGCTCTTCCTCAGTCTCATCTTCCCATGGCACTGCTCGCACAGATGCACAGAGACTGGGGCTGCTGACTTGTCTTGCCACCTCAAACCTCGAATGTTGCCCAGGGGACCCTTGCGAGGGGCCTCCCGATCCCCTGACCTGAATATGCGAACGTCTCAGGATATCTCTTACCAAGAAGGGGCTAGCCTGGAATGCTGTTGCTCAGCCTCATCTGCCCATGGCACTGCTCGCAGACGCGCACAGAGGGACTGGGGCTTCTTGCTTGCCTTGCTACCTCAAAATTCAAACGTACCCTAAAGGGTCTTTGCTGGGCACCTTCCGCACCCGTGTCCTGAATATGCGAGCGTCTCAGGATATCTCTTACCAAGAAGGCGCTAGCCTGGAATGCTGTTTCTCAGCCTCATCTGCCCATGGCACTGCTCACACAGGCGCACAGAGACTGGGGCTGCTTGCTTGCATTGCCACCTCAGTCTTCAAACATATCTTAGGGGGTCCTTGCCAAGCTCCTCCCGCAGCCCTGACCAGAATATGCGAACGTCTCAGGATATCTCTTACCAAGTATTGGCTAACCTGGAAAGATGTTGTTCAGCCTCATCTGCCCGTGGCACTGCACGCACAGGCACACAGAGACTGGGGCTGCTCTCTTCCCTTGCCAACTCAAACTTGAAACGTAGCCCTGGTGTCCCTTCTGGGTGCGTCTAGCAGCCCTGCATCGAAAATGCGAACATTTCCAGATAGATCGCACCCAGAACGGAGCAGCATTGAAAGCTGTTTCTCAGCCTCATCTGCCCATGGCAATGCTTGCACCAATTCACAGGGACTGGGTCTGCTTGTTTGCCTTGCCACCACAAACTTCAAACGTAACCAAAGGGTCCCTGACGGGTGCCTCCCACAGCCCTGACCTTAATATGCGAA
This sequence comes from Opisthocomus hoazin, assembly GCF_030867145.1. Classification (NCBI taxonomy): domain Eukaryota; kingdom Metazoa; phylum Chordata; class Aves; order Opisthocomiformes; family Opisthocomidae; genus Opisthocomus; species Opisthocomus hoazin. The sequence continues at coordinate 6,883,566 of NC_134453.1, read as the reverse complement.
CGTCTCGGGATATCCCTTAACGAGAAGGCTTTAGCCTGGAAAGCTGTTGCTCAGCCTCATCTGCCCATGGCACTACTCGCACAGATGCACAGAGTCTGGGGCTGCTTGCTTCCCTTGCCACCTCAAACTTCAAACATAGCCCAGGGGTCCCTGCTGGGTGCCTCTAGCAGCACTGCACCGAAAACGCGAACGTGTCCAGATAGCACGCACCCAGAAGGGGCTAGCCTGGAAAGCTGTTGCTCAGCCTCACCTGCCCATGGCACTGCTCGCACAGATGCACACAGACTGGGGCTGCTTGCTTGCCTTGCCACCTTAAACTTCAAACGTAGCCTAGGGGGTCTTTGCCATGCTCCTTCCGCAGCCCTGACCCGAATATGCAAACGTCTCAGGATATCACTTACCAAGTATTGGCTAGCTTGGAAAGCTGTTTCTCAGCCTCATCTGCCCATGGCACTGCTCGCACAGGCTCACAGAGACTGGGTCTGCTTGCTTGCCTTTCCACCTCAACTTCAAACATAGCGCGGGACTCCGTGCTTTGTGCCTCCAGCAGCCGTGCTCAGAAAATGCTAACGTCTCCAGATAGCTCGCATCCAGAATGGGCTAGTGTTGGCGTGGGTTACGGATCCTTTGTAACGATGTGACCCCAATATGAGTATGATCGTTCAGTCTTTAGTAGTCAGCAAAACAATGTTTATATAGGAAAACTATTACAGCATCTGAATGGTTAAAACCCCAACCCATATATAGGCAAAACTACTGCAACTCGTTGTGATCGGTGCAGAGCTGCATCTCGAAGTGAAAACAGTACTGTGGCAGGAAACAACAACGTGGCAGGAAGGAAGTGACAGTGTGGCAGGAAACGGTGACGTTCCCCCTGCTCCAGTGTCCTGAGCTCTTCGCTCTCCCTTCCCAGCAGGGTTCCGTGTCAGCCGCTCCCAAGGTTCACTTCCGGATCTGAACCTGGGTTGCTCAACGCACCAAGCTATGTCCCCCCTTATCCAGCCAGGACTCCACAAGTCCCCCTTTGCCGCGTTTGAGAGACGGGACACCTGCTTGATACAAGCAGAATGTTCGTTTTATTGTCCTTACACACATACATTTATAGAGATCAAAAGGCAGCGTGTTTTAAACTGATTGGTTAAGTTTCAAACTAGGCACCTATTGATTGGTTAACACAGTTGCTAACACAGACACATTCTTTTCCTAAGCTTATCTAAACTAAGGCCATGCAGACACATTCTTTTCTTATCTTATCTAAGGCCCTGCTTCCTCCCTCAGGATGGCTCGGCACTATCTCTATTCTTCTCAGGGTCAGGATGGCTCGGCACTAACTCCCTTCTTCCCAGGGTTTATGGCCCACAAGTTCCAGCACATCCTTCCTTATCAATTGCACCGCGCTGGGGGCCCTGCTGAGGCCCACATCTCCCCCTTCCTGTTGTACAATAAGAATTCCTTTTACTGAGCCTGTTATTAGTCTTTGCAAACACTGCAACAGGCATGGAAGAAGTAATAGCAACAAAATAAAAACTATTAAAACATAAACTGCTATTTTTACTGGGCTTCTTAACCATCCAGACAGACCCCATCTTCCAAAAAGTTTATCTAGCCAATCCCACTTGTTGTCCTGACGGAGTTTGGGGACTCCATCCTTAAGCTTTAGGATGCTGGCATGGATTGACTTAGAGTGATCAGAAAGATTCATACAACACATGCCCTCAAAGTCCTCACAGCCATGGCCCTGTGCTAAAAGCAAAAAATCTATGGCAGCTCTATTTTGTATTGTTGCATGGCGAACGCTATCTACATCTAATAAAAGACCCGACAATGCACTGCTAGTAGCATTCGTTTGTTTAGCAAGCCAGCAGCCAAGCTTATCTAATGTTGCCAATGCTTTTCCAGGTAAAAAGAGAGAGGCGGCAAAACGCTGACTAAAGGACCAGAATTCTACATTATCATCACACTCAGGGGTGTAGGCATGAACACTACGTTTTGCCCTATGGGAGAGGCGGTATTGCAAAATCATAGATGTGTTAGGGGTCAATACTGACAAGCGCCCAAGACTACACGGACCTCCTTTTATATGCGAGGGGATACCGGGCCATGCTCTGTCTCCACAAATAAAAAATATCCCTGGAGGCAACAAGAGGGGAGCATTAGTAGACTTAGACAAATTCGTTGCTGTATAATTGCACTAGACAGTGTGATTTTTGAAGATAGGGTGAGCAGGCGAAACATCCCATGCCTTAGATTGATTCTTTCCTGTGTAGTTAAACTTGACACAAAAGTCCATCTTTACAGACCCTAACAGCTCAATTTCTTGTGGCTCCAGAGTAGCAAGTGGAAGCTGGGGGGTCCACATGTCCCAACAGTCTGTTACATTTCGAGACACGTTTTTAGATGGGAAGATACGCTGAAGATCCCTGGGAATCGGCCAGTCGTTTAATGGCAAGCCCACAAGACAAGTAGAAAAAGGGTTGTTAGGAGAAGCTGTAGCGAGGCACAAGGTATCCTGTCCCGTAAGATTCGCTAGTGTCACCCATACGTTAACTTTGGGCAATGCAGGCAAAAATGAATAGTTAGATGCCTCCCCTATCATAACCATAATTAGAAGTATTATTTTCAGAGCAGTTTTCTGCCCTTTTTCACCTTCCAAGCAAACCGTTTTTTGCATCGTTCTTTCGTTCGATTCCAGTCCTTTTTTAAGACAGACCATATAGCAGGCACTAGGTTAGTTCTACTACACTCTAAGTTAGAAAATGATATATCCTCTGCTCTTTTTAGTACTAGATTTGGCCCACTCAGCACAGTTATAAAAATATCGTTTGCTGCCCGATTGTTTGTGCCCGGTAACGAGTAGAAGTCTAGCCACATCAATTTCCCTTTCTAAGCAAGCATCACACCAACGTCTGGCGAGTGTCACCCGACGGCACCATTCCTGCCCACAAGTATAGCATTTACACAAAACCCACGGTTCACAAGTGTTACAGAAAAGACACGAAACTCTCGTGACTGGTGTTTCTATATGCTGGTTCATACAGTCCTTCTATTTTTATGATTCAGCCGTCCTGATTGTCCCGGTCCTCTGGAGGAGGTTCACCAACTTGCTGCTCCGAAGGTTGGTCCCGGGTGCGATCCGATTCGTCCTCAGATGGTTGTGGCAACGATTCGCGGAAAGGCCACACGCTTTTCGCTGGAATCCATCGGGGGCCTCTTTCTGTGGAAACACAAGCATAACCTCTGCCCCACGTGATAAGGGTGTAAGGCCCCATGATCTTACCTGTTTCGGGATCTCGAATCAATACTGGAGCCTTGATTGTTGCTTCAAACGAAGCGTTTGTATTAAAATGACGAACTATCAGAGGGTTGCTGTCTAACAGAGAACAATTTAAAAAAATTAAAAACATATAAGGCTTTCTGTAGACGCTCCTCAGGGGTAGCAGTCCCTACTCCCCCTTTTTGTTGTTGTAACAAGCGTTTCAGAGTTTGATGAGAGCGTTCAATTAAGGATTGGCCTGTAGGGGAGTGAGGAATGCCAGTAAAGTGAGTAATCCCCCAGGAGTTAAAAAAAGCTTTTGTTGCGGCGGACACGTAGGCAGGGCTGTTGTCCGTCTTGATCTGAGAGGGTATACCTAAAGTAGCAAAGGCACGCATTAAATGTTTTTGAACATCACGTGTCTTTTCTCCTGTGTGGCTGGAGGCAAATAAGGCACCAGAAAAGGTATCAATGGAAGAGTGAATACATTTTAGATGACCAAATTCTTAAAAGTGGGTTACATCGGTTTGCCACAGTTGTAAGCTCTGCAGTCCCCTAGGATTAACCCCTCCCGCTACCGACGGAAAGGAGTGTTTTTGACAGTCAGGACACACGGCGATAATATTAGTTGCTTGCTGAGTAGTGAGGCCGAATTGTCGTTTAAGACCTCCAGCATTCTGGTGAAAGAAAGAATGGCTGAGTTTAGCCTGTGCTACGTGATCCGGTAATACTTGCACTGGTAACGTAAGTATATCAGCTTGTCGATTCCCTTCTGCAATAAAACCAGGTAAAACAGTATGTGCTCTGACGTGCATGACAAAATAGGGATGAGGGCGCGAGTCCAGGAGGAAAATAAGTTCCTGCAATAAAGCAAACAATTCAGAATGTGAGACATCACGTAACACAGATGCTTCAGCCCGTTCAACAATTCCTGCAGCATAAGCTGAGTCAGTAACTATGTTAAGCGGTGTGGACCACTTTCGAAAGACTCGAACAACTGCGGTCAGCTCTACTATCTGAGGAGAACCAGGCACAGTCTCTATATCTGAGTCCCATTGTCCACGCTGGTCATCCCACCATAAGATGACCGATTTATGCGACTTTCCAGAGCCGTCCGTAAACACGGTGAGGGCCTGCAAGGGTTGGTCGCTTCTTTTTGGCCTGGACAGAAGATGAAGTCAGCATTGAGTAGCTTATGAGATGGCGGGTGAGAGGTAAGTTGGCCTGTATAGCCAGCTATCGCTATACTGAAGGCGTCGGATTGTTGGTGGAGCCACTGTAAATAAGTACTTGCCACAGGCAAACAGATGCAGGCAAAGTCCATTCCTGATAGTGTCAGTAAACGTTGCCGGGCTCTAATGATTAAAGATGCAAACATCTCGTGCTGTGTTGAAATAGACTTTGTGGACTGATTGGGGAAGAAAATCCATTCAATAATCAGCAGTGGGTCTGATTTCTGAGAATCCCACTGAAATATTAGCGCATGAGGTTGTCGAGCAGGGTTCAAAATAATCAGAAAAAAAGGTAGCTCGGGAGCCCATCAATGTGCTTGTCGGAGACTAATTGCTGTAGTAACCTTTTGCAGGGAGGTAGTGGCTTCAGGGTCAAGACTGCGGGGGGAGCGTAAGTCAGTGTCCCCTTTTAGCAGTCTAAATAAAGGACTTAAATCTGCATTAGAAATCCCCAACAGTGGTCGGACCCAATTGATTGTTCCCAACAATTTTTGTGCATCATGTAAATTTTGTATGTCTGTCTGTATCTGCAGAGGTTGGGGAATTATAGTCTGGGCCCTGATGCGCCAACCTAAGTATTTCCATGGAGATATTTTTCGAATTTTTTCCGGCGCAATACAGAGGCCTGCCGAGTTAATGGCAGCCATGACAAGGGCTACAGCTTCCTCCATGACCTCATGGAGTTGTGCAGCCACCAGGATGTCATCCATATAGTGATACAACAAGACACTAGGCATTGTGGTTCTAACAGGGGTGAGTACTTTAGCTACATACCATTGACAAATCGTAGGACTATTCTTCATTCCCTGTGGGAGCACAGCCCACTGGTATCTTTGCAACGGGGCTTGCATGTTGACGCTTGGAACTGAAAAGGCAAATTTAGGAGCATCGTCTGGATGCAGTGGGATATTAAAAAAGCAGTCTTTGAGGTCAATAACAGTCAAGTGCCAATCTCGAGGGATCATAGTAGGGGACGGGAGTCCTGGTTGAAGGGCTCCCATATCTTCCATAGCGTCATTAATTTTTCTAAGGTCATGGAGTAAGCACCACTTGCCAGTTTGTTTTTTGATGACAAAGACAGGTGAATTCCAAGGGCTAGTGGAGGGCACGATGTGCCCTTTTGTGAACTGCTCCGTGACTAATTCCTGGAGGGCGCGAAGCTTTTCCAGAGGGAGGGGCCATTGATCTACCCAAATAGGGTCTTCGGTTTTCCAAGTTAATTTCAGGGTGTCGCGCACTTCAACGGCCCCATCTAAAAATGGGTCCGAATGGACATTCCCCACTGAGACAGTACGTCGCGCCCCCACAGGACCATAGGAACAGGCAACACAAAAGGCTTAACAGAAGCTGTATGCCCTTCCGGACCTTGGATTTGGATTAATTCTACGCTTTGGTGGCTTTTACCAGTTCCCCCAATTCCAGCTAATGTCTGGGAAACATTAGCCAGAGGCCATTGTGGAGGCCACTTGGCCTGGGATATTACTGTGACATCAGCTCCAGTATCAATAATCCCATTTAATATTACTTGCTGCCCCCCACGAAAAAGGGTACATTGGTACACAGGTCATTTCTGGGAAATAGACTGTACCCATAGAATTTGTGGGTTCCCCGTAGATCCAAACCCACCCTGCCTTTGTTGAGGCTGGTTAGGAACTGGGGAGTCCGTCACTGCGGGAATCAATATCAATTGTGCTATATGGCTGCCTTCTGGCACCGTGCAGGGAGGAAACGGGGTCCATGCCATGATTTTAATTTCATCAGTACTGTCAGAATCAATAACCTCTGGTGGTACAAAAAGTCCTGACAAGGTGGTAGATGATCTTCCTAACAAAAGCGCTTGAGTTTTTGGGGGTAGGGGCCCCGAAACATTTGTTAACAATAAGTGAACCGAGGAATCGAGCAACGTTACTGTGTGAGAGGTTGCCAGGTCCAATCCGGCGCTACCAGCTGCTGTTGGGTGGAGACTTGAGACACTGCTGGTTCCCTCCATAGGGGTTGAAACGTCGGCTGCGGTACTTGTGTCTGCGCGCGTCGCTGCCCCGCGCTCCGCGATTGGTTTCCCTGTATCGGTTGACCCTGGAAATCATACTTAGACCGACATTGATTAGCATAATGACGCCCTTTTCAGCATCTAGGGCAGACCCCAGGGGCCTGGGGCCTGGTACCAGCATTGGTAGCCAAGCAGTTCTTTTTCAAATGACCTGGTTTGCCGCAACCATAACAATTCCCGGGCCCCCCAGAGCTGTGCATGGCCGCGAAAGCAGCAGCCATGGCTTCAAATTTATGATCCATAGTGCCAATTCTATTAAAAGCCTCTACCATCTCCACCAGTGTGGGGTTTGGATTTGGGAGAGATTTCAGTAAATTTTTACAATCCACATTAGCATTTTCTACAGCCAATTTTAACAACAAAATCTCCCGCGCTTCCGTATTGACTATCTGACGCTCCAGGGCTTGCTTCAGCCTGTCAATAAACTGCATATAAGGCTCCTGGGGTTCCTGGGTAATCGTAGTGAAGGTTTTTTGCGGTTTTTGTGAGTCAGGGACCTTAAAAAGGGCTTTTTTAGCTTCTTCACGAGTCGCCTCAAGAGCTTCCCGTGGGATATCCTGGGCTTGAGCCACTGGATCAGAATACTGACCCGTGCCAGTAAGGTGTTCTATAGTCAGCGCAGCTATAGCTGCATTGCCGTGACCCACGTAAGTCGTGAGAAGTGCCTGGAGTCCCCCCCTCCAGTGTGACTCCCACAGGGAGTACTGTGTCGGAGTCAGTAACAGTTGCGCTAAAGATTTTAAATCATGCGGAGTCATAACATAAGTGTCAAAAACAGAAGACAGCAAACTTGCAAAATACGGAGACGAAAGCCCGTGCTCAGTAACAGTACGACGCAGTTCCTTAATTACCGAGAAAGATAAAGCCTCCCACTGAGCCCCCCGACCCTGATAGTGATTTCTAACTCCCCCTCCTTCAAGGCTTGGCGTTTTAGATTAGCCCACACATCGCACGGGTTAGGGGGGTAGAGATCCGGTTCTTTTTCAGGATCCACCGGACCCGGGTCAAAAGGATCCCCCCCTGGGGGGTATCCTGCAGCACACACTCTTAAAGGTTTGTTCTCCGACAGCACCGGAGGCGCCGTGGGAGAGTTATCCTCCTCCCCTGCTTTGTCTTTATGATTTTTCTCTTGCGCTTTTAAAGTCTCAAAAACACTTCTCCACCAGGGGAGCATACTCTGGGCTTCGGCGTTCCCTGTCGTTGCCGCGTCCCATAGTTTCACCCCCACATCGTCCCAAAGTTCCCGCGTAAAGATAGTAGACGCAGTTACAGTGGGCATCTTCACCTGTACCCATTTAAGTATCAGTTTGAGATCGTGCCCAGAAATATTCTTTCCATGTCTTTTAAGGAGAGCTTTCATAAGCTCGTATACGTCTCTCTCTGGGGAAGACGCCTGACTTCCCATGTTTCCCACAGCTCACCTCTCAGCTCCGGAGGGATTGTTTAAGCCGGCTCCTGCTTCCTTTCAGCAGCTCATTCAACGTCCTGTGGGACTCGCAGCATGCCACGCAGATAGGTGGTTTTTCTCCGAATCACATCGGGGTCACCAATTTGCCGCGATTGAGAGACGGGACACCTGCTTGATGCAAGCGGGATGATCGTTTTATTGTTCTTACACACATACATTTATACAGATCAAAAGGCAGCGTGTTTTAAACTGATTGGTTAAGTTTCAAACTAGGCACCTATGGATTGGTTAACACAGTTGCTAATACAGACACATTCTTTTCCTAAGCTTATCTAAACTAAGGCCATGCAGACACATTCTTTTCTTATCTTATCTAAGGCCCTGCTTCCTCCTTCAGGATGGCTCGGCACTATCTCCCTTCTTCCCAGGGTTTATGGCCCACAAGTTCCAGCACATCCTTCCTTATCAATTGCACCGCGCTGGGGGCCCAGCTGAGGCCCACACCCCTTCTTGTTTTTGAGCAAGCCAGGTTTGCTTCATCATCTTGGAGAGCGCCCTTTTAAGACAGCTAAAGCAAATACATATTATAATTCCAACAGCAAGTAACACGATACATATGCGCAAAATTTCTACAATTAAACTGTTAAGCCAAGTGGGCAGATTACCAAAGAGAGAGATGAGCAATCCATCAAAAAATCCCTGGTTTTGTTGTATTTGATTGGCGTGCTGTTCGAGCCATTGTAATTACTTGTGGATGGACTTACTATGATCGGACAAGTTCATACAGCACATGCCTTCAGAATCTTCACAGCCATGTCCCTGGGCCAGCAGTAAAAATTCAATTGCGGCTCTATTTTGCAATACTGCATGTCGTAGACTACTCTGATCTTCTAGCAGGGATTGCAAGACTTTTGTGGTAACACTGGCTTGCTTCTCTGCGCAGCGTTCAGTGTTCACCACTCTACTTCTGTAGCAGTGTTCCGTGTTCGCTACTTTCAAGGTCTATCTCCGTTGTCAAGCCTGGGTTGCTCAACAGCACCAAACTATGTCCCCTCTCGTCCAGTCAGGACTCCACAATTCCCCCTTTTTGTTTTTTGAGCAAGCCAGGTATAGTTGATGAGGTTGTTGATGATGATGAGAGCTGACATAATTTTGGTCTTCAGCTTGCTACCACTTTTTCAGAGGCCCACACAAACTACAATACTAACAGATATAAGAACACAAATGCTAATTGAAGACATAGAGATGTGAAGTGCATACCACAACCTGCTGGATATAAAGAAAGATTAAATTAACTTGAGAATGATACATACTGATGGTAAATCCGTTACCTAGCATATGGGTGTAGATTGATTTACTTGTATTCAATTTTCTTGCTGGATTTACTTGTATCCAATTTTCTTCCTGTGTGGATGGTGGGACTAAAGTACCGCTTGACCACAGCATATCATTATTGTCAATGGGAGGGGATGCATCTCATCGCGTTAGGCATCGAAATAGCAGTGTATCAATAATATGAGCTCAGTGAATTTGCACTTGGGTTATAGGTATACTTATCACATATACAAACATTCATAACATTTAGTATTGGCTATCCATATTAATCACCTAGGTTAAGATCAATGTATCTAGAACTATGACTCATTAACTATATAGGCTAAAATTAATGTACATAAAAGCGTAAAGCTGCAAACATCACCACATCTATTCCCTGCTGCATCAAATGCTTCCGAAGTCTTGATAAATCAGAGCCCAAATACAACAATCTAAAGTCAAAAACCAGAAATAGTCAATACCTGCAGAACTTACCAAACCAAAAGACACAAAACAGTTACTTAGTCCAGACAAATCCGTCAGATCACAGAAACCCAATAAATCCATCAGATCACAGAAATACAAGCACTGTAACATAAAATCACACGTTCATGGTCGCGACCACACACACACACACACAGGCACACCAAGTTTTCAGCATAAATCCAAATACTGCAAAGACAGGACTTACAATAATATTGAACACTTAACAGACAAATTCCCAAGCTTCAGTTTCAGGAAGAGTACTCTCTTTTCAATTCTGGATTAGAAAGGACGCTTTCCTTTCTCGTCAGGGATATAGCTCAATGCTGTGAAGCTTTTACTATGACTAAAAAATAGGCAACAAAAAACAATACTGGAAGAATGCCTTTGCCTTATTAATGGTTCCTGCTCATAACTTTTTGGTCCAGTGATCAGAGGTTCTCCCCGAGAATCCCTCGGTGCCGGCTGGAGGTCCTGCAATCCCTCGGACCATTGAAGTTCAAGAGCAGCGTCCTACCTGGGTACCCAAAACCTATTACTAGAAAGCAGCAAAATAATTAACTTCCTAAAACTTAATGTTGGAGTTCTAGAAAGCAGGCATTCTTTACTGCAGTACTGAACGCACAGGGAATAGCTCTACTCAAATGTGTGTACCGAAAAGACACTCTTACTAGATATTTATGCCATGTTAACATACATAATCATTACATTTCTGCAAAGTACTTATCATTCTCCATTTCTCCCCCCTTTTTTTTTTTTTAATATATATATATATTAATGTCTTTTGCACATGCATATTGGCACCTCTGGGCAGTCGTCGGGAGCCCTCAGGTGAAGGTTTATACTTTTCCTCACGGTGTCTGCTAGTTGACCTTTGCTCTTGTGCAGACGCAGTTCTAAAATCACGTATACCGTGTCCTCCAAGATTGCTTCGTTATACAAAAGCTGTTGTGGGAGATAATTGCCAAATATGCAAGGAATGTATTAATTGGTGTGGGTGATGCACCCACTGCAGTCATCAGAGTACTTGCGTTTGCTGTAATTTTTTCAGTGTTCCCTGTGTAATAGGATCATCCAGAGTGGATCTCTTCTGCTTCCATGTCAGAGGTTGCTCCCTGAGAGTGAGCGTGGTCACCTCTGGCGTCGGATTCTGTGTTACGTTCTTTCAGCTCATGATATGGCTTCACATATTTTGCTGGTAACCATCGAGGGCCTGTTGAAAGAAGAACACGCGCATACCCTCTTCCCCACATTATTAGTTCTATAGGACTTGTCCATTGTGATTCCCAAAATTCTTTATACCATAATTTTGGTCGAACCACAAATGGAGGGACCATCCCGAATTGACGGTCAGCTGCTGTTGTAAATAATTGATCATCAGAACGATTTTAAAAATTAAGTACATTAACTGTTCCTGTGGGGTAACACTGCCCATGGGATTCCCCCTTTTTTGTTTATTTAGCATAGCTTTGAGGGTCCCGTGGACACTTTTGACAATGGCTTGTGCAGTAGAAGAATGTTGTATACCTGTAACATGTTGTATACTCCAGTCCTGTAGGAAAACAGAAATTGTCCGTGAAACGTTCCTTTTATCCCGTATGTGCCGTGGCTACCAGAAATCCTGAGAAAGTATCCACATTAACATGTACACAGTGCAGTCGACCAAATGTTGATATACGTGTAACATCACTTTGCCACAACTCATCAGCTCATAAACCACGAGGGTTCACTCCTGCACACGATGGTACGGGTGTAATACATTGACAGTCAGGGCATGCATGAACATTTTCTGTGGCTTGCCCCTGGGGCAAAGCAAATTGTTTATGCAAGGAAGAGGCATTTTGATGAAAGAAGTCATGAGATAATCGGGCTTGCTTAAAACTGTGTGGCAGTACTGCTGCCATTGTCAATTGATCTGCTACAACTTTTTCTTCAGTTATTGGTTTTAGTAGAGTAGTATGTAACTATATATGCATTATAAAATACACACGTACACGATTTTCTAATTTCAATAGCAAGGAAAAAAAAATTGTTATTGACTTCTCTTATCGTTGCATCTGCAATGCGTTAAACAATATTCACACCATATGCAGAATCTGCGACAACATTGAGTGGTTCAGTTCAAAACAATTCAAAGACGTGCAAGGCCGCTGATAGCTTAACAATTTGTGTGGATCCTTCAACGACTAAAATAGATGATTACTAATCGGATGAATTTGTTTGTTTCTGAAACACTGTTCGTGCTCCTTTAATAGGAACAGAAACACATCGGTGTTTTGGCTGCAATGAAATTTGAGAGAGGGAATGTAACTGCTTATGTTGTGGAAGGGTATAACGTATGTTATTTAAATAATCAGCTAGAGCGGCTTGCAGTGATAAGGATTCACTGTTTAAAGGCACAAAGTCATCTTTAGCCAGCAGCAGGCAAATAGTATCAACTTGCTGACAGTGATTCCAACCTTGTGCTGTTAAGGACACTATGATGTGTACCTTTGAAGTCAATGTTTTCATGGGCGTATGAGACAAAAAGATTCATTCCAGAGTCTTCAACTTCTGCGTGTTAACACACCACTGATCGAAAAGAGGGTAAGGCTGTAAAACAAAACCTTCATAAATGATATACAAATTTGTTGGCAATTCGACATTAATTCTGAAGGTAAAGGCAATTGCAATTCTATCTGAAATCTTTTGTAAAACAGTTTTTGCTTTTGTCATTGATCTTCGGGAAAATAATAAATCTGAGTCCCTTTTGACAAAGTAAATAGAGGGGACAACTCTTCAGTCATAATGTCAATATTTTCACCTTTCAGCAGAGTGAATAACATCATGTAGGTAGACCATCTGAACCTTGGAAAGATAATAAAGTCCAGCTGTTTGTTCAGAAGGAATTCTACTGCAGTAATTGAATTGTATACATTTTTTGTAACCAAGTCCTTGAATGTCAGAAAGATGGTTCTGGCCGCGCAGCTTCTGGGCTGGCCGGGATGGGCCGGCACGCTGGGATCGAGGGAAGGGGGGGGGAAAAAAGGGTGGGGGGGTGGGGGGGGAACCGTGCCGCCGGTTGCCTGGGGGGAGCCATGTGCCCCACCAGGTGTAAGGTTTGCTGACCCGTTCGATGCGGTGACTGCTGGCACGGCGGCTGTACAGCGTCTGAGGGACTGTGCAGTTTTATGTTGGAATTCACCTCGTTTTGATCTCAGGTCGGGTACGCCAGTTGCTGTCGAGAGACCCTGTCGTGCACTTTCGGGATGCCGGATTTTTACACCCCACTTCCCATTTCTCTGGATTCAAAGGATCGCCTTGTTCTGGCAGATTTACTTCCTGCATTACTCATGTTCGGTAGGACTTTCGTCGTATGTAGGGTTAAATTTCAGCAGACTGCTGCTCTGTCCTTGCTTTTGAGATAACAGTGGAGGAGTAGCAGCTGCTTCTGAGATAGTCTCTGTAAGTTTTAGAGCATTTAAAGCTGTATGCACTGATTTCCAAGTAATGATTTCCTCAGGTATTTTAAACTGCAAGACTTTGTTCTTTCAAACTTCGCTGTAAAAAGTTCTTTAATGGAGCCTTCGCTCCTTTTCTCAGTGACTGTCCCATTCTCCAGCGAGCCGGGGGGTGGGGGGAACAGACCTGATTCCTGCTCAGGGTCTGTTAGACCCAGCCCCTGCTCACGGCTTTCTTCAGGTGGTAACTTAGTGGCCACTCCTCCGGCCAAACACCTGTGCTTATGATTGTCATCCATTAACCTGTTGCACAGGACAGGCTAAGGCTTGTGTACCTCTGATAATGGTGGCAACGTTCCACTGTCCATCTAAGATGGCATCTCTTATAGCACTGCTCCAGTGGGTAGGTGTGATCCGTGCCAGAGGCCCAGCTAAACATCTCGGAGAGGAAGCCTCATTTTCCCGGTGGGGGGGTTGGTAACGATTGACATATGCTTGAACTGCGAGCTCTTGTCTTGAAGATGCTGCAAAACTGACTGCAACAGATCGCACGGTGGTTTTTTGGGGGTTTTTTGTTTTTGGTGTTTTTTTTTTTTTTTTTTTGCAATTAGTTCTGGCCGCCATCAGAGGGCGTCAGGAGTGGAGACGCCTCGCTGGAAGACGGCAGGGGTGGATAGAGAAGAGGGGCCGATGTTGCAGGCCGCGCCCCAGGAGGGGCCGATTTTGTAAGCCGCGCCCCTTCTCCCTCCCCCTCTGGGGGTGGTAGTAGCCGCTCATCCCCTCTTCCGAAAGGTAGCCATTCCTCCCCTCTTCCGAAAGGCAGCCGCAATTCCGCGCCCGACTCCTCCCCGTTCCCTGGGAGCGGTCGTACTACCGCGTCTGACTCGCATTTCGAGTTGATGTCTCTGGCAGCAACTTCCGGTGGGCCAACCCCCTCTGCGCCCAGACTGGAAATGCACTCTGCACTCGCTCGAATCTCGGCAATTGTGTTACAAGTGATCCCAGTCATCCCTCTAACGGCAGGTAGCCCGAAAACCTGTGCTGCTGTCCCAGGCTTAGGCACATGATCTTTCCTGGGCTCCGGAGCTAGCATCTGAGCTGCAGCACACGCCACCTCTCGTTCAGCTTTTATGGCTTTTAAGGTCTGTAATACTGTTCGCCAGAGCTCACGGATGGCTTTTAACTCCTTTTCCTCCTTGTCCTCCACCGTTATTGTCCTTTCCCACATAGTCTCTCCTAACTCTTGCCATTCCGAGACGGAAAACAGTAGCGGGGTATCCGCAAAGTGACCCCATGGTTGCCCCAGTTTAATCAACTTCATGAGTTGCTTTGCCGTTGCGTCTATTCCTCTCTTAGAGAGAATACCGACGAGCAACGTTGCCGCAGCCCCTATCTCCGTACTTGCGACCACGGCCTCCACGTTAAATTTTAGCTGCGCCAGGCAGCCCCAGTGTGGCTCGAAAATTCCTGGGAGTCAGCCGTCCGTGTCTGCCCTGCGCGTTCACACCCAGGCAGGACCCGCCCAACCGTTGTTCCCACGCCCCCTCTCTAGCTGCTCACCGCAGACCGAGGGACTCCTGCAGGGAAACCGTCCATCCTCTGCTACCAAATGTTGGCATGGGTTACGGATCCGTTGTAACGATGTGACCCCAATATGAGTATGATCGTTCAGTCTTTAGTAGTCAGCAAAACAATGTTTATATAGGAAAACTATTACAGCATCTGAATGGTTAAAACCCCAACCCATATATAGGCAAAACTACTGCAACTCGTTGTGATTGGTGCAGAGCTGCATCTCGAAGTGAAAACAGTACTGTGGCAGGAAACAGCAACGTGGCAGGAAGGAAGTGACAGTGTAGCAGGAAACAGTGACGTTCCCCCTGCTCCAGTGTCCCGAGCTCGTCACTCTCCCTTCCCAGCAGGGTTCCGTGTCAGCCGCTTCCAAGGCTCACTTCAAGATAGGAACCCGGGTTGCTGAACGCACCAAACTATGTCCCCTCTCGTCCAGCCACAACTCCACAGGCTAGCCTGGAAAGCTGTTGCTCAGCCTCATCTGTCCATTGCACTGCTCGCACAGGCGCACAGAGACTGAGGATGCTTGCTAGCCTTGACACTTCAAACTTCCAGCGTATCTCAAGGGACCCTTGCCAGGGGCCTCCAGCAGCCCTGACCCGAATATGCGAACGTCTCAGTATATCTCTTACCAAGAAGGGGCTAGCCTGGAAAGCTGTTGCTCAGCCTCATCTGCCCATGGCACGGCTCGCACAGATGCACAGAGACTGGGGCTACTGGCTTTCCTTGCCAAATGAAACTTCAAACGTAGCCCTGGTGTCCGTGCCGGGTGCCTCCAGCAGCCCTGCACCAAAGGTGCAAATGTCTCCAGATAGCTAACACCAAGAAAGGGCTAGCCTGGAAAGCTGTTGCTCACCCTCATCTGTCCATGGCACTGGTCGCACAGATGCACAGGGACTGGGGCTGCTTGCTTGCTTTCCTTGCCACCTCAAACTACAAACGTAGCCAGGGGCTCCCTGCCGGGTTCCTCCAGCAGACCTGCACTGAAAATGCGAACATCTCCAGATAGCTCGCACCCAGAAGGGGCTAGCCTGGAAAGCTGTTGCTCAGCCTCATCTGCCCATGGCACTGCTCGCACAGGTGCACAGCGACAGGGGCTGCTTATTTGCCTTGCCACCTCAAACTGCAAACGTACCCTAGGGGATCCTTGCTGGGGGCCTCACGCAGCCCTGACCCGAATATGCGAAAGTCTCAGGATATCTCTTACCAAGTATTGGCTAGCCTTGAAAGCTGTTGCTCAGCCTCATGTGCCCATGGCACTGCTTTCACAGATGCACATATAATGGGGCTGCTTGCTTGCCTTTCTACCTCAAACTTAAAACATAGCCCGGGTGTCCCTTTCGGGTGCCTCCAGCAGCCCTGCCCCAAATAGGAGAACGTCTCCAGATAGCTCGCAACCAGAATGGGCTAGCCTGGAAAGCAGTTTCTCAGCCTCCTCTGCCCATGGCACTGCTCGCACAGGCACACAGAGACTGAGTCTGCATGCTTGCTTTACCACCTCAATCTTCTAACGTAGCCTGGGGATCCGTGTCGGGTAACTCCAGCAGACCTACACTGAAAATGCAAACATCTCCAGATAGATCGCACCCAGAAGCGACGAGCCTTGAAAGCTGTTTCTCAGCCTCATCTGCCCATGGTACTGCTCTCTCAGATGCACAGAGACTGGGGCTGCTTGCTTCCCATGCCACGTTAAACTTCAAACGTAGCCTAGGGGGTCTTTGCCGGGCCCCTGCCACAGCCCTGTCTCGAATATGCGAGCGTCTCAGGATATTTCTTACCAAGAAGGGGCGAGCCTGGAAAGCTGTTGCTCAGCCTCATCTGCCCACGGCACTGCTCGCACAGATGCACAGAGACTGGGGGATGCTTGCTTGCCTTACCACCTCAAACTTCAAAATGTACCCTAGGGGGTCTTTGCCGGGGTCCTTTCCCAGCCCTGACCCGAATATGCAAATGTCTCAAGATATCTCTTACCAAGCAGGTGCTATCCTGGAAAGCTGTTGCTCAGCCTCATCTGCCCACGGCACTGCTCGCACAGATGCACAGAGACTGGGGCTGCTTGCTTGCCTTGCCGCCTCAAACTTCAAACGTAGCCTAGGTGGTCTTTTTCGGTTGCTTCCACACCCCTGTCCCAAATGTGCGAGCGTCTCAGGATATCTCTTACCAAGAAGGGGATAGCCTGCAAAGCTGTTGCTCAGCCTCATCTACCCATGGCACTGCTTGCACAGGCACACAGAGACTGGGGCTGCTTGCTTGCCTTGCCACCTCAAACTTCAAACGTTACCTAGGGTGTCCTTGCCAAGCTCCTTCCGCAGCCCTGTCCCGAATATGCGAGTGTCTCAGGATATCTCTTACCAAGTATTGGCTAGCCTGGAAAGCTCTTTTTCAGCCTTATCTGCCCATGGCACTGCTAGTACAGGTGCACGGAGACTGGGGCTGCTTGCTTGCCTTGCCATGCCACCATAAACTTCAAACATAGCCCTCGTGTCCCTTCCAAGTGCCTCCAGCACTCCTGCCTCAAATATGAGAACGTCTTTAGACGGCTTGCAACCAGAAGGGGCTAGCCTGGCAAACTGTTGCTCAGCATCATCTGCCCATGGCACTGCTCGCACAGATGCACAGAGACTGAGGCTGTTTGCTTGCCTTGCCACCTCAAACTTCAAACGTAGCCCTGGTGTCCCTCCCAGGTGCCTCCAGCAGCCCCGCACCGAAGGTGCAAACGTCTCCAGATAGCTCGAACCCAGAAGGGGCGAGCCTGGAAAGCTGTTGCTCAGCCTCATCTGCCCACGGCACTGCTCGCACAGATGCACAGAGACTGGGGGATGCTTGCTTGCCTTACCACCTCAAACTTCAAAATGTACCCTAGGGGGTCTTTGCCGGGGTCCTTTCCCAGCCCTGACCCGAATATGCAAATGTCTCAAGATATCTCTTACCAAGGAGGTGCTATCCTGGAAAGCTGTTGCTCAGCCTCATCTGCCCACGGCACTGCTCGCACAGATGCACAGAGACTGGGGCTGCTTGCTTGCCTTGCCACCTCAAACTTCAAATGTAGCCTAGGTGGTCTTTTTCGGTTGCTTCCACACCCCTGTCCCAAATGTGCGAGCGTCTCAGGATATCTCTTACCAAGAAGGGGATAGCCTGCAAAACTGTTGCTCAGCCTCATCTGCCCATGGCACTGGTCACACAAGCGCACACAGACTGGGTCTGCTTGCTTGCCTTGCCACCTCGTACTTCAAACGTTGCCCTGGTGTCCCTTCAGAGTGACTCTAGCAGCCCTGCACAGAAAATGCAATCGTTTCCAGATAGACCGCAACCAGAATGGGCTAGCCTGGAAAACTGTTGCTCAGCCTCATCTGCCCATGGCACTGCTGCACAGATGCACAGAGACTGGGGCTGCTTGCTTGCCTTACCACCTCACACTTCAAAACATACCCTAGGGGGTCTTTGCCGGGGTCCTTTCCCAGCCCTGCACCGAAAATGCAAATGTCTCAGGATATCTCTTACCAAGAAGGGAATAGCCTGGAAAGATGTTGCTCAGCCTCATCTGCCCAGGGCACTGCTCGCACAGGCGCACAGAGACTGGGACTGCTTGCTTGCCTTGCCACCTCAAACTTCAAACGAAGCCTAGGTGGTCTTTGCCGCTTTCCTGCCGCACCCCTGTCCCAAATGTGCGAGCGTCTCAGGATATCTCTTACGAAGAAGGGGCTAGCCTAGAAAACTGTTGCTCAGCCTCATCTGCCCATGGTACTGGTCGCACAAGCGCACAGAGACTGGGGCTGCTTGCTTGCCTTGCCACCTGAAACTTCAAATGTAACCAGGAAGTCCCTGCCGGTTGCCTCCAGCACCCCTGCCCCAAATATGAGAAAACTGTTGATCAGCTTCATCTGCCCATGACATTGCTGGCACAGATGCACAGAGACTGGGGCTGCTTGCTTGCCTTGCCACCTCAAACTTCAAAAGTTTCCTAGGGGGTCTTTGCCGGTTGCCTGCCGCACCCCTGTCCTAAATATGAGAACGTCTCCAGATAGATTGCAACCAGAAGGGGCTAGCCTGGAAAAGTGTTGCTCAGCATCATCTGCCCATGGCACTGCTCGCACAGATGCACAGAGATGGGGCTGCTTGCTTGCCTTGCCAACTCAAACTTCAAACATATCCCTGGTGTCCCTCCCTGGTGCCTCCAGCAGCCCTGCACCGAATGTGCAAACGTCTCCAGATAGCTCGAACCCAGAAGGGGCGAGCCTGGAAAGCTGTTGCTCAGCCTCATCTGCCCATGGCACTGCTCGCAAAGATGCACAGAGACTGGGGCAGCTTGCTTGCCTTGCCACCTCAAACTTCAAATGTTTCAAAGGGCGTCTTTGGCGGGCGCCTGTCGCACCCCTGTCCCAAATGTGCGAGCGTCTCATGGTATCTCTTACCAAGAAGGGGACAGCCTGCAAAGCTGTTGCTCAGCCTCATCTGCCCATGGTACTGGTCGCACACGCGCACACAGACTGGGGCTGCTTGCTTGCCTTGCCACCTAAAACGTCAAACATATCCCGGGTTTCCCTTCTGGGTGACTCCAGCAGCCCCGCCCCAAATATGAGAACGTCTCCAGATATCTCGCAAACGGAAGGGGCCAGCCTGGAAACCTGTTGCTCAGCATCATCTGCCCATGGCACTGCTTGCACAGATGCACAGAGACTGGGGCTGCTTGCTTGCCTTGCCAACTCCAACTTCAAACATAGCCCTGGTGTCCCTGCCGGGTGCCTCCAGCAGCCTTGCACCAAAGGTGCAAACGTCTCCAGATAACTCGAACCCAGAAGGGGCGAGCCTGGAAAACTGTTGCTCAGCCTCATCTGCCCATGGCACTGCTTGCACAGATGCACAGAGACTGGGGGTGCTTGCTTGCCTTACCACCTCAAACTTCAAAACGTACCCTAGGGGGTCTTTGCTGGGGTCCTTTCCCAGCCCCGCACCGAAAATGCAAATGTCTCAGGATATCTCTTATCTAGAAGGGGCGAGCCTGGAAAGATGTTGCTCAGCCTCATCAGCCCATGGCACTGCTCGCACAGATGCACAGAGACTGGGGCTGCTTGCTTGCTTTGCCACCTCAAACTTCAAACGAAGCCTAGGTGGTCTTTGCCGGTTTCCTGCCGCACCCCTGTCCCAAATGTGCGAGCGTCTCAGGATATCTCTTACGAAGAAGGGGCTAGCCTAGAAAACTGTTGCTCAGCCTCATCTGCCCATGGTACTGGTCGCACAAGCGCACAGAGACTGGGGCTGCTTGCTTGCCTTGCCACCTCAAACTTCAAAAGTTTCCTAGGGGGTCTTTGCCGGGCGCCTGCTGCAGCCCTGTCCCGAATATGCGAGCGTCTCAGGATATTTCTTACCAAGAAGGGGCTAGCCTGCAAAGCTGTTGCTCAGCCTCATCTGCCCATGGCACTGCTCGCACAGGCGCACAGAGACTGGGGGATGCTTGCTTGCCTTGCCACCTCAAACTTCAAACGTAGCCCTGGTGTCCCTCCCAGGTGCCTCCAGCAGCCCTGCACCGAAGGTGCAAACGTCTCCAGATAGCTCGAAACCAGAAGGGGCGAGCCTGGAAAGCTGTTGCTCAGCCTCATCTGCCCACGGCACTGCTCGCACAGAGGCACAGAGGCTGGGGCTGCTTGCTTGCCTTGCCACCTCATACTTCAAAATGTACCCTAGGGGGTCTTTGCCGGGGTCCTTTTTCAGCCCTGACCCGAATATGCAAATGTCTCAGGATATCTCTTACCAAGAAGGGGCGAGCCTGGAAAGATGTTGCTCAGCCTCATCTGCCCAGGGCACTGCTCGCACAGGCGCACAGAGACTGGGACTGCTTGCTTGCCTTGCCACCTCAAACTTCAAACGAAGCCTAGGTGGTCTTTGCCGCTTTCCTGCCGCACCCCTGTCCCAAATGTCCGGGCGTCTCAGGATATCTCTTACGAAGAAGGGGCTAGCCTAGAAAACTGTTGCTCAGCCTCATCTGCCCATGGCACTGCTTGCACAGGCACACAGAGACTGGGGCTGCTTGCTTGCCTTGCCACCTCAAACTTCAAACGTAGCCGAGGGTGTCCTTGCCAAGCTCCTTCCGCAGCCCTCTCCTGAATATGCGAGTGTCTCAGGATATCTCTTACCAAGTATTGGCTAGCCTGGAAAGCTCTTTTTCAGCCTCATCTGCCCATGGCACTGCTAGTACAGGTGCACGGAGACTGGGGTTGCTTGCTTGCCTTGCCACGCCACCTTAAACTTCAAACATAGCCCTCGTGTCCCTTCCAAGTGCCTCCAGCACTCCTGCCTCAAATATGAGAACGTCTCTAGATGGCTTGCAACCAGAAGGGGCTAGCCTGGCAAACTGTTGCTCAGCATCATCTGCCCATGGCACTGCTCGCACAGATGCACAGAGACTGGGGCTGTTTGCTTGCCTTGCCACCTCAAACTTCAAACGTAGCCCTGGTGTCCCTCCCAGGTGCCTCCAGCAGCCCTGCACCGAAGGTGCAAACGTCTCCAGATAGCTCGAAACCAGAAGGGGCGAGCCTGGAAAGCTGTTGCTCAGCCTCATCTGCCCACGGCACTGCTCGCACAGATGCACAGAGACTGGGGCTGCTTGCTTGCCTTACCACCTCACACTTCAAAATGTACCCTAGGGGGTCTTTGCCGGGGTCCTTTCCCAGCCCTGACCCGAATATGCAAATGTCTCAAGATATCTCTTACCAAGGAGGTGCTATCCTGGAAAGCTGTTGCTCAGCCTCACCTGCCCACGGCACTGCTCGCACAGGCACACAGAGAATGGGGCTGCTTGCTTGCCTTGCCACCTCAAACTTCAAACGTAGCCTAGGTGGTCTTTTTCGGTTGCTTCCACACCCCTGTCCCAAATGTGCAAGCGTCTCAGGATATCTCTTACCAAGAAGGGGATAGCCTGCAAAGCTGTTGCTCAGCCTCATCTGCCCATGGCACTGGTCACACAAGCGCACACAGACTGGGTCTGCTTGCTTGCCTTGCCACCTCATACTTCAAACGTTGCCCTGGTGTCCCTTCAGAGTGACTCTAGCAGCCCTGCACAGAAAATGCAATCGTTTCCAGATAGATCGCAACCAGAATGGGCTAGCCTGGAAAACTGTTGCTCAGCCTCATCTGCCCATGGCACTGCTGCACAGATGCACAGAGACTGGGGCTGCTTGCTTGCCTTACCACCTCACACTTCAAAACATATCCTAGGGGGTCTTTGCCGGGGTCCTTTCCCAGCCCTGCACCGAAAATGCAAATGTCTCAGGATATCTCTTACCAAGAAGGGGCGAGCCTGGAAAGATGTTGCTCAGCCTCATCTGCCCAGGGCACTGCTCGCACAGGCGCACAGAGACTGGGACTGCTTGCTTGCCTTGCCACCTCAAACTTCAAACGAAGCCTAGGTGGTCTTTGCCGGTTTCCTGACGCACCCCTGTCCCAAATGTGCGAGCGTCTCAGGATACCTCTTACGAAGAAGGGGCTAGCCTAGAAAACTGTTGCTCAGCCTCATCTGCCCATGGTACTGGTCGCACAAGCGCACAGAGACTGGGGCTGCTTGCTTGCCTTGCCACCTGAAACTTCAAAAGTTTCCTAGGGGGTCTTTGCCGGGCGCCTGCTGCAGCCCTGTCCCGAATATGCGAGCGTCTCAGGATATTTCTTACCAAGAAGGGGATAGCCTGCAAAGCTGTTGCTCAGCCTCATCTGCCCATGGCACTGCTTGCACAGGCGCACAGAGACTGGGGGATGCTTGCTTGCCTTGCCACCTCAAACTTCAAACGTAGCCTAGGTGGTCTTTGCCGGTTGCCTGCCGCACTACTGTCCCAAATATGAGAACGTCTCCAGATAGATTGCAACCAGAAGGGGCTAGCCTGGAAAAATGTTGCTCAGCATCATCTGCCCATGGCACTGCTCGCACAGATGCACAGAGATGGGGCTGCTTCCTTGCCTTGCCAACTCAAACTTCAAACATAGCCCTGGTGTCCCTCCCTGGTGCCTCCAGCAGCCCTGCACCGAATGTGCAAACGTCTCCAGATAGCTCGAACCCAGAAGGGGCGAGCCTGGAAAGCTGTTGCTCAGCCTCATCTGCCCATGGCACTGCTCACACAGATGCACAGAGACTGGGGCAGCTTGCTTGCCTTGCCACCTAAAACTTTAAACGTTTCCTAGGGGGTCTTTGCTGGGCGCCTGCCGCACGCCTGTCTCGAATATGCAAGCGTCTCAGGATATCTCTTACCAAGAAAGGGATAGCCTGGAAAGCTGTTGCTCAGCCTCATCTGCCCATGGCACTGCTCGCACAGGCTCACAGAAACTGGGGCTGCTTGCTTGCCTTGCCACCTCAAACTTCAAACGTAGCCTAGGTGGTCTTTTTCGGTTGCATCCACACCCCTGTCCCAAATGTGCGAGCGTCTCAGGATATCTCTTACCAAGAAGGGGCTAGCCTGGAAAACTGTTGCTCAGCCTCATCTGCCCATGGCACTGCTCACACAGGCGCACAGACACTGGGGCTGCTTGCTTGCCTTTCCACCTCATACTTCAAAAGTTGCCCTGGTGTCCCTTCTGAGTGACTCTAGCAGCCCTGCACCGAAAATGCAATCGTTTCCAGATAGATCGCAACCAGAATGGACTAGCCTGGAAATCTGTTGCTCAGCCTCATCTACCCATGGCACTGCTTGCACAGGCACACAGAGACTGGGGGATGCTTGCTTGCCTTACCACCTCAAACTTCAAAATGTACCCTAGGGGGTCTTTCCCGGGGTCCTTTCCCAGCCCTGACCCGAATATGCAAATGTCTCAAGATATCTCTTACCAAGCAGGTGCTATCCTGGAAAGCTGTTGCTCAGCCTCATCTGCCCATGGCACTGCTCGCACAGGCACACAGAGACTGGGGCTGCTTGCTTGCCTTGCCGCCTCAAACATCAAACGTAGCCTAGGTGGTCTTTTTCGGTTGCTTCCACACCCCTGTCCCAAATGTGCGAGCGTCTCAGGATATCTCTTACCAAGAAGGGGATAGCCTGCAAAGCTGTTGCTCAGCCTCATCTGCCCATGGCACTGCTAGTACAGGTGCACGGAGACTGGGGCTGCTTGCTTGCCTTGCCACGCCACCATAAACTTCAAACATAGCCCTCGTGTCCCTTCCAAGTGCCTCCAGCACTCCTGCCTCAAATATGAGAACGTCTTTAGACGGCTTGCAACCAGAAGGGGCTAGCCTGGCAAACTGTTGCTCAGCATCATCTGCCCATGGCACTGCTCGCACAGATGCACAGAGACTGAGGCTGTTTGCTTGCCTTGCCACCTCAAACTTCAAACGTAGCCCTGGTGTCCCTCCCAGGTGCCTCCAGCAGCCCCGCACCGAATGTGCAAACGTCTCCAGATAGCTCGAACCCAGAAGGGGTGAGCCTGGAATGCTGTTGCTCAGCCTCATCTGCCCACGGCACTGCTCGCACAGATGCACAGAGACTGGGGGATGCTTGCTTGCCTTACCACCTCAAACTTCAAAATGTACCCTAGGGGGTCTTTGCCGGGGTCCTTTCCCAGCCCTGACCCGAATATGCAAATGTCTCAAGATATCTCTTACCAAGGAGGTGCTATCCTGGAAAGCTGTTGCTCAGCCTCATCTGCCCACGGCACTGCTCGCACAGATGCACAGAGACTGGGGCTGCTTGCTTGCCTTGCCACCTCAAACTTCAAACGTAGCCTAGGTGGTCTTTTTCGGTTGCTTCCACACCCCTGTCCCAAATGTGCGAGCGTCTCAGGATATCTCTTACCAAGAAGGGGATAGCCTGCAAAGCTGTTGCTCAGCCTCATCTGCCCATGGCACTGGTCACACAAGCGCACACAGACTGGGTCTGCTTGCTTGCCTTGCCACCTCGTACTTCAAACGTTGCCCTGGTGTCCCTTCAGAGTGACTCTAGCAGCCCTGCACAGAAAATGCAATCGTTTCCAGATAGACCGCAACCAGATTGGGTTAGCTAGGAAAACTGTTGCTCAGCCTCATCTGCCCATGGCACTGCTGCACAGGCTCACAGAGACTGGGGCTGCTTGCTTGCCTTGCCACCTCAAACTTCAAACGTAGCCTAGGTGGTCTTTGCCGGTTTCCTGCCGCACCCCTGTCCCAAATGTGCGAGCGTCTCAGGAGATCTCTTACCAAGAAGGGGATAGCCTGCAAAGCTGTTGCTCAGCCTCATCTGCCCATGGTACTGGTCGCACACGCGCACACAGACTGGGGCTGCTTGCTTGCCTTGCCACCTAAAACGTCAAACATATCCCGGGTTTCCCTTCTGGCGACTCCAGCAGCCCCGCCCCAAATATGAGAACGTCTCCAGATAGCTTCCAACCAGAAGGGGCCAGCCTGGAAAACTGTTGCTCAGCCTCATCTGCCCATGGCACTGCTTGCACAGATGCACAGAGACTGGGGGTGCTTGCTTGCCTTACCACCTCAAACTTCAAAATGTACCCTAGGGGGTCTTTGCCGGGGTCCTTTCGCAGCCCCGCACCGAAAATGCAAATGTCTCAGGATATCTCATATCAAGAAGGGGCGAGCCTGGAAAGCTGTTGCTCAGCCTCATCAGCCCATGGCACTGCTCGCACAGATGCACAGAGACTGGGGCTGCTTGCTTGCTTTGCCACCTCAAACTTCAAACGAAGCCTAGGTGGTCTTTGCCGGTTTCCTGCCGCACCCCTGTCCCAAATGTGCGAGCGTCTCAGGATATCTCTTACGAAGAAGGGGCTAGCCTAGAAAACTGTTGCTCAGCCTCATCTGCCCATGGTACTGGTCGCACAAGCGCACAGAGACTGGGGCTGCTTGCTTGCCTTGCCACCTCAAACTTCAAAAGTTTCCTAGGGGGTCTTTGCCGGGCGCCTGCTGCACCCCTGACCCGAATATGCGAAAGTCTCAGGTTATCTCTTACCAAGAAGGGGCTAGCCTGGAAAGCTGTTGCTCAGCCTCATGTGCCCATGGCACAGCTCGCACAGGCGCACAGAGACTGGGGGCTGCTTGCTTGCCTTGCCACCTCAAACTTCAAATGTAGTCTAGGGGGTCCCTGACGGGTGCCTCCAGCAGACATGCTCCAAAAATGCGAAAATCTCCAGATAGTTTCCACCCAGAAGGGGCTAGCCTGGAAAGATGTTGCTCAGCCTCATCTGTACATGGCACTGCTTGCACAGATGCACAGAGACTGGGGCTGCTTGCTTGCCTTGCCACCTCAAACTTCAGACGTAGCTCTGGCGGTCGTTGCCGGGCTCCTCCGTCAGCCCTGCTCTGAAAATGCGAACGTCTGCAGATAGCTCTCTTCCAGAAAGACCTAGCCTGCAAAGCTGTTGCTTAGACTCATCTGCCCATGGCACTGCTCGCACAGAGGCACAGATACTGGGGCTGCTTGCTTGTCTTGCCACCTCAAACTTCAAACGTAGCCCGGGGCTCCCTGTTGGGTCCCTCTAGCAGCTCTGCACCGAAAATGCGATTCTCTCTAGAAAAATCGCACCCAGAAGGGGCTAGCCTGGAAAGCTGTTGCTCAGCCTCATCTGCCCATGGCACTTGTCGCACAGATGCACAGAGACTGGGTGTGCTTGCTTTCCTTGCCACCTCAAACTTTAAACGTACCCTAGAAGGTCTTTGCCGGGGTCCTTCCGCAGCCCTGACCCGAATATGCGAACGTCTCAGGATATCTCTTACCAAGTATTGGCTAGCCTGGAAAGCTCTTTTTCAGCCTCATTTGCCCATGGCACTGCTAGTACAGGTGCACACAGACTGGGGCTGCTTGCTGGCCTTGCCACCTTAAACTTAAATCATATCACGGGTGTCCCTTCCAAGAGCCTCCAGCGGTCCTGCCTCAAATATGAGAACGTCTCCAGACAGCTTGCAACCAGAAGGGGCTAGCCTGGAAAACTGTTGCTCAGCATCATCTGCCCATGGCACTGCTCGCACAGATGCACAGAGACTGGGGCTGCTTGCTTGCCTTGCCAACTCAAACTTCAAACGTAGCCCTGGTGTCCCTCCCAGGTGCCTCCAGCAGCCCCGCACCGAAGGTGCAAACGTCTCCAGATAGCTCGAACCCAGAAGGGGCTAGCCTGGAAAGCTGTTGCTCAGCCTCATCTTCCCACGGCACTGCTCGCACAGGCTCACAGAGACTGGAGCTGCTTGCTTGCCTTGCCACCTCAAACTTCAAACGTAATCCAGGGATTCCTGCAGGGTGCCTCTAGCCGCACTGCACTGAAAATGCAAACGTCTCCATACAGCTTGCACCCAGAAGGGGCTAGCCTGGAAAGCTGGTGCTTAGTCTCATCTGCCCATGACATTGCTGGCACAGATGCACAGAGACTGGGGCTGCTTGCTTGCCTTGCCACCTCAAACTTCAAAAGTTTCCTAGGGGGTCTTTGCCGGGCGCCTGCTGCACCCCTGTCCCGAATATGCGAGCGTCTCAGGATATTTCTTACCAAGAAGGGGATAGCCTGCAAAGCTGTTGCTCAGCCTCATCTGCCCATGGCACTGCTTGCACAGGCGCACAGAGACTGGGGGCTGCTTGCTTGCCTTGCCACCTCAAACTTCAAACGTAGCTTAGGTGGTCTTTGCCATTTGCCTGCCGCACCCCTGTCCCAAATATGAGAACGTCTCCAGATACCTTGCAACCAGAAGGGGCTAGCCTGGAAAATTGTTGCTCAGCCTCATCTGCCCATGGCACTGCTCGCACATGTGCACAGAGACTGAGGTTGTTTGCTTGCATCACCACCTCAAACTTCAAACATAGCCTAGGGGGTCCTTGCCAAGTTCCTTCTGCAGCCCTGACCGATATGCAAACGTCTCAGTATATCTCTTACCAAGAAGGGGCTAGCCTGGAAAGCTGTTGCTCAGCCTCATCTGCACATGGCACAGCTCGCACAGATGCACAGAGACTGGGGCTACTTGCTTGCCTTGCCACCTTAAACTTCAAACATAGATCAGAGGTCTCTGCTGGGTGCCTCTAGCAGCCCCGCACCGAAAATGCAAAAGTCTCCAGATAGCTCGCACCCAGACGGGGCTAGCCTGGAAAACTGTTGCTCAGCCTCATCTGCCCATGGCACTGCTCGCATAGACGCACAGAGACTGGGGCTGCTTGCTTGCCTTGCCACCTCAAACTTCAAACGTAGCCTAGGGGGTCCTTGTCAAAGGCCTCTCGCAGCCCTGACCTGAATATGCGAATATATCAGGATATCACTTACCAAGAAGGGACTAGCCTGGAAAGCTGTTGCTCAGCCTCATCCGCCCGTGGCACTGCTCGCACAGGCGCATAGAGACTGGGACTGCTTGCTTGCTTTGCCACGTCAAACTTCAAACATAGCCCAGGGGTCCCTTCCAGGTGCCTCCAGCAGTCGTGCACCGAATATGCGAACGTTTCCAGAGAAATCGCACCCAAAACTTGCTAGCCTGGAGAGCTGTTACTCATCCTCATATGCTCATGGCACTGCTTGAACAGGTGCACGGAGACTGGGGCTGCTTGCTTGCCTTACCACCTCAGACTTGAAACCTATCTGGGGGTCACTACCGGGTGCCTCCAGCAGACCTGCACCGAAGGTGCGAACGTCTCCAGATAGTTTCCACCCAGAAGGTGGTAGCCTAGAAAGCTGTTCCTCAGCATCATCTGCCCATGGCACTGCTCGCACAGGCGCACAGAGAATGGGGCTGCTTGCTTGCCTTGCGACCTCAAACTTCAAACGTAGCCTAGGGGTTCTTTGCCTGGCGCCTGCCGCACCCCTGTCCCAAATATGCGAGCGTCTCAGGATATCTCTTACTAAGACGGGACTAGCCTGGAAAGCTGTTGCTCAGCCTCATCTGCCAATGGCACTGCTCGCACAGAGGCACAGAGAATGGGGCTGCTTGCTTGTCTTGCCACCTCAAACTTCAAACGTAGCCTGGGAAAGTTGGTGTCCCAGCAAGGCTCCTTTCCCAGTCCTGCTCCGAAAGTGCGAACGTCTGCAGATAGCTGGCAGCCAGAAGGGGCTAGCCTGGAAAGCTGTTGCTCAGCCTCATCTGCTCATGGCACTGCTCGCACAGATGCACAGAGAATGGGGCTGCTTGCTTGTCTTGCCACCTCAAACTTCAAAAGTATCCTGAGAATGGTGGTGTCCCTGCTAGGCTCCTTTCGCAGACCTGCTCTGAAAGTACGAATGTCTGCAGATAGCTGGCAGCCAGAAGGTGCTAGCCTGGAAAGCTGTTGCTCAGCCTCATCTGCCCATGGCACTGCTCGCACAGAGGCACAGAGACTGCGGCTGCTTGCTTGTCTTGCCACCTCAAACTTCAAAAGTAGCCTGAGAATGGTGGTGTCCCTGCCAGGCTCCTTTCGCAACCCTGCTCCGAAAGTGCGAACGTCTGCAAATAGCTGGCAGCCAGAAGGGGCTAGCCTGGAAAGCTGTTGCTCAGCCTCATCTGCCCATGGCACTGCTCACACAGAGGCACAGAGACTGCGGCTGCTTGCTTGTCTTGCCACCTCAAACTTCAAAAGTGACCTGAGAATGGTGGTGTCCCTGCCAGGCTCCTTTCGCAGCCCTGCTCTTAAAATGCGAACGTCTGCAGATAGCTGGCAGCCAGAAGGGGCTAGCCTGGAAAGCTGTTGCTCAGCCTCATCTGCCCATGGCAGTGCTCGCACAGAGGCACAGAGACTGGGGCTGCTTGCTTCTCTTGCCACCTCAAACTTCAAACGTAGCCTGAGAATGGTGGTGTCCCTGCCAGGCTCCTTTCGCAGCCCTGCTCTTAAAATGCGAATGTCTGCAGGTAGCTGGCAGCCAGAAGGGGCTAGCCTTGAAAGCTGTTCCTCAGCCTCATCTGCCCAAGGCACTGCTCACACAGATGCACAAAGACTGGTGCTGCTTGCTTGCCGTGCCACCTCAAACTTCAAACAATGCCCAGGGGTCCCTGACGGGTGACTCCAGCAGCCCTGCACCGAAAATGCGAAAGTCTCCGTATAGCCCGCACCCTAAAGGGGCTAGCCAGGAAAGCTGTTGCTCAGCCTCATCTGCCCATGGCTCTGATCGCACAGGCGCACAGAGACTGGGGCTGCTTGCTTTCCTTGTCACCTCAAATTTCAAACCTAGTTTAGGAGGTCGTTGTAGGGCACCTCCCACAGACCTGACCCGAATATGCGAACGCCTCACCATATCTCGTACCAAAATTTTCTAGCCTGGAAAGCTGTTGCTCAGTCTCATCTGCCCATGGCAGTGCTCGTACAGGTGCAGAGAGACAGAGAATGCTTGCTTACCTTGCTAACTAAAACTTCAAATGTCCCGAGGGTCCCTACCGGGCGCCTCCAGCAGACCTGCAAGGAAGGTGTGAACGTCTCCAGGTAGCTCGCACCCAGACGGGGCTAGCCTGGAAAGCTGTTGCTCAGCCTCATCTGCCCATGGCACTTCTTGCACAGGCGCATAGAGACCAGGGCTGCTTGCTTGCCTTGCCACCTCAGACTTCAAACATAGCCTAGGAGGTTTTTTCCGGGCGCCTGCCGCAACCCTGACCCGAATATGCGAGCGTCTCATGATAGCTTATGCCAAGAAGAGGCTATTCTGGAAAGTTTTGCTCAGCCTCATCTGCTCATTGCACTGCTCACACAGGCGCACAGAGACTGGGGTTTCTTGCTTGCCTTGCCACCTCAAAATTCAGATGTACCCTATGGGTCTCTGCCGGTTGCGTCCAGCAGCCCTGCAGCGAAGGTGTGAATGTCTCCAGATAGTTCGCACTTAGAAGGTGCTAGACTGGAAAGCTTTTTTCCAGCCTCATCTGCCCATAGCACTGCTCACACAGGCGCACAGAGATTGGCGCTGCTTGCTTGCCTTGCCACCTCAAACTTCAGTCGCAGCCTAAGGGGTCCTTGCCAGGCGCCTACCGCAGCCCGGACCTAAATACGCGAACGTCTCAAGATATCTCTTACCAAGAAGGGGCTAGACTGGAAAGCTTTTGCACAGCCTCATCTGCCCATGGCACTGCTCGCACAGGTGCCTAGAGTCTGGGGTTGCTTGCTTGCCTTTCCACCTCAAACTTCAAACGTAGCCTAGGAGGTTTTTTCCGGGCGCCTACCGGAGCCCGGACCTAAATATGCGAACGTCTCAAGGTATCTCTTACCAACAAGAGGCTAGACTGGAAAGCTTTTGCTCAGCCTTATCTGCTAATGGCACTGCTCGCACAGGTGCACAAAGACTGGGGCTGCTTGCTTGCTCTTTCACCTCAAACTTCAAATGTAACAT
Source organism: Opisthocomus hoazin (assembly GCF_030867145.1). Lineage (NCBI taxonomy): Eukaryota > Metazoa > Chordata > Aves > Opisthocomiformes > Opisthocomidae > Opisthocomus > Opisthocomus hoazin. The sequence goes on along the minus strand of NC_134453.1, from coordinate 6,852,608 downwards.
AGGAGGATTTTCCTGGGCGCCTGCCGCAACCCTGACCCTAATATGCGAGCGCCTCAAAATATATTATGCCAGGAAGGGTCTAGCCTGGAAAAACGTTGCTCAGCCTCCTCTGCCCATGGCACTGGTTGCACAGGCGCACAGAGAGTGGGGCTGCTTGCTTGCCTTGCCACCTCAAACTTCAAACGTAGCCTAGGAGGTTTTTTCCGGGCGCCTGCCGCAACCCTGAACCTAATATGCGAGCGTTTCAACATATATTACGCCAAGAAGGAGCTAGACTGGAAAGCTTTTGCTCAGCCTCATCTGCCCATGGCACTGCTCACACAGGCGCACAGAGACTGGGGCTGCTTGCTTCCCTTCCCTTCTCAATTTTCACATGTATCCTAGGGGTCCCTGCCGGGTGTCTTCAGCAGCCCTGCACCGTAGGTGTGATCGTCTCCAGAGAGCTCGCACCCAGAAGGGTCTAGGCTGGAAAGCTGTTTCCCAGCCTCATCTGCCCATGGCACTGCTCGCACAGGCGCACAGAGACTGGGGCTGCTTGCTTGCCTTGCGACCTCAAACTTCAAACGTAGCTTGGGACTCTGTGTTTTGTGTCTCCAGCAGCCGTGCTCCCAAAATGCGAACTTCTCCAGATAGTTGGCACCCAGCAGGGTCTAGCCCAGAAAGCTGTTGCTCAGCCTAACCTGCCTATGGCACTGCTCGCACAGGCGCACAGAGACTGGGCTTCTTGCTTGCCTTGCCACCTCAAACTTCAAACGTAGCCTAGGAGGTCTTTGCCGGGTGCCCGACGCACCCTTGTCCCGAATATGCTAGCGTCTCAGTATTTCTCTTACCAAAAAGAGACTAGCCTGGAAAGCTGTTGCTCAGCCTCATCTGCCCATGGCACTGCTCGCACAAGCGCACAGAGACTGGGGCTGCTTGCTTGCCTTGCCACCTCAATTTTTAAACGTATCCCTCGAATCCCTGCTGGGTGCCTCCAGCAGACTTGCACTGAAGATGCGATCATCTCCAGATAGATCGCACCCAAAAGGGACTAGCCTGGAAAACTGTTTCTCAGCCTCATCTGCCCATGGCACTGCTCGCACAGGCGCACAGAGAGACTGCGGCTGCTTGCTTGCCTTGCCACCTCAAACTTCAAACTTATCCTAGGGGGTCCTTGGCGAGGGCCTCCCGCAGCCCTGACCCTAATATGAAAACATCTCAGGATATCTCTTACCAAGAAGGGTTTAGCCTGGAAAGCAGTTGCTCAGCGTCATCTGCCCATGGCACTGCTCGCACAGGCGCACAGAGAGACTGGGGCTGCTTGCTTGCCTTGCCACATCAAACTTCAAAAGAAGCCCAGGAAGAAGCCAGTGCTTTGCGAACTTCTCCACATAGCCTGCAGCCAGCAGGCTCTAGCCCAGAAAACTGTTTCTCAGCCTCACCTGCCCATGGCATTGCTCGCACAGGGGCAGAGAGACTGGAGCTGCTTACTTGCCTTGCCACCTCAAAGTTGAAACGTAGCCTAGGGGGTCCTTGCCAAGGTCCTTCCGCAGCCCTGACCCGAATACGCCAACAATCTCAGGATATCTCTTACCAAGAAGGGTTTAGCCTGGAAAGCAGTTGCTCAGCCACATCTGCCCATGGCACTGATCACACAGGCACACAGAGAGACTTGGACTGCTTGCTTGCTTTGCCACCTCAATTTTCAAACGTAGCTCGGGGATCCCTGCCTGGTGACTCCAGCAGACCTGCACTTAAGATGCGAACGTCTTAGGATATCTCTTTCCAAGTATTGGCTAGCCTGGAAAGCTGTTGCTCAGCCTCATCTGCTCATGGCACTGCTCACACAGGCGCACAGAGACTGAGGCTGCTTGTTTGCCTTGCCACCTGAAACTTCAAACATATCTTAGGGATTCCTTGCCAATCTCCTCCCGCAGCCTTGACCCGAATATGCGAATGTCTCAGGATATCTCTTACCAAGTATTGGCTAGCCTGGAAAGCTGTTGATCAGCCTCACCTGCCCATGGCACCGCTCGCACAGGCGCACAGAGAGAGTGGGTCTGCTTGCTTGCCTTGCCACCTCAATTTTCAAACGTAGCCCAGGGATCCCTGACGGGTGCCTTCAGCAGACCTGCACTGAAGATGCGAACATCACCAGATAGATCACACCCAGAAAGGGACTAGCCTTGAAAACTGTTTCTCAGCCTCATCTGCCCATGGCATTGCTCGCACAGGGGCAGAGAGACTGGGGCTGATGTTTGCCTTGCCACCTCAAAGTTGAAACGTAGCCTAGGGGAACCTTGCCAAGGTCCTTCCGCAGCCCTGACCCGAATATTCCAACAATCTCAATATATCTCTTACCTAGAAGGGTTTAGCCTGGAAAGCAGTTGCTCAGCCTCATCTCCCCATGGCACTGCTCGCACAGGCGCTCAGAGAGACTGCGGCTGCTTGCTTGCCTTGCCACCTCAAACTACAAACGTATCCTAGGGGGTCCTAAGCGGGGCCTCCCGCAATCTGACCCGTATATGCGAACGTCTCAGGATATCTCTTACCAAGAAGGGTTTAGCCTGGAAAGCTGTTGCTCAGCCTCATCTGCCCATGGCACTGCTCGCACAGGCGCACAGAGACTGGCGTTGCTTGCTTGCATTGCCACATCAAACTTCAAACGTAGCCCGGGACTCTGTGCTTTGTGCCTCCAGCAGCCATGCTCCCAAAATGCGAACTTCTCCAGATAGCCTGCACCCAGCAGGGTCTATTCCAGAAATCTATTGCTCAGCCTCACCTGCCCAAGGCACTGATCACACAGGCACACAGAGAGACTTGGGCTGCTTGCTTGCTTTGCCACCTCAGTTTTCAAACGTAGCCTAGGGGGTCTTTGCTGGGGGCCTCCCGCAGCCCTCACCCGAATATGCGAAAGTCTGCGGATAGCTCGCACTCAGAAATGGCCAGCCTGGAAAGCTGTTGCTTGTAGGCATGGGTAACGGACCGTTGTAACGATGTGACCCCAATATGAGTATGATCGTACACCTTTATTAGTCAGCAAAACAAGGTTTATATAGCAAAGCAATTACAGCATCGGAATGGTTAAAACCCCAACCCATATATAGGCAAAACTACTGCAACTCGTTGTGATTGGTGCAGAGCTGCATCTCGAAGTGAAAACAGTACTGTGGCAGGAAACAACAACGTGGCAGGAAGGAAGTGACAGTGTGGCAGGAAACGGTGACGTTCCCCCTGCTCCAGTGTCCCGAGCTCGTCGCTCTGCCTTCCCAGCAGGGTTCCGTGTCAGCCGCTCCCAAGGCTCCCCTCCGGATCAGAACCTGGGTTGCTCAACGCACCAAGCTATGTCCCCTCTCGTCCAGCCAGGACTCCACAATTCCCCCTTCTTGTTTTTTGAGCAAGCCAGGTTTGCTTCGTCATCTTGGAGAGAGCCTTTTTAAGACAGCTAAAGCAAATACATATTATAACTCCAACAGCAAGTAACACGATACATATACGCAAAATTTCTGTAATTAAACTGTTAAGCCAAGCGGGCAGATTACCAAAGAGCGAGGTGAGAAATCCATCAAAAAATCCCTGGCTTTGTTGTATTTGATTGGCGTGCTGTTCAAGCCATTATAATTGCTTGTGGATGGACTTACTATGATCGGACAAGTTCATACAGCACATGCCTTCGAAATCCTCACAACCATGTCCCTGGGCCAGCAGTAAAAAATCAATTGCGGCTCTGTTTTGCAATACTGCATGTCGTAGACTACTCTGATCTTCTAGCAGGGATTGCAAGACTTTTGTGGTAGCACTGGCTTGCTTCTCTGCCCAGCGTTCCGTGTTCACCAATCTACTTCTGTAGCAGTGTTCCGTGTTCGCTACTTTCAAGGTCTATCTCCATTACCAAGCCTGGGTTGCTCAACAGCACCAAACTATGTCCCCTCTCGTCCAGCCAGGACTCCACAATTCCCCCTTTTTGTTTTTTGAGCAAGCCAGGTATAGTTGATGAGGTTGTTGATGATGATGAGAGCTGACATTAATTTTGGTCTTCAGCTTGCTACCACTTTTTCAGAGGCCCACACAAACTACAATACTAACAGATATAAGAACACAAATGCTAATTGAAGACATAGAGATGTGAAGTGCATACCACAACCTGCTGGATATAAAGAAAGATTAAATTAACTTGAGAATGATACATACTGATGGTAAATCTGTTACCTAGCATATTGGTGTAGATTGATTTACTTGTATTCAATTTTCTTGCTGGATTTACTTGTATCCAATATTCTTCCTGTGTGGACGGTGGGACTAAAGTACCGCTTGACCACAGCATATCATTATTGTCAATGGGAGGGGATGCATCTCACCGCGTCAGGCATCGAAATAGCAGTGTATCAATAATATGAGCTCAGTAAATTTGCACTTGGGTTATAGGTATACTTATCATATATACAAACATCCATAACATTTAGTATTGGCTATCGATATTAATTACCTAGGTTAAGATCAATGTATCTAGAACTATGACTCATTAACTATATAGGCTAAAATTAATGTACATAAAAGCATAAAGCTGCAAACATCACCACATCTATTCCCTGCTGCATCAAATGCTTCCGAAGTCTTGATAAATCAGAGCCCAAATACAACAATCTAAAGTCAAAAACCAGAAATAGTCAATACCTGCAGAACTTACCAAACCAAAAGACACAAAACAGTTACTTAGTCCAGACAAATCCGTTAGATCACAGAAACCCAATAAATCCATCAGATCACAGAAATACAAGCACTGTAACATAAAATCACACGTTCATGGTCGCGACCACACACACACACACACAGGCACACCAAGTTTTCAGCATAAATCCAAATATTGCAAAGACAGGACTTACAATAATATTCAACATTTACCAGACAAATTCCCAAGCTTCAGTTTCAGGAAGAGTACTCTCTTTTCAATTCAGGATTAGAAAGGACGCTTTCCCTTCTCGTCAGGGATATAGCTCAATGCTGTGAAGCTTTTACTATGACTAAAAAATAGGCAACAAAAAACAATACTGGAAGAATGCCTTTGCCTTATTAATGGTTCACGCTCATAACTTTTTGGTCCAGTGATCAGAGGTTCTCCCCGAGAATCCCTCGGTGCCGGCTGGAGGTCCTGCAATCCCTCGGACCATTGAAGTTCAAGAGCAGCGTCCTACCTGGGTACCCAAAATCTATTACTAGAAAGCAGCAAAATAATTAACTTCCTAAAACTTAATGTTGGAGTTCTAGAAAGCAGGCATTCTTTACTGCAGTACTGAACACAGAGGGAATAGTTCTACTCAAATGTGTGTACCGAAAAGACACTCTTACTAGATATTTATGCCATGTTAACATACATAATCATTACATTTCTGCAAAGTACTTATCATTCTCCATTTCTCCCCCTCCCTTTTTTTTTTTTTTTTAATATTAATGTCTTTTGTACATGCATATTGGCACCTCTAGGCAGTTGTCAGGAGCCCTCAGGTGAAGGTTTATACTTTTCCTCACGGTGTCTGCTAGTTGACCTTTGCTCTTGTGCAGACGCACTTCTAAAATCGCGTATTCCGTGTCCTCCAAGATAGCTTCGTTATACAAAAGCTGTTGTGGGAGATAATTGCCAAATATGCAAGGAATGTATTCATTGGTGTGGGTGGTGCACCCACTGCAGTCATCGGAGTACTTGTGTTTGCTGTAATTTTTTCAGTGTTCCCTGTGTAATAGGATCATCCAGAGTGGGTCTCTTCTGCTTCCATGTCAGAGGTTGCTCCCTGAGAGTGAGCGTGGTCACCTCTGGCATCGGATTCTGCGTTACGTTCTTTCAGCTCATGATATAGCTTCACATATTTTGCTGGTAACCATCAAGGGCCTGTTGAAAGAAGAACACACGCATACCCTCTTCCCCACGTTATTAGTTCTATAGGACTCGTCCATTGTGATTCCCCAAATTCTTTATACCATACTTTTGGTCGAACCACAAATGGAGGGACCATCCCGAATTGACGGTCAGCTGCTGTTGTAAATAATTGATCATCAGAACGATTTTAAAAATTAAGTACATTAACTGTTCCTGTGGGGTAACACTGCCCATAGGATTCCCCCTTTTTTGTTTATTTAGCATAGCTTTGAGGGTCCCGTGGACACTTTCGACAATGGCTTGTGCAGTAGAAGAATGTTGTATACCTGTAACATGTTGTATACTCCAGTCCTGTAGGAAAACAGAAATTGTCCGTGAAACGTTCCTTTTCTCCCGTATGTGCCGTGGCTACCAGAAATCCTGAGAAAGTATCCACATTAACATGTACACAATGCAGTCGACCAAATGTTGATATATGTGTAACATCACTTTGCCACAACTCATCAGCTCGTAAACCACGAGGGTTCCCTCCTGCACACGATGGTACGGGTGTAATACATTGACAATCAGGGCATGCATGAACATTTTCTGTGGCTTGCCCCCGGGGCAAAGCAAATTGTTTATGCAAGGAAGAAGCATTTTGATGAAAGAAGTCATGAGATAATCGGGCTTGCTTGAAACTGTGTGGCAGTACTGCTGCCATTGTCAATTTATCTGCTACAACTTTTTCTTCAGTTATTGGTTTTAGTAGAGTAGTATGTAACTATATATGCATTATAAAATGTACACGTACACGATTTTCTAATTTCAATAGCAATTGCATCTGCAATGCGTTGAACAATATTCACACCATATGCAGAATCTGTGACAACATTGAGTGGTTCAGTTCAAAACAATTCAAAAAACGTGCAAGGCCGCTGATAGCTTAAAAATTTGTGTGGATCCTTCAACGACTAAAATAGATGATTGCTAATCTGATGAATTTGTTTGTTTCCGAAACACTGTTCGTGCTCCTTTAATAGGAACAGAAACACATCGGTGTTTTGGCTGCAATGAAATTTGAGAGAGGGAATGTAACAGCTTATGTTGTGGAAGGGTATAACGTATGTTATTTAAATAATCAGCTAGAGCGGCTTGCAGTGATAAGGATTCACTGTTTAAAGGCACAAAGTCATCTTTAGCCAGCAGCAGGCAAATAGTATCAACTTGCTGACAGTGATTCCAACCTTGTGCTATTAAGGACACTATGATGTGTACCTTTGAAGTCAATGTTTTCATGGGCGTATGAGACAAAAAGATTCGTTCCAGAGTCTTCAACTTCTGCGTGTTAACACATCACTGACTGAAAAGAGGGTAAGGCTGTAAAACAAAACCTTCCTAAATGATATACAAATTTGTTGGCAATTGGACATTAATTCTGAAGGTAAAGGCAATTGCAATTCTATCTGAAATCTTTTGTAAAACAGTTTTTGCTTTTGTCATTGATCTTCGGGAAAATAATAAATCTGAGTCCTTTTTGACAAAGTAAATAGAGGGGACAAATCTTCAGCTGTTATGTCAATATTTTCACCTTTCAGCAGAGTGAATAACATCGTGTAGGTAGACCATCTGAACCTTGGAAAGATAATAAAGTCCAGCTGTTTGTTCAGAAGGAATTCTACTGCAGTAATTGAATTGTATACATTTTTTGTAACCAAGTCCTTGAATGTTAGAAAAGATGGTTCTCGCCGCGCCGCTTCTGGGCTGGCCGGAACGGGCCAGCGCGCTGGGATCGAGGGAAGGGGGGGGGGGGGGGGGAAGTGGGGGGTGGAGGGGGAATCGTGCCGCCGGTTGCCCGGGGGGAGCCATGTGCCCCACCAGGTGTAAGCTTTGCTGACCCGTTCGATGCGGTGACTGCTGGCGCGGCGGCTGTACAGCGTCTGAGGGACTGTGCAGTTTTATGTTGGAATTCACCTCGTTTTGATCTCAGGTCGGGTATGCCAATTTCTGTCGAGAGACCCTGTTGTACACTTTCGGGATGCCGGATTTTTACACCCCACTTCCCGTTTCTCTGGATTCAAAGGATCGTCAGGTTTTGGCAGATTTACTTCCCGCATTTCTCATGTTCGGTAGGAATTTCGTCGTATGTAGGGTTAAATTTCAGCAGACTGCTGCTCTGTCCTTGCTTTTGAGATAAGGACAGAGGTATAGCAGCTGCTTCTGAGATAGTCTCTGTAAGTTTTAGAGCATTTAAAGCTGTATGCACTGATTTCCAAGTAATGATTTCCTCAGGTATTTTAAACTGCAAGACTTTGTTCTTTCAAACTTCACTGTAAAAAAATTCTTTAATGGAGCCTTCGCTCCTTTTCTCAGTGACTGTCCCATTCTCCAGCGAGCCGGGGTGGGGGGGCAGGGAAAACAGACCTGATTCCTGCTCAGGGTCTGTTAGACCCAGCCCCTGCTCACGGCTTTCTTCACGTGGTAACTTAGTGGCCACTCCGCCGGCCAAACACCTGTACTTACGATTGTCATCCATTAACCTGTTCCACAGGACAGGCTGAGGCTTGTGTACCTCAGATAATGGTGGCAACGTTCCACTGTCCATCTAGGATGGCATCTCTTGTAACACCGCTCCAGCGGGTAGGTGTGATCCGTGCCAGAGGCCCAGCTAAACATCTCGGAGAAGAAGCCTCATTTTCCCGGTGGGGGGGTTGGTAACGATTGACATATGCTGGAACTGCGAGCTCATGTCTTGAAGACTCTGCAAAACTGACTGCAACAGATCGCACGGTTTTTGTTTTTTTTTTGGTTTTTTTTTTTTTTTTGAGTAATTTGTTCTGGCCGGCATCAGAGGGCGTCGTGAGTGGAGACGCCTCGCTGGAATGTGGCAGGGGTGAATAGAGAGGAGGGGCTGATGTTGCAGGCCGCGCCCCAGGAGGGGCCGATTTCGTAAGCCGCGCCCCTTCTCCCTCCCCCTCTGGGGGTGGTACTAGCCGCTCCTCCCCTCTTCCAAAAGACAGTCGCAGTTCCGCGCCCGACTCCTCCCCGCTCCCTGGGGGCGGTCGTACTACCGCGTCCGGCTCGCATTTCGAGTTGATGTCTCTGGCAGCAACTTCCGGTGGGCCACCCCCCTCTGCGCCGAGACCGGAACCGCACTCTGCACTCGCTCGAATCTCGGCAATTGTGTTACAAGTGATCCCAGTCATCCCTCTAACGGCAGGTAGCCCGAAAACCCGTGATAATGTCCCAGGCTTAGGCGCATGATCTTTCCCGGGCTCCGGAGCTAGCATCTGAGATGCAGCACACGCCACCTCTCGTTCAGCTTTCATGGCTTTTAAGGTCTGTAACACTGTTCGCCAGAGCTCGCGGACAGCTTTTATCTCCTTTTCCTCCTTGTCCTCCCCCGTTATTGTCCTTTCCCACATCATCTCTCCTAACACTTGCCATTCCGAGACGGAAATCAGTAGCGGGGTATCCGCAAAGTGACCCCATCGTTGCCCCAGTTTAATCAACTTCATGAGTTGCTTTGCCGTTGTGTCTATTCCTCTCTTAGAGAGAATACCGACTAACAACGTTGCCGCAGCATCCACCTCCATGCCAGCGACCCCGGCCTCCACGTTAAAATTTAGCTGCGCCAGGCAGCCCCAGTGTGGCTCGAAAATCCCTGGGAGTCGGCCGTCCGTACCTGCCCTGCGCATCCGCACCCAGGCAGGACCCTCCCAGCCGTTACTCCCTCGCCCCCCTCTCTAGCTGCTCACCGCACACCGAGGGCCTCCTGCAGAGGAAACCGTCCATCCGCTGCTACCAAATGTAGGCGTGAGTAACGGACCGTTGTAACGATGTGACCCCAATATGAGTATGATCGTACACCTTTATTAGTCAGGAAAACAAGGATTATATAGCAAAACTATTACAGCATCTGAATGGTTAAAACCCCAACCCATATATAGGCAAAACTACTGCAACTCGTTGTGATTGGTGCAGAGCTGCATCTCGAAGTGAAAACAGTACTGTGGCAGGAAACAACAACGTGGCAGGAAGGAAGTGACAGTGTGGCAGGAAACGGTGACGTTCCCCCTGCTCCAGTGTCCCGAGCTCGTCGCTCTGCCTTCCCAGCAGGGTTCCGTGTCAGCCGCTCCCAAGGCTCAGCTCCGGATCAGAACCTGGGTTGCTCAACGCACCAAACTTTGTCCCCTCTCGTCCAGCCAGGACTCCACAGTTGCTCAGCCTCATCTGCCCATGGCAATGCTCGCACAGGCGCACAGAGACTGGGGCTTCTTGCTGGCCTTGCCACCTGAAACTTCAAATATATCATAGGGGTTCCTTGCCAATCTCCTCCCGCAGCCTTGACCCGAATAAGCGAATGTCTCAGGATATCTCTTACCAAGTATTGGCTAGCCTGGAAAGCTGTTGCTCAGCCTCATCTGCGCATGGCACTCCTTGCACAGGTGGGCGCACAGAGACTGGGTCTGCTTGCTTGCCTTGCCACCTCAATTTTCAAACGTAGCTTGGGGATCCCTGCCAGGTGCCTCCAGCAGACCTGCACTGAAGATGCGAACGTCTCAGGATATCTCTTAGCAAGTATTGCTAGCCCAGAAATCTGTTGCTCAGCCTCATCTGCCCATGGCACTGCTCGCACAGGCGCACAGAGACTGGGGCTGCTTGCTTGCCTTGCCACATCAAACTGCAAACGTAGCCCGGGACTCTGTGCTTTGTGCCTCCAGCAGCCGTGCTCCCAAAATGTGAACTTCTCCAGATAGCCTGCACCCAGCAGGGTTTAGCCCAGAAAGCTATTGCTCACCCTCACCTGCCCATGGCACTGATCACACAGGCACACAGAGAGACTTGGACTGCTTGCTTGCTTTGCCACCTCAATTTTCAAACGTAGCTCGGGGATCCCTGCCTGGTGACTCCAGCAGACCTACACTGAAGATGCGAACGTCTTAGGATATCTCTTACCAAGTACTGGCTAGCCTGGAAAGCTGTTGCTCAGCCTCATCTGTGCATGGCACTCCCTGCACAGGCGGGCGCACAGAGACTGGGTCTGCTTGCTTGCCTTGCAACCTCAATTTTCAAACGTAGCTTGAGGATCCCTGCCAGGTGCCTCCAGCAGACCTGCACTGAAGATGCGAACGTCTCAGGATATCTCTTACCAAGTATTGCTAGCCCAGAAATCTGATGCTCATCCTCACCTGCCCATGGCACTGCTCGCACAGGCGCACAGAGACTGGGCCTGCTTGTTTGCCTTGCCACCTCAAACTAGAAAAGTAGTATAGGGGGTCCTTGTCAAGCTCCTTCGGCAGCCCTGACCCGAATATGCCAACAATCTCAGGATATCTCTTACCATGAAAGGGTTAGCCTGGAAAGCTGTTGCTCAGCCTCATCTGCCCATGGCACTGCTCGCACAGGCACACAGAGAGACTGGGGCTGCTTGCTTGCCTTGCCACCTGAAACTACAAACGTATCCTAGGGGGTCCTAAGCGGGGCCTACCGCAATCTGACCCGAATATGCGAACGTCTCAGGATATCTCTTTCCAAGTGTTGGCTAGCCTGGAAAGCTGTTGCTCAGCCTCATCTGCACATGGCACTCCTCGCACAGGCGGGCGTACAGAGACTGGGTCTGCTTGCTTGCCTTGCCACATCAATTTTGAAACGTAGCTTGCGAATCCCTGCCAGGTACCTCCAGCAGACCTTCACTGAAGATGCGAACGTCTCAGGATATCTCTTACCAAGTATTGCTAGCCCAGAAATCTGATGCTCATCCTCACCTGCCCATGGCACTGCTCGCACAGGCGCACAGAGACTGGGGCTGCTTGCTTGCCTTGCCACCTCAAACTTCAAACGTAGCCTTCGGGGTCGTTGCCGGGCCCCTCCCACAGCCCTGAGTCGAATATGCGAATGTCTCAGGATATAACTTACCAAGAAGAGGCTAGCCTGGAAAGCTGTTGCTCAGCCTCATCTGCCCATGGCACTGCTCTCACAGATGCACAGAGTCTGGGTCTGCTTGCTTGCCTTGCCACCTCAAACTTCAAACATAACCAGGGAGTCCCTGGTGGTTGCCTCCTGCAGCCGTGACCTGAATAGGTGAACTTCTCCAGATAGCTTCCACCCAGAAGGGGCTAGCCTAGAAAGCTGTTGCTTAGACTCATCTGCCCATGGCACTGCTTGCACAGGCGCACAGAGACTGGGGCTGCTTGCTTGCCTTGCCACCACAATCTTCAAACGTAACCAGGGGGTCCCTGATGGGTGCCTTTACCAGCCCTGCAAAGTATATGCAAACGTCTCCAGATACCTCGCAACCAGAACGGAATAGCCTGGAAAGCTTTTGGTCAGCCTCATCTGCTCATGGCACTGCTTGCACAGGCGCTCAGAGACTAGGGCTGCTTGCTTGCCTTGCCACCTCAAACTTCAAAAGTAGCTTGGGGATCCCTGCCGGCTACCTCCAGCAGACCTGCACCAAAAATGCGATTGTCTCCAGATAGATCGCTCCCAGAAGGGGCTAGCCTGGAAAGCTGTTGCTCAGCCTCATCTGCCCATAGCAATGCTCGCACAGACGCACAGAGACTAGGGCTGCTTGCTTGCCTTGCCACCTCAAACTTCAAATAATTCCCGGGGCTCCTTGCCCAGTCGCTCCATAAGCCCTGCACCGAAAATATGAACGCCTCGCTTTATCTGTTACCAAGAAGTGGTTAGCCAGGAAAGCTGTTGCTCAGCCTCATCTGCTCACGGCACTGCTCGCACAGGCGCCCAGAGACGGGGGTGTTTGCTTGCCTTGCCACCTCAAACTTAAACGTAACCAGGGGCTCCCTGACGGGTCCCTCCAACAGCCCTGACCTTAACATGCTAACGTCTAAGGATATCTGTTACCAAGAAGGGGTAGCCTAGAAAGCTGTTGCTCAGCCTCATCTGCTCATGGCACTGCTTGCAAAGGTGCTAAGACACTGGGGCTGATTCCTTGCCTTGCCACCTCACTCCTGAAATGCATCTTGGGGATCCCTGCCGGGTGCCTCCAGCGGACCTGCACCAAAAATGCGAACATCTCCAGATAGCATCCATCCAGAAGGGGCTAGCCTGGAAAGCTGTTGCTCAGCCTCATATGCCCATGGCACTGCTCGCACAGGCGCACAGAGCTGGTGTATCTTAATTCCTTTTCCACCTTAAACTTCAAACGTAGCATAGGGGGTCTTTTCAGGTGCCTGCAACAGCCCTGACCTGAATATGCGAATGTCTCAGGATATCTCTTACCAAGGAGGGGCTAGCCTGGATAGCAGTTGCTCAGCCTCATCTGCCCATGGCACTGCTCGCACAGATGCACAGAGACTTGGGTTGTTTGCTTGCCTTGCCACCTCAAACTTCAAACATATCCTAGGGGGTCCTTGCCGGGCGCCTCCCACTGCTCTGACCCGAATATGCGCGCGTCTCACTATATCTCTTACCAAAAAGTGGCTAGCCTGGAAAGTTGTACTCAGCCTCATCTGCCCATGGCACTGCTCGCACAGGCGCACAGACACTGGTGTATCTTGATTCCTTTGCCACCTTAAACTTAAAACGTAGCCTACGGAGTCTCTTCAGGCGCCTGCCACAGCCCTGACCTGAATATGCGAACGTCTCAAGAAATCTTTTACCAAGAAGGGGCTAGCCTGGAAAGCTGTTATTCAGCCTTATCTGCCCATGGCACTGCTCGCACAGATGCACAGAGACTGGGGTTGCTTGCTTGCCTTGCCACCTCAAACTTCAAAAGTAGCCTATGGAGTTCTTGACGTGGGCCTCTCCCAGCCCTGACCTGAATATGCAAACATATCATGATATCACTTACCAAGAAGGGGCTATCCTGGAAAGCTGTTGCTCAGCCTCATCTGCCCATGGCACTGCTCGCAAAGATGCACAGAGACTGGGGGTGCTTGCTTGCCTTGCCACCTCAAACTTCAAACGTAGCCTAGGGGGTCCTTGCCGGGCGCCTCCCACAGCCCTGATTCGAATATGCGCGCGTCTCATTTTATCTCTTACCAAAAAGGTGCTAGCCCTGAAAGGTGTTGCTCAGCCACATCTGCCCATGGCACTGCTCGGACAGTCGCACAGAGAGTGGTGTATCTTGATTCCTTTGCCACCTTAAACTTCAAACGTAGCCAGGGGGTCTTTGTCAGGCGCCTGCCACAGCCCTGACCTGAATATGCTAACGGCTCAGGACATCTCTTACCAAGAAGGGCCTAGACTGGAAAGCTCCTGTTAAGCCTAGTCTTCCCGTGGCACTGCTCGCACAGATGCACAGAGACTGGGGTTGCTTGCTTGCCTTGCCACCTCAAACTTTAAACGTAGCCTATGGAGTTCTTGACGTGGGCCTCTCGCAGCCCTGACCTGAATATGCAAACATATCGTGATATCACTTACCAAGAAGGGGCTAGCCTGGAAAGCTGTTGCTCAGCCTCATCTGCCCATGGCACTGCTCACACAGGCTCACAGAGAATGGGGCTGCTTGCTTGCCTTGCCACCTGATTCTTCAAACGTAACCAGGGGGTCCCTGACGGGTGCCTCCAGCAGCCCTGCAAAGAATACGCGCACGTCTCCATATAGGTTGCACCCAGAAGGGGCTAGCATTGAAAGCTATTGCTGAGCCTCCTCTGCCCATGGCACTGCTCACACAGGCGCACAGAGACTGAGGTATCTTTCTTGCCTTGCCACCTCAAACTTCAAACGTAGCCTACGGGGTCGTTGCCGGGTCCCTCCCAAAACCCTGAGCTTTAAATGCGACCGTCTCAGTATATCTCTTACCAAGTAAGGGCTATCCTGGAAAGCTCTTGCTCAGCCTCATCTGCCCATGGCACTGATCACACAGGCGCACAGAGACTGGGGCTGCTTGCTTGCCTTGCCACCTCAAACTTCAAACTTATCCGAAGGGTCCCTGATGGGTGTCTCCAACAGCCCTGCAACGAATATGCGAACGTCTCCAGATACATTACACCCAGAATGCGCTAGCCTTCATAGCTGTTGCTCAGCCTGATCTGCCCATGGCACTGCTCACACAGGCACACAGAGACTGGGGCTGCTTGCTTGCCTTGCCACCTCAATCTTCAAACGTAACCAAAGGGGTCTTTGACCGGCACGTCCAGCAGCTGTGACCTGAATATGTGAACGTCTCACAATTTCTCTTACAGAGAATTGGCTAGCATGGAAAACTGTTGCCCAGCCTCATCTGCCCATTGCACTGCTCGCACAGACGCACAGAGACTGGAGCTGCTTGCTTGCCTTGCCACCTCAAACTTCAAACTTATCATAGGAAGTCCTTGCCGTGCCCCTTCCACAGCCCTGACCTGAATATGCGAACGTCTCAGTATATCTCTTACCAAGTACGGGCTAGCCTGGAAAGCTGTTACTCAGCCTCATCTGCCCATGGCACTGCTCGCACAGACGCACAGAGACTGGGGCTGCTTGCTTCCCTTCCCACCTGAAACGTCAAACATATCCTAGGGGGTCCTTGGCAGGGGGCCTCCCGCAGCCCTGACCCAAATAATCTAATGTCTCAGGATATCTCTTACCAAGAAGGGTCTAGCCTTGAAAGCTGTTGCTCAAACTAATCTGCCCATGGCACTGCTCTCACAGATGCACAGAGACTGGGCCTGCTTGCTTGCCTTACCTCCTCAAACTTCAAACGTACCCTAGGGGGTCCTTGCCGCGACTCTCCAACAGCCCTGACCCGAATATGCGAACGTCTCAGGATATCTTTTACCAAAAGGTTTTAGCCTGGAAAGCTGTTGCTCAGCCTCATCTGTCCATGGCACTGCTCACACAGGCGCACAGAGACTGGGGCTGCTTGCTTGCCTTGTCACCTAAAACTTCAAACGTAGCCTAGGGGATCTTTGCCAGGCGCCTGCCACACCCTTGTACCAAATATGCGAGCGTCTTAGGATATCTCTTACCAATAAGGGGCTAGCCTGGAAAGCTGTTACTCAGCCTCATCTGCCCATGGCACTGCTGCTACAGGCGCACAGAGACTGGGGCTGCTTGCTTCCCTTACCACCTCAAACTTCAAACGTAGCCTAGGGGGTCTTTGCAGGGCGCCTGCCACACCCTTGTACCAAATATGCGAGCGTCTTAGGATATCTCTTACCAATAAGGGGCTAGCCTGGAAAGCTGTTGCTCAGACTCATCTGCCCATGGCACTGCTCGCACAGGCGCAGAGAGACTGGGGCTTCTTGCTTGCCTTGCCACCTTAAACTTCAAACATATCTCGGGTGTCCCAGCTGGGTGCCTCCAGCAGCCCTGCCCCCAATATGAGAACGTCTCCAGATAGCTCGCAACCCGAAGGTGCTAGCCTGGAAAGGTGTTGCTCAGCCTCATCTGCCCATGGCACTGCTCGCACAGGCGCACAGAGACTGGGTCTGCTTGCTTGCCTTGCCACCTCAAACTTCAAACATAACCAGGGAGTCCCTGGTGGTTGCCTCCTGCAGCCGTGACCTGAATAGGTGAACTTCTCCAGATAGCTTCCACCCAGAAGGGGCTAGCCTAGAAAGCTGTTGCTTAGACTCATCTGCCCATGGCACTGCTTGCACAGGCGCACAGAGACTGGGGCTGCTTGCTTGCCTTGCCACCACAATCTTCAAACGTAACCAGGGGGTCCCTGATGGGTGCCTTTACCAGCCCTGCAAAGTATATGCAAATGTCTCCAGATACCTCGCAACCAGAACGGAATAGCCTGGAAAGCTTTTGGTCAGCCTCATCTGCTCATGGCACTGCTTGCACAGGCGCTCAGAGACTAGGGCTGCTTGCTTGCCTTGCCACCTCAAACTTCAAAAGTAGCTTGGGGATCCCTGCCGGCTACCTCCAGCAGACCTGCACCAAAAATGCGATTGTCTCCAGATAGATCGCTCCCAGAAGGGGCTAGCCTGGAAAGCTGTTGCTCAGCCTCATCTGCCCATAGCAATGCTCGCACAGACGCACAGAGACTAGGGCTGCTTGCTTGCCTTGCCACCTCAAACTTCAAATAATTCCCGGGGCTCCTTGCCCAGTCGCTCCATAAGCCCTGCACCGAAAATATGAACGCCTCGCTTTATCTGTTACCAAGAAGTGGTTAGCCAGGAAAGCTGTTGCTCAGCCTCATCTGCTCACGGCACTGCTCGCACAGGCGCCCAGAGACGGGGGTGTTTGCTTGCCTTGCCACCTCAAACTTAAACGTAACCAGGGGCTCCCTGACGGGTCCCTCCAACAGCCCTGACCTTAACATGCTAACGTCTAAGGATATCTGTTACCAAGAAGGGGTAGCCTAGAAAGCTGTTGCTCAGCCTCATCTGCTCATGGCACTGCTTGCAAAGGTGCTAAGACACTGGGGCTGATTCCTTGCCTTGCCACCTCACTCCTGAAATGCATCTTGGGGATCCCTGCCGGGTGCCTCCAGCGGACCTGCACCAAAAATGCGAACATCTCCAGATAGCATCCATCCAGAAGGGGCTAGCCTGGAAAGCTGTTGCTCAGCCTCATATGCCCATGGCACTGCTCGCACAGGCGCACAGAGCTGGTGTATCTTAATTCCTTTTCCACCTTAAACTTCAAACGTAGCATAGGGGGTCTTTTCAGGTGCCTGCAACAGCCCTGACCTGAATATGCGAATGTCTCAGGATATCTCTTACCAAGGAGGGGCTAGCCTGGATAGCAGTTGCTCAGCCTCATCTGCCCATGGCACTGCTCGCACAGATGCACAGAGACTTGGGTTGTTTGCTTGCCTTGCCACCTCAAACTTCAAACATATCCTAGGGGGTCCTTGCCGGGCGCCTCCCACTGCTCTGACCCGAATATGCGCGCGTCTCACTATATCTCTTACCAAAAAGTGGCTAGCCTGGAAAGTTGTACTCAGCCTCATCTGCCCATGGCACTGCTCGCACAGGCGCACAGACACTGGTGTATCTTGATTCCTTTGCCACCTTAAACTTAAAACGTAGCCTACGGAGTCTCTTCAGGCGCCTGCCACAGCCCTGACCTGAATATGCGAACGTCTCAAGAAATCTTTTACCAAGAAGGGGCTAGCCTGGAAAGCTGTTATTCAGCCTTATCTGCCCATGGCACTGCTCGCACAGATGCACAGAGACTGGGGTTGCTTGCTTGCCTTGCCACCTCAAACTTCAAAAGTAGCCTATGGAGTTCTTGACGTGGGCCTCTCCCAGCCCTGACCTGAATATGCAAACATATCATGATATCACTTACCAAGAAGGGGCTATCCTGGAAAGCTGTTGCTCAGCCTCATCTGCCCATGGCACTGCTCGCAAAGATGCACAGAGACTGGGGGTGCTTGCTTGCCTTGCCACCTCAAACTTCAAACGTAGCCTAGGGGGTCCTTGCCGGGCGCCTCCCACAGCCCTGATTCGAATATGCGCGCGTCTCATTTTATCTCTTACCAAAAAGGTGCTAGCCCTGAAAGGTGTTGCTCAGCCACATCTGCCCATGGCACTGCTCGGACAGTCGCACAGAGAGTGGTGTATCTTGATTCCTTTGCCACCTTAAACTTCAAACGTAGCCAGGGGGTCTTTGTCAGGCGCCTGCCACAGCCCTGACCTGAATATGCTAACGGCTCAGGACATCTCTTACCAAGAAGGGCCTAGACTGGAAAGCTCCTGTTAAGCCTAGTCTTCCCGTGGCACTGCTCGCACAGATGCACAGAGACTGGGGTTGCTTGCTTGCCTTGCCACCTCAAACTTTAAACGTAGCCTATGGAGTTCTTGACGTGGGCCTCTCGCAGCCCTGACCTGAATATGCAAACATATCGTGATATCACTTACCAAGAAGGGGCTAGCCTGGAAAGCTGTTGCTCAGCCTCATCTGCCCATGGCACTGCTCACACAGGCTCACAGAGAATGGGGCTGCTTGCTTGCCTTGCCACCTGATTCTTCAAACGTAACCAGGGGGTCCCTGACGGGTGCCTCCAGCAGCCCTGCAAAGAATACGCGCACGTCTCCATATAGGTTGCACCCAGAAGGGGCTAGCATTGAAAGCTATTGCTGAGCCTCCTCTGCCCATGGCACTGCTCACACAGGCGCACAGAGACTGAGGTATCTTTCTTGCCTTGCCACCTCAAACTTCAAACGTAGCCTACGGGGTCGTTGCCGGGTCCCTCCCAAAACCCTGAGCTTTAAATGCGACCGTCTCAGTATATCTCTTACCAAGTAAGGGCTATCCTGGAAAGCTCTTGCTCAGCCTCATCTGCCCATGGCACTGATCACACAGGCGCACAGAGACTGGGGCTGCTTGCTTGCCTTGCCACCTCAAACTTCAAACTTATCCGAAGGGTCCCTGATGGGTGTCTCCAACAGCCCTGCAACGAATATGCGAACGTCTCCAGATACATTACACCCAGAATGCGCTAGCCTTCATAGCTGTTGCTCAGCCTGATCTGCCCATGGCACTGCTCACACAGGCACACAGAGACTGGGGCTGCTTGCTTGCCTTGCCACCTCAATCTTCAAACGTAACCAAAGGGGTCTTTGACCGGCACGTCCAGCAGCTGTGACCTGAATATGTGAACGTCTCACAATTTCTCTTACAGAGAATTGGCTAGCATGGAAAACTGTTGCCCAGCCTCATCTGCCCATTGCACTGCTCGCACAGACGCACAGAGACTGGAGCTGCTTGCTTGCCTTGCCACCTCAAACTTCAAACTTATCATAGGAAGTCCTTGCCGTGCCCCTTCCACAGCCCTGACCTGAATATGCGAACGTCTCAGTATATCTCTTACCAAGTACGGGCTAGCCTGGAAAGCTGTTACTCAGCCTCATCTGCCCATGGCACTGCTCGCACAGACGCACAGAGACTGGGGCTGCTTGCTTCCCTTCCCACCTGAAACGTCAAACATATCCTAGGGGGTCCTTGGCAGGGGGCCTCCCGCAGCCCTGACCCAAATAATCTAATGTCTCAGGATATCTCTTACCAAGAAGGGTCTAGCCTTGAAAGCTGTTGCTCAAACTAATCTGCCCATGGCACTGCTCTCACAGATGCACAGAGACTGGGCCTGCTTGCTTGCCTTACCTCCTCAAACTTCAAACGTACCCTAGGGGGTCCTTGCCGCGACTCTCCAACAGCCCTGACCCGAATATGCGAACGTCTCAGGATATCTTTTACCAAAAGGTTTTAGCCTGGAAAGCTGTTGCTCAGCCTCATCTGTCCATGGCACTGCTCACACAGGCGCACAGAGACTGGGGCTGCTTGCTTGCCTTGTCACCTAAAACTTCAAACGTAGCCTAGGGGATCTTTGCCAGGCGCCTGCCACACCCTTGTACCAAATATGCGAGCGTCTTAGGATATCTCTTACCAATAAGGGGCTAGCCTGGAAAGCTGTTACTCAGCCTCATCTGCCCATGGCACTGCTGCTACAGGCGCACAGAGACTGGGGCTGCTTGCTTCCCTTACCACCTCAAACTTCAAACGTAGCCTAGGGGGTCTTTGCAGGGCGCCTGCCACACCCTTGTACCAAATATGCGAGCGTCTTAGGATATCTCTTACCAATAAGGGGCTAGCCTGGAAAGCTGTTGCTCAGACTCATCTGCCCATGGCACTGCTCGCACAGGCGCAGAGAGACTGGGGCTTCTTGCTTGCCTTGCCACCTTAAACTTCAAACATATCTCGGGTGTCCCAGCTGGGTGCCTCCAGCAGCCCTGCCCCCAATATGAGAACGTCTCCAGATAGCTCGCAACCCGAAGGTGCTAGCCTGGAAAGGTGTTGCTCAGCCTCATCTGCCCATGGCACTGCTCGCACAGGCGCACAGAGACTGGGTCTGCTTGCTTGCCTTGCCACCTCAAACTTCAAACATAACCAGGGAGTCCCTGGTGGTTGCCTCCTGCAGCCGTGACCTGAATAGGTGAACTTCTCCAGATAGCTTCCACCCAGAAGGGGCTAGCCTAGAAAGCTGTTGCTTAGACTCATCTGCCCATGGCACTGCTTGCACAGGCGCACAGAGACTGGGGCTGCTTGCTTGCCTTGCCACCACAATCTTCAAACGTAACCAGGGGGTCCCTGATGGGTGCCTTTACCAGCCCTGCAAAGTATATGCAAACGTCTCCAGATACCTCGCAACCAGAACGGAATAGCCTGGAAAGCTTTTGGTCAGCCTCATCTGCTCATGGCACTGCTTGCACAGGCGCTCAGAGACTAGGGCTGCTTGCTTGCCTTGCCACCTCAAACTTCAAAAGTAGCTTGGGGATCCCTGCCGGCTACCTCCAGCAGACCTGCACCAAAAATGCGATTGTCTCCAGATAGATCGCTCCCAGAAGGGGCTAGCCTGGAAAGCTGTTGCTCAGCCTCATCTGCCCATAGCAATGCTCGCACAGACGCACAGAGACTAGGGCTGCTTGCTTGCCTTGCCACCTCAAACTTCAAATAATTCCCGGGGCTCCTTGCCCAGTCGCTCCATAAGCCCTGCACCGAAAATATGAACGCCTCGCTTTATCTGTTACCAAGAAGTGGTTAGCCAGGAAAGCTGTTGCTCAGCCTCATCTGCTCACGGCACTGCTCGCACAGGCGCCCAGAGACGGGGGTGTTTGCTTGCCTTGCCACCTCAAACTTAAACGTAACCAGGGGCTCCCTGACGGGTCCCTCCAACAGCCCTGACCTTAACATGCTAACGTCTAAGGATATCTGTTACCAAGAAGGGGTAGCCTAGAAAGCTGTTGCTCAGCCTCATCTGCTCATGGCACTGCTTGCAAAGGTGCTAAGACACTGGGGCTGATTCCTTGCCTTGCCACCTCACTCCTGAAATGCATCTTGGGGATCCCTGCCGGGTGCCTCCAGCGGACCTGCACCAAAAATGCGAACATCTCCAGATAGCATCCATCCAGAAGGGGCTAGCCTGGAAAGCTGTTGCTCAGCCTCATATGCCCATGGCACTGCTCGCACAGGCGCACAGAGCTGGTGTATCTTAATTCCTTTTCCACCTTAAACTTCAAACGTAGCATAGGGGGTCTTTTCAGGTGCCTGCAACAGCCCTGACCTGAATATGCGAATGTCTCAGGATATCTCTTACCAAGGAGGGGCTAGCCTGGATAGCAGTTGCTCAGCCTCATCTGCCCATGGCACTGCTCGCACAGATGCACAGAGACTTGGGTTGTTTGCTTGCCTTGCCACCTCAAACTTCAAACATATCCTAGGGGGTCCTTGCCGGGCGCCTCCCACTGCTCTGACCCGAATATGCGCGCGTCTCACTATATCTCTTACCAAAAAGTGGCTAGCCTGGAAAGTTGTACTCAGCCTCATCTGCCCATGGCACTGCTCGCACAGGCGCACAGACACTGGTGTATCTTGATTCCTTTGCCACCTTAAACTTAAAACGTAGCCTACGGAGTCTCTTCAGGCGCCTGCCACAGCCCTGACCTGAATATGCGAACGTCTCAAGAAATCTTTTACCAAGAAGGGGCTAGCCTGGAAAGCTGTTATTCAGCCTTATCTGCCCATGGCACTGCTCGCACAGATGCACAGAGACTGGGGTTGCTTGCTTGCCTTGCCACCTCAAACTTCAAAAGTAGCCTATGGAGTTCTTGACGTGGGCCTCTCGCAGCCCTGACCTGAATATGCAAACATATCATGATATCACTTACCAAGAAGGGGCTATCCTGGAAAGCTGTTGCTCAGCCTCATCTGCCCATGGCACTGCTCGCAAAGATGCACAGAGACTGGGGGTGCTTGCTTGCCTTGCCACCTCAAACTTCAAACGTAGCCTAGGGGGTCCTTGCCGGGCGCCTCCCACAGCCCTGATTCGAATATGCGCGCGTCTCATTTTATCTCTTACCAAAAAGGTGCTAGCCCTGAAAGGTGTTGCTCAGCCACATCTGCCCATGGCACTGCTCGGACAGTCGCACAGAGAGTGGTGTATCTTGATTCCTTTGCCACCTTAAACTTCAAACGTAGCCAGGGGGTCTTTGTCAGGCGCCTGCCACAGCCCTGACCTGAATATGCTAACGGCTCAGGACATCTCTTACCAAGAAGGGCCTAGACTGGAAAGCTCCTGTTAAGCCTAGTCTTCCCGTGGCACTGCTCGCACAGATGCACAGAGACTGGGGTTGCTTGCTTGCCTTGCCACCTCAAACTTTAAACGTAGCCTATGGAGTTCTTGACATGGACCTCTCGCAGCCCTGACCTGAATATGCAAACATATCGTGATATCACTTACCAAGAAGGGGCTAGCCTGGAAAGCTGTTGCTCAGCCTCATCTGCCCATGGCACTGCTCGCACAGACGCACAGAGACTGGGGCTGCTTGCTTCCCTTCCCACCTGAAACGTCAAACATATCCTAGGGGGTCCTTGGCAGGGGGCCTCCCGCAGCCCTGACCCAAATAATCGAATGTCTCAGGATATCTCTTACCAAGAAGGGTCTAGCCTTGAAAGCTGTTGCTCAAACTAATCTGCCCATGGCACTGCTCTCACAGATGCACAGAGACTGGGCCTGCTTGCTTGCCTTACCTCCTCAAACTTCAAACGTACCCTAGGGGGTCCTTGCCGCGACTCTCCAACAGCCCTGACCCGAATATGCGAACGTCTCAGGATATCTTTTACCAAAAGGTTTTAGCCTGGAAAGCTGTTGCTCAGCCTCATCTGTCCATGGCACTGCTCACACAGGCGCACAGAGACTGGGGCTGCTTGCTTGCCTTGTCACCTAAAACTTCAAACGTAGCCTAGGGGATCTTTGCCAGGCGCCTGCCACACCCTTGTACCAAATATGCGAGCGTCTTAGGATATCTCTTACCAATAAGGGGCTAGCCTGGAAAGCTGTTACTCAGCCTCATCTGCCCATGGCACTGCTGCTACAGGCGCACAGAGACTGGGGCTGCTTGCTTCCCTTACCACCTCAAACTTCAAACGTAGCCTAGGGGGTCTTTGCAGGGCGCCTGCCACACCCTTGTACCAAATATGCGAGCATCTTAGGATATCTCTTACCAATAAGGGGCTAGCCTGGAAAGCTGTTGCTCAGACTCATCTGCCCATGGCACTGCTCGCACAGGCGCAGAGAGACTGGGGCTTCTTGCTTGCCTTGCCACCTTAAACTTCAAACATATCTCGGGTGTCCCAGCTGGGTGCCTCCAGCAGCCCTGCCCCCAATATGAGAACGTCTCCAGATAGCTCGCAACCCGAAGGTGCTAGCCTGGAAAGGTGTTGCTCAGCCTCATCTGCCCATGGCACTGCTCGCACAGGCGCACAGAGACTGGGGCTGCTTGCTTGCCTTGCCACCTCAAACTTCAAACGTAACCCGGGGGTCCTTGTCGGGTGCCTCCATCAGCCCTAACCCTAATATGCGAATGTCTCCAGATAGCTCTCACCCAGAAGGTGCTAGCCTGGAAAGCTGTTGCTCAGCCTCATCTGCCAATGGCACTGCTGCTACAGGTGCACAGAGACTGGGGCTGCTTGCTTGCCTTTCCACATGACACCTCAAATGTACCCTAGGGGGTCTTTGGCGGGGGCCTCCCACAGCCCTGACCCGAATATACGAACGTCATAAGATATCTCGTACCAAAAATGGGCTACCCTTGAAAGCTGTTGCTCAGCCTCATCTGCCCATTGCAATGCTCGCACAGGCGCACACAGACTGGGGCTGCTTGCTTGCCTTGCCACCTCAAACTTTAAAGGTAGCCTAGGGGGTCTTTGCCAGGCGCCTGCCACACCCCTGTCCTAAATATGCGAACGTCTCAGGATATCTCTTATAAAGAAGGGGCTAGCTTGGAGAGCTGTTGCTCAGCCCCGTACCCGGGGACTCCGTGCCAGGTGCCTCCAGCAGCCTCGCACCGAAAATTAGAATGTCTCAGGATATCTCGTACCAAGAAGGGTTTAGCCTGGAAAGCTGTTGCTCACTCATCTGCCCATGGCACTGCTCGCACAGGCGCACAGAGACTGGGTCTGCTTGCTTGCCTTGCCACCTCAAACTTCAAACGTAGCCTAGGGGCTCTTTGCCAGGCGCCTGCACACCCCAGTCCTAAATATGCGAGCGTTTCACGATATCTCTTACCAAGAAGGGGCTAGCCTTGAAAGGTGTTGCTCAGCCACATCTGCCCATGGCACTGCTCGCACAGATACACACAGACTGGGGCTTCTTGCTTGCCTTGCCACCTTAAACTTCAAACATAGCCCGGGTGTCCCAGCCAGGTGCCTCCAGGAGCCCTGCCCCCAATATGAGAACGTCTCCAGATAGCTCGCAAGAAGAAGGTGCTAGCCTTGAAAGCTGTTGCTCAGCCTCATCTGCCCATGGCACTGCTCTGACAGGCGCACAGAGAGGCTGGGGCTGCTTGCTTACCTTGACACCTCAATTTTCAAATGTAGCCCGGGCATACCTGCCGGGTGCCTCCAGCAGACCTGAACTGAATATCACAGAATCACAGAATCACAGAATAGTAGGGGTTGGAAGGGACCTCGGTGGGTCATCTAGTCCAACCCCCCTGCTGAAGCAGGGTTACCTACAGCAGGCTGCACAGGACCTTGTCCAGGCGGGTCTTGAATATCTCCAGAGAAGGAGACTCCACAACCTCCCTGGGCAGCCTGTTCCAGTGCTCCGTCACCCTCAGAGGGAAGAAGTTCTTCCTCATGTTCAGATGGAACTTCCTGTGCCTGAGTTTGTGCCCATTGCCCCTTGTCCTGTCACTGGGCACCACTGAAAAGAGCTTGGCCCCATCCTCCTGACACCCACCCTTCAGATATTTGTAGGCATTTATAAGGTCCCCTCGCAGCCTTCTCTTCTTCAGGCTGAACAAGCCCAGTTCCCTCAACCTCTCCTCGTAGGGGAGATGCTCCAGTCGCCTCACCATCCTCGTAGCCCTCCGCTGGACTCTCTCCAGTAGCTCTTCATCTTTCTTGAACTGGGGAGCCCAGAACTGGACACAGTACTCCAGATGAGGCCTCACCAGGGCAGTGTAGAGGGGAAGGAGAACCTCCCTCGTCCTGCTGGCCACACTCTTCTTGATGCACCCCAGGATCCCATTGGCTTTCTTGGCAGCCAGGGCACACTGCTGGCTCATGGTTAACCTGTCGTCCACCAGGACACCCAGGTCCCTCTCCGCAGAGCTGCTCTCCAGCAGGTCCACCCCAAGCCTGTACTGGTGCATGAGGTTGTTCCTTCCCAGGTGCAGGACCCTGCACTTGCCTTTGTTGAACCTCATCAGGTTCCTCTCTGCCCAGCTTTCCAGCCTATCCAGGTCACGCTGAATGGCAGCACAGCCTTCTGGTGTATCTACCAGACCTCCCAGTTTGGTGTCGTCAGCAAACTTGCTGAGGGTACATTCTAACTCTTCATCCAGGTCGTTGATGAAGAAGTTAAACAAGACTGGGCCCAGTACTGACCCCTGGGGGACACCACTTGTCACCAGCCTCCAACTAGACTCAGCGCCGCTGATGACAACCCTCTGAGTTCTGCCATTCAGCCAGTTCTCTATCCACTTCACCGACCACTCATCCAGCCCACACTTCCTCAGCTTCCCTAGGAGGATATCATGGGAGACTGTGTCGAAAGCCTTGCTGAAGTCAAGGTAGACAACATCCACGGCTCTCCCTTCGTCTACCCAGCCAGTCATGTCATCGTAGAAAGCTATCAGATTGGTCAGGCATGATTTCCCCTTGGTGAATCCATGCTGACTACTCCTGATAACCTTCTTTTCTTCCACTTGCTTCATGATGGCCTCCAGGATAAGCTGCTCCATCACCTTTCCCGGGATGGAGGTGAGGCTGACCGGCCTGTAGTTCCCTGGGTCCTCCTTCTTGCCCTTTTTGAAGATTGGAGTGACATTGGCCTTTCTCCAGTCCTCGGGCACCTCTCCTGTCCTCCAGGACCTCTCAAAGATGATGGAGAGTGGCTCAGCAATGACATCCGCCAGCTCTCTCAGCACTCGTGGGTGCATTCCATCGGGGCCCATGGATTTGTGGACATCCAGATCGCTTAAGCGATCCCTCACACAGTCCTCCTCGACCAAGGGAAAGTCGTCCTCTTTGTAGGCTTCTTCTCTTACCTCCGGGGCCTGGGATTCCTGAGGGCCAGTCTTAGCACTGAAGACTGAAGCGAAGGCGGCATTCAGTAGCTCTGCCTTCTCCGCATCCTCCGTCACCAGGACACCCGCCTCATTCAGCAGCGGCCCCACATTGTCCCTAGCCTTCCTTTTGCTGCTGATGTAGTTGAAGAAGCCCTTCTTGTTGTTTTTGACATCCCTTGCCAGCTTCAATTCCAGGTGAGCCTTGGCCTTCCTCGTCGCATCCCTGCATGCTCTCACCACGTTTCTGTACTCTTCCCAAGTGGCCTGCCCCTCTTTCCACATTCCATGGACCTTTCTCTTCTGCCTGATCTCCGCTAGAAGCTCCTTGTTTAACCATGCAGGTCTCCTGCCTCCTTTGCTCAATTTCTTTCTCAGGGGGATGCACTGCTCCTGTGCATGGAAGAAGTGTTTTTTAAAGAGCGACCAGCACTCATGGACCCCCCTGCCTTCGAGAGCCCTGGCCCACGGGATTCCTCCCAGTAGCTCCTTGAAGAGGGCAAAGTCAGCCCTCCTGAGGTCCAGGGTTTTGATCCTGCTTATCGCCCTGCTTCCTCCACGCAGGATCCTGAACTCGACCATTTCATGGTCACTGCAGCCGAGTCTACCTCCGACCTTCACATCCTCCACCAGTCCCTCCTTGTTTGTTAACACAAGGTCCAGCAGCGCGCCTTTCCTTGTTGGTTCCTCCACCACTTGCATCAGAAAGTTATCATCGATGCTCTGTAGGAACCTCCTGGATTGCGCCTGCCTAGCTGTATGGTCTTCCCAGCTGATGTCAGGGTGGTTGAAGTCCCCCATGAGAACCAGGGCCTGTGACTGTGAGGCTGCTTGCAGCTGCCTGTAGAAGGCCTCATCAACCTCCTCCTCCTGGTCAGGTGGCCTGTAGTATACACCCACCGTAATGTCACCCGTGTGAGCCTGTCCCTTAATTCTAACCCACAAGCTTTCAACTTGTTCCTCATTTGCCCCCGGGCCAAGCTCAATGCATTCCAGTTGCTCCCTCACATATAGAGCAACTCCCCCACCTCTCCTTGTTGGCCTGTCTTTCCTAAAGAGTCTGTAGCCATCTATGACAGCATGCCAGTCATGCGAGTTGTCCCACCACGTTTCTGTGATGGCGACCAAGTCGTAGCCGTCCTGCTGTATAATGGCTTCCAGCTCCTCCTGTTTATTGCCCATGCTACGTGCATTGGTGTAAACACACTTGAGCTGGGCTGTCAAGCTCACCCCTGGCCTTGGCACTCCAAGCCTAGGCTCATCCCTAGTGAGCTGGGCAGTATCCCCTTCCCCCTTCGAACCTAGTTTAAAGCCCTCTCAATGAGCCCCGCCAGCTCGTGGCCAAGAATTCTTTTTCCCCTTTGAGATAGCTGAGTTCCACCTGTCGCCAGCAGGCCCAGTGCTGTGTACACCTTTCCATGATCAAAGAAGCCAAAATTTGACTGATGGCACCAGTCCCTGAGCCACCTGTTAACCAGGTGAGTTTTCCTGCCCCTTTCAGTGCTGTTCCCTGCCACTGATGGGATGGAGGAAAACACCACCCTCGCCCCTGATCCCTCAACCAGTCGCCCCAGTGCCCTGAAGTCCCTTTTGATGGCCTTGGGACTTCTTTCTGCGATCTCGTCCTCGCCAACCTGCATTACCAAGAGGGGGTAGTAATCAGTAGGCCGCACCAGACCAGGGAGTTCCTTAGCAACATCCCTAACCCGGGCCCCAGGGAGGCAGCAGACTTCCCTGTGGGATGGGTCCGGTCGGCAGATCGAGCCCTCTGTTCCCCTCAGAAGGGAATCACCTATGACAATGACCCTCCTTTTTTTCTTAGTTGAGGCAGTTGTAATACGTGGGGCTGTCTGACTCGTCCTAGGCAACCCCCTGGATGGATCTTCACCTTCACCCACATCCTCTGTGGCCAGTCCCTCACATTCCAGAGCCCCATATCTGTTGCTTAAGGGCAACTGGGCCGGTGAGGGAGGCCGGGGGGAGATTCGCTTGGCCCCCCGAGCAGGGACCCGTTTCCATTTCCCCCCATCTCTTAGGCCCCCTCTTTCTGCTCCGTGGCAAGAGGGTAGGGGGTTCTCTGCTTTCTGTGGAGCTGCCTCCTGCTGCCTCTGCCTCAGGGAGGGCAGGGTGCTGCCCCACCAGTCGATCTCCCTCTCACACTCCCGGATGCTCCTCAGCCTCTCCACTTCCTCCTTCAGCTCTGCCACCAGGCTGAGCAGGTCATTCACCTGCTCGCACCGAACACAGCCGTTGTCTCTGCTGTCCGCCGGTACGAGCGCCAGGCTCAGGCACTCCCTGCAGCCAGAGACCTGGACACCGGCATTCTTGCGTGGGGCCTCCGTCTGGGTCCCCACACTCCTTCGAGCAACAGCTTTACCACGGGTGGTAACCATGGCTAGAATATCTCCTGGAAGAGCGATGCCCACTACTTGAGTTGCCAGAAGGGTCGGTTGTACCCTGCCAGTCGCCTTCCCCGCTCGCCCTGCCTGCGCGAACTGCCGCGCAAACTGCTGCGCAGCTCCCGGGCTGCTGCCCCGCCTCTGTTTGCCGGCTCTGTTTGCCCGCGCTCCTGGTCGCTCGCGCTCCCTGGGAGCTGCTCTTATCCGTGAGGGTGTTTGGCCGCTGTCACACTCTACTCCGCCCCCGCTGAGTCAGAGCTGCCTCTCGTTGGCAGTTCCCGCTTTCCCGCTCGGGGGGGGGGGGGCTGGGGATACCTCTCTCTCTCTCGGCGCTTTTTGCCGCCTCGCCGCTGCGGTTTTGCCACCGGACAAAGGCTCCCTCGGCGCGAGCCTCTGCTCCAGAACCCTTCACATTCACTAGCTACGCACTTTTTCCAAGAAGGGGCTAGCCTGCAAAGCTCTTGCTCAGCCTCATCTGCCCATGGCACTGGTCGCACAGGCGCACATAGACTGCGGCTGCTTGCCTGCCTTGCCACGTCAAACTTCAAACGTAGCCCTGGACTCTGTGCTTTTTGCCTCCAGCAGCCGTGCTCTGAAAATGCGAAAGTCACCAGACAGCCCGCACCCAGAAAGGGCTAGCCCGGAAAGCTGTTGCTCAGCCTCATCTGCCCATGGCACTGCTCGCATAGGCGCACAGAGACTGGGGCTCCTTACTTGCCTTGCCACCTTAAACTTCTAACATAGCCCGGGTGTCCCTTCCGGGTGCCTCTAGCAGCCCTCCACCAAAAATGCGAACGTCTCGGGATATCTGTCGCCAAGAAGGGTTTAGCCTGGAAAGATGTTGCTCAGCCTCATCTGCCCATGGCATTGCTTGCTCAGGTTCACAGAACTGGGGTTGCATGCTTGCCTTGCCACCTCAATTTTCAAACGAATCCCTAGGATCCCTGCCGGGTTCCTCCAGCAGACCTGCACTGAAGATGCGAAGGTCTCAGGATATCTCTTAGCAAGAAGGGGCTAGCCTGGAAAGCTGTTGCTCAGCCTCATCTGCCCATGGCACTGCTCGCACAGGCGCACAGAGACTGGGGCTGCTTGCTTCCCTTGCCACCTCAAACTTCAAACGTAGCCTAGGAAATCTTTGCTGGGGGCATCCCGCAACCCTCACCCGAATATGCAAATGTCTCTAAATATCACTTACCAAGTATTGACTAGCCTGGTAAGCTGTTGCTCAGCCTCATCTGCCCATGGCACTGCTCGCACAGGCGCACAGAGACTGGGGCTGCTTGCTTTCCTTGCCAACTCAAACGTCAGACGTACTCCTGGTGTCCCTGCCGCGTGCCTATAGCAGCCCTGCACAGAACGTGTAAACGTCTACAGGTAGCTCACACCCAGAAGGGGCTAGCCTGGAAAGCTGTTGCTCAGCCTCATCTGCCCATGGCATTGCTTGCACAGACGCACAGAGACCCGGTCTGCTTGCTTCCCTTGCCACCTCAATCTTCAAACGTAGCTTGGGGATCCCTGCCAGGTGCCTCCAGCAGCCCTGCACTGAAAATGCGAAAGTTTCCAGATAGCTTGGACCCAGAAGGGGCTAGCCTGGAAAGCTGTTGCTCAGCCTCATCTGCACATGGCACTGCTCGCACAGACGCACAGATACTGTGGCTGCTTGCTTGCCTTGCCACCTCAAACTTCAAAAGCAGCATAGGGGGTCCTTGCCAAGATCCTTCCGCAGCCCTGCACCAAAAATGCGAACGTCTCAGGATATCTCTTACCAAGAAGAGTTTAGCCTGGAAAACTGTTGCTCAGCCTCATCTGCACATGGCACTGGTCGCACAGGCACAGACAGACTGGGGCTGATTCCTTGCCTTGCCACCTTAAACTTCAAACATAGCGCGGGTGTCCCTTCCGGGTGCCTCCAGCAGCCCTGCCCCAAATATGAGAAAGTCTCAAGATAGCTCGCAACCAGAAGGGGCTAGCCTGGAAAACTGTTGCTCGGCCTCATCTGCCCATGGCACTGCTCGCACAGATGCACAGAGACTGGGGCTGCTTGCTTGCCTTGCCACCTCAAACTTCAAACGTAGCCTAGGTGGTCTTTGCCGGGCCCCCGCCGCACACTTGTCCCGAATATGCGAATGCCTCATGATATCTCTTACCAAGAACGGGCTAGCCTGGAAAGCTGTTGCTCAGCCTCATCTGCCCATGTTTCTGCTCGCACAGGCGCACAGAGATTTGGGTTTATTGCTTGTCTTGCCACCTCAAAATTCAAATGTAGCCTAAGGGTCCCTCCGGGTGCCTCCAGCAGCCCTGCACTGAAGATGTGAACGTCTCAGGATATCTCGTACCAAAAAGGGGCTAGCCTGGTAAGCTGTTGCTCAGCCTCATCTGCCCATGGCACTGCTCGCACAGAGGCACAGAGACTGGGGCTGCACGCTTGCCTTGCCACCTCAAACCTCACACGTAGTCTAGGGGGTCTTTACCGGGCGCCTGCCGCAGCCCTGACCCGAATATGCGAGCGTCTCAAGATATATTATGCCAGGAAGAGGCTGGCCTGGAAAGCTGTTGCTCAGCCTCATCTGCCCATGGCACTGCTCACACAGGCGCACAGAGATTGGGGCTACTTGCTTGCCTTGCCACCTCAAACCTCACAGATAGTCTAGGGGGTCTTTACCGGGCGCCTGCCACAGCCCTCACCCGAATATGCGAGTGTCTCAGGATATCTCTTACCAAGAAGGGGCTAGGCTGGAATGCTGTTCCCTACCCTCATCTGCCCATGACACTGCTCGCACAAGCGCACAGAGACTGGGAGTGCTTGCTTGCCTTGCCACTTAAACTAAAAACGTCCTGGGGGTCCCTACCAGGCGCCTCCAGCAGCCCTGCCCCGAAAGGTAGAATGTCTTCAGATAGCTCGCACCCTGAAGGGGCTACCCTGGAAAGATGTTGCTCAGCCTCATCTGCCCATGGCACTGCTCATACAGATGCACAGAGACTGGGGCTGCTTGCTTGCCTTCCCACCTCAAACTTCAAACGTAGCCTAGGGGGACCTTGCCAAGCTCCTTCTGCAGCCCTGACCAGAACATGCAAACATCTCAGGATGTCTCTTACCTAGAAGGGTTTAGCCTGGAAAGCGGTTGCTCAGCCTCATCTGCCCATGGCACTGCTCGTTCAGGCGCACAGAGACTGGGGCTGCTTGCTTTCTTTGCCATGTCAAACTTCAAACATAGCCCAGGGGTCCCTTCCGGGTGCCTCCAGCAGCCCTGCAAAGTATATGCGTAAGTCTCCAAACAGCTCGCAGCCAAAACGTGCTAGTCTGGAGAGCTGGTACTCAGCCTCATCTGCTCATGGCATTGCTCGCACAGGCACACAGAGACTGGGTCTGCTTGCTTGCCCTGCCACCTCAAACTTCAAACCTAGCCTAGGGGATCTTTGTCGGGCGTGTGCCACAGACTTGACCTGAATATGCGAACGCCTCAGAATATCTCGTACCAAAATTGTCTAGCCTGGAAAGTTGTTGCTCACCCTCATCTGCCCATGGCACTGCTCATACAGGTGCAGAGAGAGTTAAAGTGCTTGCTTAAATTGACACCTCAAAATTCAGATGTCCTGGGGGTTCCTACTGGGCGCCTCCAGCAGCCATGCCCCAAAAGGTAGAATGTCTTCAGATAGCTCGCACCCTGAAGGGGCTAGCCTAGAAAGCTGTTTCTCAGCCTCATCTGCCCACGGCACTGCTTGCACAGGCGCAGAGAGACTGGGGCTGCTTGCTTGCCTTGCCACCTCAAACTTAACACGTAGCCTAGGACGTTTTTTCCGGGCGCCTGCCGCAACCCTGACCCGAATATGCGAGCGCCTCAAGATATCTTATGCCAAGAAGGGGCTAGACTGGAAAGCTTTTGCTCAGCCTCATGTGCCCATTGCACTGCTCACACAGGCGCCCAGAGACTAGGGCTGCTAGCTTGCCTTGCCACCTCAAAATTCAAATGTAGCCTAGGGGTCCCTGCCAGGTGCCTCAGACAGCCCTGCAAGGAAGGTGTGAACGTCTCCAGATAGCTCGCACTTAGAAGGTACTAGGCCGGAAAACTGTTGCTCAGCCTCATCTCCCCATGGCACTGCTAGCACAGGCACCTAGAGACTGGGGCTGCTTGCTTGCCTTGCCATTTCAAAATTCAAATGTAACCTAGGGGTCCCTTTCGGGTGCGTCCAGCAGCCCTGCACTGAAGGTGTGAACGTCTCCAGATAGTTCGCACTTAGAAGGGTCTAGGCTGGAAACCTGTTTCCCAGCCTCATCTGCCCACGGCACTGCTCGCACAGGCGCCCAGAGACTGGGGCTGCTTGCTTGCCTTGCCACCTCAAACTTCAGTCGCAGCCTAGGGGGGTTTTTCCGGTTGCCTGCCGCAACCCTGACCCTAATATGCGAGCGTCACAACATATTTTACGCCAAGAATAAGCTATCCTGGAAAGCTGTTGCTCAGCCTCATCTGCCCATGGCACTACTAGCACAGGTGCACAGAGACTGGTGTATCTTGATTCTGTTGCCACTTTACACTTCAAACGTAGCCTAGCGGGTCTTTGTCAGGCGCCTGCCACAGCCCTAACCTGAATATGCGAACATCTCAGGATATCACTTACCAAGAAGGGGCTAGCCTGGAAAGCTGTTGCTCAGCCTCATCTGCCCCTGGCACTGCTCACACAGGCGCACAGAGACTGGGGCTGCTTGCTTGCCTTGCCACCTCAAACTTCATTCGCAGCCTAGGGGGTCCTTGCCAGGCGCCTACCGGACCCTGGACCTAAATACGCGAACGTCTGAAGATACCTCTTACCAAGAAGGGGCTAGACTGGAAAGCTGTTGCTCAGCCTCATCTGCACATGGCACTGCTCGCACAGGCGCACAGAGACTGAAGCATGCTTGCATAACTTGCCATCTCAAACTTCAAATGTCCCGGGGGTCCCTACCGGGTGCCTCCACCAGCCCTGCCCCAGAAGGCTGAATGTCTTCAGTTAGCTCGCACCCAGAAGGGGCTAGCCAGGAAAGTTGTTGCTAAGCCTCATGTGCCCATGGCACTACTCACACAGACGCACAGACACTTGGGTTTCTTTCTTAAATTGCCACCTCAAAATTCAAATGTAGCCTAGGGGTCCCTGTCGGGTGCCCCCAGCAGCCCTGCACCAAAGGTGTGAACGTCTCCAGATAGCTCGCAGTTAGAAATTGCTAGCCTGGAAAGCTGTTGCTCAGCCTCATCTGCCCATGGCACTGCTCGCACAGGCGCACAGAGACTGGGGCTGCTGGCTTGACTTGCCAGCTCAAACTTCAAACGTATCTTAGGTGGTCCTTGCCGGGCGCCTACTGCAGCCCGGATCAAAATATGCGAATGTGTCAAGATGTCTCTTACCAAGAATGGGCTGGACTGGAATGCTGTTTCTCAGTCTCATCTGCCCACGGCACTGCTCACACAGGCGAAGAGAGAGTGGGGCTGCTTGCTTGCCTTGCACCATAAACTTCAAACGTAGACTAGGAGGTCTTTGCCGGGCGCCTGCCGCAGCCCAGACCTGAATATGCGAGCATCTCCAGATATCTGACACGCAGAAGAGGCTAGCCTGGAAAGCAGTTGCTCAGCCTCATCTGCCGATGGTACTGGTTTCACAGGCGCCCAGAGACTGGGGCTGCTTGCTTGCCTTGCCAGCGCAAACTTCAAACCTAGCCTAGGGGGTCGTTGCCAGGCACCTCCAACAGACCTGACCAAAATATGCAGACACCTTAGGATATCTCTTACTAAAACTATCTAGCCTAGAAAGCTGTTGCTCAATTTCATACGTAG
The DNA here is from genome assembly GCF_030867145.1 of Opisthocomus hoazin. NCBI lineage: Eukaryota > Metazoa > Chordata > Aves > Opisthocomiformes > Opisthocomidae > Opisthocomus > Opisthocomus hoazin. Next base: position 6,817,603 of record NC_134453.1, on the reverse strand, counting down.
CCTAGAAGGTCTTTGCCGGGCGCTTGCCGCAGCCCATACCCAAATATGCGAGCGTCTCCAGATATCTGACACCCAGAAGAGGCTAGCCTGGAAAGCAGTTACTCAGCCTCATCTGCCCATGGCTCTCATCGCACAGGCGCACAGACACTGGGACTGCTTGCTTTCCTTGCGACCTCAAATTTCAAACCTAGCCTAGGAGGTCCTTGTGGGGCACCTCCCACAGACATGACCCGAATATGCGAATGCCACAGCATATCTCGTACCAAAACTGTGTAGCCTGGAAAGCAATTTCTCAGCCTCATCTGCCCATGGCACTGCTCACACAGGTGCACAGAGACTGGGGCTGCTTGCTTGCCTTGCCACCTCAAACTTCAAACGTAGCCTAGGAGGTTTTTCTCCGGGTGACTGCCGCAAGCCTAACCCGAATATGCGAGCGTCTCAAGACATACAATGCCAGGAATGGGGTAGACTGGAAAGCTTTTGCTCAGCCTCATCAGCCCATGACACCGCTCACACAGGCGCACAGAGACTGGGGCTGCTTGCTTGCCTTGCCACCTCAAAATTCAAATGCAACCTAGGGGTCCCTGCCGGGTGCCTCCAGCAGCCGTGCCCAAAAAGGTAGAATGTCTTCAGATATCTCTTACCAAGAAGGGGCTAGCCTGGAAAGCTGTTTCCCAGCCTCATCTGCCCATGGCACTACTCATACAGGCGCAGAGAGAGTGAAAGTGCTTGCTTAACTTGACACCTCAAAATTCAGATGTCCTGGCGGTTCCTACTATGTGCCTCCAGCAGCCCTGCCCCAAAAGGTAGAATGTCTTCAGATAGCTGGCATCCAGAAGGGGCTCGCCTAGAAAGCTGTTGCTCAGCCTCATCTGCCCATGGCAATGCTCGCACAGGCGTACAGAGTCTGGTGTATCTTGATTCCTTTGCCACCTTACACTTCAAACGTAGCCTAGGAGGTTTTTTCCGGGCGCCCGCCGCAACCCTGACCTTAATATGCGAGCGTCACAACATATATTACGCCAGGAAGGGGCTAGCCTGGAAAGCTGTTGCTCAGCCTCATCTGCCCATGGCACTGCTCGCACAGGCACACAGAGACTGGGGCTGCTTGCTAGCCTTGCCACCTCAAACGTCCAACGTAGCCTAGGTGTCCCTGCCGGGTTCCTCAGGGTGCCCTGCAACAAAGGTGTGAACGTCTCGAGAGAGCTCGCACCCAGAAGGGGCTAGCCTGGAAAGCTGTTGCTCAGCCTCATCTGCCCATGGCACTGCTCACGCAGGGGCTCAGAGACTGCGGCTGCTTGCTTGACATGCCACCTCAAACTTCCAACGTATCGTAGGGTGTCCTTGTCGAGCACCTACCGCAGCCCGGATCTAAATATTCGAACGTCTCAAGATGTCTCTTACCAAGAATGGGCTAAACTGGAAAGCTGTTGGTCAGCCTCATCTGCCCATGGCACTGCTCGCAGAGGTGCACAGAGACTGGGGCTGCTTGCTTGCCTTGCCACCTCAAACTTCAAACGTATCCTAGGAGGTTTTTTCCGGGCGCCTGCCACAATCCTGACCCGAATATGCGAGCGTCTCAACATATATTACGCCAAAAAGGGGCTAGCCTGGAAAGCTGTTGCTCAGCCTCATCTGCCCATGGAACTGCTCGCACAGGCGCACAGAGACTGGGGCTGCTTGCTTGCCTTGCCACCTCAAACTTCAAACGTAGCCTAGGAGGTTTTCTTCGGGCGCCTGCCACAACCCTGACCCTAATATGCGAGCATCTCAAGATATCTTATGCCAAGAGGGGGCTACTCTGGAAAGCTGTTGCTCAGCCTCATCTGCCCATGGCACTGCTCGCACAGGGGCTCAGAGACTGGGGCTTCTTGCTTGCCTTGCCACCTCAAACTTCAAACGTAGTGTAGGAGGTTTTTCCGCACGCCTGCCGCAGCCCTGACCCGAATATGTGAGCGTCTCAAGATATCTTATGCCAAGAAGGGGTAAGCCTGGGAAGTTGTTTCTCAGCCTCCTCTGCCCATGGCACTGGTTGCACAGGCGCCCAGAGACTGGGGCTGCTTGCTTGCCTTGCCACCTCAAAATTCAAATGTAGCCTAGGGTTCCCTTCCGGGTGCCTCCAGCAGCTGTGCACCAAATATGCAAATGTCTCCAGATAGCTCGCACCCAGAACAGGCTAGCCTGGAAAGTCGTTGCTCAGCCTCATCTGCTCATGGTACTGCTCGCACAGGCGCACAGAGACTGGGGCTGCTTGCTTGCCTTGCCACCTCAAAGTTCAAACGTAACCAGCGGGTCCCTGATTGGTGCCTCCATCAGCCCTGCAAAATATATGCGAACGTCTCCAGATAGCTTCCACCCAGAATGGGCTACCCTGGAGAGCTGTTACTCAGCCTCATCTGCTCATGGCACTGCTTGCCCAGGTACTCAGAGACTGGGTCTGCTTGCTTGCCTTGACACCTCAAACTTCAAACATATCTCTGGGCTCCCTGCCCGATCCCTCCGCAGCCCTGCAATGAAAATGCGAACGCCTCGGGTTATCTGTTACCAAGAAGGTGTTAGTATGGAAAGCTGTGTCTCAGCCTCATCTGCCCATGGCACTGCTTGCACAGGTGCACAGAGACTGGGGCTGCTTGCTTGCCTTGCCACCTCAAACGTAACACGTATCTTAGGAGCTTTTTTTCCAGGCGCCTGCCGCAGCCCTGACACTAATATGCGAGCGTCTCAAGATATCTTATGCCAAGAAGGAGCTAATCTTGAAAGCTGTTGCTCAGCCTCATCTGCCCATGGCACTGCTCACGCAGGGGCTCAGAGACTGCGGCTGCTTGCTTGACTTGCCAGCTCAAACTTCAAACGTAGCCTAGGGGTTCCTGCCCGGTGCCTCCAGCAGCTCTGCATGGAAGGTGTGAACGTCTCCAGATAGCTCGCACTTAGAAGGGTCATACAGGCGCAGAGAGACTGAGAGTGCTTGCTCAACTTGCCACCTCAAAATTCAGATGTCCTGGGGGATCCTTCCGGGTGCCTTCAGCAGCCCTTCCCGAAAACGTAGAATGTCTTCAGATAGCTCGCACACAGAAGGGGCTAGCCTGGAAAGCTATTGCTCAGCGTCATCTACCCATGGCAGTGCTCGCACAGGCACACAGAGACTGGGGCTGCTTGCTTTGCTTGCCACCTCAAACTTCAGACGTAGCCTAGGGTAACCTTGCCGGGACCCTACCGCAGCCCGGATCTAAATATTCAAACATCTCATGATGTCTCTTACCAAGAATGGCTAAACTGGAAAGCTGTTGCTCAGACTCATCTGCCCATGGCAGTGCTCGCACAGGCACACAGAGACTGGGGCTGCTTGCTTGCCTTGCCACCTCAAAGTTCAAACGTAACCAGGGGGTCCCTGACGGGTGCCTCCATCAGCCCTGCAAAGTATATGCGCACGTCTCCAGATAGCTTCCACCCAGAAAGGTCTAGCCTGGAAAGCTGTTGCTCAGCCTCATCTGCCCATGGCAGTGCTCGCACAGATGCACAGAGACTGGGGCTGCTTGCATGCCTTGCCAACTCAAACTTGAAACGTAGTTTAGGGGATATGTGACAGGCACCTGTCGCAGCCGGGACTCGAATATGCGAGCGTCTCAAGATATCTTATGCCAAGAAGGAGCTACTCTTGAAAGCTGTTGCTCAGCCTCATCTGTCCGTGGCACTGCTCGCACAGGCACACAGAGACTGGGGCTGCTTGCTTGACTTGCCACCTCAAACTTCAAACGTTACCAGGGGGTCCCTGACGGGTGCCTCCAGCAGCTCTGCACTGAAAATGGAAAGTCTCCAGATAGCTCGCAACCCAAAACGTGCTAGCCTGGAGAGTTGTTGCTCAGCCTCATCTGCCCGTGGCACTGCTTGCACAGATGCACAGAGACTGGGGCTGCTTGCTTGCGTTGCCACCTCAAACTTCAAACCTAGCCTAGGGGGTCTTTGCCGTGCCCCTCCCACAGCACTGACCTTAATATGCGAACGTCTCAGGATATCTCTTACCAAGAAGGGGCTAGCCTGGAAAGCTCTTGCTCGGTCTCATCTGCCCATGGCACTGCTTGCACATGCGCCCAGAGTCTGGTGCTCCTTGCTTGCATTGAAACCTCAATCTTCAAATGTTACCAGGGGGTCCCTGACGGGTGCCTCCAACAGCCCTGCAAAGAATATGCGAATGTCTTCAGATAGCTCGCAGCCAGAAGGGGCTAGCCTCGAAAGCTGATGCTCAGCCTCATCTGGTCATGGCACTGCTTGCACATGTGCTCAGACAGTAGGGGTGCTTGCGTGCCTTGCCACCTCAGTCTTCAAACGTAGCTTACGGATCCCTGCCGGGTGCCTCCAGAAGACCTGCACCAAAAATGCGAACATCTCCACATAGCTTGCACTCAGAAGCGGCTAGCCTTGTAAGCTGTTTCTCAGCCTCATCTGCCCATGGCACTGCTCGCACATACGCGCAGAGAGTCTGGGGCTGCTTGCTTGCCTTGCCACCTCAATCTTTAAACGTAACCACTCGGTCCCTGACGGGTGCCTCCAGCAACCCAGCAAAGAATATGCAATTGTCTCCAGATAGCTTGCACCCAGAATACGCTAGCCTGGAAAGCTGTTGTTCAGCCTCATCTGCCCATGGCACTGCTCGCAGAGATGCACAGAGACTGGGGCTGCTTGCTTGCCTTGCCGCCTCAAACTTTAAACATATCCAAGGGAGTCCTTTCTGGGCCCCTCCCACAGCCCCGACCCAAATATGCGAACGTCTCAGGATATCTCTTGCCAAGAAGGGTCTAGCCTGGAAAGCTGTTGCTCTGTCTCATCTGTCCATTGCACTGATCGCACAGGCGCACAGACACTGAGGCTGCTTGCTTGCCTTGCCACCTCAAACTTCAAACGCATCCTGGGGTTCCCTGCCAGTTGCCTCTAGCACCCCTGACCCGAATAGGCGAACGTCTCCAGATAGCTCCCACCCAGAAGAGGCTAGCCTGGAAAGCTGTTGCTCAGCCCCATCTGCCCATGGCACTGCTCGCACAGGCGCACAGAGACTGGGGTATCTTGTTTCCTTTTCCACCTCAAACTTCAAAAGTAGCCTAGGGGGTCTTTGCCAAGATCCTTCCGCAGCCCTGCACCAAAAATGCGAACGTCTCAGGATATCTCTTACCAAGAAGTGTTTAGCCTGGAAAACTGTTGCTCAGCCTCATCTGCACATGGCACTGGTCGCACAGGCACAGACAGACTGGGGCTGCTTGCTTGCCTTGCCACCTTAAACTTTCAACATAGAGTGGGTGTCCCTTCCGGGTGCCTCCAGCAGCCCTGCCCCAAATATGAGAAAGTCTCAAGATAGCTCGCAACCAGAAGGGCCTACCCTGGAAAACTGTTGCTCAGCCTCATCTGCCCATGGCACTGCTCGTTCAGATGCACAGAGACTGGGGCTGCTTGCTTGCCTTGCCACCTCAAAATTCAAACGCAGCCTAGGGGGTCCTTGACGAGGGCCTGCCACAGCCCTGACTCAAATATGCGAACGTCTGAGGACATCTCTTACCAAGAAGGGGCTAGCCTGGAAAGCTGTTGCTCAGCCTCATCTGCCCATGGCACTGCTCGCACAGGCGCACAGAGACTGGGGCTTCTAGCTTACCTTGCCACCTCAATTTTAAAACGTAGCCAAGGGGGTCATTGGTGGGGGCCTCCCGCAGCCCTCACCCGAATATGTGAAGGTCTCACGATATCTCGTACTAAGTGTTGACTACCCTGGAAAGCTGTTGCTCAGCCTCATCTGCCCATGGCACTGCTCGAACAGGGGCACAGAGACTGGGGCTGCTTGCTTGCCTTCCCACCTCAAACTTCAAACGTAGCCTAGGGGGACGTTGCCAAGCTCCTTCCGCAGCCGTGACCAGAACATGCAAACATCTCAGGATGTCTCTTACCAAGAAGGATTTAGCCTGGAAAGCGGTTGCTCAGCCTCATCTGCCCATGGCACTGCTCGTACAGGCGCACAGAGAGACTGGGGCTGCTTGCTTGCCTAGACACCGCGAACTTCAAACAAATCCCAAGCGTCCCTGCCGGGTGCCTCCAACAGTGCTGCAACAAATATGCGAACGTCTCCAGATTGCTCGCAACCTGAACGGGCTAGCTTTGAAAGCTGTTGCTCAGCCTCATCTGCCCATGGCACTGCTCGCACAGACGCACAGACACTGGGGCTGCTTGTGACCTTCCCACCTCAAACTTCAAACGTAACATAGGGGCTCCTAGCCCGGTCCCTCCAGCAGCCCTGCACCGAAAATGCGAACGCCTCGGATTATCTATTACCAATAACGCGCTAGCCTGGAGAGCTGATACTCAGCCTCATCTGCTCATGGCACTGCTTGCACTGGTGCTCAGAGACTCAGGCTGCTTGCTTGCCTTGCCACCTCATACTTCAAATGTATCCTAGGGCTCCCTGCCCGGTCCCTCCAGCAGCCCTGAACAGAAAATGAGAATGCCTCGGGTTATCTATTACCAAGAAGGAGTTAGCCTGGAAAGCTGTTGCTCAGCCTCATCTGCCCATGGCACTGCTCGCACAGATGCACAGAGACTGAGGCTGCTTGCCTGCATTGCCACCTAAAAATTAAAACGTAACCAGGGAGTCCCTGCCAGTTGCCTCCAGCAGCCGTGACCTGAATAGGCGAACTTCTCTAGATAGCTTCCATCCAGAAGGGGCTAGCCTGGAAAGCTGTTGCTCAGACTCATCTGCCCATGGCACTGCTCGCACAGGTGCACGGAGACTGGGGCTGCTTTCTTGCCTTCCCACCTCAAACTTCAAACGTAGCCTATGGGGCCCTTGGCAGGGGCCTCTCGCAGCCCTGAACTGAATATGCGAACATATCAGGATATATCTTACCAAGAAGGGGCTAGACTGGAAAGCTGTTGCTCAGCCTCATCTGCTCATGGCACTGCTTGCACTGGTGCTCAGAGACTGGGGCTGCTTTCTTGCCTTCCCACCTCAAAATTCAAACGTAGCCTATGGGGCCCTTGGCAGGGGCCTCTCGCAGCCCTGAACTGAATATGCGAACATATCAGGATATATCTTACCAAGAAGGGGCTAGACTGGAAAGCTGTTGCTCAGCCTCATCTGCCCATGGCACTGCCCGCACAGGCGCACAGAGACTGGGGCTGCTTGCTTGCCTTGCCACCTCAATTTTAAAACGTAGCCAACGGGGTCCTCGGTGGGGGCCTCCCGCAGCCCTCACCTGAATATGTGAAGGTCTCACGATATCTCTTACCAAGAGTTGACTACCCTGGAAAGCTGTTGCTCAGCCTCATCTGCCCATGGCACTGCTCGCACAGGGACACAGAGAATGCGGCTGCTTGCTTGCCTTGCCACCTCAAACTTCAAAAGTAATTTAGGCGGTCTGTGACAGGCACCTGCCACAGTCCTGACCTGAATATGCGAGCGTCTCAGAATATCTCTTACCAAGAAGGGGCTGCCCTGGAAATCTGTTGCTCAGCCTCATCTGCCCATGGCACTGCTCGCACAGGTGCACAGAGACTGGGGCTGCTTGCTTGCCTTGCCACCTCAAATTTCAAACGTATCCCGAGGCTATCTGACCGGTCTTTCCAGCAGCCCTGCACTGAAAATGCGAACGTCTCGGGTTATATACTACCAAGAAATGGTTAGCCTGGAAAGCTGTGGCTCAGCCTCATCTGTCCATGGCACTGCTCGCACTGATGCACAGAGACTGGGGCTGATTGCTTGCCTTGCCACCTCAAACATGAAACGTAGCCTAGGGGGTCCTTGCCGGGCGCCTCCCACAGCCCTGACCCGAACATGCGCGCATCTCACTATATCTCTTACCAAAAAGGGGCTTGCACTGAAAGGTGTTGCTCAGCCTCATATGCCCTTGGCACTGCTCGCACAGGCGCCCAGAGACTGAGTCTGCTTGCTTGCCTTGCCACCTCAAAATTCAAAGGTATCCAGGGGTTCCCTGACCGGTCCCTCCAGCAGCCCTGCACCGAAAATGCTAACGCCTCGGAGTATCTATTACCAAGAACGCGCTAGCCTGGAGAGCTGTTACTCATCCTCATCCGCTCATGGCACTGCTTGCACTGGTGCTCAGAGACTGGGGCTGCTTTCTGGCTTTGCCACCTCATACTTCAAACGTATCCTAGGGCTCCCTGCCCGGTCCCTCCAGCAGCCCTGAACAGAAAATGAGTATGCCTCGGGTTATCTATTACCAAGAAGGGGTTAGCCTGGAAAGCTGTTGCTCAGCCTCATCTGCCCATGGCCCTGCTCGCACAGATGCACAGAGACTGGGGCTGCTTGCCTGCATTGCCACCTGAAAATTCAAATGTAACCACTGAGTCCCTGGCGGTTGCCTCCAGCAGCCGTGACCCGAACAGGCGAACTTCTCCAGATAGCTTCCACCCAGAAGGGGCTAGCCTGGAAAGCTGTTGCTTAGACTCATCTGCCCATGGCACTGCTCGCACAGGCGCACAGAGCCTGAGGCTGCTTGCTTGCCTTGCCACCTCAAACTTCAATCGCAGCATAGGGGGTCCTTGCCAAGCTCCTTCCGCAGCCCTGCACCAGAAATGCGAACGTCTCAGGATATCTCTTACCAAGAATTGTTTAGCCTGGAAAACTGTTACTCAGCCTCATCTGCACATGGCACTCGTCACACAGGCACAGACAGAATGGGGGTGCTTGCTTGCCTTGCCACCTTAAACTTTAAACATAGAGCGGGTGTCCCTTCCGGGTGCCTCCAGCAGCCCTGCCCCAAATATGAAAACGTCTCCAGATAGATCGCAACCAGAAAGGGCTAGCCTGGAAAACTGTTGCTCAGCCTCATCTGCCCATGGCACTGCTCACACAGGCGCTCAGAGACTGGGGCTGCTTTCTTGCCTTGCCACCTCAAACTTGAAAGAAATCCCGGGCGTCCCTGCCAGGTGCCTCCAGCAGCCCTGCACCGAAAATGCGAAAGTTTCCAGATAGCTTGGACCCAGAAGGGGCTAGCCTGGAAAGCTGTTGCTCAGCCTCATCTGCCCATGGCACTGCTCGCACAGACGCACAGATACTGTGGCTGCTTGCTTGCCTTGCCACCTCAAACTTCAAAAGCAGCATAGGGGGTCCTTGCCAAGATCCTTCCGCAGCCCTGCACCGAAAATGCGAACGTCTCAGGATATCTCATACCAAGAAGGGGTTGCCTGGAAAGTTGTTGCTCAGCCTCATCTGCACATGGCACTGCTCGCACAGACGCACAGAGACTGGGGCTGCTTGCTTGCCTTGCCACCTCAAACTTTAAACGTAGCCTAGGGAGTCCTTGCCGGGCCCCTCCCACAGCCCTGACCCAAATATGCGAACGTCTCAGGATATCTCTTACCAAGAAGGGGCTAGCCTTGAAAGCTGTTGCTCTGTCTCGTCTGTCCATGGCACTGCTCGCACAGGCGCACAGACACTGGGGCTGCTTGCTTGCCTTGCCACCTCAAACTTCAAACGCATCCTGGGGTTCCCTGCCAGTTGCCTCTAGCACCCCTGACCCGAATAGGCGAACGTCTCCACATAGCTCCCACCCAGAAGAGGCTAGCCTGGAAAGCTGTTGCTCAGCCTCATCTGCCCATTGCACTGCTCGCACAGGCACACAGAGACTGGGGTATCTTGTTTCCTTTTCCACCTCAAACTTGAAAAGTAGCCTAGGGGGTCTTTGCCAGGCGCCTGCCACAGCCCGGACCTGAATATGCGAACATCTCAGGATATCTCTTACCAAAAAGGGGCTAGCCTGGAAAGTTGTTCCTCAGCCTCATCTGCCCATGGCACTGCTCGCACATGCGCCAAGAGTCTGGGGCTGCTTGCTTGCCTTGCCACCTCAATCTTTAAACGTAACCACTCGGTCCCTGACGGGTGCCTCTAGCAACCCAGCAAAGAATATGCAAACGTCTCCAGATAGCTTGCACCCAGAATACGCTAGCCTGGAAAGCTGTTGTTCAGCCTCATCCGCCCAAGGCACTGCTCGCACAGGCGCCCAGAGACTGGGGCTGCTTCCTTGCCTAGACACCTCAAACTTCAAACGTATCCTGGGGCTCCCTGCCGGGTCCCTCCAGCAGCCCTGCACCGAGAATTCAAACGTCTCAGGATATCTCTTACCAAGAAGGGGCTAGTCTTGAAAGCTGTTGCTCAGCCTCATCTGCTCATGGCACTGCTCGCACAGATGCACAGATTCTGCGGCTGCTTGCTTGCCTTGCCACCTCAAACTTCAAACGTAGCCTACGGGATCCTGTCACGGGTCCTCTGTCAGCCCTGACCTGAATATGTGCACGTCTCCAGATACCTCGCATCCAGAAGGGACTAGCCTGGAAAGTTATTGTTCAGCCTTATCTGCCCATGGTACTGCTCACACAGGCACACACAGACTGGGGGTGTTTGCTTTCCTTTCCACCTCAAACTTCAAACGTATCCCGGGGCTCCCTGCGCGGTTCCTCTAGCATCCCTGCACTGAAAATGCGAGCGCCTCGGTTTATCTGTTACCAAGAAGGGGTTAGCCTGGGAAGTTGTTGCTCAGCCTCATCTGCTCATGGCACTGCTTGAACAGGTGCTCAGACAATGGGGCTGCTTGCTTGCCTTGCCACCTCAAACTTCCAACGTAGCCTACGGGATCCTTTCAGGGGGCCTCCCGCAGCCCTGACCTGAATATGCGCACGTCTCGAGATAACTCGCACCCAGAAGGGACTAGCCTGGAATGTTATTGCTCAGCCTCATCTGCCCATGGCACTGCTTGCACAGGCGCCCAGAGTCTAGGGCTGCTTGCTTGCCTTGCAACCTCAAACTTCAAATGTAGCCTAGGGGTCCTTGCCTGGCCCCTCCCATAGCCCTGACGTAAATATGCGAACGTCTCAGGATATCTCTTACCAAGGATGGGCTAGCCTGGAAAGCTACTGTGCATCCCCATCTCCCCATGGCACTGCTCGCACAGGTGCACAGAGGCTGGGGCTACTTGCTTGCCTAGCCACCTGAAACTTCAAACGTAGCCTGGGGCTCCCTGTCGGGTCCCTCCAACAGCCCTGCACCGAGAATGTGAACGTCTCAGGATATCTCTTACCAAGAAGGGGCTAGACTGGAAAGCTGATGCTCAGCCTCATCTGCTCATGGCACTGCTTGCACAGGGGCTCAGAGACTGGGGCTGCTTGCTTGACTTGCCTCCTCAAACTTCAAACGTAGCCTAGGGGCTCCCGGCAGGGTCCCTCCAGCAGCCTGGCACCGTGAATGCGAACGTCTCTGGATGTCTCTTACCAAGAAAGGGACAGCCTGGAAAGCTGTTGCTCAGCCTCATCTGCCCATGGCACTGCTCGCACAGGCGCACAGAGACTGGGGCTGCTTGCTTGCCTTGCCACCTAAATTTTCAAACGTACCTTGGGGATCCCTGCCTGGTGCCTCCAACAGCCCTGCACCGAGAATGTGAATGTCTCTGGATATCTCTTACCAAGAAGGAGCTAGACTGGAAAGCTGTTGCTCAGCCTCATCTACCCATGGCACTGCTAGCACAGGTGCACAGCGACTGAAGCCGCTTGCTTGTCTTGCCACCTCAAATTTCAAATGTAGCTTAGGCTGTCCGTGCCGGGGGCTCCGGCAGTGCTGCTCCGAAAATGCAAACGTCTGCAGATAGCTCGCACCCAGAAAGAGCTAGCCTGGAAAGCTGTTTCTCAGCCTCATCTGCCCATGGCACTGCTCGCACAGGTGCACAGAGACTGGGGCTGCTTGCTTGCCTTGACACCTCAATCTTCAACCATAGTCCGGGGGTCCCTGCTGGTTGCCTCCAGCAGCCCTGCACCGAATATGCGAACGTCTCAGGATGTCTTTTACCAAAAAGGGGCTAGACTCTAAAGCTTTTGCTCAGCCTCATCTGCCCATGGCACTGCAAGCACAGGCACACAGAGACTGAGGCTGCTTGCTTGCCCTTCCACCTAAAACTTCGCATGTAGCCAAGAGGCCCTTGCCTGGTCCCTCCCACAGCCCTGAGCTTAATATGCGAACGTCTCAAGATATCTCTTACCAAGAAGGGGCTAGCCTTGAAAGCTGTTGCTCAGCCTCGTCTGCCCATGGCATAGCTCGCACAGGCGCTCAGAGACTGGGGGTGCTTGCTTGCCTTGCCACCTCAAACTTCAAATGTAGCCTAGGAGGTCCTTGGCTGGTCACTCCCAAAACCCTGACCTTTAAAATGTGAGCGTCTCAGTATATCTATTGCCAAGTAGGGCCTAGCCTGGAAACCTGTTGCTCAGCCTCATCTGCTCATGGCACTGCTCGCACAGACGCACAGAGACTGGAGCTGCTTGCTTGCCTTGCCACCTCAAACTTCCAACGTAGCCTAGGGGTCCTTGCCTGGCCCCTCCCACAGCCCGGACCAAAATATGCGAACGTCTCAGGATATCTCTTACCAAGGATGGGCTAGCCTGGAAAGCTATTGTGCAGCCCCATCTGCCCATGGCACTGCTCGCACAGGCGCACAGAGGCTGGGGCTACTTGCTTGCCTTGACACCTGAAACTTCAAACGTAGCCTGGGGCTCCCTGCCGGGTCCCTCCAACAGCCCTGCACCGAGAATGTGAACGTCTCAGGATATCTCTTACCAAGAAGGGGCTAGACTGGAAAGCTGATGCTCAGCCTCATCTGCTCATGGCACTGCTTGCACAGGGGCTCAGAGACTGGGGTTGCTTGCTTGGCTCGCCACCTCATTATTTAAAAGTAATCAGGAGGTCCCTGACGGGTGCCTCCAACAGCCCTGCAAAGATTATGCGAACGTCTCCACATAGCTCGCAACCAGAATATGCTAGCCTGGAGAGCTGTTGCTCAGCCTCATCTGCTCATGGCACTGCTTCCACAGGTGCTCTGAGACTGGGGCTGCTTGCTTGCCTTGCCACCTCAAACTTCAAACGTAGCCCTGGTGTCCTTGAGGGGTGCCTCCAGCACACCTAACCAAAATATGCGAACGTCTCAGGATATCTCTTAGCAAGGACGGGCTAGCCTGGCAAGCTATTGTGCAGCCCCATCTGCCCATGGCACTGCTCGCACAGGCGCACAGAGACTGGGGCTGCTTGCTTACCTTGCCACCTCAAAATTCAATTCAAACGTAACCCTGGTGTTTTTGACGGGTGGCTCCAGCAGACCTGCACTGAAGAAGTGAATGTCTTAGGATATCTCTTACCAAGTATTGGCTAGCCTGGAAAGCTGTTGCTTAGCCTAATCTGCACATGGCACTGCTCGCACAGGCGCACAGAGACTGGGGCTGCTAGCTTGCCTTGCAACTTCAAAATTGGAACGTACCCTAGGGGGTCTTTGCCGTATGTTCGCTGTACCCTTGTCCCGAATATGCGAGCGTCTCATGGTATCTCTTACCAAAAAGGGTCTAGCCTGGAAAGCTGTTGCTCAGCCTCATCTGCCCATGACACTGCTCGCACAGGTGCACAGAGAGACTGGGGCTGCTTGCTTTCCCTGCCACCGCAAACTTCAAACGTAGCCTAGGGGGTCTGTGCTGGGGGCCTCCTGCAGCCATCACCTGAATTTGCGAAAGATTGCGGATAGCTCGCACCCACAAGGGGCTAGCCTGGAAAGCTGTTGCTCAGCCTCGTCTGGTCATGGCACTGCTCGCACAGGCGCACAGTGACTGGGGCTGCTTGCTTGCCTTGCCACCTCAAACTTCAAACGTAATCTAGGGGGTCCTAGCTGGGGGCCTCCCGAAGCACTCACATGGATATGCGAACGTCTCACGATATGTCTTACCAAGTATTTACTAGCCTGGTAAGCTGTTGCTCAGCCTCATCTGCCCATGGCACTGATCGCACAGGCGCACAGAGACTGGGGCTACTTGCTTGCCTTCCCACCTTAAACTTCAAACGTAGCCAGGGGGGGTCTTTGCTGGGTGCCCGCCGCACCCTTGTCCCGAATATGCGAGCGTCTCAGGATATCTCTTACCAAGAAGGGGCTAGCCTGGAAAGCTCTTGCTCAGCCTCATCTGCCCGTGACACTGCTCGAACAAGCGCACAGAGACTGGGGCTGCTTGCTTGCCTTGCCACCTAAATTTTCAAACGTAGCCCAGGGATCCCTGCCGGCTGCCTCCAGCAGACCTGCACTGAAGATGCGAACATCTCCAGATAGATCGCACCCACAAGGGGCTAGCCTGGAAAGTTGTTGCTCAGCCTCATGTGCCCATGGCACTGCTCGCACAGGTGTACAGAGACTGGGACTACTTGCTTGCCTTGCCACCTGAAACTTCAAAAGTAGCCTGGGGAGTCATTGCTGGGGGCCTCCCGCAGCCCTCACCTGAATATGCGAACGTCTCACGATATGTCTCACCACGTATTGACTAGCCTGGTAAGGTGTTCCTGAGCGTCATATGCACATGACACTGCTCGCACAGGCGCACAGAGACTGGGGCTGCTTGCTTGCCTTGCCACCTCAAACTTGAAACGTAGTCTAGGGGGTCTTTACCGGCTTCCTGCCGCACCATTGTCCTGAATATGTGAACGTCTCATGATATTTCTTACCATGTATGCTTTAGCCTGGAAAGCAGTTGCTCAGCCTCATCTGCCCATGGCACTGTGGAGGAATGGCTAGCGGAGCGAGGGCATTTCGACATAGAAAAGCTAAGTCATCAGGATCTCAAGAAGTATCGAAAACAACTAGTTTAGGAACCAATCAGGGACAAGGTCAGACTGTCCTTGTTTACCAGATAGGCACGGTATCAGAAACTTGTGGTTACGAAGTTATGAGAAGAATCCGTTAGAACCGGATGTCGAGGCGGGACTTGACTTTTAGACTAACAGCCAATAAGGAGCTTAGCTTTTGCAATATGTATGAGCTAGTTAAGACCGCTATAAATTGTGTAACCAAACTGCAATAAACGAAGCTTGCTGATCTCTCATATTGAGCGACTGCTTCTTCCCTCCGTTCCGGCAAATGGCACGACAAATTGGCGCCCGAACAGGGACCCCGGCGACCTGATAGCAGAGTCCGGAACCCCGGCGACCTGATAGCAGAGTCCGGAACCCCGGCGACCTGATAGCAGAGTCCGGGAGCCACGGTCGGCGGAGAAGTTTCGTGCGGTCCTGTAAGCAGCGCAGGAGGCGAAAGGGATACATTCCCCGCGCTTGGGAGCACCTAGAGAGGCTGTCCCGCCAGCCACGCGCCGCCGGAGTCTTGCAAAGGCTGCAACAGCGCGCTGATTGAGGTATGAATAGACAAGCGGCGTATAATCTGCTCAAATGCTTCTTAGAGAAGCGGAGCATTGATAGAATAGATTTGAAAAAGGAACTTCCTGATCTGTTAGATTATGGCGTACTTAGGGGGGTCTTTACCGACCCCAATACGGTCTTCGAGGAGGAGGAGTGGCGAAAGCTAGGGGATAAGTTGTTTGATGCTGTTATTAACGAAGAAAAGGCAGCGAAAAAATTGATGAAACCGTGGCGGGCAGTAACAAATACTCTCTCCATGCATAAAGCTGAACAGCGAGTCGCTGCCGCTGCGGCTGAAAGGTTGAGTAGTGCGGCCCCTGCTGGAGTGTCCTCCACACAGCCAACGGCCCCTGATTGTCCCTTGCCCCCTTCCGTACGGACCGTAGTCGTCCCGCACAGCTCCTCCGCTGGGGCTTGGGACTTATCCCGCCTGAGCTCTGCGTTGGAGGGCAATTCGGCGGAGCCTCCGCCGTCAGAACGGGTGACCCAGGGGGAAATAGCTGCGGCGGACTTTCCTGCAGACACGAGCAGGGCGATGAAGCCAGGGCCGGATGCTAATACCCCGGTGTCCGAGCGTGGAAACAATCCTTTTTTGAGCCATAGGACAGTGGATTTAGTTTCTGAGCGCCAGCGTTGTTGGCAAAAGGTTGCAGAAGCTGCTATGAGCGAGGGGGACCGAGAGGTTGCAACCAGCCTCCTGAGTGAGGCGGGGGCGTTTCCCGTCATATATCAACCAAATGGACAGGGCAATTTAGTAGCCACCCTCCAGAATCTAGACTGGAAATTGCTTTCACAGCTACGTGCTACGGTTAACGAGTCAGGGATAAAAGGGGAACCTACACAACAGATGCTAGACTATCTCTGGGGAACTAACATTTTACTCCCGGGGGATATACGGAGCATTATGAAATTAATCCTCACGCAGCATCAGCAGCTACTGTTTAATGCACATTGGCAAGCAGCTTGCATGAGGTCTGTGGCCATGGCTAGACAACCAGGTGACCCCTTACATGGAGTCACACTCGATGAGCTTATGGGTTTTGGCGCGTATCTCCGTTTAGAAGCTCAGGTATTAATAGGCCCAGATAAAGCCAAAGAAGCAATGTTGCTTGCGCGACAAGCTTTTAACCAGCTCAAAGAACCAGGGGGAATTCCTTCTTATATGGGAATTAAACAAGGTAGGGAGGAGCCTTTTGGGTTATTTATCGACAGAGTAGCTGGTGCCATACAGGCGGCAGGTGTTCCTGATTATTTGAAGGGTTCCATTCTAAAGCAGTGTGCAATTCAAAATTGCAATCCTGCCACCCGAAATATCCTAGCTACTCTTCCTGGAACTTGGACTATTGAGGAGGCCTTGGAGCGGATGGCACAGGTGCCAGTAGGCCCACAAGCCATGTTAGTAGAAGCAGTGAGAGAGTTAGGGAAAACTTTACAGGAGCATACCCAAGCATCGCACAGCCAAATTATGGCAGCCCTTGCACCTTTGCAAACTCCAGTGGCTCGTACGGCGCCCCGCCGACCAACCCGCCTCCGATGTTTCCGCTGTGGTTTGGCCGGACACTTGAGAAGAGAATGCAAGGCGGGACCGGTCTGGTGTAAGCGGTGCAATTCTGGCTCACACGCCGAGACAGTCTGTCGACGAGGCGGATCGGGAAACGGGGTGAACAGTGGGAAGAGCCGCCCCGCGTCGACACAAAATGCGGCCGCTTACCCAGTCACCAACAACAACAACCCTTTCCTCTCCAACCCGCCACCAGCGGAAGCCTCGGGTTGGACTTGGCAACAGCAATAGACTGCACCCTTTTGGATTCCAAGCCCGCACAAGTTGCAACTGGTGTACAAGGACCCATCAGAGTGAACGACCAGGCCGTCGGAGCATTATTAATTGGTCGCTCCTCTGCTACAATGCTCGGTCTCACCGTATTGGTAGGCCTAATCGATAAAGACTATCATGGGGAAATACAAATAATGGTTCAAACGCTGTTTCCGCCCTTATTTGTTCCCAAAGGATCGAAGATTGCACAGTTAATCCACATACCCCACTTAACTGAAAATGTTGCCCCCGTGCAAGTGACGCCGAGAGGCAGTGGGGCTTTCGGGTCAACGGACCAAATGGCTTTCTTAACCATCGGGCTGAGACAACAACCCCGACGAACAATCACCGTGCAGTATGCGGGACAAACCATCACCCTCTTTGCGCTACTGGATACTGGTGCAGATGTCTCTATCATTAGCGAGCATCATTGGCCACCTAACTGGCCGTCCCGCACTACTGGTGCCACTGTAGCCGGAGTCGGAGGAATTACTCTGGCTCGCAAGTCACCCCTCCTTCAATGGACTATAGAGGAAAAGGTCGTCAGCTGTTGCGCCTCCATTATCCCGCTGCCTGAAGGAGTGCAAGCTCTGGTGGGGCGCGATGTACTTGCTCAGATGGGAATGGTCCTAACTACTGAGACCACGGCCCCTTTTTAGGCACGGCCATTGCTTGGACTTTCCCAATCCCATTGAAATGGAAGACCGACTCACCTGTCTGGATTGAGCAATGGCCGTTAAAGAGAGAAAGTCTGCAACAAGCTCACAAGTTAGTGCAAGAGCAATTTTCGCAGGGGCACTTGCGACTGTCAACTAGCCCATGGAATACGCCAATTTTCGTTATTACAAAGAAATCTGGGAAGTATCGACTACTCCACGACCTCCGAGCAGTCAACAAACAGGTGCATGACATGGGGGCACTACAGCCAGGATTGCCTAACCCAGCTATGATACCAGAGGGATGGCATCTTCTCATCGTAGACTTGAAAGACTGTTTTTTCACCATCGCACTGCACGAGAACGATAAGCAGCGTTTCGCATTTACCCTACCTTCACTTAACCGTGAACGACCTGATCAGCGGTTTGAATGGACCGTGTTACCACAGGGAATGCGAAATTCGCCCACCCTTTGTCAAATCTATGTCGATGATGCCCTGCAACCTTTGCGCCAGAAATGGAAAGAGACTCTGATATACCACTATATGGACGATATTTTATTGGCACAATCAATCCCTTTCTCTGAAACTCAGAAAAGAAAGCTAATTCAGAGCCTTGCATGCCGCGGCCTGGTGGTCGCCCCCGAAAAGCTACAAGAGACAAACCCCTGGAAGTATTTAGGATGGCATATAACCGATACAGCTATTCGACCACAAAAGTTAACCATACATTTGGAGCTCCGCACTCTACACGATGCCCAAAAACTTTTAGGTGACCTCCAGTGGCTACGTCCCGTTGTTGGCATCCCGAATGAGATGCTGAATCAACTGCGCCCGTTACTGAAAGGAACCGATCCTGCAACACCAGTCTGTGTGTCGGAGCAACAGCAACTGGTGCTCCAACAGATCGCAGAACTGGTCACCGAGCGCGCCACACATCGCCGCCTTGCTGACGTTCCTATTGACCTGACCGTTCTCTGCGGCGATCAGTACCTCATGGCAGCATTAACGCAGCACAAAATAAAAACGGGGGAGACGCTCGTATTAGAATGGATTGCTCCTCCATTGCAACCACGCCGAACTGTGCAGGAGAAGGTCAGCGCGTTAGCCGATTTAATTAAGAAGGGTCGTCACCGGATTCTCCAGATTGACGGCGCCCCTCCTAAAACGATCTGGGTACCGATAAAACAAACAGATTTAGAATGGTATATACAGAATTCAGAAGAATTACAAGCAGCACTGTTGGCAGATGGGGCGACCCTAATAGCAAAGCCGCTGCCATCGCCCGTTCTCTCCTGGATGGAGAACAAGAGCTGGATTGTTAAACCAAAACGGTCAGCACAACCCCTTCCGGGAGCCCTCACAGCGTTCACAGACGCCGGACGTCGCTCGCAGTCTGCCGCAGTAACATGGAAGGAGGGCCCACAGTGGAAACATCAAGTACTGCAAGCCCAGCCCAGGGATTCCTTACAAACTCTGGAGTTGTTTGCCGTTGTCTGGGCATTCTTAAAATGGAAGCGCTGTCCATTGAACATTGTGTCCGACTCGCTCTATGTGGTGGGAGTTGCCAATCGCATTGAAGACGCCAGTCTCCGTGAAGTGCAGAACTGTCGGCTGGCCAGCCTCCTTGTTAGTCTCCGGCTGGCAATCAGTCAAAGGACAGAGCCCTATGCAGTGCTCCACATCAGAAGCCATCAATGGAGTGAAGGTCTTGGGGAAGGGAACGCTAGGGCTGATCGGCTCGTTGCAACCGGCATCGAGCCTCCCTTGTCGCCACACTGTCGCGCCCGCGAATCCCACGCTGTGTTCCACCAGAATGCCAGAGGATTGGCACGATCCTATAACATTTCTATCGAAGAAGCTCGCGCCATTGTAAAAGCGTGTGCTATATGCAGCCATCATAACTCTGGAGTGGGACTTGGCTGTGGGGTGAACCCAAAAGGCATAAAGGCCAATGATATTTGGCAGATGGACGTCACTCATGTAGCCTCGCTGGGTCGCTTGAAGTATTTGCATGTCTCCATAGATACGTATAGTCATATGATCTGGGCGACACCGCAACCAGGCGAAAGAGTGCGCGATGTCAAGCGACACTTAACTAGTTGTTTTGCAGTTTTGGGGGTACCGAACACCATCAAGACGGATAACGGACCAGCCTATATTAGCAAATCGCTTAAGCAATTTTTACAGCTGTGGAACATAACGCATATCACGGGTATCCCACACTCTCCTACAGGGCAGGCAGTGGTGGAACGTGCGAACGGGACTATTAAGAAGTACTTGGATAAGTTTAAGGACCTTACTGACGTCCGGGAAAGAGTCAGCAAAACTCTCTTTGTACTTAATTATTTATGTGTCTTTGGAGATAGTGATAGTCCACCGGCCCTCAAACACCATGTGCCTCAAAACAAGGTGGAAACTCCCCGAATGAGAGTGTTATATAGGGATACCAGGACAGGGTTTTGGAATGGCCCTGCCGATGTAATATATATTGGGCGCGGATATGTCTGTGTTTCTACTCCTACAGGTACCCTTTGGGTCCCTAGCCGGTGGATCAAACCCGCCACAGGAGGAGGCAGCACCAATAATGGTGAAGGATCTTCGAAAGGCGCCGCCTGAGGGGCTGTTTCACTGGACCTCAGTCATAGAGACTCATTAACGCATGAACGAATGTAGCAGGCGATTGATTGTTTGCGCTTTGTGTGCATGCTGCGACCCTTGGGAATTGTGTGAGTGCGTGCAGTGCGGGAACGAGTGGTGGCGCCGCGCCACACTCTCAAGTCGCTGGTGTGAGAAGTGTTTCGAAAAACAGCTTGCGATACCCAGGCTCTTGCTTGTTACAGGGCATGAGCCACCTAACAGCGACTGGTATTTTTCGTTGCCGAACCAGCTGGGTTACGTCAGCAAGCAGGCAAGCTGAATTAATATTAGCACGCGGTCTTGAATGCAGCAAGACCAACTTGGTGCCAGCTATATGGTCCGTCTCAAGGGAGGACTGGGAGCAGGTAAAAGAAAAGTGTCGTAAGCGCTTTGTTTGGAAACAGAAAAGGGGTAGGCGGAAGTTGTTTTAAAAAATTGTGTTTTAACGATATAGATTTAGCAAAATGTTGTTAGCTATATTAATCACGTTTAGTGCCATTATGGTAGATGTAACTGCTGTACCTACATTGCCTTTTGATCGTTATAGTAGGGCTTGTTATACTTAGTTGTGCAATATCGTGTATTAGACGGATAATAATGCAAACCACACACAATATTTGGCTTGCACAAAATAAAAACGGGGGAATTGTGGAGGAATGGCTAGCGGAGCGAGGGCATTTCGACATAGAAAAGCTAAGTCATCAGGATCTCAAGAAGTATCGAAAACAACTAGTTTAGGAACTAATCAGGGACAAGGTCAGACTGTCCCTGTTTACCAGATAGGCACGGTATCAGAAACTTGTGGTTACGAAGTTATGAGAAGAATCCGTTAGAACAGGATGTCGAGGCGGGACTTGACTTTTAGACTAACAGCCAATAAGGAGCTTAGCTTTTGCAATATGTATGAGCTAGTTAAGACCGCTATAAATTGTGTAACCAAACTGCAATAAACGAAGCTTGCTGATCTCTCATATTGAGTGACTGCTTCTTCCCTCCGTTCCGGCAAATGGCACGACAGCACTGCTTGCACAGGCGTACAGAGAGACTGGGGCTGCTTGCTTGCCTTGCCAGCTCAAACTAAAAATATATCCTAGGTGGTCCTTGGTGGGGGCCTCTGGCAACCCTGACCCGAATATGCGAAGGTCTCAGGATATCCCTTACCAAGAAGGGGCTAGCCTGGAAAGCTGATGCTCAGCCTCATCTGCCCATGACACTGCTCACACAGGCGCTCAGAGACTGGTGCTGCTTGCTTGCCTTGCCACCTCAAACCTCAAAGAAATCCTGGGCGTCCCTGACGGGTGCCTTCAGCAGCCCTGCACTGAAAATGAGAAAGTCTCCGAATATCTTGTAGCCAGAAAGGGCTAGGCTGGAAAGCTGTAGCTCAGCCTCATCTGCCCATTGCACTGCTCGCACAGGCGCACAGAGACTGGGGCTGCTTGCTTGCTTTGCCACCTCAATTTTGAAACGTAGCTGGGGATCCCTGAAGGGTGACTCCAGCAGACCTGCACCAAAAATGCGAAAGTCTCCAGATAGCTTGCACCCAGAAAGGGCTAGAGTGGAAACCTGTTGCTAAGCCTCATCTCCCCATTGCACTGCTCGCTCAGCCACACAGAGACTGGGGCTGCTTGCTTGCCTTGCCACCTCAAACTTCAAAATTATCATAGGGGGTCCTTGCCGGATGCCTCCAGCAGACCTGTACTGAAGATGCGAACGTGTCAGGATACCTCTTACGAAGAAGGGGCTAGCCAGGAAAGCTGTTGCTCAGCCTCATCTGCCCATGGAACTGCTCGCACAGGCGCACAGAGACTGGGGCTGCTTGCTTGCCTTGCCACCTCAAACTTGAAACGTAATATAGGGGGTCCTTGTCACGCTCCTTCCACAGCCCTGACCCGAATATGCCAGCAATCTCAGGATGTCTCTTACCATGAATGGTTCAGCCTGCAAAGCAGTTGCTCAGCCTCACGTGCTCATGGCACAGCTCACACAGGCGCACAGAGACTGGGGCTGCTTGCTTGCCTTGCCAGCTCAAACTACAAATGTATCCTAGGGGGTCCTTGGCGGGGGCGTCTGGTAACCCTGATCCGAATATGCGAACGTCTAGGATATCTCTTACCAAGAAGGGGCTAGCCTGGAAAGCTCTTGCTCAGCCTCATCTGCCCATGGCACTGCTCGCACAGACGCACAGAGACTGGGGCTGTTGCTTGCCTTGCAACCTCAAACTTCAAACGTATCCCGGGGATCCCTGACGGGTGTCTATAGCAGACCTGCACTGAAGATTTTAAAGTCTTATGATGTTTCCCTACCAAGTATTTGCTAGCCTGGAAAGGTGTTGCTCAGCCTCATCTGCACATGGCACTGCTCACACAGGCGCACAGAGACTGGGGCTACTTGCTTGCCTTGCCACCTCAAACTTCAAACGTAGCCTAGGGGGTATTTGCCAGGTGC
Organism: Opisthocomus hoazin; assembly: GCF_030867145.1. Lineage (NCBI taxonomy): Eukaryota > Metazoa > Chordata > Aves > Opisthocomiformes > Opisthocomidae > Opisthocomus > Opisthocomus hoazin. Next base: position 6,794,857 of record NC_134453.1, on the reverse strand, counting down.
CTGCCACACCCCTGTCCTAAATATGCGAGCGTCTCAGGATATCTCGTACCAAGAAGGGTTTAGCCTGGAAAGCTGTTGCTCAGCCTCATCTGCCCATGGCACTGCTTGCACAGGCGCACAGAGACTGGGGCTGCTTGTTTACCTTGCACCTCAATCCTCAAACGTATCCCGGGACTCCCTGCCAGGTGCCTCCAGCAGCCCCGCACCGAAAATGAGAATGTCTCAGGATATCTCGTACCAAGAAGGGTTTACCCTGCAAAACTGTTGCTCACTCATGTGCCCAAGGCACAGCTCACACAGGCGCACAGAGACTGGGGCTGCTTGCTTGCCTTGCCAGCTCAAACTACAAATGTATCCTAGGGGGTCCTTGGCGGGGGCGTCTGGTAACCCTGATCCGAATATGCGAACGTCTAGGATATCTCTTACCAAGAAGGGGCTAGCCTGGAAAGCTCTTGCTCAGCCTCATCTGCCCATGGCACTGCTCGCACAGACGCACAGAGACTGGGGCTGTTGCTTGCCTTGCAACCTCAAACTTCAAACGTATCCCGGGGATCCCTGACGGGTGTCTATAGCAGACCTGCACTGAAGATTTTAAAGTCTTATGATGTTTCCCTACCAAGTATTTGCTAGCCTGGAAAGGTGTTGCTCAGCCTCATCTGCACATGGCACTGCTCACACAGGCGCACAGAGACTGGGGCTACTTGCTTGCCTTGCCACCTCAAACTTCAAACGTAGCCTAGGGGGTATTTGCCAGGTGCCTGCCACACCCCTGTCCTAAATATGCGAGCGTCTCAGGATATCTCGTACCAAGAAGGGTTTAGCCTGGAAAGCTGTTGCTCAGCCTCATCTGCCCATGGCACTGCTTGCACAGGCGCACAGAGACTGGGGCTGCTTGTTTACCTTGCACCTCAATCCTCAAACGTATCCCGGGACTCCCTGCCAGGTGCCTCCAGCAGCCCCGCACCGAAAATGAGAATGTCTCAGGATATCTCGTACCAAGAAGGGTTTACCCTGCAAAACTGTTGCTCACTCATGTGCCCATGGCACTGCTCACACAGGCGCCCAGATACTGGGGCTGCTTGCTTGCCTTGCCACCTCAAACTTCAAACGTAGCTTCTAGGGTCTTTGCCGGGCACCTGCCGCAGCCTTCACACAAATATGCGAACCTCTCAGGATATCTCTTACCAGGAAGGGGCTAGCCTGGAAAGCTGTTGCTCAGCCTCATCTGCCCATGGCACTGCTCGCACAGCTGCACAGAGACTGGGGCTGCTTGCTTGCCTTGACACCTCAGTCTTCAAACGTAGCCTGGGACTCACTGCCAGGTGCATCCAGGAGCCCCGCACCGAAATGAGAATGTCTCAGGATGTCTCTTACCAAGAAAGGACTAGCCTGGAAAGCTGTTGCTCAGCCTCATCTGCCCATGGCACTGCTCACACAGACGCACAGAGACTGGGGCTGCTTCCTTGCCTTGCAACCTCAAACTTCAAACGTAGCCTAGGGGTTATTTGCCAGGCGCCTGCCACACCCCTGTCCTAAATATGCGAGCGTCTCAGGATATCTCGTACCAAGAAGGGTTTAGCCTGGAAAGCTGTTGCTCAGCCTCATCTGCCCATGGCACTGCTTGCACAGGCGCACAGAGACTGGGGCTGCTTGCTTTCCTTGCCACCTCAATCCTCAAACGTATCCCGGGACTCCCTGCCAGGTGCCTCCAGCAGCCTCGCACCGAAAATGAGAATGTCTCAGGATATCTCGTACCAAGAAGGGTTTACCCTGCAAAACTGTTGCTAACTCATGTGCCCATGGCACTGCTCACACAGGCGCCCAGATACTGGGTCTGCTTGCTTGCCTTGCAACCTCAAACTTCAAACGTAGCTTCTGGGGTCTTTGCCGGGCACCTGCCGCAGCCTTGACACAAATATGCGAACCTCTCAGGATATCTCTTACCAGGAAGGGGCTAGGCTGGAAAGCTGTTGCTCAGCCTCATCTGCCCATGGCACTGCTCACACAGACACACAGAGACTGGGGCTGCTTGCTTGCCTTGCCACCTCAAATTACAAACGTAGCCAAGGGCTCCCTGCCGAGTCCCTGCAGCAGTCCTTACCCGATCATGCGAATGTCTCAAGATATCTCTTACCAAGAAGGGACTAGCCTTGAAAACTGTTGCTCAGCCTCATCTGCCCATGGCACTGCTCGCACAGATGCACAAAGACTGGGGCTGCTTGATTGCCTTGCCACCTCAAACTTCAAACCTAGCCTAGGGGATCGTTGCCGGGCACCTCCCACAGACCTGACCTGAACATGTGAACGCCTCAGAATATCTCGGACCAAAATTGTCTAGCCTGGAAAGCTGTTGCTCAGCCTCATCTGCCCATGGCACTGCTCGTACAGGCACAGAGAGGGTGAAAGTGCTTTCTTAACTTAACACCTCAAAATTCAGATGTCCTGGGGGTTCCTATAGGGCGCCTCCAGCAGCCCACCCCCAAAAGGTAGAATGTCTTCAGATAGTTCGCACCCAGAAGGGGCTAGCCTAGAAAGCTGTTGCTCAGCCTTATCTGCCCATGCCACTGCTCGTACAGATGCACAGAGACTTGGGCTGCTTACTTGCCTTGCCACCTCAAACCTCAAACGTTGCCTAGGGGTTCCTGCCGGGTGCTTTCAGCAAACCTGCACCAAAAATGCGAACGTCTCCAAAAAGCTCACACCCAGAAGGGGCTAGCCTGGAAAGCTCTTGCTGAGCCTCATCTGCTCATGGCACTGCTTGCACAGACGCACAAAGACCGGGGCTGCTTGCTTGTCTTGCCACCTCAAAGTACAAACGTAGCTTGGGGCTCCCTGCCAAGTCCCTCCCGCAGCCCTGACCCGAATATGCGAATGTCTCAAGACCTCCCTTACCAGGAAGGGGCTAGCCTGGAAAGCTGTTGCTCAGCCTCATCTGCCCGTGGCACTGCTCACATGTGGAGTACTGGCTGGACGAGAGAGGACATATTTTGGTGTGTTGTGCAACCCAGGTTCCGATCCGGACGTGAGCCTTTGGAGCGGCTGACACCGAACCCTGCTGGGAAGGCAGAGCGTCGAGCTCGGGACACTGGAGCAGGGGGAACGTCACTGTTTCCTGCCACACTGTCACTTCCTTCCTGCCACGTTGCTGTTTCCTGCCACAGTACTGTTTTCACTTCGAGATGCAGCTCTGCACCAATCACAACGAGTTGCAGTAGTTTTGCCTATATATGTATTGGGGTTTAACCATTCAGATGCTGTAATTGCTTTGCTATATAAACCTTGTTTTGCTGACTAATAAAGGTGTACGATCATACTCATATTGGGGTCACATCGTTACAACGGATCCGTAACCCACGCCTACATTTGGTAGCAGAGGATGGACGGTTTCCCTGCAGGAGGCCCTCGGTCTGCGGTGAGCAGCTTGAGAGGGGGGCGTGGGAGTAACGGCTGGGAGGGTCCTGCTTGGTTGCGGACGCGCAGGGCAGGTACGGACGGCCGACTCCCAGGGATTTTCGAGCCACACTGGGTCTGCCTGGCGCAGCTAAATTTTAACGTGGAGGCCGGGGTCGCAGGCATGGAGGTGGATGCTGCGGCAACATTGCTAGTCGGTATTCTCTCTAAGAGAGGAATAGATGCAATGGCAAACCAACTCATGAAGTTGATTAAACTGGGGCAACCATGGGGTCACTTTGCGGATACCCCGCTACTGTTTTCCGTCTCAGAATGGCAAGAGTTAGGAGAGACGATGTGGGAAAGGACAATAACGGGGGAGGACAAGGAGGAAATGGAGATAAAAGCTGTCGGCGAGCTCTGGCGAACACTATTACACACCTTAAAAGCCATGAAAGCTGAAAGAGAGGTGGCGTGTGCTGCAGCTTAGATGCTAGCTCCGGAGCCCGGGAAAGATCACGCGCCTAAGCCTGGGACATTATCACAGGTTTTCGGGCTACCTGCCGTTAGAGGGATGACTGGGATCACTTGTAACACAATTGCCGAGATTCGAGCGAGTGTAGCATGCGGTTCCGGTCTCGGCACAGAGTGGGGGGGCCCACCGGAAGTTGCTGCCAGAGACATCAACTCGAAATGCGAGCCGGACGTGGTAGTACGACCGCCCCCGTGGAACGGGGAGGAGTCGGGTGCGGAAGTGCGACTGTCTTCCGGAAGAGGGGAGGAGCGGCTTCCTTTCAGAAGAGGGGAGGAGCGGCTAGTACCACCCCCAGAGAGGGAGGGAGAAGGGGCGCGGCTTACGACATCGGCCCCTCCTGGGGCACGGCCTGCAACATGGGCCCCTCCTCTCTATCCACCCCTGCCACATTCCAGTGAGGCGTCTCCACTCCCGATGCCCTCTAATGGCGGAAAAAAAACAAACAACAAAAAAACAACAAAAAAAAACCCCATGCGATCTGTTGCAGTCAGTTTTGCAGCATCTTCAAGACAAGAGCTCGCAGTTCCAGCATATGTCAATCGTTACCAACCCCCCCACCGGGAAAATGAGGCTTCCTCTCCGAGATGTTTAGCTGGGCCTCTGGCACGGATCACACCTACCCATTGGAGCAGTGTTATAACAGATGCCATCCTAGATGGACAGTGGAGCGTTGCCGCCATTATCAGAGGTACACAAGCCTTAGCCTGTCCTGTGCAACAGGTTAATGGATGACAATCGTAAGTACAGGTGTTTGGCCGGAGGAGTGGCCACTAAGTTACCACCTGAAGAAAGCCGTGAGCAGGGGCTGGGTCTAACAGACCCTGAGCAGGAATCAGGTCTGTTTTCCCCCACCCCCGGCTCGCTGGAGAATGGGACAGTCACTGAGAAAAGGAGCGAAGGCTCCATTAAAGAATTTTTTACAGTGAAGTTTGAAAGAACAAAGTCTTGCAGTTTAAAATCCCTGAGAAAATCATGACTTTGAAATCAGTGCACTCAGCTTTAAATGCTCTAAAACTTACAGAGACTATCTTAGAAGCAGCTGCTATACCTCTGTCCTTATCTCAAAAGCAAGGACAGAGCAGCAGTCTGCTGAAATTTAACCCTACATACGACGAAAGTCCTACCGAACATGAGAAATGCAGGAAGTAAATCTGCCAAAACCTGACGATCCTTTGAATCCAGAGAAATGGGAAGTGGGGTGTAAAAATCCGGCATCCCGAAAGTGCACAACAGGGTCTCTCGACAGCAATTGGCGTACCCGACCTGAGATCAAAACGAGGTGAATTCCAACATAAAACTGCACAGTCCCTCAGACGCTGTACAGCCGCCACGCCAGCAGTCACCGCATCGAACGGGTCAGCAAACCTTACACCTGGTGGGGCACATGGCTCCCCCCAGGCAACCGGCGGCACGGTTCCCCCCCAACCCCCCCAACCTTTTCCCCCCCCCCCCCCTTCCCTCGATCCCAGTGCGCCGGCCCGTCCCGGCCAGCCCAGAAGCGGCGCGGCAAGAACCATCTCTCTGACATGCAAGGACTCGGTTACAAAAAATGTATGCAATTCAATTACTGCAGTAGAATTCCTTGTGAACAAACAGCTGGACTTTATTATCTTTCCAAGGTTCAGATGGTCTATCTAGATGATGTTATTCACTCTGCTGAAAGGTGAAAATATTGACATTATGACTGAAGAGTTGTCCCCTCTATTTACTTTGTCAAAAGGGACTCAGATTTATTATTTTCCTGAAGAACAATGACAAAAGCAAAAACTGTTTTACAAAAGATTTCAGATAGAATTGCAATTGCCTTTACCTTCAGAATTAATGTCGAATTGCCAACAAATTTGTATATCATTTATGAAGGTTTTGTTTTACAGCCTTACCCTCTTTTCGATCAGTGGTGTGTTAACACGCAGAAGTTGAAGAATCTGGAATGAATCTTTTTGTCTCATACGCCCATGAAAACATTGGCTTCAAAGGTACACATCATAGTGTCCTTAATAGCACAAGGTTGGAATCACTGTCAGCAAGTTGATACTATTTGCCTGCTGCTGGCTAAAGATGACTTTGTGGCATTAAACAGTGAATCCTTATCACTGCAAGCTGCTCTAGCTGATTATTTAAATAACATACGTTATACCCTTCCACAACATAAGCTGTTACATTCCCTCTCTCAAATTTCATTGCAGCCAAAACACCGATGTGTTTCTGTTCCTATTAAAGGAGCACGAACAGTGTTTCGGAAACAAACAAATTCATCAGATTAGCAATCATCTATTTTAGTCGTTGAAGGATCCACACAAATTGTTAAGCTATCAGTGGCCTTGCACGTCTTTGAATTGTTTTCGACTGAACCACTCAATGTTGTCACAGATTCTGCATATGTTGTGAATATTGTTCAACGCATTGCAGATGCAATTGCTATTGAAATTAGAAAATCATGTACGTGTGTATTTTATAATGCATATATAGTTACATACTACTCTACTAAAACCAATAACTGAAGAAAAAGTTGTAGCAGATCAATTGACAATGGCAGCAGTACTGCCACACAGTTTCAAGCAAGCCTGATTATCTCATGACTTCTTTCATCAAAATGCCTCTTCCTTGCATAAACAATTTGCTTTGCCCCAGGGGCAAGCCACAGAAAATGTTCATGCATGCCCTGACTGTCAATGTATTACACCCGTACCATCGTGTGCAGGAGTGAACCCTCGTGGTTTACGAGCTGATGAGTTGTGGCAAAGTGATGTTACACATATATCAACATTTGGTCGACTGCATTGTGTACATGTTAATGTGGATACTTTCTCAGGATTTCTGGTAGCCACGGCACATACGGGAGAAAAGGAACGTTTCACGGACAATTTCTGTTTTCCTACAGGACTGGAGTATACAACATGTTACAGGTATACAACATTCTTCTACTGCACAAGCCATTGTCAAAAGTGTCCACGGGACCCTCAAAGCTATGCTAAATAAACAAAAAAGGGGGAATCCTATGGGCAGTGTTACCCCACAGGAACAGTTAATGTACTTAATTTTTAAAATCGTTCTGATGATCAATTATTTACAACAGCAGCTGACCGTCAATTCGGGATGGTCCCTCCATTTGTGGTTCGACCAAAAGTATGGTATAAAGAATTTGGGGAATCACAATGGACAAGTCCTATAGAACTAATAATGTGGGGAAGAGGGTATGCGTGTGTTCTTCTTTCAACAGGCCCTCGATGGTTACCTGCAATATATGTGAAGCTATATCATGAGCTGAAAGAACGTAACACAGAATCCGATGCCAGAGGTGACCACGCTCACTCTCAGGGAGCAACCTCTGACATGGAAGCAGAAGAGATCCACTCTGGATGATCCTATTACACAGGGAACACTGAAAAAATTACAGCAAACGCAAGTACTCTGATGACTGCAGTGGGTGCACCACCCACACCAATTAATACATTCCTTGCATATTTGGCAATTATCTTCCACAACAGCTTTTGTATAACGAAGCAATCTTGGAGAACACGGTATACGCGATTTTAGAAGTGCGTCTGCACAAGAGCAAAGGTCAACTAGCAGACACCGTGAGGAAAAGTATAAACCTTCACCTGAGGGCTCCCGACGACTGCCCAGAGGTGCCAATATGCATGTACAAAAGACATTAATATATATATATATTAAAAAAAAAAAAAAGGGGGAGAAATGGAGAATGATAAGTACTTCGCAGAAATGTAATGATTATGTATGTTAACATGGCATAAATATCTAGTAAGAGTGTCTTTTTGGTACACACATTTCAGTAGAGCTATTCCCTGTGCGTTCAGTACTGCAGTAAAGAATGCCTGCTTTCTAGAACTCCAACATTAAGTTTTAGGAAGTTAATTATTTTGCTGCTTTCTAGTAATAGATTTTGGGTACCCAGGTAGGACGCTGCTCTTGAACTTCAATGGTCCAAGGGATTGCAGGACCTCCAGCCGGCACCGAGGGATTCTCGGGGAGAACCTCTGATCACTGGACCAAAAAGTTATGAGCGTGAACCATTAATAAGGCAAAGGCATTCTTCCAGTATTGTTTCTTGCTGCCTATTTGTTAGTCATAGTAAAAGCTTCACAGCATTGAGCTATATCCCTGACGAGAAGAGAAAGCGTCCTTTCTAATCCAGAATTGAAAAGAGAGTACTCTTCCTGAAACTGAAGCTTGGGAATTTGTCTGGTAAATGTTGAATATTATTGTAAGTCCTGTCTTTGCAATATTTGGATTTATGCTGAAAACTTGGTGTGCCTGCGTGTGTGTGTGTGGTCGCGACCATGAACGTGTGGTTTTATGTTGCAGTGCTTGTATTTCTGTGATCTGATGGATTTATTTGGTTTCTGTGATCTAACGGATTTGTCTGGAATAACTAACTGTTTTGTGTCTTTTGGTTTGGTAAGTTCTGCAGGTATTGACTATTTCTGGTTTTTGACTTTAGATTGTTGTATTTGGGCTCTGATTTATCAAAACTTCGGAAGCATTTGCTGCAGCAGGGAATAGATGTGGTGATGTTTGCAGCTTTATGCTTTTATGTACATTAATTTTAGCCTATATAGTTAATGAGTCATAGTTCTAGATACATTGATCTTAACCTAGGTAAGTAATATGGATAGCCAATACTAAATGTTATGGATGTTTGTATATGTGATAAGTATACCTATAACCCAAGTGCAAATTCACTGAGCTCATATTATTGATACACTGCTATTTCGACGCATATCGCAATGAGATGCATCTGCTCCCATTGACAATAATGATATGTTGTGGTCAAGCGGTACTTTAGTCCCACCGTCCACACAGGAAGAAAATTGGATACAAGTAAATCCAGCAAGAAAATTGAATACAAGTAAATCAATCTACACCCATATGCTAGGTAACAGATTTACCATCAGTATGTATCATTCTCAAGTTAATTTAATCTTTCTTTATATCCAGCAGGTTGTGGTATGCACTTCACATCTCTATGACTTCAATTAGCATTTGTGTTCTTATATCTGTTAGTATTGTAGTTTGTGTGGGCCTCTGAAAAAGTGAAGCTGAAGACCAAAATTATGTCAGCTCTCATCATCATCAACAACCTCATCAACTATACCTGGCTTGCTCAAAAAACAAAAAGGGGGAATTGTGGATTCCTGGCTGGACGAGAGGGGACATAGTTTGTGCTGTTGAGCAACCCAGGCTTGGTAATGGAGACAGACCTTGAAAGTAGCGAACACGGAACACTGCTACAGAAGTAGATTGGTGAACACGGAACGCTGGGCAGAGAAGCAAGCCAGTGCTACCACAAAAGTCTTGCAATCCCTGCTAGAAGATCAGAGTAGTCTACGACATGCAGTATTGCAAAATAGAGGCACAATTGATTTTTTACTGCTGGCCCAGGGACATGGTTGTGAGGATTTCGAAGGCATGTGCTGTATGAACTTGTCCGATCATAGTAAGTCCATCCACAAGCAATTACAATGGCTTGACCAGCACGCCAATCAAATACAACAAAACCAGGGATTTTTTTTGATGGATTTCTCATCTCTCTCTTTGGTAATCTGCCCGCTTGGCTTAACGGTTTAATTATAGAAATTTTGCGTATATGTATCGTGTTACTTGCTGTTGGAATTATAATATGTATTTGCTTTAGCTGTCTTAAAAAGGCTCTCTCCAAGATGACGAAGCAAACCTGGCTTGCTCAAAAAACAAAAAGGGGGAATTGTGGAGTCCTGGCTGGATGAGCAGGGACATAGCTTGGTGCGTTGAGCAACCCAGGTTCCGATCCGGAAGTGAGCCTTGGGAGCGGCTGACACGGAACCCTGCTGGGAAGGCAGAGCGACGAGCTCAGGACACTGGAGCAGGGGGAACGTCACCGTTTCCTGCCACACTGTCACTTCCTTCCTGCCACGTTGTTGTTTCCTGCCACAGTACTGTTTTCACTTCGAGATGCAGCTCTGCACCAATCACAGCGAGTTGCAGTAGTTTTGCCTATATATGGGTTGGGGGTTTAACCATTCAGATGCTGTAATAGTTTTGCTATATAAACCTTGTTTTCCTGACTAATAAAGGTGTACGATCATACCCATATTGGGGTCACATCGTTACAACGGATCCGTAACCCACGCCTACACTCACATAGGCACACAAAGAGACTGGGGCTGCTTGCTTGCCTTGCCACCTCAAACTTCAAACAAATCCCGGGAGTCCCTGCCCGGTGCCTCTAGCAGCCCTGCACCGAAAAAGTGAAAGTCTCCGGATAGCCCACACCCAGAAGAGGCCAGCCTGGAAAGCTTTTGCTCAGCCTCATCTGCCCATGGCACTGCTCGCACAGGTGCACTGAGACTGGGGCTGTTTGCTTGCCTTGCCACCTCAAACTTCAAAGGTATCCTAGGGGGTCCTAGGCAGGGGCCTCCCGCAGCCCTGACCCGAATATGCGAACGTCTCAGGATATCTCTTACCAAGAATGGGATAGCCTCGAAAGCTGTTGCTCAGCCTCATGTGCCCATGGCACTGCTCGCACAGGCGCCCAGAGACTCGGGTTTCTTGCTTAACTTGCCACCTCAAAATTCAAATGTAGCCTAGGGGTCCCTCCGGGTGCCTCCAGCAGTCCTGCACCGAAAGTGTGAACGTCTCCAGATTGCTCGCACCTAGAAGGGGCTAGCCTGGAAAGCTATTTCTCAGCCTCATCTGCCCATGACACTGCTAGCACAGGCGCACAGAGACTGGGGCTGCTTGCTTGCCTTGCCACCTTGACGTGCGGAATCAAACTTCACAACTCAGAGTTATAAAGCAGGTATGTTTATTGCGGCACCGGGTGCAAGGGGTTTCGCTCCTCCTAACTTGCACACCGAGTCACGAAGCATGCACCTATTTATTACAAAGCTTATCTAAGTAGGCTGGACTATTGTAATTATTTCTAGGAATTCATTATCATACTCCACCCCCCTTTAGCACTTGCGCAGTGTTGTCTGGTGGTCGTCTGTGGGGGTCTTATGGATGAAGGCTCGTAGTCTTCCTCGCTGTGTGCTTTCAGTTTTGGCTCAAAAATTCCTGAGTTGTCTGTGTTGGCTGAGTCCCAAACCACAGAACCAGTTTCAGCTAGAGAGTTGCTTCTTACAGACAACACAGTTCTGGTTATCAGTCCTTGTTTCTCTTCGTCTGTCTCGCGAGCAGTCCTTGTTAGCTACATTTGAGCCACAACAGTCCTTGTTAGCAAGATTACAAAGAGCAGAACTAAATTAATTAACAGTGTTTAACTCTTACCTTAACACAGATGCAAAGTTTTATAACAAAATTAAACTAAAGCTATAGCAAAATCAAACTAACTGTCTATTTCCCACATCATGTCCCCCCTTTTCTTTCTTCTTTTGCAAATTCTTTTGCTATAAAGTTACCCTCCTTAAGGTTTTTGGCAAAATATTTGACACTGTCACTATTTTAACTTATGTTTCTCATTTAGCCCTTCCCATTGGGGTAGTACCTCTGACATGAGATATTGATTATTACCTATGGCTAAGAGTGACGATCGTAACGTGTTGTATTCTACTTAAATCTTGCGTAATGGTGGACAACTTATTCGCCAGCACCTCGGAATCTATACTGTTCAAAATTCTTAAACCCGTTCCCACAAAGCTCGTTGTATCCCTTTTTCTCCTTTGAGATGTGAGAATCATTATTAGCTCCACTTTCTTTAATGAACTATCATTTTCCATTTGCCCATACGCTTAACTATATAGGGGCCCACTTCATATACATAAGGTGCTGTCATTTTCTGGGGTGTAGGAGAAGTTGACACCGTGATGGGCACAGGTATAGCCGTAGTCGAAATCTTTTCCTGTGATATGTCCAACACAAATTTAAATGATAACGCTCTGTCTCCTCTGCCGGTGCTCTTTAAACAGACAACAGATACTGACTGAATTATAGTAAAATTGAACCAACAAACATCAGATGCACAATGTTCCCCACCTATTGTGGGTTCTGTTCTTTGTTCAGAAAATCTTCTCGTAGTAACTTGGGTTAAAGGAGGGAAATTTTTTTCTACTGCTAGTACTAAAGATTCTGCAACCTATATGGATTGTTTTCCTTTTATCAACCTTCCGTCTATGCATCGAATGCTTCCATTCTGATTCATGTAATTGCAATTCCCTGTTGTCATATATGATGACAGTTGCTAGATTCATTCCCGCTAAGTCTTTTCTCATAATTCCTGTATATCAAAAATAGGCTTTTGACCAAGGCCATTCCCAAGTATTAACTCTCATGGGTTTCAGCACAGTTACCACCCACATTATTGCAAAGGTTCTTAGCTTAGCTTGGTTAGTCCATGTTAGCGTCTTTGGATGCGGAGCTTCAGGGGTCCAGTGGACGTTATTTTCCATTGCTGCTGAGGAGCTTTCTTCACTCTTGTATGATGGATCCAGGATGTCTGCTCCTTAATCTTGACTGCTGTGTGGAATGTCAGCAGCACTTGGAACGGTCCTTCCCATTTCGGTTCTAGTGGAGAATCTAAAAGAGATCTGACATATACATAGTCACCAGGTTCAATATTATGTACAGGCCCATCAAGACCTCGGGCTCTTGTTCCTAAGACCAGTTCCTCTACTTTTCGAAGCTGCTTCTGCAAACTTACTATATAGCTGGTTAATACTTCATCCCCAACTTGAGTTGATGTTCCTGCTTGTACAATGTAGGGCCTCCCGTACATTATTTCGAAAGCATTTAGTCCTTTTTGGTTCGGGGTTTGGTTCTAATTCTCAGGAATGCTAATGGCAATGATTGTGGCCAAGACAGGTTAGCCTCCTGACCCAATTTTACAATTTGCAGTTTAATTAGGTGGTTCATCTTTTTTACTTGATTGCTTGATTTTGGATTGTATGGGGTATGTAATTGCCGATCTATTCCCAAAAGTTTACTAACTTGTTGAATGATCTTGGCAATAAAATGTCAACCTCTGTCTGACGAGATTACCGCAGGAACCCCAAATCTCGGTATTAGTTCTTGCAACAGTACCTTGGTTACTTCCCTAGCTTTATTAGTTCGACAAGGGAATGCTTCTGGTCATCCTGAAAAGGTATCCGTCAAGACTAGCAGGTATCAAAACCCCCCTTTTCTTGGCACTTCTGAGAAATCAATTTGCCACTGCTGTCCTGGGTAATTACCTTTCCCGATTTGTCCTAGCTAAGCTTTAGGTCTTGTCTTAGGGTTACTCTGTAAACAAACCCCGCATTGTTGTGTTACCTGCTTGATAGTAGTGTATAGATTTTGGGCGACTATCAGCCAGTTCAAATATTTATACAGGGCCTCTGTTCCCTAATGAGATTTTCTATGTTCTGCCATAACTACGGCCCATAACAATGCAAATGGTATTATTGTTTTACCTTGTGGAGTCTTTGCCCACCTACCTTTCTCTATTTTTCCCCCTAGGTCTTCAATTGATTTTTGATCTTCTTTAGAATACTTGGGTTCACAATCAATTTGTACTTTACCGTCTGGGACTAAAGATTGCACCCCCAATTCACTCTTCTCAGCTACTCTTTTAGCCTCGCAGTCCGCCATGGCGTTGCACAGTTCTTGAGCGGTGTCTCCTTTCTGATGAACTTTACAATGCGTGATAGCCACTTTCTCGGGTAGCTGCACTGCTTCCAGGAGCTTAAGAATTTCTTCGGCATGTTTTATATGTTTTCCTTGGGTAGATAGGAGTCTTCTTTCTTTCCACACAGCTCCATGAGCATGGACTACCCCAAAGGCGTATTTAGAGTCCGTTCAGATATTAACTTTCTTGCCTTTTGCTAGTTCTAATGCTCGAGTTACGGCTATTATTTCTGCCTTTTGAGCTGAGGTGTTTGGGGCAAGGGTTTTGGACTTGATTACTTGATCTGTAGTGGTTACCACGTATCCTGCTTTGCCGACTCCTTGTCAAACGAAGCTGCTTCTGTCAGTGTACCAGCAATCTTCAGCGTCCTCCAGTGGCTCCTCTTTTAGGTCAGGTTGGCTGGAATAGACTGCTTCAATCGTTTCCAAGCAGTCATGCGATACTGGTTCCCCTGTGGTCCTGCTGAGGAAAGATGCTGGATTGACAATGTTAGTAACCGCTATTTCCACATCATCCTGCTCTACCAGGATAGCTTGACATTTAAGAAACTTTTGTGGTGAGAGCCAGTGTCCTCCCTTCACCTCCAATACTGCTGATACAGTATGAGATACCGGTACTGTAATCTTTTGGCCTAGTGTAAATTTACGTGCTTCTTGAATGTTCAGCACTACTGTTGCTACTGCACTCAGGCAGCGAGGCCAACCCTTGCTTACTTCATCAAGTTGTTTAGAGAAGTATGCCACCGCCCTCCGATATGGTCCCATTGTTCCAAGTCTTTAGCTAATTGATTTCCAGAAAGAGTGGGGCTATTTTTAAACCCCTGGGGTAACACAGTCCATGTCAGCTGTGTCTTCCTTCCGGAGTCTGGGTTTTTCCATTCAAATGCAAACAACAACTGGTTTTCTAACTTAAAGGGATGCAAAAGAAGGCGTCTTTCAAGTCTAGGACAGTAAACCAGGCCAATTCAGGTATCAATTTAGTTAATAATGTGTATGGGTTTGCCACGACAGGTTGCAGATCCTTAACAATTCTTTTGATAGCCCTGAGAACCTGTACTATTGGATAACTACCATCCGGTTTTTAATAGATAAAATGGGAGTGCTATATTCTAATTCACACTTTATTAATAACCCATCTTTGATGAACCGGTTGATCACTGGTTGAATTCCTTCCCTGTCTCCCATTCTAAGACGATATTCTCTAATCCTTACAGGCCGTGTTCCTTGCTTAAGTTTGACTATTATTGGAGAGGCATTTTTTGCTTTTCCTGGTGTCTCTGTGGCCCTTACTCCTGGGTATACCTGGTTCTGGACTTCCTCAGATACTCCTGAGCCAGCAGAGTTATTTATGAGGGCCAAACTCAAAACTTTAATTAGCTGGTCACTTCCCACCCAGAGTTCTACTTTCCTTTTGTCAAATCTTATTTCTGCCTTTAATTGTTCCAATAAATCTCGTCCTAATAGAGGTCTTGGCGAATTAGCCATATATAAAAATTTGTGTACCCCCAATTGTTTCCCTAATTTGAATTCAAGAGGTTTTAGAAAGTACGCCTTTTCACTTTGGCCAGTAGCTCCCCTTACCGTTACAAAGTCATCATCTACAGGTGTCAATGCCTGATTTAAAACTGACAATGTTGCTCCAGTATCAACTAAAAACTCCACACTCTGTTGCCGTTTCCTTAGCTTTAATACAACCAGTGGATCCGCTAGGGTAGATTCCCCAGGTCCCCGTCAATCCTCCTTGATGTGGGCCTGTATTCTTTTCCTCTTGCTCTGCCTTTCTGGACACTCATTTTTCTAATGTCCCCTCTGCCTACAACACGCACATTGGTTTCTTTCCAAGGGCCTCTCAGGTCCTTCACGTCTGAATCTTTCACTGTCTTGTAACACCGCTACTAACATCCGCTTCTTTTACTTTCTTGTAACGCTGCTAACAACATCTGCTTATCTTTCTTTTGATCCTCCTCCTCCCTGTTACTAAACACTCTCCACGCTTCGTCTAGTAAATTTTCCAAATTCCTGCTGTCTGCCGCTCTCAGTTTCTGCATCACTTGCTGACTGCCCAATGAATAATGTTCTGGTAGGTCAGATACATGATCCCTCCAGGATCTTTCATTTTATCCAACTCAGTACATCTCTGCCCTATAATACACGCTGAGCAACATCCTTTCAACTTCCTTGTTCTTCTTTCTTATTTTATACAAAATACAGCCCAAAGGGCTTTTCTTCCGTATCTCTCTGCTCTGTGAAATCCCCATTATTTACCACGTCCACCTCTCTGTCCCTCAATCAACATACGACAAACCAACTTTGCACTTAAACAAATTCTTTTAACACCGACAGCTCCAACTCTTAACCAAACTTCTGTACTTTAAGCACCGAGAAATAGTTATGGGCTGCATACGAAACCTTATCCCACTTCTTTTTTCTTCTCAAAAATAACATCAATTGCAACAAGGTATTATAATTTAGGGTTCCATTAGAGGGCTATTGTCCTCATCATCTAATTTATACCAAAGCCATCACTGATTACAATACTTTATTAAGGTCCTTTTGTTCACACTCCTGCCTGGTGGTCCTCCTGTATCCTTCCAGTGAGCCAAAATACAGCCTAAAAGGCTCTTTTTCACTGTCTCTCCACTTTGTTTACCTCTCATTACTCATTTAATGGTTTGCTCTCCTAGTGTATCATGCAAGAACTTTCCCTGTCTTCCTCCCTTGCTAGTTAAGGAATACAGTCTGATTAAACCGACAGCACTAATACCTTATCCAAGGCAGAAGGTGCAGAGGTGTACTCACCCCACAGCAAATACACCTAAATTCAAGACAATTATTAACATAAAGCTCCTGTCTTCCATTTGACAAAAATAATGTTCTCCTAACACTTTGAAGACTGAGTGTGAACAAATAGGCAACAGCAGTGACAAAGTGGACAGGAGCTAGTACGAGCTCCACATTGAGGGACCACAGTGCTACTCTGTCCTATGTCCCTTCCCATGTAATAACAAGAATTCTGTAGCTATACTTTTATTGCCCGAATTTCACTGATTTTTAATATTTCCTAGATTTCCTCAAATCGCTTGCTAAAGTCCACCTGAGCAATCAATCCTGTCCCAGTCAGACCAATTTCCACATTATGTACGCTGACAATCGTCTCTAAATAGTACCCAAACGTTTTTCTCACAAACAAAACACTTAAAAACCGAGTTACATGAAAAATCCCCATGTACGGAACACCAAGGGTTAATACTTGATTCAAGTAACACTGTTTCAGTCTGCCACACGCTTCCTTAGTCTCCGGCTTGCTCTCCTTGCAGGGAACACGAAACTGCGGATCAGAACTTTGCACTCACTTTGCAGCCAGGCTGCATCTCACTCGCCCAATCACTCACCCAGCACTTTTAACACACAATAACAGCACAATAATACACATACATTCTGGGGCTAGCCCGGCACTTCATACAAACATCAAGGCCTTATTGTTAGGTGTTATAATAGTGATAGATGGTATGATCCTTCACACAACACACGGTACCGCATTTTTACAGCATATAACAATAACCATGGCAATACCAAATATAACTCCTGCTACCGCAGTCAGGAGAACCCAAGTTACCATTAGTCGAGGTACAAGACTTACAAGCCTTACCCCACCACCTTACGGGGACCTCAAACCCCCACCACCATCTTATGGGGACCTCAAACCCCCAACCCAGGGGCGAGCACCAATGCTCTTTACCTCGCGTGGGACGTCTCCTCACGACTTACAGGTATCCCCTTACAGTATAAACATACCTGGTCCGCTGGAGATGGTCCTTGTCTGTCCCCGCGGTGACCTGGGTGAGTAGGGGAGTCCTCCCGAGAAATCCCGGGGGCGCCCGGAGGAGTCCCGTCCTCAGCAGATCCCGCAGCCGGACGGAGAGGATCCCATCTGGGTCGCCAAATTGACGTGCGGAATCAAACTTCACAACTCAGAGAGTTATAAAGCAGGTGTGTTTATTGCGGCACCGGGTGCAAGGGGTTTTGCTCCTCCTAACTTGCACACCGAGTCACGAAGCATGCACCTATTTATTACAAAGCTTATCTAAGTAGGCTGGACTATTGTAATTATTTCTAGGAATTCATTATCATACTCCACCCCCCTTTAGCACTTGTGCAGTGTCGTCTGGTGGTCGTCTGTGGGGGTCTTATGGATGAAGGCTCGTAGTCTTCCTCACTGTGTGCTTTCAGTTTTGGCTCAAAAATTCCTGAGTTGTCTGTGTTGGCTGAGTCCCAAACCATAGAACCAGTTTCAGCTAGAGAGTTGCTTCTTACCGACAACACAGTTCTGGTTATCAGTCCTTGTTTCTCTTCGTCTGTCTCGCGAGCAGTCCTTGTTAGCTACATTTGAGCCACAACAGTCCTTGTTAGCAAGATTACAAAGAGCAGAACTAAATTAATTAACAGTGTTTAACTCTTACCTTAACACAGATGCAAAGTTATATAACAAAATTAAACTAAAGCTATTACAAAATCGAACTAACTGTCAATTTCCCACATCAATGTCTCGTACCAAAAAGTGTCTAGCCTGGAAAGCTGTTGCTCAGCCTCATCTGCCCGTGGCACTGCTCGTACAGGCGCACAGAGACTGAGAGTGCTTGCTTGCCTTTGCACCTCAAACTTCAAACGTCCCGGAGGTCCCTGCCGGGAGCCTCCAGCAGCCCTGCCCCAAAAGGCACAATGTATTCAGATAGCTCGCACCCACAAGGGGCTAGCCTGGAAAGCTGTTGCTCAGCCTCATGTACCCATGGCACTGCTCACACAGGCGCACAGAGACTGGGGCTGCTTGCTTGCCTTGACACCTCAAACCTCAAACATAGCCTAGGTGGTCTTTGCTGGGCACCTGTCGCAGCCATGACCCGAATATGCGAGCGTCTCAGGATATCTCTTACCAAGAAGGGGCTAGCCTGGAAAGCTGTTGCTCAGCCTCATCTGGCAATGGCACTGCTCACACAGGCGCCCACAGACTGGGGCTGCTTGCTTGCCTTGCCACCTCAAACTTCCAACGTAGCCTAGGACGTTTTTTCCGGGCGCCTGCCGCAACCCTGACCCGAATATACGAGCGTCTCAAGATATCTTATGCCAAGAAGAGGCTAGCCTGGAAAGCTGTTGCTCAGCCTCATCTGCCCATGGCACTGCTTGCACAGGCGCCCAAATTCTGGGGCTGCCTGCTTGTTTTGCCACCTCAATCTTCAAACGTAACCAGGGGCTCCCTGACGGGTGCCTCAAGCAGCCATGCAAAGTATATGCGAACATCTCCAGAGAGCTCGCACCCAGAAGGGGCTAGCCTGGAGAGCTGTTGCTCAGCCTCATCTGCCCATGGCACTGCTTGCACAGGTGCTCAGAGACCGGGGCTGCTTGCTTGCCTTGCCACCTAAAACTTCAAACATATCTCAAGGCTGCGTGCCCGATCCCTCCGGCAGCCCTGACCCGAAAATGCGAACGCCTCGGGTTATCTATTACCAAGAAGGGGTTATCCTGGAAAGCTGTTGCTCAGCCTCATCTGCCCATGGCACTGCTCGCACAGGCGCCCAGAGACTGGGGCTGCTTGCTTCCCTTGCCACCTCCATCTTCAAATGAAACCAGGGGGTCCCTGATGGTTACCTCCAGCAGCCGTGACCCGAAAATGCGAACATCTCCGTATAACTTCCACCCAGATGGGGCTAGCCCGGGAAGCTGCTGCTCAGCCTCCTCTGCCCATGGCACTGCACGTACAGACGCACAGAGACTGGGGCTGCTTGCTTGCCTTGCCACCTCAAACTTTAAACGTAGCCTAGGTTGTCCTTGCCAGGCGCATCCCACAGCCCTGACCCGAATATGTGCGCATCTCACTATATCTCTTACCATAAAGGGGCTAGCCTGGAAACCTGTTGCTCAGCCTCATCTGCCCATGGCACTGCTCGCACAAGTGCCCAGAGACTGGGGCTGCTTCCTTCCATTGCCACCTAAATCTTCAAACGTAACCAGGGGGTGCCTGCTGGGTACCTCCAGCAGACCTGCACCAAAAAAGCGAACATCTACAGATAGATCGCACCCAGAAAGGGCTAGCCTGGAAAGCTGTTGCTCAGCCTCATCTGCCCATGGCACTGCTCGCACAGGCACCCAGAGACGGGGGTGCTTGCTTACCTTGCCAACTCAAACTTCAAACGTAGCCCGGGGATCCCTGACGGGTTCCTCCAGCAGCCCTGACCTTGACATGCTAACGTATAAGGATATCTATTAGCAAGAAGGGGTTAGCCTAGAAAGCTGTTTCTCAGCCTCATATGCTCATGGCACTGCTTGCACACTTGCTCAGACACTAGGGCTGCTTGCTTGCCTTGCCACCTCAATCTTCAGTCGTATCAAAAGGTTCCCTGACGGGTGCCTCCCACAGCCCTGACCCTAATATGCGAACGTCTCAGGATATCTCTTACCAAGAAGGGGCTAGCCTGGAAAGCTGTTGCTCAGCCTCATCTGCCCATGGCACGTCTCGCACAGATGCACAGAGAGTGGGGCTGCTTGCTTGCCTTGCCACCTCAATCTCCAAACGTATCCAAGAGCTCCCTAACCTGTCCCTCCAGCAGCCCTGCACTGCAAATGCGAACGTCTAAAGATACCTTGCAAACAGAACGGGCTAGCCTGGAAAGCTGTTGCTCAGCCTCATATGCCCATGGCACTGCTCGCACAGGCGCCCAGAGACTATGGCTGCTTGCTTGCCTTGCCAACTCAGTCTTCAAACACAACCCGGGTGTCTATTCCGGGTGCCTCCAGCAGCCGTGCAACAAATATGCGAACGTCTCCAGAGAGCTAGCAACCAAACGGGCTAGCCTGGAAAGCTGTTGCTCAGCCTCATCTGCACATGGCACTGCTCTCACAGATGCATAGAGACTGGGGCTGCTTGCTTGCCTTGCCACCTCAAACTTCAAATGAAACCAGGGGGTCCCTGACAATTGCCTCCAGCAGCTGTGACCCGAAAATGCGCACGTCTCCAGATAGCTTCCAGCCAGAAGAGGCTAGCCCGGGAAGCTGTTGCTCAGCCTCCTCTGCCCATGGCACTGCTCGCACAGGCGCACAGACACTGGGGCTGCTTGCTTGCCTTGCCACCTCAAACTTTAAACGTAACCAGGGGGTCCCTGACGGGTGGCTCCAGCAGCCCTGCAACGAATATGCGAAAGTCTCAAAACAGATTGCACTCAGAAGGCGCTAGCCTTGAAAGCTGTTGCTCAGCCTCAACTGCCCATGGCACTGCTCACACAGGCGCACAGAGACTGGGGCTGCTTGCTTGCCTTGCCACCTCAAAATTCAGAAGTAGCCCGGGACTCCCTGCCGGGTGCCTCTAGCAGCCCCGCACCGAAAATGGCAACGTCTCAGGATATCTCTTACCAAGAAGGGGCTAGCCTGGAAAGCTGTTGCTCAACCTCATCTGCCCATGGCACTGCTCATACAGGCGCAGAGAGACTGAGAGTGCTTGCTTAACTTGCCACCTCAAAATTCATACGTCCTGGAGGTCCCAACCAAGCACCTTCAGCAGCCCTGCCCCAAAAGGTACAACGTCTTCAGATAGCTCGCACCCAGAAAGAGCTAGCCTAGAAAGCTTTTGCTCAGTCTCGTTTGCCTATGGCACTGCTCGCACAGGCGCAGAGAGGCTGGGGCTGCTTGCTTGCCTTGCCACCTTAATCTTCAAACGTGTCCAAGGGCTCCCTGCTCGGTCCCTCCAGCAGCCCTGCACCGAAAATGCGAACGTCTCCAGATAGCTTGCAACCAGAACGCGCTAGCAGGGAAATCTGTTGCTCAGTCTCATCTGCCCATGGCACTGCTCACACAGGCGCCCAGAGACTGGAGCTGCTTGCTTGCCTGGCCACCTCAAACTTCAAACATAGCTCGGGGGTCCCTTCCGGGTGCCTCCAGCAGCCGTGCACCGAATATGCGAACGTCTCCAGATAGCTCGCACCCAGAACGGGCTGGGCTAGCCTGGAAAGCTGTTGCTCAGCCTCATCTGCACATTGCACTGCGCACACAGGCACCCAGAGACTGGGGCTGCTTGCTTGCCTTGCTATTTGAAGCTTCAAACGCAACCCGGGGCTCCCTGCCCGGTCCCTCCAGAAGCCCTGCACCGAAAATGCGAATGTCTCAGCATGTATCTTACCAAGAAGGGGCTAGCCTGGAAAGCTGTTGCTCAGCCTCATCTGCCCATGGCACTGCTTGCACAGGCGCTCAAATTCTGAGGCTGCTTGCTTGTTTTGCCACCTCAATCTTTAAACATAACCACGGGGTCCCTGACGGGTGCCTCAAGCAGCCATGCAAAGTATATGCAAACGTCTCCAGATAGCTCGCACCCAGAACGGACTAGCCTGGAGAGCTGTTGCTCAGCCTCATCTGCTCATGGCACTGCTTGCACAGGTGCTCAGAGACTACGGCTGCTTGCTTGCCTTGCCACCTCAAACTTTAAACGTAGCCTAGGGGGTCCCTGCCGGGCCCCTACCACAGCCCTGACCTTAATATGCAAACGTCTCAGGATATCTCTTACCAAGAAGGGGCTATCCTGGAAAGCTGTTGCTCAGCCTCATCTGCCCATGGCACTGCTTGCACAGGCGCCCAAAGTCTGGGGCTGCTTGCTTGCCTTGCTACCTCAATCTTCAGACGTAACCAGGGGGTCTCTGACGGGTTCCTCCAGCAGTCCTGCAAAGTATATGCGAACGTCTCCAGATAGATCGCACCCAGATCGAGCTAGCCTGGAGAGCTGCTTCTCAGCCTCATCTGCTCATGGCACTGCTTGCACAGGTGCTCAGACACTGCGGCTGCTTGCGTGCCTTGCCACCTCAATCTTCAAACGTAGCTTGCGGATACCCGCCGGGTGCCTCCAGCAGACCTGCACCAAAAATGAGAACATCTCCAAACAGCATGCATCCAGAAGGGGCTAGCATGGAAAGCTGTTTCTCAGCCTCATTTGCCCTTGGCACTGCTCGCACAGGTGCACAGAGACTGGGGCTGCTTGCTTGCCTTGCCACCTCAATCTTCAAACGTAACCTAAGGGTCTCTGACGGGTGCCTCCAACAGCCCTGCAACGAATATGCGAACGTCTCCAGATAGCTCGCACCCAGAACGGGCTATCCTGGAGAACTGTTGCTCAGCCTCATCTGCTCATTGCACTGCTTGCACAGGTGCTGAGAGACTGCGGCTGCTTGCGTGCCTTGCCACCTCAATCTTCAAACGTATCTTGCGGAACCCTGCTGGGTGCGTCCAGCAGACCTGCACCAAAAATGCGAACATCTCCACATAGTTCACACCCAGAAGTGGCTAGCCTTGTAAGCTGTTTCTCAGCCTCATCTGCCCATGGCACTGCTCGCACAGGTGCATAGAGACTGCGGCTGCTTGCGTGCCTTGCCACCTCAATCTTCAAACGTAGCTTGGGGATCCCTGCCGGGTGCCTCCAGAACCTGAACCAAAAATGCGAACATCTCCAAATAGCATGCATCCAGAAGGGGCCTGCATTGAAAGCTGTTGCTCAGCCTCATCTGCATATTGCACTGCGCGCACAGGCGCCCAGAGACTGGGGCTGCTTGTCTGCCTTGCCACCTCAAACTTCAAAAGTATCCCGGGAATCCCTACCGGGTCCCTCCAGCAACCCTGCACCAAAAATGCGAACGTCTCGGGATATCCCTTAGCAAGAAGGGTTTAGCCTAGAAAGCTGTTGCTCATCCTCATCTGCCCGTGGCACTGCTCGCACAGACGCACAAAGACTGGGGCTGCTTGCTTGCCTTGCTGCCTCATACTTCTGTCGTAGCCCAGGGCTGCCTGCCCGGTCCCTCCAGCAGCCCTGCACCAAAAATGCGAACGTCTCGGGATATCCCTTAGCAAGAAGGGTTTAGCCTAGAAAGCTGTTGCTCATCCTCATCTGCCCATGGCACTGCTCGCACAGATGCACAGAGACAGGGGCTGCTTGCTTGCGTTGCCACCTCAAACTTCAAACGCAGCCTGGGGCTCCCTGCTTGTCTCTCCAGCAGCCCTGCACCGAAATTGCGAACATCTCAGGACGTCTCTTACCAAGAAGGGGCTAGCCTGGAAAGTTGTTGCTCAGCCACATCTGCCCATGGCAATGCTTGCACAGGCACCCAGAGTCTTGGGCTCCTTGGTTGCCTAGCCACCTCAATCTTAAAACGTAACCAGGGGGTCCCTGACGGATGCCTCCAGCAGCCCTGCAAAGAATACGCTAATGTCTCCAGATTGCTCGCACCCAGAACGGGCTATCCTGGAGAGCTGTTTCTCAGCCTCATTTGCTCATGGCACTGCTTGCACAGGTGCTCAGACACTGGGGCTGCTTATGTGCTTTGCCCCCTCAATCTTCAAACGTAGCTTGCGGAACCCTGCCGGGTGCCTCCAGCAGACCTGCACCAAAAATGCGAACATCTCCACATAGCTCGCACCCAGAAGTGGCTAGCCTTGTAAGCTGTTTCTCAGCCTCATCTGCCCATGGCACTGCTCGCACAGGGGCATAGAGACTGGGGCTGCTTGCTTGCCTTGAACCTCAATCTTCAAACATAGCCTGGGGACCCCTGCCAGGTGCCTCCAGCAGACCTGCACCGAAAATGCGAACATCTCTAGATAGCTTGCATCCAGAAGGGGCTAGCATGGAAAGCTGTTGCTCAGCCTCATATGCCCATGGCACTGCTTGCACAGGTGCACAGAGACTGGGGCTGCTTGTCTGCCTTGCCACCTCAAACTTCAAAAGTATCCCGGGGATCCCTACCGGGTCCCTCCAGCAGCCCTGCATCGAGAATGCGAACGTCTCGGGATATCCCTTACCAAGAAGGGTTTAGCCATGAAAGCTGTTGCTCATCCTCATCTGCCCATGGCACTGCTCGCACAGATGCACAAAGACTGGGGCTGCTTGCTTGCCTTGCTGCCTCATACTTCAATCGTAGCCCAGGGCTGCCTGCCCGGTCCCTCCAGCAGCCCTGCATGGAGAATGCGAACGTCTAAGGATATCTTCTACCAAAAAGGGGCTAGCCTGGAAAGCTGTTGCGCAGCCTCATCTACCCATGGCACTGCTCACACAGGCACCCAGAGACTGGGGCTTCTTGCTTCCCTTGCCACCTCAATCTTCAAACGTAGTTTGCGGATACCTGCCGGATGCCTCCAGCAACCCTGCAACGGATATGCGAACGTCTCCAGATAGCTCGCAACCAGAACGGTCTAGCCTGGAAAGCTGTTGCTCAGCCTCATCTGCCCATGGCACTGCTCTCACAGGTGCACAGAGACTGGGGCTGCTTGATTGCTTTGCCACTTCAGTTTTCAAAAGTATCCCGTAGATCCCTGCCGGGTACCTCCAGCAGCCCTGCACTGAAAATGCGAACGTCTCGGAATATCTCTTACCAAGAAGGGTTTAGCCTAGAAATCTGTTGCTCAGCCTCATCTGGTCATTGCACTGCTTGCACAAGTGCACAGAGACTGGGGCTGCTTGCTTGCCTTGCCACCTCAAACTTCAAACGTAGCCTAGGGGATCCTTGCTAGGGGCCTC
Source organism: Opisthocomus hoazin (assembly GCF_030867145.1). NCBI lineage: Eukaryota > Metazoa > Chordata > Aves > Opisthocomiformes > Opisthocomidae > Opisthocomus > Opisthocomus hoazin. Next base: position 6,769,796 of record NC_134453.1, on the reverse strand, counting down.
CCGCAGCCCTCACCCAAATATGCAAACGTCTCAGAATATCACTTACCAAGTACTGAGTAGCCTGGAAAGCTGTTGATCAGTCTCATCTGCCCATGGCACTGCTCGCACAGGCGCACAGAGACTGGGCTGCTTGCTTGCCTTGCCACCTCAAACTACAAACGTAGCCTAGGGGGTACTTGACAAGCTCTTTCCGCAGCCCTGACCCGAATATGCGAACGTCTCAGGATAGATCTTACAAAGAAGGGTTTAGCCTGGGAAGCAGTTCCTCAGCCTCATCTGCCCATGGAGCTGCTCACACAGGTGCACAGAGACTGGGGCTGCTTGCTTGCCTTGCCACCTCAAACTTCAAACGTAGCCTAGGGGATCCTTGCTGGGGGCCTCCCGCAGCCCTCACCCGAATATGCAAACGTCTCAGAATATCACTTAGCAAGTATTGACTAGCCTGGAAAGCTGTTGCTCAGCCTCATCTGCCCATGTCACTGCTCTCACTGGTGCACAGAGACTGGGGCTGCCTGATTGCTTCGCCACTTCAGTTTTCAAATGTAGCCCGTGGATCCCTGCCGGGTGCCTCCAGCAGCCCTGCACCGAAAATGCGAAAGTCTCCGGACAGATCTCAACCCGAAGGGGCTAGCCTGGAAAACTGTTGCTCAGCCTCATCTGCCCATGGCACTGCTCGCACAGATGCACAGAGATTGGGGCTACTTGCTAGCCTTGCCTCCTCAAACTTCAAACTTATCATAGGGGGTCCGAGGCGGGTCCTCCCGCAGCCCTGACCCGAATAAGCAAACGTCTCACGATATCTCTTACCAAGAAGGGGCTAGTCGGGAAAGCTGTTACTCAGCCTCATCTGCCCATGGCACTAATCACACAGGCGCACAGAGAGACTGGGGCTGCTTGCTTGCCTTACCACCTCAAACTTCTACCGTAACCTAGGGGATCCTTGCTAGGGGCCTCCCGCAGCCCTCACCCGAATATGCAAACGTCTCAGAATATCACTTACCAAGTACTGACTAGCCTGGAAAGCTGTTGATAAGCCTCATCTGCCCATGGCACTGCTCGCACAGGCGCACAGAGAATGGGGCTGCTTGCTTGCCTTGCCACCTCAAACTTCAAACAGATTCCGGGCGTCCCTGCTGGGTGCCTCTAGCAGCACTGCACCGAAAATGCAAACATCTCCAGATAGGTCGCACCCAGAAGGGGCTAGCCTGGGAAGCTGTTGCTCAGCCTCATCTGCCCATGTCACTGCTCTCACTGGTGCACAGAGACTGGGGCTGCCTGATTGCTTCGCCACTTCAGTTTTCAAATGTAGCCCGTAGATCCCTGCCGGGTGCCTCCAGCAGCCCTGAACCGAAAATGCGAAAGTCTCCGGACAGATCTCAACCCGAAGGGGCTAGCCTGGAAAACTGTTGCTCAGCCTCATCTGCCCATGGCACTGCTCGCACAGATGCACAGAGATTGGGGCTACTTGCTTGCCTTGCCTCCTCAAACTTCAAACTTATCATAGGGGGTCCTAGGCGGGTCCTCCCGCAGCCCTGACCCGAATAAGCAAACGTCTCACGATATCTCTTACCAAGAACGGGCTAGTCGGGAAAGCTGTTACTCAGCCTCATCTGCCCATGGCACTAATCACACAGGCGCACAGAGAGACTGGGGCTGCTTGCTTGCCTTGCCACCTCAAACTTCAAACAGATTCCGGGCGTCCCTGCTGGGTGCCTCTAGCAGCACTGCACCGAAAATGCAAACATCTCCAGATAGGTCGCACCCAGAAGGGGCTAGCCTGGGAAGCTGTTGCTCAGCCTCATCTGCCCATGGCACTGCTCACACAGGTGCACAGAGAGACTGCGCTTCTGTCTTGCCTTGCCACCTCAAACTTCAAACAAAACCCGGGCGTCCCTGACGCGTGCCTAAAGCAGCCCTGCACTGAAAATGCGAAAATCTCCGGATAGCTCGCACCAAGAATGGGCTAGCCTGAAAGCTGTTGCTCAGCCTCATCTGCCCATGCAACTGCTCACACAGGCGCACAGATACTGGGGCTGCTTGCTTGCCTTGCTACCTCAAACTTCAAACGTAGCCTAGGGGGTCTTTGCTGGGCAACTGCCGCACCCCTGTCCCGAATATGCGAGCATCTCAGGATATCTCTTACCAAGAAGGGTCTAGCCTGGAAAGCTGTTGCTCAGCATTATCTGCCCGTGGCACTGCTCTCATAGATGCACAGAGAGACTGCGCTGCTCTCTTGCCTTGCCACCTCAAACTTGAAACTTATCATAGGGGGTCCTAGGCGGGTCCTCCCGCAGCCCTGACCCGAATAAGCAAACGTCTCACTATATCTGTTACCAAGAAGGGTCTAGCCGGGAAAGCTGTTGCTCAGCCTCATCTGCCCATGGCACTGATCACACAGGCGCACAGAGATACTGGAGCTGCTTGCTTGCCTTGCCACCTCAAACTTATAACAAATCCCGGGCGTCCCTTCTTGGTGCCTCCAGCAGCCCTGCACTGAAAATGGGAAACTCTCCGGATAGCCTGCACCCAGAAGGTTCTAAGCAGGAAAGCTGTTGCTCAGTCTCATCTGCCCAAGGCACTGCTCACACAGATGCACAGAGACTGGGGCTGCTTGCTTGCCTTGCCACCTCAAACTTCAAACGTAGCCCAGGGGTCCCTGCTGGTTACCTCTAGCAGCACTGACCTGAATATGCGAAGGTACGAATATATCTCGCACCCAGAAGGGTCTAACCTGAAAAGCTGTTGCTCAGCGTCATCTGCCCATGGCACTGTTGTCACAGATGCAGAGAGAGACTGGGGCTGCTTGCTTGCCTTGCCACCTCAAACTTCAAACATAGCCCAGGGTTCCCTGATGGGTGCCTCCAGCAGCCCTGCACCGAAAATGCGAACATGTCCAATAGGTCGCACACAGAGGGGCTAGCCTGAAAGCTGTTGCTCAGCCTAATCTGCCCATGGCACTGCTCGCACAGGCGCACAGATACTGGGTCTTCTTCCTTGCCTTGCTACTTCAAACTTCAAACGTAGCCTAGGGGATCCTTGCTGGGAACCTGCCACACCCCTGTCGCGTATATGCAAGCATCTCAGGATATCTCTTACCAAGAAGGGGCTAGCCTAGAAAGCTGTTGCTCACCCTCATCTGCCCATGCAACTGCTCGCACAGGCGCACAGAGACTGGGGCTGCTTACTTGCCTTGCTACCTCAAACTTCAAACATAGCCCGGGTGTCCCTTCCGGGTGCCTCCAGCAGCCCTGCCCCAAATATGAGAACGTCTCCAGATAGCTCCCACCGAGAAAGGGGCTAGCCTGCAAAGAAGTCTCTCAGCCTCCTCTGCCTCCTTTGCTAGATTTCTTTCTCAGGGGGATGCATTGCTCCTGTGCATGGAAGAAGCGTTGTTTAAAGAGCGACCAGCACTCATGGACCCCCCTGCCTTCGAGAGCCCTGGCCCACGGGATTCCTCCCAGTAGCTCCTTGAAGAGGGCAAAGTCAGCCCTCCTGAGGTCCAGGGTTTTGATCCTGCTTATCGTCCTGCTTCCTCTACACAGGATCCTGAACGCGACCATTTCATGGTCACTGCAGCCGAGTCTACCTCCGACCTTCACATCCTCCACCAGTCCCTCCTTGTTTGTTAACACGAGGTCCAGCAGCGCGCCTTTCCTTGTTGGTTCCTCCACCACTTGCATCAGAAAGTTATCATCGATGCTCTGTAGGAACCTCCTGGATTGCGCCTGCCTAGCTGTATGGTCTTCCCAGCTGATGTCAGGGTGGTTGAAGTCCCCCATGAGAACCAGGGCCTGTGACTGTGAGGCTGCTTGCAGCTGCCTGTAGAAGGCCTCATCAACCTCCTCCTCCTGGTCAGGTGGCCTGTAGTACACACCCACCGTAATGTCACCCGTGTGAGCCTGTCCCTTAATTCTAACCCACAAGCTTTCAACTTGTTCCTCATTTGCCCCCGGGCCAAGCTCAATGCATTCTAGTTGCTCCATCACATATAGAGCAACTCCCCCACCTCTCCTTGTTGGCCTGTCTTTCCTAAAGAGTCTGTAGCCATCTATGACAGCATGCCAGTCATGCGAGTTGTCCCACCACGTTTCTGTGATGGCGACCAAGTCGTAGCCGTCCTGCTGTATAATGGCTTCCAAGCTCCTCCTGTTAATTGCCCATGCTACGTGCATTGGTATAAACACACTTGAGCTGGGCTGTCAATCTCACCCCTGGCCTTGGCACTCCAAGCCTAGGCTCATCCCTAGTGAGCTGGGCAATATCCCCTTCCCCCTTCGAACCTAGTTTAAAGCCCTCTCAATGAGCCCCGCCAGCTCGTGGCCAAGAATTCTTTTTCCCCTTTGAGATAGCTGAGTTCCACCTGTCACCAGCAGGCCCGGTGCTGTGTACACCTCCCCATGATCAAAGAAGCCAAAATTCGACCGATGGCACCAGTCCCTGAGCCACCTGTTAACCAGGTGAGTTTTCCTGCCCCTTTCAGTGCTGTTCCCTGCCACTGATGGGATGGAGGAAAACACCACCTGCGCCCCTGATCCCTCAACCAGTCGCCCCAGTGCCCTGAAGTCCCTTTTGATGGCCTTGGGACTTCTTTCTGCGATCTCGTCCTCACCAACCTGCATTACCAAGAGGGGGTAGTAATCAGAAGGCCGCACCAGACCAGGGAGTTTCTTCGCAACATCCCTAACCCGGGCCCCAGGGAGGCAGCAGACTTCCCTGTGGGATGGGTCCGGTCGGCAGATCGGGCCCTCTGTTCCCCTCAGAAGGGAATCACCTATGACAATGACCCTCCTTTTTTTCTTAGTTGATGCAGTCGTAATTCTTGGGGCTGTCTGACTCGTCCTAGGCAACCCCCTGGATGGATCTTCACCTTCACCCACATCCTCTGTGGCCAGTCCCTCAGATTCCAGAGCCCCATATCTGTTGCTTAAGGGCAACTGGGCCAGTGAGGGAGGCCGGGGGGAGATTCGCTTACCACCCCGAGCAGGGACCTGTTTCCATTCCCGCCCATCTCTTAGGCCCCCTCTTTTTGCTCGGTGGCAAGAGGGTAGGGGGTTCTCTGCTTTCTGTGGAGCCGCCTCCTGCTGCCTCTGCCTCAGGGAGGGCAGGGTGCTGCCCCACCAGTCAATCTCCCTCTCACACTCCCGGATGCTCCTCAGCCTCTCCACTTCCTCCTTCAGCTCTGCCACCAGGCTGAGCAGGTCATTCACCTGCTCGCACCGAACACAGCCGTTGTCTCTGCTGTCCTCCGGTACGAGCGCCAGGCTCAGGCACTCCCTGCAGCCAGAGACCTGGACACCCGCGTTCTTGCGTGGGACATCCGTCTGGGTCCCCACACTCCTTCGAGCAACAGCTTTACCACGGGTGGTAACCATGGCTAGAATATCTCCTGGAAGAGCGATGCCTACTACTTGAGTTGCCAGAAGGGTAGGCTGTACCCTGCCAGTCGCCTTCCCCACTCGCCCTGCCCTCGCGAACTGCCGCCCAAACTGCTGCGCCGCTCACGGGCTGCTGCGACGCCTCTGTTTGCTGGCTCTGTTCGCCCGCGCTCCAGGTCGCTCGCGCTCCCTGGGGGCTGCTCTTATCCGTGAGGGTGTTTGGCTGCTGTCACACTCGACTCCGCCCCCGCTGAGTCAGAGCTGCCGCTCGTTGGCACCTCCCGATTTCCCGCTCGGGGGGGGGGCTGGGGTCTCCTCTCTCTCTCTCTCTCTCGGCGCTTTTTGCCGCCTCGCCGCTGTGGTTTTGCCACCAGAGAAAGGGTCCCTCGGCGCGAGCCTCTACTCCAGAACCCTTCACCTTCAGTAGCTTTGCACTTTTTCCAAGAAGGGGCTAGCCTGGAAAGCTGTTGCTCAGCCTCATCTGCCCATGGCACTGGTCGCACAAACGCACATAGACGGCGGCTGCTTCCCTGCCTTGCCACCTCAAACTTCAAACAAAGCTCGGGACTCTGTAGTCTTTGCCTCCAGCTGCCGTGCTCAGAAAATGCAAAAGTCACTAGACAGCGCGCACCCAGAAGGGGCTAGCCCGGAAAGCTGTTGCTCAGCCTCATCTGGTCATGGCACTGCTTGCACAGGTTCACAGAGACTGGGGCTGCTTGCTTCCCTTGCCAATTCAAACTTCAAACGTAGCCCTTGTGTCCCTGCCGGGTGCCTCAAGCAGCCCTGCGCCAAAGGTGCAAACGTCTACAGACAGATCACACCCAGAAAGGGCTAGCCTGGAAAGCTCTTTGCTCAGCCTCATCTGCCATGGCACTGCTCCCACAGTCGCTCAGAGACTGGGGCTGCTTGCTTGCCTTGCCACCTCAAACTTCAAAATTATTCTAGGGGTTCCTTGCTGTGACTATCCCACAGCCCTAACCCGAATAAGCGAACGTCTCAGGATATCTCTTTCAAAGAATAGGATAGCCTGGAAAGCTGTTGCTCAGCCTTATCTGCCCATGGCACTGTTCAAACAGGCGCACAGAGACTGGGGCTATTTGCTTGCCCTGCCACCTCAATGTTCAATCGCAGCCTAAGGGACCGTTGCCAGGGGCCTGCCGCACCCCTGTCCTGAATATGCGAGCATCTCAGGATATATCTTACCAAGACGGGGCTAGCCTGGAAAGCTGTTGCTCAGCCTCATCTCCCATGGCACTGGTCGCACAGGCGCACACAGACGGGGGCTGCTTGCTTGCCTTGCCACCTCAAACTTCAACCATAGCCCGGACGTCCCCGCCAGGTGCCTCTAGCAGCCCTACACTGAAGGTGCAAACGTCTCCAGATAGGTCGCACCCAGAAGGGGCTAGCATGGAAAGCTGTTGTTCAGCCTCATATGCTGATGGCATTGCCTCCACAGACGCACAAAGACTGGAGCTGCTTGCTTGCCTTGCTACCTCAAACTTAAAACATATCTCAGGGATCCTTGCTGGTTGCCTCCAGCAGCCCTGACCTGAAAATGCGAACGTCTCTTGATATCTGTCACCAAGAAGGGACTAGCCCGGAAAGCTGTTGCTCAGCCTCATCTGCCCATGGCACTGCTCGCACAGGCGCACAGAGACTGGGGCTGCTTACTTGCCTTGTCACCTAAAACTACAAAACGTAGCCCGGGGCTCCCTCTCGAGTCCCTCCAGCAGCCCTTACCCGAGTATGCGAATGTCTCTTGATATCTGTTACCAAGAAGAGACTAGCATGGAAAGCTGTTGCTCAGCCTCATCTGCCCATGGCACTGCTCGCACAGGCGCACAGAGAATGGGGCTGCTTGCTTGCCTTGCCACCTCAAACTTCAAACGTAGACCGGGACTCCGTCATTTGTGCCTCCAGCAGCCGTGCTCCGAAAACGCGAACGTCTCCAGATAGACCGCATCAAGAAGGGGCTAGCCTGGAAAGCTGTTGCTCAGTCTCATCTGCCCATGGCACTGGTCGCACAGATGCACAGAGACTGGGGCTGCTTGCTTGCCTTGCCACCTCAAATTTGAAACGTAGTCTAGGGGGTCTTTGCTTGGCGCCTGTCGCACCCCTTTTCCGAATATGTGAGCGTCTCAGGATATCTCTTACAAAGAAGGGGCTAGCCTGGAAAGCTGTTTCTCAGTCTCATTTGCCTATGGCACTGCTCTAACAGACGCACAGAGACTAGGGCTACTTGCTTGCCTTGCCATATCAAACTTCAAACATAGCCCGGGACTCCGTCATTTGTGCCTCCAGCAGCCGTGCTCCGAAAATGCGAACGTCTCCAGATAGCTCGCAACAAGAAGGGGCTAGCCTGGAAAGCTGTTTCTGAGTCTCATCTGCCCAAGGCACTGCTCGCACAGACGCACAGAGACTGGGGCTGCTTGCTTGCCTTCTCACCTAAAACTACAAAACGTAGCCTGGGGCTCCCTGTTGAGTCCCTCCAGCAGCCCTGATCCGAATATGCGAACGTCTCTTCATATCTCTTACCAAGAAGGGACTAGCCCGGAAAGCTGTTGCTCAGCCTCATCTGCCCATGGCACTGCTCGCGCAGAGGCACAGAGACTGGGGCTGCTTGCTTGTCTTGCCACCTCAAAATTCACATGTAGCATTGGGGGTGCATGCCGGGCTCCTCCGGCAGCCCTGCTCCCAAAATTCGAATGTCTGCAGACAGATTGCTGCCAGAAAGAGCTAGCCTGGAAAGCTGTTGCTCAGCCTCATCTGCCCATGGCACTGCTCGCACAGAGGCACAGAGACTGGGGCTGCTCTCTTACCTTGCCACCTGAATTTCAAACGTAGCCCAGGACTCCGTGCTTTGTGATTCCAGCAGCCGTGCTACAAAAATGCGAATGTCTCCACACAGCCCACACGCATAAGGGGCTATCCTGGAAAGCTGTTGCTCAGCCTCATCTGCTCATGGAACTGCTTGTACAAGAGCACACAGACTGGGGCTCCTTGCTTGTCTTGCACCTTAAACTTTAAACATATCCTTGGTGTCCCTTCCAGGTCCTTCCAGCAGCCCTGCACCGAAAATGGGAACGTCTCCAGGTAGCTCGCAACCAGAAGGGGCTAACCAGGAAAACTGTTGCTCAGCCTCACTGCCCATGGCACTGGTCGCACAGGCGCACAGAGACTGGGGCTACTTGCTTGCCTTCCCACCTCAAACTTCAAAAGTAGCCTAGTTGACCCTTGCCAGGCGCACAGAGACTGGGCCTGCTTTCTTACCTGGCCATTTGAACTTCAAACGTAGCCCGGGACTCCGTACTTTGTGCCTCCAGCAGCCGTGATCCGAAAATGCGAATGTCTCCAGATAGCTCGCAACCACAAGGGGCTAGCCTGGAAAACTGTTGCTCAGCCTCATCTGCCCATGGCACTGCTTGCACAGAAGCACAGAGACTGGGGCTGCTTGCTTGCCTTGTCAACAAAAACTACAAAACGTAGCCCGGGGCTCTCTGTCGAGTCCATACAGCAGCCATTACCCGAATATGCGAACGTCTCTTGATATCTCTTACCAAGAAGGGACTAGCCCAGAAAGCTGTTGCTCAGCCTCATCTGCCCATGGCACTGGTCGCACAGATGCACAGAGACTGGGGTTGCTTGCTTGCCTTGCCACCTGAACTTCAAAGGTAGCCCGGGATACCGTGCTCTGTGATTCCAGCAGCCGTGCTACGAAAATGCGAATGTCTCCAGACAGCTCGCACGCATAAGGGGCTAGCCTGGAAAGCTGTTGCTCAGCCTCATTTCCTCATGGCACTGCTTGCACAAGAGCACACAGACTGGGGCTGCTTGCTTGTCTTGCCACCTCAAAATTCAAACATATCCCGGGTGCCCCTTCCCGGTTCCTCCAGCAGCCCTGCCACAAATATGAGAACGTCTCCAGATAGCTCGCAACCAGAAGGGGCTAGCCTGGAAAAATGTTGCTCAGCCTCATCTGCCCATGGCACTGGTCGCACAGGCACACAGAGAATGGGGCTGCTTGACTGCCTTGCCACCTCAAACTTCAAACATAGCCTAGGGGGTCCTTGCTGGGCCCCTCCCACAGCCCTGACCTTAATATGCGAATGTCTCAGGATATCTCTTAACGAGAAGGGGCTAGCCTGGAAAGCTGTTGCTCAGCCTCATCTGCCCATGGCACTGCTCGCACAGGTGCTCAGAGACTGGGGCTGCTTGCTTGCCTTGCCACCTCAATATTCAAACGTATCCGAGGACTCCCTGCCAGGTACCTCCAGCATCCCAGCACCGAAAATGAGAATGTCTCAGGATATCTCGTACGAAGAACGGTTTAGCCTGGAAAGCTGTTGTTCAGACTCATCTGCTCATGGCACTGCTCGCACAGGTGCACAGGGACTGGGGCTGCTTGCTTCCCTTGCCACCTCAAACTACAAACGCAGCCCGGGGCTCCCTGCCCGGTCCCTCCAGCATGCCTGCACCGAAAATGCGAACGTCTCAGGATGTTTCTTCCCAGGAAGGGTCTAGCCCGGAAAGCTGTTGCTCAGTCTCATCTGCCCATGGCACTGCTTGCACAGACGCCCAGAGTCTAGGGCTCCTTGCTTGCCTTGCCACCTCAATATTCAAACTTAACCAGGGGGTCCCTGACGTGTGCTTCCAGCAGCCCTGCAAAGAATATGCGAATGTAACCGGATAGCTCGCACGGAGAACGGGCTTACCTGGAGAGCTGTTGCTCAGCCTCATCTGCTCATGGCACTGCTTGCACAGGTGCTCAGACACTGGGGCTGCTTGCGTGCCTTGCCACCTGAAACTTCAAACATATCCCGGGGCTCTCTACCTGATCCCCCCAGCAGCCCTGCAGCGAAAATGAGAATGCCTCGCGTTATCTATTACCAAGAAGGGGTTAGCCTGGAAAGCTCTTGCTCAGTCTCATCTGCCCATGGTACTGCTTGCACAGGCGCCCAGAGTTTGGGTCTGCTTACTTGCCTTGCCACCTCAATCTTCGGATGTAGCCAGGGGGTCCCTGACGGGTTCCTCCAGCAGTCCTGCAAAGAATGTGCGAACGTCTGCACATCGCTCACACCTAGAAGGGGCTAGCCCGGAGAGCTGTTGCTCAGCCTCATCTGCCCATGGCAGTGCTCGCACAGGCGCACAGAGACTGGGGCTGCTTGCTTGCCTTGCAACCTCAAACTTCAAACGTAGCATTCGGGGTCCTTGCCGGGCCCCTCCCACAGCACTGAGTCGAATATGCGAATGTCTCAGGGTATTTCTTTCCAAAAAGGGGCTAGCCTGGAAAGCTGTTGCTCAGCCTCATCTGCCCATGGTACTGCTTGCACAGGTGCCCAGAGTCTGGGGCTGCTTGCTTTCCTTGCCACCTCAAACTTCAAATGTAACCGGGGAGTCCCTGGTGGTTGCCTCCAGCAGCCGTGACCTGAATAGGCAAACTTCTCCAGATATCTTCCACCCAGAAGGGGCTAGCCTGGAAAGCTGTTGCTCACACTCATCTGCCCATGGCACTGCTTGCACAGGGAGACCAGAGTCTGGGGCTGCTTGCTTGCCTTGCCACCTAAAACTTCAAAAGTAGCCTAGGGGGTCCTTAACGGGTCCCTCCCACATACCTGATCTTAAAACGCGAGCGTCTCAGCATATATCTTACCAAGAAGAGGCTAGCCTGGAAAGCTGTTGCTCAGCCTCATCTGCCCATGGCAGTGCTCGCAGAGGCGCACAGAGACTGGGGCTGCTTGCTTGCCTTGTCACCTCAAACTTCAAACGTAGCCCGGGGCTCCCTGCTGGGTCCCTCCAGCACCCCTGCACGTACAATGCCAACGTCTCAGGATATCTCTTACCAAGAAGAGGTTAGCCTGTAAAGTTGTTGCTCAGCCTCACCTGCCCATGGCACTGCTCACACAGGCACACAGAGAGACTGGGGCTGCTTGCTTGCCTTGCCATCTGAAACTTCAAACGTATCCTAGGGGGTCCTTCGCGAGGGCCTCCGGCAGCCCTGACGCGAATATGCAAACGTCTCAGAATATCTCTGATCAAGAAGGGGCTAGCCTGGAAAGCTGTTGCTCAGCCTCATCTGCCCATGGCACTGCTCGCACAGGCGCACAGAGGCCGGGGCTGCTTGCTTGCCTTGCCACATCAAACTTGAAATGTAGCCTAGGGGGTCCTTGCCAATCTCTTTCCGCAGCCCTGACCCGAATATGCGAACAATCTCAGGATATCACTTACCATGAAGGGTTTAGCCTGGAAAGCAGTTGCTCAGCCTCATCTGCCCATGGCACTGCTCGCACAGGCGCACAGAGACGGGGGCTGCTTGCTTGTCTTGCCACCTCAAATTCAAATGTAGCCTAGGACTTCTTTGCCAGGCGCCTGCCGCAGCCCATACCTTAATATGCGAACGTCTCAGGATATCTCTTACCAAGACGGGGCTAACCTGGAAAGCTGTTACTCAGCCTCATCTGCCCATGGCACTGGTCGCACAAGCGCACACAGACTAAGGCGGCTTGCTTCCCTTGCCACCTTAAACTTCAAACATAGCCCTGATATCCCTTCCGGGTGCCTCCAGCAGCCCTGCCCAAAGTATGAGAATGTCTCCAAATCGCTCGCTACCAGAAGGGGCTAGCCTGGAAAACTGTTGCTCAGCCTCATCTGCCCATGGCACTGCTCGCACAGGCGCACAGAGACTGGGGCTGCTTGATTGCCTTGCCACATCAAACTTGAAACTTAGCTTAGGGGGTCCTTGCCAAGCTCCTTCCGCAGCCCTGACCCGAATATGCCAGCAATCTCAGGATATCTCTTACCAAGAAAGGGCTAGCCTGGAAAGCTCTTGCTCAGCCTCATCTGCCCATGGCACTGCTCGCACAGGCGCACAGAGACTGGGGCTGCTTGCTTGACTTGCCACCCCAATTTTCAAAGGTAGCCCACGGATCCATGCCGGTTGCCTCCAGCAGACCTGCACTGAAGATGCGAACGCATCAGGATGTCTCTTACCAAGGAGGGGCGAGTCTGGCAAGCTGTTGCTCAGCCTCATGTGCCTATGGCACTGCTCGCACAGGCGCACAGAGACTGGGGCTGCTTGATTGCCTTGCCACCTCAAACTTCAGACAAATCCCGGGCGTCCCTGCCGGGTGCCTTTAGCAACCCAGCACCGAAAATGCGAAAGTCTCCAGATAGCTCACACCCAGAACGGGCTACCCTTGAAAGCTGTTGCTCAGCCTCATCTGTCCATGGCACTGGTCGCACAAGCGCACACACACTAAGGCTGCTTGCTTCCCTTCCCACCTTAAACTTCTATCATAGCCCTGTTGTCCCTTCCGGGTGCCTCCAGCAGCCCTGCCCCAAGTATGATAACGTCTCCAGATAGCTCGCTACCAGAAGGTGCTAGACTGGAAAACTGTTGCTCAGCCTCATCTGCCCATGGCACTGCTCGCACAGACGCACAGAGACTGGGGCTGCTTGCTTGCCTTGGCAACTCAAACTTCAAAAGTAGCCCTGGTGTCCCTGCCGCGTGCCTCTAGCAGCCCTGCACTGAAAGTGCAAACATCTCCTGATAGCTCTCACCCAGAAGGTGCTAGCCTGGAAAGATGTTGCTCAGCCTCATCTGCCCATGGCACTGCTCACACAGGCGCACAGAGACTGGGGCTGCTTGCTTGCTTTTCCACCTCAAACTTCAAACTTATACTAGGGGGTCCTTGGCGAGGGCCTCCCGTAGCCCTCACCCGAATATGCGAACATCTCACGGTATGTCTTACCAAGTATTGACTAGCCTGGAAAGCTGTTGCTCAGCCTCATCTGCACATGCCAAAGCTCGCACAGGTGCACAGAGACTGGGGTGCTTGCTTGCCTTGCCACCTCGATTTACAAACGTAGGTCGGGGATCCCTGATTGGTGACACCAGCAGACCAGCACTGAAGTTGCGAACGTCTTAGGATGTCTCTTACCAAGTATTGCCTAGCCTGGAAAGCTGTTGCTCAGCCTCATCTGCCCACGGAACTTCTCGCACAGACGCACAGAGACTGGGGCTTCTTGCCTGCCTTGCCACCTCAAACATCAGACATAACCCAGGGGATCCTTGGCGGGGACCTCCTGCAGCCCTCACCCGAATATGTGAACGTCTCACGATATCTCTTACCAGGAAGGGGCTAGCCTGGAAAGCTGTTGCTCAGCCTCATCTGTACATGGCACTGCTCGCACAGGCGCACAGAGAGTGGGGCTGCTTGCTTGCCTTGCCACCTCAATTTTGAACATAGCCCAGGGATCCCTGCCGGGTGCCTTCAGCAGAGCTACACTGAAAATGCGAAAGTCTCCAGATAGATCTCACACAGAAGGGACTAGCCTGGAAAGCTGTTGCTCAGCCTCATCTGCCCATGGCACTGCTCGCACAGACGCACAGAGACTGGGGCTTCTTGCTTGCTTTGCCACCTCAAGCTTCATACGTAGCCTAGGGGGTGCTTGCCAAGCTCCTTTCACAGCCCTGCACCGAAAATGCGAACATCTCAGGATATCTCTTACCAAGAAGTGTTTAGCCTGGAAAACTGTTGCTCAGCCTCATGTGCCCATGGCTATGCTCACACAGGCGCACAGAGACTGGGGCTGCTTGCTTGCCTTACCACCTCAAACTTGAAACGTATGCTGGAGGGTCCTTGCCAAGCTCCTTCCGGAGCCCAAACCCGAATACGCCAACAATCTTAGGATATATCTTACCATGAATGGTTTAGCCTGGAAAGCAGTTGCTCAGCCTCATCTGCCCATGGCACTGCTTGCACAGGTGCACAGAGACTGGGGCTGCTTGCGTGCCTTGCCACCTCAAACTTCAAAATTATCATAGGGGGTCCTTGGCGGGAGCCTCCCGCAGCCCTCACTCAAATATGCGAACGTCTCAGGATATCTCTTACCAAGTATTGGCTAGCCGGGAAAGCTGTTGCTCAGCCTCATCTGCCATTGGCACTGCTCGCACAGGCGCCCAGAGACTGGGGCTGCTTGCTTCCCTTGCCACCTCAAACTTCATACGTAGCCTAAAGGGTCCTTGCTGGGGGCCTCCCGCAGCCCTCACCCGAATATGTGAACGTCTCAGGATATCTCTTACCAAGTATTGATTAGCCTGGAAACCTGTTGCTCAGCCTCATCTCTTCATGGAACTGCTCGCACAGGCGCACAGATACTGGGGCTGCTTGCTTGCCTTGCCACCTCAAACTACACACGTATCGTAGGGGCTCCTTGCTGGGAGCCTCCCGCAGCCCTCACCCGAATATGTGAACGTCTCGCGATATCTCTTACCAAGTATTGACTAGCCTGGAAAGCTCTTTCTCAGCCCCATCTGCCCATGGCACTGGTCGCACAGGCGCACAGACACTGGGGCTGCTTGCTTGCCTTGGCACCTCAATTTTCAAACGTAGCCCGGGGATCCCTGCCCGCTGCCTCCAGCAGACGTGTACTGAAGATGCGAACGTCTCAGGATATCTCTTACCAACAAGGGGCTAGCCTGGAAAGCTGTTGCTCAGCCTCATCTGCCCATGTTTCTGCTCGCACAGGCGCCCAGAGACTGGGGCTGCTTGCTTGTCTTGCCACCTCAAACTTCAAATGTAGCTTAGGGTTGTTCGTGCCGGGCGCCTCTGGCAGCCCTTCTCTGAAAATGCGAACGTCTGCAGATAGCTCGCAGCCAGAAAGAGCTAGCCTGGAAAGCTGTTGCTCAGCCTCATCTGCCCATGGCACTGCTCGCACAGAGGCACAGAGACTGGGACTGGTTGCTTGTCTTGCCACGTCAAACTTCAAATGTAGAATTGGGGGTGCATGCCGGGCTCCTCCGGCAGCCCTGCTCCCAAAATTCAAACGTCTGCAGATAGCTCTCAGCCAGAAAGAGCTAGCCTGGAAAGCTGTTGCTCAGCCTCATCTGCCCATGGCACTGCTCGCACAGAAGCACAGAGACTAGGGCTGCTTGCTTGTCTTGCCCCCTCAAACTTCAAATGTAGCATTGGGGGTGCATGCCGGGCTCCTCCGGCATCCCTGCTCCCATAATTAGAACGTCTGCAGATAAATTGCAGCCAGAAAGAGCTAGCCTGGAAAGCTGTTGCTCAGCCTCATCTGCCCATGGCACTGCTCGCACAGAGGCACAGAGACTGGGGCTGCTTGCTTGTCTTGCCACCTCAAACTTCAAACGTAGCTTAGGCTGTCCGTGACGGGCGCCTCCGGCAGCCCTGCTCTGAAAATGCGAATGTCTGCAGATAGCTCGCAGCCAGAAAGAGCTAGCCTGGAAAGGTGTTGCTCAGCCTCATCTGCCCATGGCACTGCTCGCACAGAGGCACAGAGACTGGGACTGCTTGCTTGTCTTGCCCCCTCAAACTTCAAATGTAGCATTGGGGGTGCATACCGGTCTCCTCCGGCATCCCTGCTCCCATAATTAGAACGTCTGCAGATAAATTGCAGCCAGAAAGAGCTAGCCTGGAAAACGGTTGCTCAGCCTCATCTGCCCATGGCACTGCTCGCACAGAAGCACAGAGACTGGGGCTGCTTGCTTGTCTTGCCCCCTCAAACTTCAAATGTAGCATTGGGGGTGCATGCCGGGCTCCTCCGGCATCCCTGCTCCCATAATTAGAACGTCTGCAGATACATTGCAGCCAGAAAGAGTTAGCCTGGAAAGCTGTTGCTCAGCCTCATCTGCCCATGGCACTGCTCGCACAGAGGCACAGAGACTGGGGCTGCTTGCTTGTCTTGCCACCTCAAACTTCAAACGTAGCTTAGGCTGTCCGTGCCGGGCGCCTCTGGCAGCCCTGCTCCCAAAATGCGAATGTCTGCAGATAGCTCGCAGCCAGAAAGAGCTAGCCTGGAAAGCTGTTGCTCAGCCTCATCTGCCCATGGCAGTGCTCGCACAGAGGCACAGAGACTGGGGCTGCTTGCTTGTCTTGCCACCTCAAACTTCAAATGTATCTTAGGCTGTCCGTGCCGGGCGCCTCCAGCAGCCCTGCTCCCAAAATTCGAACGTCTGCAGATAGCTCTCAGCCAGAAAGAGCTAGCCTGGAAAGCTGTTGCTCAGCCTCATCTGCCCATGGCACTGCTCGCACAGAGGCACAGAGACTGGGGCTGCTTGCTTTTCTTGCCACCTCAAACTTCAAACGTGGCTTTGAGTGCTCGTGCCGGGCGTCTGCGGCAGCCCTGCTCCGAAAACGCAAATGTCTGTAGATAGCTCGCAGACAGAAAGAGCTAGCCTGGAAAGCTGTTGCTCAGCCTCATCTGCCCATGGCACTGCTCGCACAGAGGCACAGAGACTGGGGCTGCTGGCTTGTCTTGCCACCTCAAACTTCAAACGTAGCTTAGGCTGTCCGTGCCGGGCGCCTCCAGCAGCCCTGCTCCCAAAATTCGAACGTCTGCAGATAGCTCTCAGCCAGAAAGAGCTAGCCTGGAAAGCTGTTGCTCAGCCTCATCTGCCCATGGCACTGCTCGCACAGAGGCACAGAGACTGGGGCTGCTTGCTTGTCTTGCCCCCTCAAACTTCAAACGTGGCTTTGGGTGTTCGTTCCGGGCGTCTGCGGCAGCCCTGCTCCGAAAACGCAAATGTCTGTAGATAGCTCGCAGACAGAAAGAGCTAGCCTGGAAAGCTGTTGCTCAGCCTCATCTGCCCATGGCACTGCTCGCACAGAGGCACAGAGACTGGGGCTGCTTGCTTGTCTTGCCACCTCAAACTTCAAATGTAGCAGTGGGGGTCCGTGCAGGGGGCCTCTGACAGCCCTGCTCTGAAAATGCGAACGTCTGCAGATAGCTCGCAGGCAGAAAGAGCTAGCCTGGAAAGCTGTTGCTCAGCCTCATCTGCCCATGGCACTGCTCGCACAGAGGCACAGAGACTGGGGCTGCTTGCTTGTCTTGCCACCTCAAACTTCAGACGTAGCTTAGGGGGTTCGTGCCGGACGTCTCTGGCAGCCCTGCTCTGAAAATGCGAACGTCTGCAGATAGCTCGCAGCCAGAAAGAGCTAGCCTGGAAAGCTGTTGCTCAGCCTCATCTGCCCATGGCACTGCTCGCACAGAAGCACAGAGACTGGGGCTGCTTGCTTGTCTTGCCCCCTCAAACTTCAAATGTAGCATTGGGGGTGCATGCCGGGCTCCTCCGGCATCCCTGCTCCCATAATTAGAACGTCTGCAGATACATTGCAGCCAGAAAGAGTTAGCCTGGAAAGCTGTTGCTCAGCCTCATCTGCCCATGGCACTGCTCGCACAGAGGCACAGAGACTGGGGCTGCTTGCTTGTCTTGCCACCTCAAACTTCAAACGTAGCTTAGGCTGTCCGTGCCGGGCGCCTCTGGCAGCCCTGCTCCCAAAATGCGAATGTCTGCAGATAGCTCGCAGCCAGAAAGAGCTAGCCTGGAAAGCTGTTGCTCAGCCTCATCTGCCCATGGCACTGCTCGCACAGAGGCACAGAGACTGGGACTGCTTGCTTGTCTTGCCCCCTCAAACTTCAAATGTAGCATTGGGGGTGCATGCCGGGCTCCTCCGGCAGCCCTGCTCCCAAAATTCAAACGTCTGCAGAGAGCGCACAGCCAGAAAGAGCTAGCCTGGAAAGCTGTTGCTCAGCCTCATCTGCCCATGGCACTGCTCGCACAGAGACACAGAGACTGGGGCTGCTTGCTTGTCTTGCCACCTCAAACTTCAAATGTAGCTTTGGGGGTCCGTGCAGGGGGCCTCTGACAGCCCTGCTCTGAAAATGCGAACGTCTGCAGATAGCTCGCAGCCAGAAAGAGCTAGCCTGGAAAGCTGTTGCTCAGCCTCATCTGCCCATGGCACTGCTCGCACCGAGGCACAGAGACTGGGGCTGCTTGCTTGTCTTGCCACCTCAAACTTCAAATGTAGCTTAGGTGGTCCGTGCCGGGCGCCTCCGGCAGCCCTGCTCCCAAAATGCGAATGTCTGCAGATAGCTCGCAGCCAGAAAGAGCTAGCCTGGAAAGCTGTTGCTCAGCCTCATCTGCCCATGCCACTGCTCGCACAGAGGCACAGAGACTGGGGCTGCTTGCTTGTCTTGCCACCTCAAACTTCAAATGTTGCTTTGGGGGTCCGTGCCGGGCGCCTCTGACAGCCCTGCTCCCAAAATGCGAATGTCTGCAGACAGCTCGCAGCCACAAAGAGCTAGCCTGGAAAGCTGTTGCTCAGCCTCATCTGCCCATGGCACTGCTCGCACAGAGGCACAGAGACTGGGGCTGCTTGCTTGTCTTGCCACCTCAAACTTCAAATGTAGCAGTGGGGGTCCGTGCAGGGGGCCTCTGACAGCCCTGCTCTGAAAATGCGAACGTCTGCAGATAGCTCGCAGGCAGAAAGAGCTAGCCTGGAAAGCTGTTGCTCAGCCTCATCTGCCCATGGCACTGCTCGCACAGAGGCACAGAGACTGGGGCTGCTTGCTTGTCTTGCCACCTCAAACTTCAGACGTAGCTTAGGGGGTTCGTGCCGGACGTCTCTGGCAGCCCTGCTCTGAAAATGCGAACGTCTGCAGATAGCTCGCAGCCAGAAAGAGCTAGCCTGGAAAGCTGTTGCTCAGCCTCATCTGCCCATGGCACTGCTCGCACAGAGGCACAGAGACTGGGACTGCTTGCTTGTCTTGCCACGTCAAACTTCAAATGTAGCATTGGGGGTGCATGCCGGGCTCCTCCGGCAGCCCTGCTCCCAAAATTCGAACGTCTGCAGATAGCTCGCAGCCAGAAAGAGCTAGCCTGGAAAGCTGTTGCTCAGCCTCATCTGCCCATGGCACTGCTCGCACAGAAGCACAGAGACTGGGGCTGCTTGCTTGTCTTGCCCCCTCAAACTTCAAATGTAGCATTGGGGGTGCATGCCGGGCTCCTCCGGCATCCCTGCTCCCATAATTAGAACGTCTGCAGATACATTGCAGCCAGAAAGAGTTAGCCTGGAAAGCTGTTGCTCAGCCTCATCTGCCCATGGCACTGCTCGCACAGAGGCACAGAGACTGGGGCTGCTTGCTTGTCTTGCCACCTCAAACTTCAAACGTAGCTTAGGCTGTCCGTGCCGGGCGCCTCTGGCAGCCCTGCTCCCAAAATGCGAATGTCTGCAGATAGCTCGCAGCCAGAAAGAGCTAGCCTGGAAAGCTGTTGCTCAGCCTCATCTGCCCATGGCACTGCTCGCACAGAGGCACAGAGACTGGGACTGCTTGCTTGTCTTGCCCCCTCAAACTTCAAATGTAGCATTGGGGGTGCATGCCGGGCTCCTCCGGCAGCCCTGCTCCCAAAATTCAAACGTCTGCAGAGAGCGCACAGCCAGAAAGAGCTAGCCTGGAAAGCTGTTGCTCAGCCTCATCTGCCCATGGCACTGCTCGCACAGAGACACAGAGACTGGGGCTGCTTGCTTGTCTTGCCACCTCAAACTTCAAATGTAGCTTTGGGGGTCCGTGCAGGGGGCCTCTGACAGCCCTGCTCTGAAAATGCGAACGTCTGCAGATAGCTCGCAGCCAGAAAGAGCTAGCCTGGAAAGCTGTTGCTCAGCCTCATCTGCCCATGGCACTGCTCGCACCGAGGCACAGAGACTGGGGCTGCTTGCTTGTCTTGCCACCTCAAACTTCAAATGTAGCTTAGGTGGTCCGTGCCGGGCGCCTCCGGCAGCCCTGCTCCCAAAATGCGAATGTCTGCAGATAGCTCGCAGCCAGAAAGAGCTAGCCTGGAAAGCTGTTGCTCAGCCTCATCTGCCCATGCCACTGCTCGCACAGAGGCACAGAGACTGGGGCTGCTTGCTTGTCTTGCCACCTCAAACTTCAAATGTTGCTTTGGGGGTCCGTGCCGGGCGCCTCTGACAGCCCTGCTCCCAAAATGCGAATGTCTGCAGACAGCTCGCAGCCACAAAGAGCTAGCCTGGAAAGCTGTTGCTCAGCCTCATCTGCCCATGGCACTGCTCGCACAGAGGCACAGAGACTGGGGCTGCTTGCTTGTCTTGCCACCTCAAACTTCAAATGTATCTTAGGCTGTCCGTGCCGGGCGCCTCCAGCAGTCCTGCTCCCAAAATTCGAACGTCTGCAGATAGCTCTCAGCCAGAAAGAGCTAGCCTGGAAAGCTGTTGCTCAGCCTCATCTGCCCATGGCACTGCTCGCACAGAGGCACAGAGACTGGGGCTGCTTGCTTTTCTTGCCCCCTCAAACTTCAAACGTGGCTTTGAGTGTTCGGGCCGGGCGTCTGCGGCAGCCCTGCTCCGAAAACGCAAATGTCTGTAGATAGCTCTCAGCCAGAAAGAGCTAGCCTGGAAAGCTGTTGCTCAGCCTCATCTGCCCATGGCACTGCTCGCACAGAGGCACAGAGACTGGGGCTGCTTGCTTGTCTTGCCACCTCAAACTTCAAACGTAGCTTAGGCTGTCCGTGCCGGGCGCCTCTGGCAGCCCTGCTCCCAAAATGCGAATGTCTGCAGATAGCTCGCAGCCAGAAAGAGCTAGCCTGGAAAGCTGTTGCTCAGCCTCATCTGCCCATGGCAGTGCTCGCACAGAGGCACAGAGACTGGGGCTGCTTGCTTGTCTTGCCACCTCAAACTTCAAATGTATCTTAGGCTGTCCGTGCCGGGCGCCTCCAGCAGTCCTGCTCCCAAAATTCGAACGTCTGCAGATAGCTCTCAGCCAGAAAGAGCTAGCCTGGAAAGCTGTTGCTCAGCCTCATCTGCCCATGGCACTGCTCGCACAGAGGCACAGAGACTGGGGCTGCTTGCTTTTCTTGCCACCTCAAACTTCAAACGTGGCTTTGAGTGCTCGTGCCGGGCGTCTGCGGCAGCCCTGCTCCGAAAACGCAAATGTCTGTAGATAGCTCGCAGGCAGAAAGAGCTAGCCTGGAAAGCTGTTGCTCAGCCTCATCTGCCCATGGCACTGCTCGCACAGAGGCACAGAGACTGGGGCTGCTGGCTTGTCTTGCCACCTCAAACTTCAAATGTAGCTTAGGCTGTCCGTGCCGGGCGCCTCCAGCAGCCCTGCTCCCAAAATTCGAACGTCTGCAGATAGCTCTCAGCCAGAAAGAGCTAGCCTGGAAAGCTGTTGCTCAGCCTCATCTGCCCATGGCACTGCTCGCACAGAGGCACAGAGACTGGGGCTGCTTGCTTGTCTTGCCCCCTCAAACTTCAAACGTGGCTTTGGGTGTTCGTTCCGGGCGTCTGCGGCAGCCCTGCTCCGAAAACGCAAATGTCTGTAGATAGCTCGCAGACAGAAAGAGCTAGCCTGGAAAGCTGTTGCTCAGCCTCATCTGCCCATGGCACTGCTCGCACAGAGGCACAGAGACTGGGGCTGCTTGCTTGTCTTGCCACCTCAAACTTCAAATGTAGCAGTGGGGGTCCGTGCAGGGGGCCTCTGACAGCCCTGCTCTGAAAATGCGAACGTCTGCAGATAGCTCGCAGGCAGAAAGAGCTAGCCTGGAAAGCTGTTGCTCAGCCTCATCTGCCCATGGCACTGCTCGCACAGAGGCACAGAGACTGGGGCTGCTTGCTTGTCTTGCCACCTCAAACTTCAGACGTAGCTTAGGGGGTTCGTGCCGGACGTCTCTGGCAGCCCTGCTCTGAAAATGCGAACGTCTGCAGATAGCTCGCAGCCAGAAAGAGCTAGCCTGGAAAGCTGTTGCTCAGCCTCATCTGCCCATGGCACTGCTCGCACAGAGGCACAGAGACTGGGACTGCTTGCTTGTCTTGCCACGTCAAACTTCAAATGTAGCATTGGGGGTGCATGCCGGGCTCCTCCGGCAGCCCTGCTCCCAAAATTCGAACGTCTGCAGATAGCTCGCAGCCAGAAAGAGCTAGCCTGGAAAGCTGTTGCTCAGCCTCATCTTCCCATGGCACTGCTCGCACAGAAGCACAGAGACTGGGGCTGCTTGCTTGTCTTGCCCCCTCAAACTTCAAATGTAGCATTGGGGGTGCATGCCGGGCTCCTCCGGCATCCCTGCTCCCATAATTAGAACGTCTGCAGATACATTGCAGCCAGAAAGAGTTAGCCTGGAAAGCTGTTGCTCAGCCTCATCTGCCCATGGCACTGCTCGCACAGAGGCACAGAGACTGGGGCTGCTTGCTTGTCTTGCCACCTCAAACTTCAAACGTAGCTTAGGCTGTCCGTGCCGGGCGCCTCTGGCAGCCCTGCTCCCAAAATGCGAATGTCTGCAGATAGCTCGCAGCCAGAAAGAGCTAGCCTGGAAAGCTGTTGCTCAGCCTCATCTGCCCATGGCACTGCTCGCACAGAGGCACAGAGACTGGGACTGCTTGCTTGTCTTGCCCCCTCAAACTTCAAATGTAGCATTGGGGGTGCATGCCGGGCTCCTCCGGCAGCCCTGCTCCCAAAATTCAAACGTCTGCAGAGAGCGCACAGCCAGAAAGAGCTAGCCTGGAAAGCTGTTGCTCAGCCTCATCTGCCCATGGCACTGCTCGCACAGAGGCACAGAGACTGGGGCTGCTTGCTTGTCTTGCCCCCTCAAACTTCAAATGTATCTTAGGCTGTCCGTGCCGGGTGCCTCCAGCAGTCCTGCTCCCAAAATTCGAACGTCTGCAGATAGCTCTCAGCCAGAAAGAGCTAGCCTGGAAAGCTGTTGCTCAGCCTCATCTGCCCATGGCACTGCACGCACAGAGGCACAGAGACTGGGGCTGCTTGCTTTTCTTGCCCCCTCAAACTTCAGACGTGGCTTTGAGTGTTCGGGCCGGGCGTCTGCGGCAGCCCTGCTCCGAAAACGCAAATGTCTGTAGATAGCTCTCAGCCAGAAAGAGCTAGCCTGGAAAGCTGTTGCTCAGCCTCATCTGCCCATGGCACTGCTCGCACAGAGGCACAGAGACTGGGGCTGCTTGCTTGTCTTGCCACCTCAAACTTCAAATGTAGCTTAGGTGGTCCGTGCCGGGCGCCTCCGGCAGCCCTGCTCCCAAAATGCGAATGTCTGCAGATAGCTCGCAGCCAGAAAGAGCTAGCCTGGAAAGCTGTTGCTCAGCCTCATCTGCCCATGCCACTGCTCGCACAGAGGCACAGAGACTGGGGCTGCTTGCTTGTCTTGCCACCTCAAACTTCAAATGTTGCTTTGGGGGTCCGTGCCGGGCGCCTCTGACAGCCCTGCTCCCAAAATGCGAATGTCTGCAGACAGCTCGCAGCCACAAAGAGCTAGCCTGGAAAGCTGTTGCTCAGCCTCATCTGCCCATGGCACTGCTCGCACAGAGGCACAGAGACTGGGGCTGCTTGCTTGTCTTGCCACCTCAAACTTCAAATGTATCTTAGGCTGTCCGTGCCGGGCGCCTCCAGCAGTCCTGCTCCCAAAATTCGAACGTCTGCAGATAGCTCTCAGCCAGAAAGAGCTAGCCTGGAAAGCTGTTGCTCAGCCTCATCTGCCCATGGCACTGCTCGCACAGAGGCACAGAGACTGGGGCTGCTTGCTTTTCTTGCCCCCTCAAACTTCAAACGTGGCTTTGAGTGCTCGTGCCGGGCGTCTGCGGCAGCCCTGCTCCGAAAACGCAAATGTCTGTAGATAGCTCGCAGGCAGAAAGAGCTAGCCTGGAAAGCTGTTGCTCAGCCTCATCTGCCCATGGCACTGCTCGCACAGAGGCACAGAGACTGGGGCTGCTGGCTTGTCTTGCCACCTCAAACTTCAAACGTAGCTTAGGCTGTCCGTGCCGGGCGCCTCCAGCAGACCTGCTCCCAAAATTCGAACGTCTGCAGATAGCTCTCAGCCAGAAAGAGCTAGCCTGGAAAGCTGTTGCTCAGCCTCATCTCCCCATGGCACTGCTCGCACAGAGACACAGAGACTGGGGCTGCTTGCTTGTCTTGCCCCCTCAAACTTCAAACGTGGCTTTGGGTGTTCGTTCCGGGCGTCTGCGGCAGCCCTGCTCCGAAAACGCAAATGTCTGTAGATAGCTCGCAGACAGAAAGAGCTAGCCTGGAAAGCTGTTGCTCAGCCTCATCTGCCCATGGCACTGCTCGCACAGAGGCACAGAGACTGGGGCTGCTTGCTTGTCTTGCCACCTCAAACTTCAGACGTAGATTAGGGGGTTCGTGCCGGACGTCTCTGGCAGCCCTGCTCTAAAAATGCGAACGTCTGCAGATAGCTCGCAGCCAGAAAGAGCTAGCCTGGAAAGCTGTTGCTCAGCCTCATCTGCCCATGGCACTGCTCGCACAGAGGCACAGAGACTGGGGCTGCTTGCTTGTCTTGCCACGTCAAACTTCAAATGTAGCAGTGGGGGTGCATGCCGGGCTCCTCCGCCATCCCTGCTCCCATAATTAGAACGTCTGCAGATACATTGCAGCCAGAAAGAGCTAGCCTGGAAAGCTGTTGCTCAGCCTCATCTGCCCATGGCACTGCTCGCACAGAGGCACAGAGACTGGGGCTGCTTGCTTGTCTTGCCACCTCAAACTTCAAACGTAGCTTAGGCTGTCCGTGCCGGGCGCATCTGGCAGCCCTGCTCCCAAAATGCGAATGTCTGCAGATAGCTCGCAGCCAGAAAGAGCTAGCCTGGAAAGCTGTTGCTCAGCCTCATCTGCCCATGGCACTGCTCGCACAGAGGCACAGAGACTGGGACTGCTTGCTTGTCTTGCCACGTCAAACTTCAAATGTAGCATTGGGGGTGCATGCCGGGCTCCTCCGGCAGCCCTGCTCCCAAAATTCAAACGTTTGCAGATAGATTGCAGCCAGAAAGAGCTAGCCTGGAAAGCTGTTGCTCAGCCTCATCTGCCCATGGCACTGCTCGCACAGAGGCACAGAGACTGGGGCTGCTTGCTTGTCTTGCCACCTCAAACTTCAAATGTAGCAGTGGGGGTGCATGCCGGGCTCCTCCGGCAGGGCTGCTCCCAAAATTCGAACGTCTGCAGAGAGCGCACAGCCAGAAAGAGCTAGCCTGGAAAGCTGTTGCTCAGCCTCATCTGCCCATGGCACTGCTCGCACAGAGACACAGAGACCGGGGCTGCTTGCTTGTCTTGCCACCTCAAACTTCAAATGTAGCTTTGGGGGTCCGTGCAGGGGGCCTCTGACAGCCCTGCTCTGAAAATGCGAACGTCTGCAGATAGCTCGCAGCCAGAAAGAGCTAGCCTGGAAAGCTGTTGCTCAGCCTCATCTGCCCATGGCACTGCTCGCACCGAGGCACAGAGACTGGGGCTGCTTGCTTGTCTTGCCACCTCAAACTTCAAATGTAGCTTAGGTGGTCCGTGCCGGGCGCCTCCGGCAGCCCTGCTC
Source organism: Opisthocomus hoazin (assembly GCF_030867145.1). Taxonomy (NCBI): domain Eukaryota; kingdom Metazoa; phylum Chordata; class Aves; order Opisthocomiformes; family Opisthocomidae; genus Opisthocomus; species Opisthocomus hoazin. The sequence goes on along the minus strand of NC_134453.1, from coordinate 6,744,293 downwards.
CCAAAATGCGAATGTCTGCAGATAGCTCGCAGCCAGAAAGAGCTAGCCTGGAAAGCTGTTGCTCAGCCTCATCTGCCCATGGCACTGCTCGCACAGAGGCACAGAGACTGGGGCTGCTTGCTTGTCTTGCCACCTCAAACTTCAAATGTTGCTTTGGGGGTCCGTGCCGGGCGCCTCTGACAGCCCTGCTCCGAAAATGCGAATGTCTGCAGACAGCTCGCAGCCACAAAGAGCTAGCCTGGAAAGCTGTTGCTCAGCCTCATCTGCCCATGGCAGTGCTCGCACAGAGGCACAGAGACCGGGGCTGCTTGCTTTTCTTGCCACCTCAAACTTCAAACGTGGCTTTGAGTGTTCGTGCCGGGCGTCTGCGGCAGCCCTGCTCCGAAAACGCAAATGTCTGTAGATAGCTCGCAGGCAGAAAGAGCTAGCCTGGAAAGCTGTTGCTCAGCCTCATCTGCCCATGGCACTGCTCGCACAGAGGCAAAGAGACTGGGGCTGCTTGCTTGTCTTGCCACCTCAAACTTCAAACGTAGCTTAGGTGGTCCGTGCCGTGGGCCTCCGGCAGGGCTGGTCTGAAAATGCGAACGTCTGCAGATAGCTCGCAGCCAGAAAGAGCTAGCCTGGAAAGCTGTTGCTCAGCCTCATCTGCCCATGGCACTGCTCACACAGAGGCACAGAGACCGGGGCTGCTTGCTTGTCTTGCCACCTCAAACTTCAAATGTATCTTAGGGTGTCTGTGACGGGCGCCTCCGGCTGGGCTGCTCCGAAAATGCAAATGTCTGCAGATAGCTCGCAGGCAGAAAGAGCTAACCTGGAAAGCTGTTGCTCAGCCTCATCTGCCCATGGCACTGCTCGCACAGAGGCATAGAGACTGGGGCTGCTTGCTTGTCTTGCCCCCTCAAACTTCAAATGTAGCTTAGGTGGTCTGTGCTGGGCGCCTCCAGCAGGGCTGCTCCCAAAATGCGAACGTCTGCAGATAGCTCGCAGCCAGAAAGAGCTAGCCTGGAAAGCTGTTGCTCAGCCTCATCTGCCCATGGCACTGCACGCACAGAGGCACAGAGACTGGGGCTGCTTGCTTGTCTTGCCACCTCAAACTTCAAATGTAGCATTGGGGGTGCATGCCGGGCTCCTCCGGCAGGGCTGCTCCCAAATTTCGAACGTCTGCAGAGAGCGCACAGCCAGAAAGAGCTAGCCTGGAAAGCTGTTGCTCAGCCTCATCTGCCCATGGCACTGCTCGCACAGATGCACAGAGACTGGGGCTGCTTGCTTGTCTTGCCACCTCAAACTTCAAATGTAGCTTAGGTGGTCCGTGCAGGGCGCCTCCGTCAGGCTTGCTCCCAAAATGCGAACGTCTGCATATAGCTCGCAACCAGAAAGAGCTAACCTGGAAAGCTGTTGCTCAGCCTCATCTGCCCATGGCACTGCTCGCACAGAGGCATAGAGACTGGGGCTGCTTGCTTGTCTTGCCCCCTCAAACTTCAAATGTAGCTTAGGTGGTCCGTGCTGGGCGCCTCCAGCAGGGCTGCTCCCAAAATGCGAACGTCTGCAGATAGCTCACAGCCAGAAAGAGCTAGCCTGGAAAGGTGTTGCTCAGCCTCATCTGCCCATGGCACTGCTCGCACAGAGGCATAGAGACTGGGGCTGCTTGCTTGTCTTGCCACCTCAAACTTCAAATGTAGCAGTGGGGGTGCATGCCGGGCTCCTCCGGCAGGGCTGCTCCCAAAATTCGAACGTCTGCAGATAGCACGCAGGCAGAAAGAGCTAGCCTGAAAAGCTGTTGCTCAGCCTCATCTGCCCATGGCACTGCTCGCACAGAGGCACAGAGACTGGGGCTGCTTGCTTGTCTTGCAACCTCAAACTTCAAATGTAGCTTTGGGGGTCCGTGCAGGGGGCCTCTGACAGCCCTGCTCTGAAAATGCGAACGTCTGCAGATAGCTCGCAGGCAGAAAGAGCTAGCCTGGTTAGCTGTTGCTCAGCCTCATCTGCCCATGGCACTGCTCGCACAGAGGCACAGACACTGGGGCTGCTTGCTTGTCTTGCCACGTCAAACTTCAAATGTAGAATTGGGGGTGCATTCCGGGCTCCTCCGGCAGCCCTGCTCCCATAATTCAAACGTCTGCAGATAGCTCGCAGCCAGAAAGAGCTAGCCTGGAAAGCTGTTGCTCAGCCTCATCTGCCCATGGCACTGCTCGCACAGAGGCACAGAGACTGGGGCTGCTTGCTTGTCTTGCCACCTCAAACTTCAAATGTAGCATTGGGGGTGAATGCCGGGCTCCTCCGGCAGCCCTGCTCCCATAATTCGAACGTCTGCAGATAGCTCGCAGCCAGAAAGAGCTAGCCTGGAAAGCTGTTGCTCAGCCTCATCTGCCCATGGCACTGTTCGTACAGAGGCACAGAGACTGGGGCTGCTTGCTTTTCTTGCCACCTCAAACTTCAAATGTAGCATTGGGGGTGCATGCCGGGCTCCTCCGGCAGCCCTGCTCCCATAATTCGAACGTCTGCAGATAGATTGCAGCCAGAAAGAGCTAGCCTGGAAAGGTGTTGCTCAGCCTCATCTGCCCATGGCACTGCTCGCACAGAGGCAAAGAGACTGGGGCTGCTTGCTTGTCTTGCCACCTCAAACTTCAAACGTGGCTTTGGGTGTTCGTGCCGGGCGTCTGCGGCAGCCCTACTCCTAAAACGCAAAAGTCTGCAGATAGCTCGCAGCCAGAAAGAGCTAGCCTGGAAAGCTGTTGCTCAGCCTCATCTACCCATGGCACTGCACGCACAGAGGCACAGAGACTGGGGCTGCTTGCTTGTCTTGCCCCCTCAAACTTCAAATGTAGCATTGGGGGTGCATGCCGGGCTCCTCCGGCAGGGCTGCTCCCAAATTTCGAACGTCTGCAGAGAGCGCACAGCCAGAAAGAGCTAGCCTGGAAAGCTGTTGCTCAGCCTCATCTGCCCATGGCACTGCTCGCACAGAGGCACAGAGACTGGGGCTGCTTGCTTGTCTTGCCACCTCAAACTTCAAATGTAGCTTAGGTGGTCCGTGCTGGGCGCCTCCGGCAGGCTTGCTCCCAAAATGCGAACGTCTGCATATAGCTCGCAGCCAGAAAGAGCTAGCCTGGAAAGCGGTTGCTCAGCCTCATCTGCCCATGGCACTGCTCACACAGAGGCACAGAGACCGGGGCTGCTTGCCTGTCTTGCCACCTCAAACTTCAAATGTATCTTATGCTGTCCGTGCCGGGCGCCTCTGGCAGCCCTGCTCCCAAAATGCGAATGTCTGCAGATAGCTCGCAGCCAGAAAGAGCTAGCCTGGAAAGCTGTTGCTCAGCCTCATCTGCCCATGGCACTGCTCGCACAGAGGCACAGAGACTGGGACTGCTTGCTTGTCTTGCCACGTCAAACTTCAAATGTAGCATTGGGGGTGCATGCCGGGCTACTCCGGCAGCCCTGCTCCCAAAATTCAAACGTCTGCAGATAGATTGCAGCCAGAAAGAGCTAGCCTGGAAAGCTGTTGCTCAGCCTCATCTGCCCATGGCACTGCTCGCACAGAGGCACAGAGACTGGGGCTGCTTGCTTGTCTTGCCACCTCAAACTTCAAATGTAGCAGTGGGGGTGCATGCCGGGCTCCTCCGGCAGGGCTGCTCCCAAAATTCGAATATCTGCAGAGAGCGCACAGCCAGAAAGAGCTAGCCTGGAAAGCTGTTGCTCAGCCTCATCTGCCCATGGCACTGCTCGCACAGAGGCACAGAGACTGGGGCTGCTTGCTTGTCTTGCCCCCTCAAACTTCAAATGTAGCTTAGGTGGTCAGTGCTGGGCGCCTCCAGCAGGGCTGCTCCCAAAATGCGAACGTCTGCAGATAGCTCGCAGCCAGAAAGAGCTAGCCTGGAAAGCTGTTGCTCAGCCTCATCTGCCCATGGCACTGCTCGCACAGAGACACAGAGACTGGGGCTGCTTGCTTGTCTTGCCACCTCAAACTTCAAATGTAGCTTTGGGGGTCCGTGCAGGGGGCCTCTGACAGCCCTGCTCTGTAAATGCGAACGTCTGCAGATAGATTGCAGACAGAAAGAGCTAGCCTGGAAAGCTGTTGCTCAGCCTCATCTGCCCATGGCACTGCTCGCACAGAGGCACAGAGACTGGGGCTGCTTGCTTGTCTTGCCACCTCAAACTTCAAATGTAGCTTAGGGTGTCCGTGACGGGCGCCTCCGCAGGGCTGCTCCCAAAATGCGAATGTCTGCAGATAGCTCGCAACCAGAAAGAGCTAGCCTGGAAAGCTGTTGCTCAGCCTCATCTGCCCATGGCACTGCTCGCACAGAGGCACAGAGACTGGGGCTGCTTGCTTGTCTTGCCACCTCAAACTTCAAATGTAGCAGTGGGGGTGCATGCCGGGCTCCTCCGGCAGGGCTGCTCCCAAAATTCGAACGTCTGCAGATAGCTCTCAGCCAGAAAGAGCAAGCCTGGAAAGCTGTTGCTCAGCCTCATCTGCCCATGGCACTGCTCGCACAGAGGCACAGAGACTGGGGCTGCTTGCTTGTCTTGCCACCTCAAACTTCAAATGTAGCTTAGGGAGACCGTGACGGGCGCCTCCGGCAGGGCTGCTCCGAAAATGCGAATGTCTGCAGATAGCTCGCAGCCAGAAAGAGCTAGCCTGGAAAGCTGTTGCTCAGCCTCATCTGCCCATGGCACTGCTCGCACAGAGGCACAGAGACTGGGGATGCTTGCTTGTCTTGCCACCTCAAACTTCAAATGTAGCTTAGGCTGTCCGTGCCGGGCGCCTCCGGCAGGGCTGCTCCGAAAATGCGAATGTCTGCAGATAGCTCGCAGCCAGAAAGAGCTAGCCTGGAAAGCGGTTGCTCAGCCTCATCTGCCCATGGCACTGCTCGCACAGAGGCACAGAGACTGGGGCTGCTTGCTTGTCTTGCCACGTCAAACTTCAAATGTAGAATTGGGGGTGCATTCCGGGCTCCTCCGGCAGGGCTGCTCCCAAATTTCGAACGTCTGCAGAGAGCGCACAGCCAGAAAGAGCTAGCCTGGAAAGCTGTTGCTCAGCCTCATCTGCCCATGGCACTGCTCGCACAGAGGCACAGAGCCTGGGGCTGCTTGCTTGTCTTGCCACCTCAAACTTCAAACGTGGCTTTGGGTGTTCGTGCCGGGCGTCTGCGGCACCCCTGCTCCGAAAACGCAAACGTCTGCAGATAGCTCGCAGCCAGAAAGAGCTAGCCTGGAAAGCTGTTGCTCAGATTCATCTGCCCATGGCACTGCACGCACAGAGGCACAGAGACTGGGGCTGGTTGCTTGTCTTGCCACCTCAAACTTCAAATGTAGCATTGGGGGTGCATGCCGGGCTCCTCCGGCAGGGCTGCTCCCAAATTTCGAACGTCTACAGAGAGCGCACAGCCAGAAAGAGCTAGCCTGGAAAGCTGTTGCTCAGCCTCATCTGCCCATGGCACTGCTCGCACAGAGGCACAGAGACTGGGGCTGCTTGCTTTTCTTGCCACCTCAAACTTCAAATGTAGCTTAGGTGGTCCGTGCTGGGCGCCTCCGGCAGGCTTGCTCCCAAAATGCGAACGTCTGCATATAGCTCGCAGCCAGAAAGAGCTAGCCTGGAAAGCTGTTGCTCAGCCTCATCTGCCCATGGCACTGCTCACACAGAGGCACAGAGACCGGGGCTGCTTGCTTGTCTTGCCACCTCAAACTTCAAATGTATCTTAGGGTGTCCGTGACGGGCGCCTCCGGCTGGGCTGCTCCGAAAATGCGAATGTCTGCAGATAGTTCACAACCAGAAAGAGCTAACCTGGAAAGCTGTTGCTCAGTCTCATCTGCCCATGGCACTGCTCGCACAGAGGCACAGAGACTGGGGCTGCTTGCTTGTCTTGCCCCCTCAAACTTCAAATGTAGCTTAGGTGGTCTGTGCTGGGCGCCTCCAGCAGGGCTGCTCCCAAAATGCGAACGTCTGCAGATAGCTCGCAGCCAGAAAGAGCTAGCCTGGAAAGCTGTTGCTCAGCCTCATCTGCCCATGGCACTGCTCGCACAGAGGCAAAGAGACTGGGGCTGCTTGCTTGTCTTGCCACCTCAAACTTCAAACGTAGCTTAGGTGGTCCGTGCCGTGGGCCTCCGGCAGGGCTGGTCCGAAAATGCGAACGTCTGCAGATAGCTCGCAGCCAGAAAGAGCTAGCCTGGAAAGCTGTTGCTCAGCCTCATCTGCCCATGGCACTGCTCACACAGAGGCACAGAGACCGGGGCTGCTTGCTTGTCTTGCCACCTCAAACTTCAAATGTATCTTAGGGTGTCCGTGACGGGCGCCTCCGGCTGGGCTGCTCCGAAAATGCAAATGTCTGCAGATAGCTCGCAACCAGAAAGAGCTAACCTGGAAACCTGTTGCTCAGCCTCATCTGCCCATGGCACTGCTCGCACAGAGGCATAGAGACTGGGGCTGCTTGCTTGTCTTGCCACCTCAAACTTCAAATGTAGCTTAGGTGGTCCGTGCTGGGCGTCTCCAGCAGGGCTGCTCCCAAAATGCGAACGTCTGCAGATAGCTCGCAGCCAGAAAGAGCTAGCCTGGAAAGCTGTTGCTCAGCCTCATCTGCCCATGGCACTGCTCGCACAGAGGCACAGAGACTGGGGCTGCTTGCTTGTCTTGCCACCTCAAACTTCAAATGTAGCATTGGGGGTGCATGCCGGGGTCCTCCGGCAGCCCTGCTCCCATAATTCGAACGTCTGCAGATAGATTGCAGCCAGAAAGAGCTAGCCTGGAAAGGTGTTGCTCAGCCTCATCTGCCCATGGCACTGCTCGCACAGAGGCAAAGAGACTGGGGCTGCTTGCTTGTCTTGCCACCTCAAACTTCAAACGTGGCTTTGGGTGTTCGTGCCGGGCGTCTGCGGCAGCCCTGCTCCTAAAACGCAAAAGTCTGCAGATAGCTCGCAGCCAGAAAGAGCTAGCCTGGAAAGCTGTTGCTCAGCCTCATCTGCCCATGGCACTGCACGCACAGAGGCACAGAGACTGGGGCTGCTTGCTTGTCTTGCCACCTCAAACTTCAAATGTAGCATTGGGGGTGCATGCCGGGCTCCTCCGGCAGGGCTGCTCCCAAATTTCGAACGTCTGCAGAGAGCGCACAGCCAGAAAGAGCTAGCCTGGAAAGCTGTTGCTCAGCCTCATCTGCCCATGGCACTGCTCGCACAGAGGCACAGAGACTGGGGCTGCTTGCTTGTCTTGCCACCTCAAACTTCAAATGTAGCTTAGGTGGTCCGTGACGGGCGCTTCCGGCTGGGCTGCTCCGGAAATGCGAATGTCTGCAGATAGCTCGCAACCAGAAAGAGCTAACCTGGAAAGCTGTTGCTCAGCCTCATCTGCCCATGGCACTGCTCGCACAGAGGCATAGAGACTGGGGCTGCTTGCTTGTCTTGCCACCTCAAACTTCAAATGTAGCTTAGGTGGTCCGTGCTGGGCGCCTCCAGCAGGGCTGCTCCCAAAATGCGAACGTCTGCAGATAGCTCGCAGCCAGAAAGAGCTAGCCTGGAAAGCTGTTGCTCAGCCTCATCTGCCCATGGCACTGCTCGCACAGAGGCACAGAGACTGGGGCTGCTTGCTTGTCTTGCCACCTCAAACTTCAAACGTAGCTTAGGTGGTCCGTGCCGTGGGCCTCCGGCAGGGCTGGTCCGAAAATGCGAACGTCTGCAGATAGCTCGCAGCCAGAAAGAGCTAGCCTGGAAAGCTGTTGCTCAGCCTCATCTGCCCATGGCACTGCTCACACAGAGGCACAGAGACCGGGGCTGCTTGCTTGTCTTGCCACCTCAAACTTCAAATGTATCTTAGGGTGTCCGTGACGGGCGCCTCCGGCTGGGCTGCTCCGAAAATGCAAATGTCTGCAGATAGCTCGCAACCAGAAAGAGCTAACCTGGAAAGCTGTTGCTCAGCCTCATCTGCCCATGGCACTGCTCGCACAGAGGCAAAGAGACTGGGGCTGCTTGCTTGTCTTGCCACCTCAAACTTCAAATGTAGCTTAGGTGGTCCGTGCTGGGCGCCTCCAGCAGGGCTGCTCCCAAAATGCGAACGTCTGCAGATAGCTCGCAGCCAGAAAGAGCTAGCCTGGAAAGCTGTTGCTCAGCCTCATCTGCCCATGGCACTGCTCGCACAGAGGCACAGAGACTGGGGCTGCTTGCTTGTCTTGCCCCCTCAAACTTCAAATGTAGCATTGGGGGTGCATGCCGGGCTCCTCCGGCAGCCCTGCTCCCAAAATTCGAACGTCTGCAGAGAGCGCACAGCCAGAAAGAGCTAGCCTGGAAAGCTGTTGCTCAGCCTCATCTGCCCATGGCACTGCTCGCACAGAGGCAAAGAGACTGGGGCTGCTTGCTTGTCTTGCCACCTCAAACTTCAAACGTAGCTTAGGTGGTCCGTGCCGTGGGCCTCCGGCAGGGCTGGTCCGAAAATGCGAACGTCTGCAGATAGCTCGCAGCCAGAAAGAGCTAGCCTGGAAAGCTGTTGCTCAGCTTCATCTGCCCATGGCACTGCACGCACAGAGGCACAGAGACTGGGGCTGCTTGCTTGTCTTGCCCCCTCAAACTTCAAACGTAGCTTAGGCTGTCCGTGTAGGGGGCCTCCGGCAGCCCTGCTCTGAAAATGCGAACGTCTGCAGATAGCTCTCAGCCAGAAAGAGCTAGCCTGGAAAGGTGTTGCTCAGCCTCATCTGCCCATGTCACTGCTCGCACAGAGGCACAGAGACTGGGGCTGCTTGCTTGTCTTGCCCCCTCAAACTTCAAACGTATATTTGGTGGTCCGTGCCGCGAGCCTCCGTCAGCCCTGCTCTGAAAACGCGAACATCTGCAGATAGCTCTCAGCCAGAAAGAGCTAGCCTGGAAAGCTGTTGCTCAGCCTCATCTGCCCATGGCACTGCTCGCACAGAGGCACAGAGACTGGGGCTGCTTGCTTGTCTTGCCCCCTCAAACTTCACATGTAGCATTGGGGGTGCATGCCGGGCTACTCCGGCAGCCCTGCTCCCAAAATTCGAACGTCTGCAGATAGCTCTCAGCCAGAAAGAGCTAGCCTGGAAAGCTGTTGGTCAGCCTCATCTGCCCATGGCACTGCTCGCACAGAGGCACAGAGCCTGGGGCTGCTTGCTTGTCTTGCCACCTCAAACTTCAAATGTAGCTTTGGGGGTCCGTGCCGGGCGCCTCTGACAGCCCTGCTCCGAAAATGCGAATGTCTGCAGATAGTTCGCAGCCAGAAAGAGCTAGCCTGGAAAGCTGTTTCTCAGCCTCATCTGCCCGTGGCACTGCTCGCACAGAGGCACAGAGACTGGGGCTGCTTGCTTTTCTTGCCACCTCAAACTTCAAAAGTGGCTTTGGGTGTTCGTTTCGGGCGTCTGCGGCAGCCCTGCTCCGAAAACGCAAATGTCTGTAGATAGCTCGCAGGCAGAAAGAGCTAGCCTGGAAAGCTGTTGCTCAGCCTCATCTGCCCATGGCACTGCTCGCACAGAGGCACAGAGACTGGGGCTGCTTGCTTGTCTTGCCCCCTCAAACTTCAAATGTAGCAGTGGGGGTCCGTGCAGGGGGCCTCTGATAGCCCTGCTCTGAAAATGCGAACGTCTGCAGATAGCTCGCAGGCAGAAAGAGCTAGCCTGGAAAGCTGTTGCTCAGCCTCATCTGCCCATGGCACTGCTCGCACAGAAGCACAGAGACTGGGGCTGCTTGCTTGTCTTGCCCCCTCAAACTTCAAATGTAGCATTGGGGGTGCATGCCGGGCTCCTCCGGCATCCCTGCTCCCATAATTAGAACGTCTGCAGATACATTGCAGCCAGAAAGAGCTAGCCTGGAAAGCTGTTGCTCAGCCTCATCTGCCCATGGCACTGCTCGCACAGAGGCACAGAGACTGGGACTGCTTGCTTGTCTTGCCACCTCAAACTTCAAACGTAGCTTAGGCTGTCCGTGCCGGGCTCCTCCGGCAGCCCTGCTCCCAAAATGCGAATGTCTGCAGATAGCTCTCAGCCAGAAAGAGCTAGCCTGGAAAGCTGTTGCTCAGCCTCATCTGCCCATGGCACTGCTCGCACAGAGGCACAGAGACTGGGGCTGCTTGCTTGTCTTGCCACCTCAAACTTCAAATGTAGCATTGGGGGTGCATGCCGGGCTCCTCCGGCAGCCCTGCTCCCATAATTCGAACGTCTGCAGATAGCTCGCAGCCAGAAAGAGCTAGCCTGGAAAGCTGTTGGTCAGCCTCATCTGCCCATGGCACTGTTCGTACAGAGGCACAGAGACTGGGGCTGCTTGCTTTTCTTGCCACCTCAAACTTCAAATGCAGCTTAGGTGGTCCGTGCTGGGCGCCTCCGGCAGGCTTGCTCCCAAAATGCGAACGTCTGCATATAGCTCGCAGCCAGAAAGAGCTAGCCTGGAAAGCTGTTGCTCAGCCTCATCTGCCCATGGCACTGCTCGCACAGAGGCACAGAGACTGGGGCTGCTTGCTTGTCTTGCCACCTCAAACTTCAAATGTATCTTAGGGTGTCCGTGACGGGCGCCTCCGGCTGGGCTGCTCCGAAAATGCGAATGTCTGCAGATAGCTCGCAACCAGAAAGAGCTAACCTGGAAAGCTGTTGCTCAGCCTCATCTGCCCATGGCACTGCTCACACAGAGGCACAGAGACTGGGGCTGCTTGCTTGTCTTGCCACCTCAAACTTCAAATGTAGCTTAGGGGGTCCGTGCTGGGCGCCTCCAGCAGGGCTGCTCCCAAAATGCGAACGTCTGCAGATAGCTCGCAGCCAGAAAGAGCTAGCCTGGAAAGCTGTTTCTCAGCCTCATCTGCCCATGGCACTGCTCGCACAGAGGCACAGAGACTGGGGCTGCTTGCTTGTCTTGCCCCCTCAAACTTCAAAGGTAGCTTAGGCTGTCCGTGTAGGGGGCCTCCGGCAGCCCTGCTCTGAAAATGCGAACGTCTGCAGATAGCTCTCAGCCAGAAAGAGCTAGCCTGGAAAGGTGTTGCTCAGCCTCATCTGCCCATGTCACTGCTCGCACAGAGGCACAGAGACTGGGGCTGCTTGCTTGTCTTGCCCCCTCAAACTTCAAACGTATATTTGGTGGTCCGTGCCGCGAGCCTCCGTCAGCCCTGCTCTGAAAATGCGAACATCTGCAGATAGCTTGCAGCCAGAAAGAGCTAGCTTGGAAAGCTGTTGCTCAGCCTCATCTGCCCATGGCACTGCTCGCACAGAGGCACAGAGACTGGGGCTGCTTGCTTGTCTTGCCCCCTCAAACTTCACATGTAGCATTGGGGGTGCATGCCGGGCTACTCTGGCAGCCCTGCTCCCAAAATTCGAACGTCTGCAGATAGCTCTCAGCCAGAAAGAGCTAGCCTGGAAAGCTGTTTCTCAGCCTCATCTGCCCGTGGCACTGCTCGCACAGAGGCACAGAGACTGGGGCTGCTTGCTTGTCTTGCCACCTCAAACTTCAAATGTAGCTTTGGGGGTCCGTGCCGGGCGCCTCTGACAGCCCTGCTCCGAAAATGCAAATGTCTGCAGATAGTTCGCAGCCAGAAAGAGCTAGCCTGGAAAGCTGTTTCTCAGCCTCATCTGCCCATGGCACTGCTCGCACAGAGGCACAGAGACTGGGGCTGCTTGCTTGTCTTGCAACCTCACACTTACAACGTGTCTCAGGTGGTCCATGCCGGGTGCCTCCGGCAGTGCTTCTCAGAAAATGCAAACGTCTGCAGATAGCTCTCAGCCAGAAAGAGCTAGCCTGGAAAGCTTTTGCTCAGCCTCATCTGCCCATGGCACTGCTCGCACAGAGGCACAGAGACTGGGGCTGCTTGCTTTTCTTGCCCCCTCAAACTTCAAAAGTGGCTTTGGGTGTTCGTTTCGGGCGTCTGCGGCAGCCCTGCTCCGAAAACGCAAATGTCTGTAGATAACTTGCAGACAGAAAGAGCTAGCCTGGAAAGCTGTTGCTCAGCCTCATCTGCCCATGGCACTGCTCGCACAGAGGCACAGAGACTGGGGCTGCTTGCTTGTCTTGCCCCCTCAAACTTCAAATGTAGCAGTGGGGGTCCGTGCAGGGGGCCTCTGACAGCCCTGCTCTGAAAATGCGAACGTCTGCAGATAGCTCGCAGGCAGAAAGAGCTAGCCTGGAAAGCTGTTGCTCAGCCTCATCTGCCCATGGCACTGCTCGCACAGAAGCACAGAGACTGGGGCTGCTTGCTTGTCTTGCCCCCTCAAACTTCAAATATAGCATTGCGGGTGCATGCCGGGCTCCTCCGGCATCCCTGCTCCCATAATTAGAACGTCTGCAGATACATTGCAGCCAGAAAGAGCTAGCCTGGAAAGCTGTTGCTCAGCCTCATCTGCCCATGGCACTGCTCGCACAGAGGCACAGAGACTGGGACTGCTTGCTTGTCTTGCCACCTCAAACTTCAAACGTAGCTTAGGCTGTCCGTGCCGGGCTCCTCCGGCAGCCCTGCTCCCAAAATGCGAATGTCTGCAGATAGCTCTCAGCCAGAAAGAGCTAGCCTGGAAAGCTGTTGCTCAGCCTCATCTGCCCATGGCACTGCTCGCACAGAGGCACAGAGACTGGGGCTGCTTGCTTGTCTTGCCACCTCAAACTTCAAATGTATCTTAGGGTGTCCGTGACGGGCGCCTCCGGCTGGGCTGCTCCGAAAATGCGAATGTCTGCAGATAGCTCGCAACCAGAAAGAGCTAACCTGGAAAGCTGTTGCTCAGCCTCATCTGCCCATGGCACTGCTCACACAGAGGCACAGAGACTGGGGCTGCTTGCTTGTCTTGCCACCTCAAACTTCAAATGTAGCTTAGGGGGTCCGTGCTGGGCGCCTCCAGCAGGGCTGCTCCCAAAATGCGAACGTCTGCAGATAGCTCGCAGCCAGAAAGAGCTAGCCTGGAAAGCTGTTTCTCAGCCTCATCTGCCCATGGCACTGCTCGCACAGAGGCACAGAGACTGGGGCTGCTTGCTTGTCTTGCCCCCTCAAACTTCAAAGGTAGCTTAGGCTGTCCGTGTAGGGGGCCTCCGGCAGCCCTGCTCTGAAAATGCGAACGTCTGCAGATAGCTCTCAGCCAGAAAGAGCTAGCCTGGAAAGGTGTTGCTCAGCCTCATCTGCCCATGTTACTGCTCGCACAGAGGCACAGAGACTGGGGCTGCTTGCTTGTCTTGCCCCCTCAAACTTCAAACGTATATTTGGTGGTCCGTGCCGCGAGCCTCCGTCAGCCCTGCTCTGAAAATGCGAACATCTGCAGATAGCTTGCAGCCAGAAAGAGCTAGCTTGGAAAGCTGTTGCTCAGCCTCATCTGCCCATGGCACTGCTCGCACAGAGGCACAGAGACTGGGGCTGCTTGCTTGTCTTGCCCCCTCAAACTTCACATGTAGCATTGGGGGTGCATGCCGGGCTACTCTGGCAGCCCTGCTCCCAAAATTCGAACGTCTGCAGATAGCTCTCAGCCAGAAAGAGCTAGCCTGGAAAGCTGTTTCTCAGCCTCATCTGCCCGTGGCACTGCTCGCACAGAGGCACAGAGACTGGGGCTGCTTGCTTGTCTTGCCACCTCAAACTTCACATGTAGCTTTGGGGGTCCGTGCCGGGCGCCTCTGACAGCCCTGCTCCGAAAATGCAAATGTCTGCAGATAGTTCGCAGCCAGAAAGAGCTAGCCTGGAAAGCTGTTTCTCAGCCTCATCTGCCCATGGCACTGCTCGCACAGAGGCACAGAGACTGGGGCTGCTTGCTTGTCTTGCAACCTCACACTTACAACGTGTCTCAGGTGGTCCATGCCGGGTGCCTCCGGCAGTGCTTCTCACAAAATGCAAACGTCTGCAGATAGCTCTCAGCCAGAAAGAGCTAGCCTGGAAAGCTTTTGCTCAGCCTCATCTGCCCATGGCACTGCTCGCACAGAGGCACAGAGACTGGGGCTGCTTGCTTTTCTTGCCACCTCAAACTTCAAAAGTGGCTTTGGGTGTTCGTTTCGGGCGTCTGCGGCAGCCCTGCTCCGAAAACGCAAATGTCTGTAGATAACTTGCAGGCAGAAAGAGCTAGCCTGGAAAGCTGTTGCTCAGCCTCATCTGCCCATGGCACTGCTCGCACAGAGGCACAGAGACTGGGGCTGCTTGCTTGTCTTGCCCCCTCAAACTTCAAATGTAGCAGTGGGGGTCCGTGCAGGGGGCCTCTGACAGCCCTGCTCTGAAAATGCGAACGTCTGCAGATAGCTCGCAGGCAGAAAGAGCTAGCCTGGAAAGCTGTTGCTCAGCCTCATCTGCCCATGGCACTGCTCGCACAGAAGCACAGAGACTGGGGCTGCTTGCTTGTCTTGCCCCCTCAAACTTCAAATATAGCATTGCGGGTGCATGCCGGGCTCCTCCGGAATCCCTGCTCCCATAATTAGAACGTCTGCAGATACATTGCAGCCAGAAAGAGCTAGCCTGGAAAGCTGTTGCTCAGCCTCATCTGCCCATGGCACTGCTCGCACAGAGGCACAGAGACTGGGACTGCTTGCTTGTCTTGCCACCTCAAACTTCAAACGTAGCTTAGGCTGTCCGTGCCGGGCGCCTCCGGCAGCCCTGCTCCCAAAATGCGAATGTCTGCAGATAGCTCGCAGCCAGAAAGAGCTAGCCTGGAAAGCTGTTGCTCAGCCTCATCTGCCCATGGCACTGCTCGCACAGAGGCACAGAGACTGGGGCTGCTTGCTTGTCTTGCCACCTCAAACTTCAAATGTAGCATTGGGGGTGCATGCCGGGCTCCTCCGGCAGCCCTGCTCCCATAATTCGAACGTCTGCAGATAGCTCGCAGCCAGAAAGAGCTAGCCTGGAAAGCTGTTGGTCAGCCTCATCTGCCCATGGCACTGTTCGTACAGAGGCACAGAGACTGGGGCTGCTTGCTTTTCTTGCCACCTCAAACTTCAAATGCAGCTTAGGTGGTCCGTGCTGGGCGCCTCCGGCAGGCTTGCTCCCAAAATGCGAACGTCTGCATATAGCTCGCAGCCAGAAAGAGCTAGCCTGGAAAGCTGTTGCTCAGCCTCATCTGCCCATGGCACTGCTCGCACAGAGGCACAGAGACTGGGGCTGCTTGCTTGTCTTGCCACCTCAAACTTCAAATGTATCTTAGGGTGTCCGTGACGGGCGCCTCCGGCTGGGCTGCTCCGAAAATGCGAATGTCTGCAGATAGCTCGCAACCAGAAAGAGCTAGCCTGGAAAGCTGTTGCTCAGCCTCATCTGCCCATGGCACTGCTCACACAGAGGCACAGAGACTGGGGCTGCTTGCTTGTCTTGCCACCTCAAACTTCAAATGTAGCTTAGGTGGTCCGTGCTGGGCGCCTCCAGCAGGGCTGCTCCCAAAATGCGAACGTCTGCAGATAGCTCGCAGCCAGAAAGAGCTAGCCTGGAAAGCTGTTGCTCAGCCTCATCTGCCCATGGCACTGCTCGCACAGAGGCACAGAGACTGGGGCTGCTTGCTTGTCTTGTCCCCTCAAACTTCAAATGTATCTTACGGTGTCCGTGACGGGCGCCTCCGGCATGGCTCCTTTGAAAATGCGAATGTCTGCAGATAGCTCGCAGCCAGAAAGAGCTAGCCTGGAAAGCTGTTGCTCAGCCTCATCTGCCCATGGCACTGCTCGCACAGAGGCACAGAGACTGGGGCTGCTTGCTTGTCTTGCCCCCTCAAACTTCACATGTAGCATTGGGGGTGCATGCCGGGCTACTCCGGCAGCCCTGCTCCCAAAATTCGAACGTCTGCAGATAGCTCTCAGCCAGAAAGAGCTAGCCTGGAAAGCTGTTTCTCAGCCTCATCTGCCCATGGCACTGCTCGCACAGAGGCACAGAGACTGGGGCTGCTTGCTTGTCTTGCCACCTCAAACTTCAAACGTGGCTTTGAGTGTTCGTGCCGGGCGTCTGCGGCAGCCCTGCTCCGAAAACGCAAATGTCTGTAGATAGCTCGCAGGCAGAAAGAGCTAGCCTGGAAAGCTGTTTCTCAGCCTCATCTGCCCATGGCACTGCTCGCACAGAGGCACAGAGACTGGGGCTGCTGGCTTGTCTTGCCACCTCAAACTTCAAACGTAGCTTAGGCTGTCCGTGCCGGGCGCCTCCAGCAGCCCTGCTCCCAAAATTCGAACGTCTGCAGATAGCTCTCAGCCAGAAAGAGCTAGCCTGGAAAGCTGTTGCTCAGCCTCATCTGCCCATGGCACTGCTCGCACAGAGGCACAGAGACTGGGGCTGCTTGCTTTTCTTGCCACCTCAAACTTCAAAAGTGGCTTTGGGTGTTCGTTTCGGGCGTCTGCGGCAGCCCTGCTCCGAAAACGCAAATGTCTGTAGATAGCTTGCAGGCAGAAAGAGCTAGCCTGGAAAGCTGTTGCTCAGCCTCATCTGCCCATGGCACTGCTCGCACAGAGGCACAGAGACTGGGGCTGCTTGCTTGTCTTGCCCCCTCAAACTTCAAATGTAGCAGTGGGGGTCCGTGCAGGGGGCCTCTGACAGCCCTGCTCTGAAAATGCGAACGTCTGCAGATAGCTCGCAGGCAGAAAGAGCTAGCCTGGAAAGCTGTTGCTCAGCCTCATCTGCCCATGGCACTGCTCGCACAGAAGCACAGAGACTGGGGCTGCTTGCTTGTCTTGCCCCCTCAAACTTCAAATGTAGCATTGGGGGTGCATGCCGGGCTCCTCCGGCATCCCTGCTCCCATAATTAGAACGTCTGCAGATACATTGCAGCCAGAAAGAGCTAGCCTGGAAAGCTGTTGCTCAGCCTCATCTGCCCATGGCACTGCTCGCACAGAGGCACAGAGACTGGGACTGCTTGCTTGTCTTGCCACCTCAAACTTCAAACGTAGCTTAGGCTGTCCGTGCCGGGCGCCTCCGGCAGCCCTGCTCCCAAAATGCGAACGTCCTCAGATATCTCGCAGCCAGAAAGAGCTAGCCTGGAAAGCTGTTGCTCAGCCTCATCTGCCCATGGCACTGCTCGCACAGAGGCACAAAGACTGGGGCTGCTTGCTTGTCTTTCCACCTCAAACTTCAAATGTAGCATTGGGGTTTCATGCCGGGCTCCTCCGGCATCCCTGCTCCCATAATTAGAACGTCTGCAGATAAATTGCAGCCAGAAAGAGCTAGCCTGGAAAACTGTTGCTCAGCCTCATCTGCCCATGGCACTGCTCGCACAGAGGCACAGAGACTGGGGCTGCTTGCTTGTCTTGCCACCTCAAACTTCAAACGTAGCTTAGGCTATTCGTGCCGGGCGCCTCCGGCAGCCCTGCTCCCAAAATGCGAATGTCTGCAGATAGCTCGCAGCCAGAAAGAGCTAGCCTGGAAAGCTGTTGCTCAGCCTCATCTGCCCATGGCACTGCTCGCACAGAGGCACAGAGACTGGGGCTGCTTGCTTGTCTTGCCACCTCAAACTTCAAACGTGACTTTGGGTGTTCGTGCCGGGCGTCTGCGGCAGCCCTACTCCCATAATTCGAACGTCTGCAGATAGCTCTCAGCCAGAAAGAGCTAGCCTGGAAAGCTGTTGCTCAGCCTCATCTGCCCATGGCACTGCTCGCACAGAGGCACAGAGACTGGGGCTGCTTGCTTGTCTTGCCACCTCAAACTTCAAATGTTGCTTTGGGGGTCCGTGCCGGGCGCCTCTGATAGCCCTGCTCCGAAAATGCGAATGTCTGCAGACAGCTCGCAGCCAGAAAGAGCTAGCCTGGAAAGCTGTTGCTCAGCCTCATCTGCCCATGGCACTGCTCGCACAGAGGCACAGAGACTGGGGCTGCTTGCTTGTATTGCCACCTCAAACTTCAAACGTAGCTTAGGCTATTCGTGCCGGGCGCCTCCGGCAGCCCTGCTCCCAAAATGCGAATGTCTGCAGATAGCTCGCAGCCAGAAAGAGCTAGCCTGGAAAGCTGTTGCTCAGCCTCATCTGCCCATGGCACTGCTCGCACAGAGGCACAGAGACTGGGGCTGCTTGCTTGTCTTGCCACCTCAAACTTCAGACGTAGCTTAGGGTGTCCATGACGGGCGCCTCCGGCAGGGCTGCTCCGAAAATGCGAATGTCTGCAGATAGCTCACAACCAGAAAGAGGTAGCCTGGAAAGCTGTTGCTCAGCCTCATCTGCCCATGGCACTGCTCGCACAGAGGCACAGAGACTGGGGCTGCTTGCTTGTCTTGCCCCCTCAAAATTCAAATGTAGCTTAGGTGGTCCGTGACAGGCTCCTCCGGCAGGGCTCCTCCGAAAATGCGAATGTCTGCAGATAGCTCTCAGCCAGAAAGAGCTAGCCTGGAAAGCTGTTGCTCAGCCTCATCTGCCCATGGCACTGCTCACACAGAGGCAAAGAGACTGCGGCTGCTTGCTTGTCTTGCCACCTCAAACTTCAAACGTAGCTTAGGTGGTCCCTGCTGGGGGCCTCCGACAGCCCTGCTCCCAAAATGCGAATGTCTGCAGATAGCTCGCAGCGAGAAAGAGCTAGCCTGGAAAGCTGTTGCTCAGCCTCATCTGCCCATGGCACTGCTCGCACAGAGGCACAGAGACTGGGGCTGCTTGCTTGTCTTGCCCCCTCAAACTTCAAACGTAGCTTAGGCTGTCCGTGTAGGGGGCCTCCGGCAGCCCTGCTCCGAAAATGCGAACGTCTGCAGATAGCTCTCAGCCAGAAAGAGCTAGCCTGGAAAGGTGTTGCTCAGCCTCATCTGCCCATGGCACTGCTCGCACAGAGGCACAGAGACTGGGGCTGCTTGCTTGTCTTGCCACCTCAAACTTCACATGTAACATTGGGGGTGCATGCCGGGCTACTCCGGCAGCCCTGCTCCCAAAATTCGAACGTCTGCAGATAGCTCGCAGCCAGAAAGAGCTAGCCTGGAAAGCTGTTGCTCAGCCTCATCTGCCCATGGCACTGCTCGCACAGAGGCACAGAGACTGGGGCTGCTTGCTTGTCTTGCCACCTCAAACTTCAAACGTAGCTTAGGCTATTTGTGCCGGGCGCCTCCGGCAGCCCTGCTCCCAAAATGCGAATGTCTGCAGATAGCTCTCAGCCAGAAAGAGCTAGCCTGGAAAGCTGTTGCTCAGCCTCATCTGCCCATGGCACTGCTCGCACAGAGGCACAGAGACTGGGGCTGCTTGCTTGTCTTGCCACCTCAAACTTCAAACGTGACTTTGGGTGTTCGTGCCGGGCGTCTGTGGCAGCCCTGCTCCCATAATTCAAACGTCTGCAGATAGCTCTCAGCCAGAAAGAGCTAGCCTGGAAAGCTGTTGCTCAGCCTCATCTGCCCATGGCACTGCTCGCACAGAGGCACAGAGACTGGGGCTGCTTGCTTGTCTTGCCACCTCAAACTTCAAATGTTGCTTTGGGGGTCCGTGCCGGGCGCCTCTGATAGCCCTGCTCCGAAAATGCGAATGTCTGCAGACAGCTCGCAGCCAGAAAGAGCTAGCCTGGAAAGCTGTTGCTCAGCCTCATCTGCCCATGGCACTGCTCGCACAGAGGCACAGAGACTGGGGCTGCTTGCTTGTCTTGCAACCTCACACTTAAAAAGTATCTTAGTTGGTCCATGCCGGGTGCCTCCAGCAGTGCTTCTCAGAAAATGCAAACGTCTGCAGACAGCTTGCAGACAACAAGAGCTAGCCTGGAAAGCTGTTGCTCAGCCTCATCTGCCCATGGCACTGCTCGCACAGAGGCACAGAGACTGGGGCTGCTTGCTTGTCTTGCCACCTCAAACTTCAAATGTATCTTCGGCTGTCCGTGCCGGGCGCCTCCAGCAGCCCTGCTCCGAAAACGCAAATGTCTGTAGATAGCTCGCAGGCAGAAAGAGCTAGCCTGGAAAGCTGTTGCTCAGCCTCATCTGCCCATGGCACTGCTCGCACAGAGGCACAGAGACTGGGGCTGCTGGCTTGTCTTGCCACCTCAAACTTCAAACGTAGCTTAGGCTGTCCGTGCCGGGCGCCTCCAGCAGCCCTGCTCCCAAAATTCGAACGTCTGCAGATAGCTCTCAGCCAGAAAGAGCTAGCCTGGAAAGCTGTTGCTCAGCCTCATGTGCCCATGGCACTGCTCGCACAGAGGCACAGAGACTGGGGCTGCTTGCTTGTCTTGGCACCTCAAACTTCAAATGTAGCAGTGGGGGTCCGTGCAGGGGGCTTCTGACAGCCCTGCTCTGAAAATTCGAACGTCTGCAGATAGCTCGCAGGCAGAAAGAGCTAGCCTGGAAAGCTGTTGCTCAGCCTCATCTGCCCATGGCACTGCTCGCACAGAGGCACAGAGACTGGGGCTGCTTGCTTGTCTTGCCACCTCAAACTTCAGACGTAGCTTAGGGTGTCCATGACGGGCGCCTCCGGCAGGGCTGCTCCGAAAATGCGAATGTCTGCAGATAGCTCACAACCAGAAAGAGGTAGCCTGGAAAGCTGTTGCTCAGCCTCATCTGCCCATGGCACTGCTCGCACAGAGGCACAGAGACTGGGGCTGCTTGCTTGTCTTGCCCCCTCAAACTTCAAATGTAGCTTAGGTGGTCCGTGACAGGCTCCTCCGGCAGGGCTCCTCCGAAAATGCGAATGTCTGCAGATAGCTCTCAGCCAGAAAGAGCTAGCCTGGAAAGCTGTTGCTCAGCCTCATCTGCCCATGGCACTGCTCGCACAGAGGCAAAGAGACTGGGGCTGCTTGCTTGTCTTGCCACCTCAAACTTCAAACGTAGCTTAGGCTGTCCGTGTAGGGGGCCTCCGGCAGCCCTGCTCCGAAAATGCGAACGTCTGCAGATAGCTCGCAGCCAGAAAGAGCTAGCCTGGAAAGCTGTTGCTCAGCCTCATCTGCCCATGGCACTGCTCGCACAGAGGCACAGAGACTGGGGCTGCTTGCTTGTCTTGCAACCTCACACTTCAAACGTAGCTTAGGTGGTCCGTGCCGGGCGCCTCCGGCAGCCCTGCTCCCAAAATGCAAATGTCTGCAGACAGCTCGCAGCCAGAAAGAGCTAGCCTGGAAAGCTGTGCTCAGCCTCATCTGCCCATGGCACTGCTCGCACAGAGGCACAGAGACTGGGGCTGCTTGCTTGTCTTGCAACCTCACACTTCAAACGTAGCTTAGGTGGTCCATGCCGGGTGCCTCCGGCAGTGCTTCTCAGAAAATGCAAACGTCTGCAGACAGCTTGCAGACAACAAGAACTAGCCTGGAAAGCTGTTGCTCAGCCTCATCTGCCCATGGCACTGCTCGCACAGAGGCACAGAGACTGGGGCTGGTGGCTTCTCTTGCCACCTCAAACTTCAAATGTAGCATTGGAAGTGCATGCCGGGCTCCTCCGGCATCCCTGCTCCCATAATTAGAACATCTGCAGATAGCTCGCAACCAGAAAGAGCTAGCCTGGAAAGCTGTTGCTCAGCCTCATCTGCCCATGGCACTGCTCGCACAGAGGCACAGAGACTGGGGCTGCTTGCTTGTCTTGCACCTCAAACTTCAAATGTATCTTAGGCTGTCCGTGCCGGGCGCCTCCAGCAGCCCTGCTCCCAAAATTCGAACGTTTGCAGATAGCTCTCAGCCAGAAAGAGCTAGCCTGGAAAGCTGTTGCTCAGCCTCATCTGCCCATGGCACTGCTCGCACAGAGGCACAGAGACTGGGGCTGCTTGCTTGTCTTGCCACCTCAAACTTCAAACGTGGCTTTGGGTGTTCGTTCCGGGCGTCTGCGGCAGCCCTGCTCCGAAAACGCAAATGTCTGTAGATAGCTCGCAGGCAGAAAGAGCTAGCCTGGAAAGCTGTTGCTCAGCCTCATCTGCCCATGGCACTGCTCGCACAGAGGCACAGAGACTGGGGCTGGTGGCTTCTCTTGCCACCTCAAACTTCAAACGTATCTTAGGCTGTCCGTACCGGGCGACTCCAGCAGCCCTGCTCCCAAAATTCAAACGTCTGCAGATAGCTCGCAGCCAGAAAGAGCTAGCCTGGAAAGCTGTTGCTCAGCCTCATCTGCCCATGGCACTGCTCGCACAGAAGCACATAGACTGGGGCTGCTTGCTTGTCTTGCCCACTCAAACTTCAAATGTAGCATTGGGGGTGCATGCCGGGCTCCTCCGACATCCCTGCTCCCATAATTAGAACATCTGCAGATAGCTCGCAGGCAGAAAGAGCTAGCCTGGAAAGCTGTTGCTCAGCCTCATCTGCCCATGGCACTGCTCGCACAGAGGCACAGAGACTGGGGCTGCTTGCTTGTCTTGCCACCTCAAACTTCAAATGTATCTTAGGCTGTCCGTGCCGGGCGCCTCCAGCAGCCCTGCTCCCAAAATGCGAACGTCTGCAGATAGCTCTCAGCTAGAAAGAGCTAGCCTGGAAAGCTGTTGCTCAGCCTCATCTGCCCATGGCACTGCTCGCACAGAGGCACAGAGACTGGGGCTGCTTGCTTGTCTTGCCACCTCAAACTTCAAACGTGGCTTTGGGTGTTCGTTCCGGGCGTCTGCGGCAGCCCTGCTCCGAAAACGCAAATGTCTGTAGATAGCTCGCAGGCAGAAAGAGCTACCCTGCAAAGCTGTTGCTCAGCCTCATCTGCCCATGGCACTGCTCGCACAGAGGCACAGAGACTGGGGCTGCTTGCTTGTCTTGCCACCTCAAACTTCAAACGTAGCTTAGGCTGTCCGTGCCGGGCTCCTCCGGCAGCCCTGCTCCAAAAATTCGAACGTCTGCAGATAGCTCTCAGCCAGAAAGAGCTAGCCTGGAAAGCTGTTGCTCAGCCTCATCTGCCCATGGCACTGCTCGCACAGAGGCACAGAGACTGGGGCTGCTTGCTTGTCTTGCCACCTCAAACTTCAAACGTAGCTTACGCTATTCGTGCCGGGCGCCTCCGACAGCCCTGCTCCCAAAATGCGAATGTCTGCAGATAGCTCGCAGCGAGAAAGAGCTAGCCTGGAAAGCTGTTGCTCAGCCTCATCTGCCCATGGCACTGCTCGCACAGAGGCACAGAGACTGGGGCTGCTTGCTTGTCTTGCCACCTCAAACTTCAAACGTAGCTTAGGCTATTCGTGCCGGGCGCCTCCGGCAGCCCTGCTCCCAAAATGCGAATGTCTGCAGATAGCTCGCAGCCAGAAAGAGCTAGCCTGGAAAGGTGTTGCTCAGCCTCATCTGCCCATGGCAGTGCTTGCACAGAGGCACAGAGACTGGGGCTGCTTGCTTGTCTTGCCACCTCAAACTTCAAACGTGGCTTTGGGTGTTCGTGCCGGGCGTCTGCGGCAGCCCTGCTCCGAAAACGCAAACGTCTGCAGATAGCTCGCAGGCAGAAAGAGCTAGCCTGGAAAGCTGTTGCTCAGCCTCATCTGCCCATGGCACTGCTCGCACAGAGGCACAGAGACTGGGGCTGCTTGCTTGTCTTGCCACCTCAAACTTCAAACGTAGCTTAGGGTGTCCATGACGGGCGCCTCCGGCAGCCCTGCTCCGAAAATGCGAATGTCTGCAGATAGCTCACAACCAGAAAAAGGTAGCCTGGAAAGCTGTTGCTCAGCCTCATCTGCCCATGGCACTGCTCGCACAGAGGCACAAAGACTGGGGCTGCTTGCTTGTCTTGCCACCTCAAACTTCAAATGTAGTTTAGGTGGTCCGTGACAGGCTCCTCCGGCAGGGCTCCTCCGAAAATGCGAATGTCTGCAGATAGCTCTCAGCCAGAAAGAGCTAGCCTGGAAAGCTGTTGCTCAGCCTCATCTGCCCATGGCACTGCTCGCACAGAGGCAAAGAGACTGGGGCTGCTTGCTTGTCTTGCCACCTCAAACTTCAAACGTAGCTTAGGTGGTCCCTGCTGGGGGCCTCCGGCAGGGCTGGTCCGAAAATGCGAACGTCTGCAGATAGCTCTCAGCCAGAAAGAGCTAGCCTGGAAAGGTGTTGCTCAGCCTCATCTGCCCATGGCACTGCTCGCACAGAGGCACAGAGACTGGGGCTGCTTGCTTGCCTTACCACCTCAAACTTCACATGTAACATTGGGGGTGCATGCCGGGCTACTCCGACAGCCCTGCTCCCAAAATTCGAACGTCTGCGTATAGCTCGCAGCCAGAAAGAGCTAGCCTGGAAAGCTGTTGCTCAGCCTCATCTGCCCATGGCACTGCTCGCACAGAGGCAGAGAGACTGGGGCTGCTTGCTTGTCTTGCCACCTCAAACTTCAAACGTATCTTAGGTGGTCCGTGCCGGGCGCCTCCGGCAGCCCTGCTCCGAAAATGCAAATGTCTGCAGACAGCTCGCAGCCAGAAAGAGCTAGCCTGGAAAGCTGTGCTCAGCCTCATCTGCCCATGGCACTGCTCGCACAGAGGCACAGAGACTGGGGCTGCTTGCTTGTCTTGCAACCTCACACTTAAAACGTATCTTAGGTGGTCCATGCCGGGTGCCTCCGGCAGTGCTTCTCAGAAAATGCAAACGTCTGCAGACAGCTTGCAGACAACAAGAACTAGCCTGGAAAGCTGTTGCTCAGCCTCATGTGCCCATGGCACTGCTCGCACAGAGGCACAGAGACTGGGGCTGGTGGCTTCTCTTGCCACCTCAAACTTCAAATGTAGCATTGGAAGTGCATGCCGGGCTCCTCCGGCATCCCTGCTCCCATAATTAGAACATCTGCAGATAGCTCGCAACCAGACAGAGCTAGCCTGGAAAGCTGTTGCTCAGCCTCATCTGCCCATGGCACTGCTCGCACAGAGGCACAGAGACTGGGGCTGCTTGCTTGTCTTGCCACCTCAAACTTCAAATGTATCTTAGGCTGTCCGTGCCGGGCGCCTCCAGCAGCCCTGCTCCCAAAATTCGAATGTTTGCAGATAGCTCTCAGCCAGAAAGAGCTAGCCTGGAAAGGTGTTGCTCAGCCTCATCTGCCCATGGCACTGCTCGCACAGAGGCACAGAGACTGGGGCTGCTTGCTTGTCTTGCCACCTCAAACTTCAAACGTGACTTTGGGTGTTCGTTCCGGGCATCTGTGGCAGCCCTGCTCCGAAAACGCAAATGTCTGTAGATAGCTCGCAGGCAGAAAGAGCTAGCCTGGAAAGCTGTTGCTCAGCCTCATCTGCCCATGGCACTGCTCGCACAGAGGCACAGAGACTGGGGCTGGTGGCTTCTCTTGCCACCTCAAACCTCAAACGTTTCTTAGGCTGTCCGTACCGGGCGCCTCCAGCAGCCCTGCTCCCAAAATTCAAACATCTGCAGATAGCTCGCAGCCAGAAAGAGCTAGCCTGGAAAGCTGTTGCTCAGCCTCATCTGCCCATGGCACTGCTCGCACAGAAGCACATAGACTGGGGCTGCTTGCTTGTCTTGCCCACTCAAACTTCAAATGTAGCATTGGGGGTGCATGCCGGGCTCCTCCGACATCCCTGCTCCCATAATTAGAACATCTGCAGATAGCTCGCAGGCACAAAGAGCTAGCCTGGAAAGCTGTTGCTCAGCCTCATCTGCCCATGGCACTGCTCGCACAGAGGCACAGAGACTGGGGCTGCTTGCTTGTCTTGCCACCTCAAACTTCAAATGTATCTTAGGCTGTCCGTGCCGGGCGCCTCCAGCAGCCCTGCTCCCAAAATGCGAACGTCTGCAGATAGCTCTCAGCCAGAAAGAGCTAGCCTGGAAAGCTGTTGCTCAGCCTCATCTGCCCATGGCACTGCTCGCACAGAGGCACAGAGACTGGGGCTGCTTGCTTGTCTTGCCACCTCAAACTTCAAACGTGGCTTTGTGTGTTCGTTCCGGGCATCTGCGGCAGCCCTGCTCCGAAAACGCAAATGTCTGTAGATAGCTCGCAGGCAGAAAGAGCTAGCCTGCAAAGCTGTTGCTCAGCCTCATCTGCCCATGGCACTGCTCGCACAGAGGCACAGAGACTGGGGCTGCTTGCTTGTCTTGCCACCTCAAACTTCAAACGTAGCTTAGGCTGTCCGTGCCGGGCTCCTCCGGCAGCCCTGCTCCAAAAATTCGAACGTCTGCAGATAGCTCTCAGCCAGAAAGAGCTAGCCTGGAAAGCTGTTGCTCAGCCTCATCTGCCCATGGCACTGCTCGCACAGAGGCACAGAGACTGGGGCTGCTTGCTTGTCTTGCCACCTCAAACTTCAGACGTAGCTTAGGGGGTTCGTGCCGGGCGTCTCTGGCAGCCCTGCTCTGAAAATGCGAACGTCTGCAGATAGCTCGCAGCCAGAAAGAGCTAGCCTGGAAAGCTGTTGCTCAGCCTCATCTGCCCATGGCACTGCTCGCACAGAGGCACAGAGACTGGGGCTGCTTGCTTGTCTTGCCACCTCAAACTTCAAACGTAGCTTAGGCTATTCGTGCCGGGCGCCTCCGGCAGCCCTGCTCCCAAAATGCGAATGTCTGCAGATAGCTCGCAGCCAGAAAGAGCTAGCCTGGAAAGCTGTTGCTCAGCCTCATCTGCCCATGGCAGTGCTTGCACAGAGGCACAGAGACTGGGGCTGCTTGCTTGTCTTGCCCCCTCAAACTTCAAATGTAGCAGTGGGGGTGCATGCCGGGCGTCTGCGGCAGCCCTGCTCCCAAAATTAGAACGTCTGCAGAGAGCGCTCAGCCAGAAAGAGCTAGCCTGGAAAGCTGTTGCTCAGCCTCATGTGCCCATGGCACTGCTCGCACAGAGGCACAAAGACTGGGGCTGCTTGCTTGTCTTGCCACCTCAAACTTCAAACGTAGCTTACGCTATTCGTGCCGGGCGCCTCCGACAGCCCTGCTCCCAAAATGCGAATGTCTGCAGATAGCTCGCAGCGAGAAAGAGCTAGCCTGGAAAGCTGTTGCTCAGCCTCATCTGCCCATGGCACTGCTCGCACAGAGGCACAGAGACAGGGGCTGCTTGCTTGTCTTGCCACCTCAAACTTAAAACGTAGCTTAGGCTATTCGTGCCGGGCGCCTCCGGCAGCCCTGCTCCCAAAATGCGAATGTCTGCAGATAGCTCGCAGCCAGAAAGAGCTATCCTGGAAAGGTGTTGCTCAGCCTCATCTGCCCATGGCAGTGCTTGCACAGAGGCACAGAGACTGGGGCTGCTTGCTTGTCTTGCCACCTCAAACTTCAAACGTGGCTTTGGGTGTTCGTGCCGGGCGTCTGCGGCAGCCCTGCTCCGAAAACGCAAACGTCTGCAGATAGCTCGCAGCCAGAAAGAGCTAGCCTGGAAAGCTGTTGCTCAGCCTCATCTGCCCATGGCACTGCTCGCACAGAGGCACAGAGACTGGGGGTGCTTGCTTGTCTTGCCCCCTCAAACTTCAAATGTAGCAGTTGGGGTGCATGCCGGGCTCCTCCGGCAGCCCTGCTCCCAAAATTCGATCGTCTGCAGAGAGCGCTCAGCCAGAAAGA
Source organism: Opisthocomus hoazin (assembly GCF_030867145.1). Classification (NCBI taxonomy): domain Eukaryota; kingdom Metazoa; phylum Chordata; class Aves; order Opisthocomiformes; family Opisthocomidae; genus Opisthocomus; species Opisthocomus hoazin. Next base: position 6,717,134 of record NC_134453.1, on the reverse strand, counting down.
GCTAGCCTGGAAAGCTGTTGCTCAGCCTCATCTGCCCATGGCACTGCTCGCACAGAGGCACAAAGACTGGGGCTGCTTGCTTGTCTTGCCCCCTCAAACTTCAAACGTAGCTTACGCTATTCGTGCCGGGCGCCTCCGACAGCCCTGCTCCCAAAATGCGAATGTCTGCAGATAGCTCGCAGCGAGAAAGAGCTAGCCTGGAAAGCTGTTGCTCAGCCTCATCTGCCCATGGCAGTGCTCGCACAGAGGCACAGAGACTGGGGCTGCTTGCTTGTCTTGCCACCTCAAACTTCAAACGTGGCTTTGGGTGTTCGTGCCGGGCGTCTGCGGCAGCACTGCTCCGAAAACGCAAACGTCTGCAGATAGCTCGCAGCCAGAAAGAGCTAGCCTGGAAAGCTGTTGCTCAGCCTCATCTGCCCATGGCACTGCTCGCACAGAGGCACAGAGACTGGGGCTGCTTGCTTGTCTTGCCACCTCAAACTTCAAATGTAGCTTTGGGGGTCCGTGCAGGGGGCCTCTGACAGCCCTGCTCTGAAAATGCGAACGTCTGCAGATAGCTAGCAGCCAGAAAGAGCTAGCCTGGTTAGCTGTTGCTCAGCCTCATCTGCCCGTGGCACTGCTCGCACAGAGGCAAAGAGACTGGGGCTGCTTGCTTGTCTTGGCACCTCAAACTTCAGACGTAGCTTAGGGGGTTCGTGCCGGGCGTCTCTGGCAGCCCTGCTCCCAAAATTCAAACGTCTGCAGATAGCTCTCAGCCAGAAAGAGCTTGCCTGGAAAGCTGTTGCTCAGCCTCATCTGCCCATGGCACTGCTCGCACAGAGGCAGAGAGACTGGGGCTGCTTGCTTGTCTTGCCACCTCAAACTTCAAATGTAGCATTGGGGGTGCATGCCGGGCTCCTCCGGCAGCCCTGCTCCCAAAATTCGAACGTCTGCAGATAGCTCTCAGCCAGAAAGAGCTAGCCTGGAAAGCTGTTGCTCAGCCTCATCTGCCCATGGCACTTCTCGCACAGAGGCACAGAGACTGGGGCTGCTTGCTTGTCTTGCCCCCTCAAACTTCAAATGTAGCCTTGGGGGTGCATGCCGGGGTCCTCCGGCAGCCCTGCTCCGAAAACGCAAATGTCTGCAGATAGCTCTCAGCCAGAAAGAGCTAGCCTGGAAAGCTGTTGCTCAGCCTCATCTGCCCATGGCACTGCTCGCACAGAGGCACAGAGACTGGGGCTGCTTGCTTGTCTTGCCACCTCAAACTTCAAACGTATCGTAGGTGGTCCATGCCAGGTGCCTCCGGCATCCCTGCTCCCAAAATGCGAACGTCTGCAGATAGCTCGCAGCCAGAAAGAGCTAGCCTGGAAAGCTGTTGCTCAGCCTCATCTGCCCATGGCACTGCTCGCACAGAGGCACAGAGACTGGGGATGCTTGCTTGTCTTGCCACCTCAAACTTCAAACGTAACTTAGGTGGTCGGTGCCGGGCGTCTCCGGCAGCCCTGCTATAAAAATGCGAACGTCTGCAGATAGCTCGCAGGCAGAAAGAGCTAGCCTGGAAAGCTGTTGCTCAGCCTCATCTGCCCATGGCACTGCTCGCACAGAGGCACAGAGACTGGGGCTGCTTGCTTGTCTTGCCCCCTCAAACTTCAAATGTAGCAGTGGGGGTGCATGACGAACTCCTCCGGCAGCCCTGCTCTCAAAATTCGAACGTCTGCAGAGAGCGCGCAGCCAGAAAGAGCTAGCCTGGAAAGCTGTTGCTCAGCCTCATCTGCCCATGGCACTGCTCGCACAGAGGCATAGAGACTGGGGCTGCTTGCTTGTCTTGCCCCCTCAAACTTCAAATGTAGCTTAGGTGGTCCGTGCAGGGGGCCTCTGACAGCCCTGCTCTGAAAATGCGAACGTCTGCAGATAGCTCGCAGCCAGAAAGAGCTAGCCTGGAAAGCTGTTGCTCAGCCTCATCTGCCCATGGCACTGCTCGCACAGAGGCACAGAGACTGGGGCTGCTTGCTTCTCTTGTCACCTCAAACTTCAAACGTATCTTAGGGGGTTCGTGCCGGGCGTCTCTGGCAGCCCTGCTCCGAAAATGCGAACGTCTGCAGATAGCTCTCAGCCAGAAAGAGCTAGCCTGGAAAGCTGTTCCTCCGCCTCATCTGCCCATGGCACTGCTCGCACAGAGGCACAGAGACTGGGGCTGCTTGCTTGTCTTGCCACCTCAAACTTCAAACGTATCTTAGGCGGTCCATGCCGGGTGCCTCCGGCATCCCTGCTCCCAAAATGCAAACTTCTGCAGACAGATTGCAGACAACAAGAGCTAGCCTGGAAACCTGTTGCTCAGCCTCATCTGCCCATGGCACTGCTCGCACAGAGGCACAGAGACTGGGGCTGATTGCTTGTCTTGCCCCCTCAAACTTCAAATGTAGCTTAGGTGGTCCGTGCTGGGCGCCTCCGGCAGGGCTGCTCCCAAAATGCGAACGTCTGCAGATAGCTCGCAGCCAGAAAGAGCTAGCCTGGAAAGCTGTTGCTCAGCCTCATCTGCCCATGGCACTGCTCGCACAGAGGCACAGAGACTGGGGCTGCTTGCTTGTCTTGCCACCTCAAACTTCAAACGTAGCTTAGGTGGTCCGTGCCGGGGGCCTGCGGCAGGGCTGGTCCGAAAATGCGAACGTCTGCAGATAGCTTGCAGCCAGAAAGGGCTAGCCTGGAAAGCTGTTGCTCAGCCTCATCTGCCCATGGCACTGCTCGCACAGAGGCACAGAGACTGGGGCTGCTTGCTTGTCTTGCCCCCTCAAACTTCAAATGTAGCTTAGGTGGTCCGTGCTTGGCGCCTCCGGCAGGGCTGCTCCCAAAATGCGAACGTCTGCAGATAGCTCGCAGCCAGAAAGAGCTAGCCTGGAAAGCTGTTGCTCAGCCTCATCTGCCCATGGCACTGCTCGCACAGAGGCACAGAGACTGGGGCTGCTTGCTTGTCCTGCCACCTCAAACTTCAAATGTAGCATTGGGGGTGCATGCCGGGCTGCTCCGGTAGCCCTGCTTCCAAAATTCGAATGTCTGCAGATAGCTCTCAGCCAGAAAGAGCTAGCCTGGAAAGCTGTTGCTCAGCCTCATCTGCCCATGGCACTGCTCGCACAGAGGCACAGAGACTGGGGCTGCTTGCTTGTCTTCCCACGTCAGACTTCAAATGTAGCATTGGGGGTGCATGCCGGGCTCCTCCGGCAGCCCTGCTCCCAAAATTCGAACGTCTGCAGAGAGCGCTCAGCCAGAAAGAGCTAGCCTGGAAAGGTGTTGCTCAGCCTCATGTGCCCATGGCACTGCTCGCACAGAGGCACAAAGACTGGGGCTGCTTGCTTGTCTTGCCACCTCAAACTTCAAACGTAGCTTACGCTATTCGTGCCGGGCGCCTCCGACAGCCCTGCTCCCAAAATGCGAATGTCTGCAGATAGCTCGCAGCGAGAAAGAGCTAGCCTGGAAAGCTGTTGCTCAGCCTCATCTGCCCATGGCACTGCTCGCACAGAGGCACAGAGACAGGGGCTGCTTGCTTGTCTTGCCACCTCAAACTTAAAACGTAGCTTAGGCTATTCGTGCCGGGCGCCTCCGGCAGCCCTGCTCCCAAAATGCGAATGTCTGCAGATAGCTCGCAGCCAGAAAGAGCTAGCCTGGAAAGGTGTTGCTCAGCCTCATCTGCCCATGGCAGTGCTTGCACAGAGGCACAGAGACTGGGGCTGCTTGCTTGTCTTGCCACCTCAAACTTCAAACGTGGCTTTGGGTGTTCGTGCCGGGCGTCTGCGGCAGCCCTGCTCCGAAAACGCAAACGTCTGCAGATAGCTCGCAGCCAGAAAGAGCTAGCCTGGAAAGCTGTTGCTCAGCCTCATCTGCCCATGGCACTGCTCGCACAGAGGCACAGAGACTGGGGGTGCTTGCTTGTCTTGCCCCCTCAAACTTCAAATGTAGCAGTTGGGGTGCATGCCGGGCTCCTCCGGCAGCCCTGCTCCCAAAATTCGATCGTCTGCAGAGAGCGCTCAGCCAGAAAGAGCTAGCCTGGAAAGCTGTTGCTCAGCCTCATCTGCCCATGGCACTGCTCGCACAGAGGCACAAAGACTGGGGCTGCTTGCTTGTCTTGCCCCCTCAAACTTCAAACGTAGCTTACGCTATTCGTGCCGGGCGCCTCCGACAGCCCTGCTCCCAAAATGCGAATGTCTGCAGATAGCTCGCAGCGAGAAAGAGCTAGCCTGGAAAGCTGTTGCTCAGCCTCATCTGCCCATGGCAGTGCTCGCACAGAGGCACAGAGACTGGGGCTGCTTGCTTGTCTTGCCACCTCAAACTTCAAACGTGGCTTTGGGTGTTCGTGCCGGGCGTCTGCGGCAGCCCTGCTCCGAAAACGCAAACGTCTGCAGATAGCTCGCAGCCAGAAAGAGCTTGCCTGGAAAGCTGTTGCTCAGCCTCATCTGCCCATGGCACTGCTCGCACAGAGGCAGAGAGACTGGGGCTGCTTGCTTGTCTTGCCACCTCAAACTTCAAATGTAGCTTTGGGGGTCCGTGCAGGGGGCCTCTGACAGCCCTGCTCTGAAAATGCGAACGTCTGCAGATAGCTAGCAGCCAGAAAGAGCTAGCCTGGTTAGCTGTTGCTCAGCCTCATCTGCCCATGGCACTTCTCGCACAGAGGCACAGAGACTGGGGCTGCTTGCTTGTCTTGGCACCTCAAACTTCAAATGTAGCCTTGGGGGTGCATGCCGGGGTCCTCCGGCAGCCCTGCTCCGAAAACGCAAATGTCTGCAGATAGCTCTCAGCCAGAAAGAGCTAGCCTGGAAAGCTGTTGCTCAGCCTCATCTGCCCATGGCACTGCTCGCACAGAGGCACAGAGACTGGGGCTGCTTGCTTGTCTTGCCACCTCAAACTTCAAACGTATCGTAGGTGGTCCATGCCAGGTGCCTCCGGCATCCCTGCTCCCAAAATGCGAACGTCTGCAGATAGCTCGCAGCCAGAAAGAGCTAGCCTGGAAAGCTGTTGCTCAGCCTCATCTGCCCATGGCACTGCTCGCACAGAGGCACAGAGACTGGGGATGCTTGCTTGTCTTGCCACCTCAAACTTCAAACGTAACTTAGGTGGTCGGTGCCGGGCGTCTCCGGCAGCCCTGCTATAAAAATGCGAACGTCTGCAGATAGCTCGCAGGCAGAAAGAGCTAGCCTGGAAAGCTGTTGCTCAGCCTCATCTGCCCATGGCACTGCTCGCACAGAGGCACAGAGACTGGGGCTGCTTGCTTGTCTTGCCCCCTCAAACTTAAAATGTAGCAGTGGGGGTGCATGACGAACTCCTCCGGCAGCCCTGCTCTCAAAATTCGAACGTCTGCAGATAGATTGCAGCCAGAAAGAGCTAGCCTGGAAAGCTGTTGCTCAGCCTCATCTGCCCATGGCACTGCTCACACAGAGGCAGAGAGACTGGGGCTGCTTGCTTGTCTTGCCACCTCAAACTTCAAATGTAGCAGTGGGGGTGCATGCCGGACCCCACCGGCAGCCCTGCTCCCAAAATTCGAACGTCTGCAGATAGATTGCAGCCAGAAAGAGCTAGCCTGGAAAGCTGTTGCTCAGCCTCATCTGCCCATGGCACTGCTCGCACAGAGGCACAGAGACTGGGGCTGCTTGCTTGTCTTGCCACCTCAAACTTCAAATGTAGCTTTGGGGGTCCGTGCAGGGGGCCTCTGACAGCCCTGCTCTTAAAATGCGAATGTCTGCAGATAGCTCGCAGGCAGAAAGAGCTAGCCTTGAAAGCTGCTGCTCAGCCTCATCTGCCCATGGCACTGCTCGCACAGAGGCACAGAGACTGGGGCTGCTTGCTTGTCTTGCCACCTCAAACTTCAGACGTAGCTTAGGGGGTTCGTGGCGGGCGTCTCTGGCAGCCCTGCTCCCAAAATTCAAACGTCTGCAGATAGCTCTCAGCCAGAAAGAGCTAGCCTGGAAAGCTGTTGCTCAGCCTCATCTGCCCATGGCACTGCTCGCACAGAGGCACAGAGACTGGGGCTGCTTGCTTGTCTTGCCACCTCAAACTTCAAACGTATCTTAGGTGGTCCATGCCGGGTGCCTCCGGCATCCCTGCTCCCAAAATGCAAACATCTGCAGACAGATTGCAGACAACAAGAGCTAGCCTGGAAACCTATTGCTCAGCCTCATCTGCCCATGGCACTGCTCGCACAGAGGCACAGAGACTGGGGCTGATTGCTTGTCTTGCCACCTCAAACTTCAAACGTATCTTAGGCGGTCCATGCCGGGTGCCTCCGGCATCCCTGCTCCCAAAATGCAAACTTCTGCAGACAGATTGCAGACAACAAGAGCTAGCCTGGAAACCTGTTGCTCAGCCTCATCTGCCCATGGCACTGCTCGCACAGAGGCACAGAGACTGGGGCTGATTGCTTGTCTTGCCCCCTCAAACTTCAAATGTAGCTTAGGTGGTCCGTGCTGGGCGCCTCCGGCAGGGCTGCTCCCAAAATGCGAACGTCTGCAGATAGCTCGCAGCCAGAAAGAGCTAGCCTGGAAAGCTGTTGCTCAGCCTCATCTGCCCATGGCACTGCTCGCACAGAGGCACAGAGACTGGGGCTGCTTGCTTGTCTTGCCACCTCAAACTTCAAACGTAGCTTAGGTGGTCCGTGCCGGGGGCCTGCGGCAGGGCTGGTCCGAAAATGCGAACGTCTGCAGATAGCTTGCAGCCAGAAAGGGCTAGCCTGGAAAGCTGTTGCTCAGCCTCATCTGCCCATGGCACTGCTCGCACAGAGGCACAGAGACTGGGGCTGCTTGCTTGTCTTGCCCCCTCAAACTTCAAATGTAGCTTAGGTGGTCCGTGCTTGGCGCCTCCGGCAGGGCTGCTCCCAAAATGCGAACGTCTGCAGATAGCTCGCAGCCAGAAAGAGCTAGCCTGGAAAGCTGTTGCTCAGCCTCATCTGCCCATGGCACTGCTCGCACAGAGGCACAGAGACTGGGGCTGCTTGCTTGTCCTGCCACCTCAAACTTCACATGTAGCGTTGGGGGTGCATGCCGGGCTGCTCCGGTAGCCCTGCTTCCAAAATTCGAATGTCTGCAGATAGCTCTCAGCCAGAAAGAGCTAGCCTGGAAAGCTGTTGCTCAGCCTCATCTGCCCATGGCACTGCTCGCACAGAGGCACAGAGACTGGGGCTGCTTGCTTGTCTTGCCACGTCAAACTTCAAATGTAGCATTGGGGGTGCATGCCGGGCTCCTCCGGCAGCCCTGCTCCCAAAATTCGAACGTCTGCAGATAGATTGCAGCCAGAAAGAGCTACCCTGGAAAGCTGTTGCTCAGCCTCATCTGCCCATGGCACTGCTCGCACAGAGGCACAGAGACTGGGGCTGCTTGCTTGTCTTGCCACCTCAAACTTCAAACGTATCTTAGGCTGTCCGTGCCGGGCGACTCCGGCAGCCCTGCTCCCAAAATGCAAACATCTGCAGACAGATTGCAGACAACAAGAGCTAGCCTGGAAACCAGTTGCTCAGCCTCATCTGCCCATGGCACTGCTCGCACAGAGGCACAGAGACTGGGGCTGATTGCTTGTCTTGCCCCCTCAAACTTCAAATGTAGCTTAGGTGGTCCCTGCTGGGCGCCTCCGGCAGAGCTGCTACCAAAATGCGAACGTCTGCAGATAGCTCGCAGCCAGAAAGAGCTAGCCTGGAAAGCTGTTGCTCAGCCTCATCTGCCCATGGCACTGCTCGCACAGAGGCACAGAGACTGGGGCTGCTTGCTTGTCTTGCCACCTCAAACTTCAAACGTAGCTTAGGCTGTCCGTGCCGGGGGCCTGCGGCAGGGCTGGCCCAAAATGCGAACGTCTGCAGATAGCTCGCAGCCAGAAAGAGCTAGCCTGGAAAGCTGTTGCTCAGCCTCATCTGCCCATGGCACTGCTCGCATAGAGGCACAGAGACTGGGGCTGGTTGCTTGTCTTGCCACCTCAAACTTCAAATGTAGCAGTGGGGGTGCATGCCGGGCTCATCCGGCAGCCCTGCTCCCAAAATTCGAACGTCTGCAGATAGATTGCAGCCAGAAAGAGCTAGCATGGAAAGCTGTTGCTCAGCCTCATCTGCCCATGGCACTGCTCGCACAGAGGCACAGAGACTGGGGCTGCTTGCTTGTCTTGCCACCTCAAACTTCAAACGTAGCTTAGGTGGTCCGTGCCGGGCGTCTGCGGCAGCCCTGCTCCGAAAACGCAAACGTCTGCAGATAGCTCGCAGGCAGAAAGAGCTAGCCTGGAAAGCTGTTGCTCAGCCTCATCTGCCCATGGCACTGCTCGCACAGAGGCACAGAGACTGGGGCTGCTTGCTTGTCTTGGCACCTCAAACTTCAAATGTAGCAGTGGGGGTGCATGACGAACTCCTCCGGCAGCCCTGCTCTCAAAATTCGAACGTCTGCAGAGAGCGCGCAGCCAGAAAGAGCTAGCCTGGAAAGCTGTTGCTCAGCCTCATCTGCCCATGGCACTTCTCGCACAGAGGCACAGAGACTGGGGCTGCTTGCTTGTCTTGCCACCTCAAACTTCAAATGTAGCATTGGGGGTGCATGCCGGGCTCCTCCGGCAGCCCTGCTCCGAAAACGCAAACGTCTGCAGATAGCTCGCAGGCAGAAAGAGCTAGCCTGGAAAGCTGTTGCTCAGCCTCATCTGCCCATGGCACTGCTCGCACAGAGGCACAGAGACTGGGGCTGCTTGCTTGTCTTGCCACCTCAAACTTCAAATGTAGCTTAGGTGGTCCGTGCCGGGTGCCTCCGGCATCCCTGCTCCCAAAATGCAAACATCTGCAGACAGATTGCAGACAACAAGAGCTAGCCTGGAAACCTGTTGCTCAGCCTCATCTGCCCATGGCACTGCTCGCACAGAGGCACAGAGACTGGGGCTGCTTGCTTGTCTTGCCACCTCGAACTTCAAACGTATCTTAGGTGGTCCATGCCGGGTGCCTCCGGCATCCCTGCTCCCAAAATGCAAACATCTGCAGACAGATTGCAGACAACAAGAGCTAGCCTGGAAAGCTGTTGCTCAGCCTCATCTGCCCATGGCACTGCTCGCACAGAGGCACAGAGACTGGGGCTGCTTGCTTGTCTTGCCACCTCAAACTTCAAACGTAGCTTAGGTGGTCCGTGCCGGGGGCCTGCGGCAGGGCTGGTCCGAAAATGCGAACGTCCGCAGATAGCTTGCAGCCAGAAAGGGCTAGCCTGGAAAGCTGTTGCTCAGCCTCATCTGCCCATGGCACTGCTCGCACAGAGGCACAGAGACTGGGGCTGCTTGCTTGTCTTGCCCCCTCAAACTTCAAATGTAGCTTAGGTGGTCCGTGCTGGGCGCCTCTGGCAGGGCTGCTCCCAAAATGCGAACGTCTGCAGATAGCTCGCAGCCAGAAAGAGCTAGCCTGGAAAGCTGTTGCTCAGCCTCATCTGCCCATGGCACTGCTCGCACAGAGGCACAGAGACTGGGGCTGCTTGCTTCTCTTGCCACCTCAAACTTCAAACGTGGCTTTGGGTGTTCGTGCCGGGCGTCTGCGGCAGCCCTGCTCCGAAAACGCAAACGTCTGCAGATAGCTCGCAGCCAGAAAGAGCTAGCCTTGAAAGCTGTTGCTCAGCCTCATCTGCCCATGGCACTGCTCACACAGAGGCAGAGAGACTGGGGCTGCTTGCTTGTCTTGCCACCTCAAACTTCAAATGTAGCAGTGGGGGTGCATGCCGGACCCCTCCGGCAGCCCTGCTCCCAAATTTCGAACGTCTGCAGATAGATTGCAGCCAGAAAGAGCTAGCCTGGAAAGCTGTTGCTCAGCCTCATCTGCCCATGGCACTGCTCGCACAGAGGCACAGAGACTGGGGCTGCTTGCTTGTCTTGCCACCTCAAACTTCAAATGTAGCTTTGGGGGTCCGTGCAGGGGGCCTCTGACAGCCCTGCTCTTAAAATGCGAATGTCTGCAGATAGCTCGCAGGCAGAAAGAGCTAGCCTTGAAAGCTGCTGCTCAGCCTCATCTGCCCATGGCACTGCTCGCACAGAGGCACAGAGACTGGGGCTGCTTGCTTGTCTTGCCACCTCAAACTTCAGACGTAGCTTAGGGGGTTCGTGGCGGGCGTCTCTGGCAGCCCTGCTCCCAAAATTCAAACGTCTGCAGATAGCTCTCAGCCAGAAAGAGCTAGCCTGGAAAGCTGTTGCTCAGCCTCATCTGCCCATGGCACTGCTCGCACAGAGGCACAGAGACTGGGGCTGCTTGCTTGTCTTGCCACCTCAAACTTCAAATGTAGCATTGGGGGTGCATGCCGGGCTCCTCCGGCAGCCCTGCTCCCAAAATTCGAACGTCTGCAGATAGCTCTCAGCCAGAAAGAGCTAGCCTGGAAAGCTGTTGCTCAGCCTCATCTGCCCATGGCACTTCTCGCACAGAGGCACAGAGACTGGGGCTGCTTGCTTGTCTTGCCCCCTCAAACTTCAAATGTAGCCTTGGGGGTGCATGCCGGGCTCCTCCGGCAGCCCTGCTCCGAAAACGCAAACGTCTGCAGATAGCTCGCAGGCAGAAAGAGCTAGCCTGGAAAGCTGTTGCTCAGCCTCATCTGCCCATGGCACTGCTCGCACAGAGGCACAGAGACTGGGGCTGCTTGCTTGTCTTGCCCCCTCAAACTTCAAATGTAGCAGTGGGGGTGCATGACGAACTCCTCCGGCAGCCCTGCTCTCAAAATTCGAACGTCTGCAGAGAGCGCGCAGCCAGAAAGAGCTAGCCTGGAAAGCTGTTGCTCAGCCTCATCTGCCCATGGCACTGCTCGCACAGAGGCATAGAGACTGGGGCTGCTTGCCTGTCTTGCCCCCTCAAACTTCAAATGTAGCTTAGGTGGTCCGTGCAGGGGGCCTCTGACAGCCCTGCTCTGAAAATGCGAACGTCTGCAGATAGCTCGCAGCCAGAAAGAGCTAGCCTGGAAAGCTGTTGCTCAGCCTCATCTGCCCATGGCACTGCTCGCACAGAGGCACAGAGACTGGGGCTGCTTGCTTGTCTTGCCACCTCAAACTTCAAATGTAGCATTGGGGGTGCATGCCGGGCTCCTCCGGCAGCCCTGCTCCGAAAACGCAAACGTCTGCAGATAGCTCGCAGGCAGAAAGAGCTAGCCTGGAAAGCTGTTACTCTACCTCGTCTGCCCATGGCACTGCTCGCACAGAGGCACAGAGACTGGGGCTGATTGCTTGTCTTGCCCCCTCAAACTTCAAATGTAGCTTAGGTGGTCCGTGCTGGGCGCCTCCGGCAGGGCTGCTCCCAAAATGCGAACGTCTGCAGATAGCTCGCAGCCAGAAAGAGCTAGCCTGGAAAGCTGTTGCTCAGCCTCATCTGCCCATGGCACTGCTCGCACAGAGGCACAGAGACTGGGGCTGCTTGCTTGTCTTGCCACCTCAAACTTCAAACGTAGCTTAGGTGGTCCGTGCCGGGGGCCTGCGGGAGGGCTGGTCCGAAAATGCGAACGTCTGCAGATAGCTTGCAGCCAGTAAGGGCTAGCCTGGAAAGCTGTTGCTCAGCCTCATCTGCCCATGGCACTGCTCGCACAGAGGCACAGAGACTGGGGCTGCTTGCTTGTCTTGCCCCCTCAAACTTCAAATGTAGCTTAGGTGGTCCGTGCTGGGCGCCTCCGGCAGGGCTGCTCCCAAAATGCGAACGTCTGCAGATAGCTCGCAGCCAGAAAGAGCTAGCCTGGAAAGCTGTTGCTCAGCCTCATCTGCCCATGGCACTGCTCGCACAGAGGCACAGAGACTGGGGCTGCTTGCTTGTCCTGCCACCTCAAACTTCCCATGTAGCGTTGGGGGTGCATGCCGGGCTGCTCCGGTAGCCCTGCTTCCAAAATTCGAATGTCTGCAGATAGCTCTCAGCCAGAAAGAGCTAGCCTGGAAAGCTGTTGCTCAGCCTCATCTGCCCATGGCACTGCTCGCACAGAGGCACAGAGACTGGGGCTGCTTGCTTGTCTTGCCACGTCAAACTTCAAATGTAGCATTGGGGGTGCATGCCGGGCTCCTCCGGCAGCCCTGCTCCCAAAATTCCAACGTCTGCAGATAGATTGCAGCCAGAAAGAGCTAGCCTGGAAAGCTGTTGCTCAGCCTCATCTGCCCATGGCACTGCTCGCACAGAGGCACAGAGACTGGGGCTGCTTGCTTGTCTTGCCACCTCAAACTTCAAACGTAGCTTAGGTGGTCCGTGCTGGGCGTCTGCGGCAGCCCTGCTCCGAAAACGCAAACGTCTGCAGATAGCTCGCAGGCAGAAAGAGCTAGCCTGGAAAGCTGTTGCTCAGCCTCATCTGCCCATGGCACTGCTCGCACAGAGGCACAGAGACTGGGGCTGCTTGCTTGTCTTGCCACCTCAAACTTCAAACGTATCTTAGGTGGTCCATGCCGGGTGCCTCCGGCATCCCTGCTCCCAAAATGCAAACATCTGCAGACAGATTGCAGACAACAAGAGCTAGCCTGGAAACCTGTTGCTCAGCCTCATCTGCCCATGGCACTGCTCGCACAGAGGCACAGAGACTGGGGCTGCTTGCTTGTCTTGCCACCTCGAACTTCAAACGTATCTTAGGTGGTCCGTGCCGGGTGCCTCCGGCATCCCTGCTCCCAAAATGCAAACATCTGCAGACAGATTGCAGACAACAAGAGCTAGCCTGGAAAGCTGTTGCTCAGCCTCATCTGCCCATGGCACTGCTCGCACAGAGGCACAGAGACTGGGGCTGCTTGCTTGTCTTGCCACCTCAAACTTCAAACGTAGCTTAGGTGGTCCGTGCCGGGGGCCTGCGGCAGGGCTGGTCCGAAAATGCGAACGTCCGCAGATAGCTTACAGCCAGAAAGGGCTAGCCTGGAAAGCTGTTGCTCAGCCTCATCTGCCCATGGCACTGCTCGCACAGAGGCACAGAGACTGGGGCTGCTTGCTTGTCTTGCCACCTCAAACTTCAAATGTAGCTTATGTGGTCCGTGCTGGGCGCCTCTGGCAGGGCTGCTCCCAAAATGCGAACGTCTGCAGATAGCTCGCAGCCAGAAAGAGCTAGCCTGGAAAGCTGTTGCTCAGCCTCATCTGCCCATGGCACTGCTCGCACAGAGGCACAGAGACTGGGGCTGCTTGCTTCTCTTGCCACCTCAAACTTCAAACGTGGCTTTGGGTGTTCGTGCCGGGCGTCTGCGGCAGCCCTGCTCCGAAAACGCAAACGTCTGCAGATAGCTCGCAGCCAGAAAGAGCTAGCCTTGAAAGCTGTTGCTCAGCCTCATCTGCCCATGGCACTGCTCGCACAGAGGCAGAGAGACTGGGGCTGCTTGCTTGTCTTGCCACCTCAAACTTCAAATGTAGCAGTGGGGGTGCATGCCGGACCCCTCCGGCAGCCCTGCTCCCAAAATTCGAACGTCTGCAGATAGATTGCAGCCAGAAAGAGCTAGCCTGGAAAGCTGTTGCTCAGCCTCATCTGCCCATGGCACTGCTCGCACAGAGGCACAGAGACTGGGGCTGCTTGCTTGTCTTGCCACCTCAAACTTCAAATGTAGCTTTGGGGGTCCGTGCAGGGGGCCTCTGACAGCCCTGCTCTTAAAATGCGAACGTCTGCAGATAGCTCGCAGGCAGAAAGAGCTAGCCTTGAAAGCTGCTGCTCAGCCTCATCTGGCCATGGCACTGCTCGCACAGAGGCACAGAGACTGGGACTGCTTGCTTGTCTTGCCACCTCAAACTTCAGACATAGCTTAGGGGGTTCGTGGCGGGCGTCTCTGGCAGCCCTGCTCTGAAAATGCGAACGTCTGCAGATAGCTCGCAGGCAGAAAGAGCTAGCCTGGAAAGCTGTTGCTCAGCCTCATCTGCCCATGGCACTGCTCGCACAGAGGCACAGAGACTGGGGCTGCTTGCTTGTCTTGCCACCTCAAACGTCAAATGTAGCATTGGGGGTGCATGCCGGGCTCCTCCGGCAGCCCTGCTCCCAAAATTCAAACGTCTGCAGATAGCTCTCAGCTAGAAAGAGCTAGCCTGGAAAGGTGTGGCTCAGCCTCATCTGCCCATGGCACTGCTCGCACAGAGGCACAGAGACTGGGGCTGCTTGCTTGTCTTGCCACCTCAAACTTCAAATGTAGCATTGGGGGTGCATGCCGGGCTCCTCCGGCAGCCCTGCTCCCAAAATTCGAACGTCTGCAGATAGCTCTCAGCCAGAAAGAGCTAGCCTGGAAAGCTGTTGCTCAGCCTCATCTGCCCATGGCACTTCTCGCACAGAGGCACAGAGACTGGGGCTGCTTGCTTGTCTTGCCACCTCAAACTTCAAATGTAGCATTGGGGGTGCATGACGAGCTCCTCCGGCAGCCCTGCTCCCTTAATGCGAAAGTCTGCAGATAGTTCGCAGCCAGAAAGAGCTAGCCTGGAAAGCTGTTGGTCATCCTCATCTGCCCATGGCACTGCTCGCACAGAGGCACAGAGACTAGGGCTGCTTGCTTGTCTTGCCACCTCAAACTTCAAACGTAACTTAGGTGGTCCATGCCGGGTGCCTCTGGCATCCCTGCTCCCGAAATGCAAACATCTGCAGACAGATTGCAGACAACAAGAGCTAGCCTGGAAACATGTTGCTCAGCCTCATCTGCCCATGGCACTGCTCGCACAGAGGCACAGAGACTGGGGCTGCTTGCTTGTCTTGCCACCTCAAACTTCAAACGTAGCTTAGGTTGTCCGTGTAGGGGGCTTCCAGCAGCCCTGCTCTGAAAATGCGAACGTCTGCAGATAGAATGCAGCAAGAATGAACTAGCCTGGAAAGCTGTTGCTCAGCCTCATCTGCCCATGGCACTGCTCGCACAGAGGCACAAAGACTGGGGCTGCTTGCTTGTCTTGCCACCTCAAAGTTCAACCATAACTTAGGTGGTCCGTGCCGGGCGCCTCCGGCAGCCCACCTCCGAAAATGCGAATGTCTGCAGATAGCTCGCAGGCAGAAAGAGCTAGCCTTTAAAGCTGTTGCTCAGCCTCATCTGCCCATGGCACTGCTCGCACAGAGGCACAGAGACTGGGGCTGCTTGCTTGTCTTGCCACCTCAAACTTCAAACGTATCTTAGGTGGTCCATGCCGGGTGCCTCCGGCATCCCTGCTCCCAAAATGCAAACATCTGCAGACAGATTGCAGACAACAAGAGCTAGCCTGGAAACCTGTTGCTCAGCCTCATCTGCCCATGGCACTGCTCGCACAGAGGCACAGAGACTGGGGCTGCTTGCTTGTCTTGCCACCTCGAACTTCAAACGTATCTTAGGTGGTCCGTGCCGGGTGCCTCCGGCATCCCTGCTCCCAAAATGCAAACATCTGCAGACAGATTGCAGACAACAAGAGCTAGCCTGGAAAGCTGTTGCTCAGCCTCATCTGCCCATGGCACTGCTCGCACAGAGGCACAGAGACTGGGGCTGCTTGCTTGTCTTGCCACCTCAAACTTCAAACGTAGCTTAGGTGGTCCGTGCCGGGGGCCTGCGGCAGGGCTGGTCCGAAAATGCGAACGTCCGCAGATAGCTTGCAGCCAGAAAGGGCTAGCCTGGAAAGCTGTTGCTCAGCCTCATCTGCCCATGGCACTGCTCGCACAGAGGCACAGAGACTGGGGCTGCTTGCTTGTCTTGCCCCCTCAAACTTCAAATGTAGCTTAGGTGGTCCGTGCTGGGCGCCTCTGGCAGGGCTGCTCCCAAAATGCGAACGTCTGCAGATAGCTCGCAGCCAGAAAGAGCTAGCCTGGAAAGCTGTTGCTCAGCCTCATCTGCCCATGGCACTGCTCGCACAGAGGCACAGAGACTGGGGCTGCTTGCTTCTCTTGCCACCTCAAACTTCAAACGTGGCTTTGGGTGTTCGTGCCGGGCGTCTGCGGCAGCCCTGCTCCGAAAACGCAAACGTCTGCAGATAGCTCGCAGCCAGAAAGAGCTAGCCTTGAAAGCTGTTGCTCAGCCTCATCTGCCCATGGCACTGCTCGCACAGAGGCAGAGAGACTGGGGCTGCTTGCTTGTCTTGCCACCTCAAACTTCAAATGTAGCAGTGGGGGTGCATGCCGGACCCCTCCGGCAGCCCTGCTCCCAAAATTCGAACGTCTGCAGATAGATTGCAGCCAGAAAGAGCTAGCCTGGAAAGCTGTTGCTCAGCCTCATCTGCCCATGGCACTGCTCGCACAGAGGCACAGAGACTGGGGCTGCTTGCTTTTCTTGCCACCTCAAACTTCAAATGTAGCTTTGGGGGTCCGTGCAGGGGGCCTCTGACAGCCCTGCTCTTAAAATGCGAATGTCTGCAGATAGCTCGCAGGCAGAAAGAGCTAGCCTTGAAAGCTGCTGCTCAGCCTCATCTGGCCATGGCACTGCTCGCACAGAGGCACAGAGACTGGGGCTGCTTGCTTGTCTTGCCACCTCAAACTTCAGACATAGCTTAGGGGGTTCGTGGCGGGCGTCTCTGGCAGCCCTGCTCTGAAAATGCGAACGTCTGCAGATAGCTCGCAGGCAGAAAGAGCTAGCCTGGAAAGCTGTTGCTCAGCCTCATCTGCCCATGGCACTGCTCGCACAGAGGCACAGAGACTGGGGCTGCTTGCTTGTCTTGCCACCTCAAACGTCAAATGTAGCATTGGGGGTGCATGCCGGGCTCCTCCGGCAGCCCTGCTCCCAAAATTCAAACGTCTGCAGATAGCTCTCAGCTAGAAAGAGCTAGCCTGGAAAGGTGTGGCTCAGCCTCATCTGCCCATGGCACTGCTCGCACAGAGGCACAGAGACTGGGGCTGCTTGCTTGTCTTGCCACCTCAAACTTCAAATGTAGCATTGGGGGTGCATGCCGGGCTCCTCCGGCAGCCCTGCTCCCAAAATTCGAACGTCTGCAGATAGCTCTCAGCCAGAAAGAGCTAGCCTGGAAAGCTGTTGCTCAGCCTCATCTGCCCATGGCACTTCTCGCACAGAGGCACAGAGACTGGGGCTGCTTGCTTGTCTTGCCACCTCAAACTTCAAACGTAGCTTAGGTGGTCCGTGCCGGGGGCCTGCGGCAGGGCTGGTCCGAAAATGCGAACGTCCGCAGATAGCTTGCAGCCAGAAAGGGCTAGCCTGGAAAGCTGTTGCTCAGCCTCATCTGCCCATGGCACTGCTCGCACAGAGGCACAGAGACTGGGGCTGCTTGCTTGTCTTGCCCCCTCAAACTTCAAATGTAGCTTAGGTGGTCCGTGCTGGGCGCCTCTGGCAGGGCTGCTCCCAAAATGCGAACGTCTGCAGATAGCTCGCAGCCAGAAAGAGCTAGCCTGGAAAGCTGTTGCTCAGCCTCATCTGCCCATGGCACTGCTCGCACAGAGGCACAGAGACTGGGGCTGCTTGCTTCTCTTGCCACCTCAAACTTCAAACGTGGCTTTGGGTGTTCGTGCCGGGCGTCTGCGGCAGCCCTGCTCCGAAAACGCAAACGTCTGCAGATAGCTCGCAGCCAGAAAGAGCTAGCCTTGAAAGCTGTTGCTCAGCCTCATCTGCCCATGGCACTGCTCACACAGAGGCAGAGAGACTGGGGCTGCTTGCTTGTCTTGCCACCTCAAACTTCAAATGTAGCAGTGGGGGTGCATGCCGGACCCCTCCGGCAGCCCTGCTCCCAAATTTCGAACGTCTGCAGATAGATTGCAGCCAGAAAGAGCTAGCCTGGAAAGCTGTTGCTCAGCCTCATCTGCCCATGGCACTGCTCGCACAGAGGCACAGAGACTGGGGCTGCTTGCTTGTCTTGCCACCTCAAACTTCAAATGTAGCTTTGGGGGTCCGTGCAGGGGGCCTCTGACAGCCCTGCTCTTAAAATGCGAATGTCTGCAGATAGCTCGCAGGCAGAAAGAGCTAGCCTTGAAAGCTGCTGCTCAGCCTCATCTGCCCATGGCACTGCTCGCACAGAGGCACAGAGACTGGGGCTGCTTGCTTGTCTTGCCACCTCAAACTTCAGACGTAGCTTAGGGGGTTCGTGGCGGGCGTCTCTGGCAGCCCTGCTCCCAAAATTCAAACGTCTGCAGATAGCTCTCAGCCAGAAAGAGCTAGCCTGGAAAGCTGTTGCTCAGCCTCATCTGCCCATGGCACTGCTCGCACAGAGGCACAGAGACTGGGGCTGCTTGCTTGTCTTGCCACCTCAAACTTCAAATGTAGCATTGGGGGTGCATGCCGGGCTCCTCCGGCAGCCCTGCTCCCAAAATTCGAACGTCTGCAGATAGCTCTCAGCCAGAAAGAGCTAGCCTGGAAAGCTGTTGCTCAGCCTCATCTGCCCATGGCACTTCTCGCACAGAGGCACAGAGACTGGGGCTGCTTGCTTGTCTTGCCCCCTCAAACTTCAAATGTAGCCTTGGGGGTGCATGCCGGGCTCCTCCGGCAGCCCTGCTCCGAAAACGCAAACGTCTGCAGATAGCTCGCAGGCAGAAAGAGCTAGCCTGGAAAGCTGTTGCTCAGCCTCATCTGCCCATGGCACTGCTCGCACAGAGGCACAGAGACTGGGGCTGCTTGCTTGTCTTGCCCCCTCAAACTTCAAATGTAGCAGTGGGGGTGCATGACGAACTCCTCCGGCAGCCCTGCTCTCAAAATTCGAACGTCTGCAGAGAGCGCGCAGCCAGAAAGAGCTAGCCTGGAAAGCTGTTGCTCAGCCTCATCTGCCCATGGCACTGCTCGCACAGAGGCATAGAGACTGGGGCTGCTTGCCTGTCTTGCCCCCTCAAACTTCAAATGTAGCTTAGGTGGTCCGTGCAGGGGGCCTCTGACAGCCCTGCTCTGAAAATGCGAACGTCTGCAGATAGCTCGCAGCCAGAAAGAGCTAGCCTGGAAAGCTGTTGCTCAGCCTCATCTGCCCATGGCACTGCTCGCACAGAGGCACAGAGACTGGGGCTGCTTGCTTGTCTTGCCACCTCAAACTTCAAATGTAGCATTGGGGGTGCATGCCGGGCTCCTCCGGCAGCCCTGCTCCGAAAACGCAAACGTCTGCAGATAGCTCGCAGGCAGAAAGAGCTAGCCTGGAAAGCTGTTACTCTACCTCGTCTGCCCATGGCACTGCTCGCACAGAGGCACAGAGACTGGGGCTGATTGCTTGTCTTGCCCCCTCAAACTTCAAATGTAGCTTAGGTGGTCCGTGCTGGGCGCCTCCGGCAGGGCTGCTCCCAAAATGCGAACGTCTGCAGATAGCTCGCAGCCAGAAAGAGCTAGCCTGGAAAGCTGTTGCTCAGCCTCATCTGCCCATGGCACTGCTCGCACAGAGGCACAGAGACTGGGGCTGCTTGCTTGTCTTGCCACCTCAAACTTCAAACGTAGCTTAGGTGGTCCGTGCCGGGGGCCTGCGGGAGGGCTGGTCCGAAAATGCGAACGTCTGCAGATAGCTTGCAGCCAGTAAGGGCTAGCCTGGAAAGCTGTTGCTCAGCCTCATCTGCCCATGGCACTGCTCGCACAGAGGCACAGAGACTGGGGCTGCTTGCTTGTCTTGCCCCCTCAAACTTCAAATGTAGCTTAGGTGGTCCGTGCTGGGCGCCTCCGGCAGGGCTGCTCCCAAAATGCGAACGTCTGCAGATAGCTCGCAGCCAGAAAGAGCTAGCCTGGAAAGCTGTTGCTCAGCCTCATCTGCCCATGGCACTGCTCGCACAGAGGCACAGAGACTGGGGCTGCTTGCTTGTCCTGCCACCTCAAACTTCCCATGTAGCGTTGGGGGTGCATGCCGGGCTGCTCCGGTAGCCCTGCTTCCAAAATTCGAATGTCTGCAGATAGCTCTCAGCCAGAAAGAGCTAGCCTGGAAAGCTGTTGCTCAGCCTCATCTGCCCATGGCACTGCTCGCACAGAGGCACAGAGACTGGGGCTGCTTGCTTGTCTTGCCACGTCAAACTTCAAATGTAGCATTGGGGGTGCATGCCGGGCTCCTCCGGCAGCCCTGCTCCCAAAATTCCAACGTCTGCAGATAGATTGCAGCCAGAAAGAGCTAGCCTGGAAAGCTGTTGCTCAGCCTCATCTGCCCATGGCACTGCTCGCACAGAGGCACAGAGACTGGGGCTGCTTGCTTGTCTTGCCACCTCAAACTTCAAACGTAGCTTAGGTGGTCCGTGCTGGGCGTCTGCGGCAGCCCTGCTCCGAAAACGCAAACGTCTGCAGATAGCTCGCAGGCAGAAAGAGCTAGCCTGGAAAGCTGTTGCTCAGCCTCATCTGCCCATGGCACTGCTCGCACAGAGGCACAGAGACTGGGGCTGCTTGCTTGTCTTGCCACCTCAAACTTCAAACGTATCTTAGGTGGTCCATGCCGGGTGCCTCCGGCATCCCTGCTCCCAAAATGCAAACATCTGCAGACAGATTGCAGACAACAAGAGCTAGCCTGGAAACCTGTTGCTCAGCCTCATCTGCCCATGGCACTGCTCGCACAGAGGCACAGAGACTGGGGCTGCTTGCTTGTCTTGCCACCTCGAACTTCAAACGTATCTTAGGTGGTCCGTGCCGGGTGCCTCCGGCATCCCTGCTCCCAAAATGCAAACATCTGCAGACAGATTGCAGACAACAAGAGCTAGCCTGGAAAGCTGTTGCTCAGCCTCATCTGCCCATGGCACTGCTCGCACAGAGGCACAGAGACTGGGGCTGCTTGCTTGTCTTGCCACCTCAAACTTCAAACGTAGCTTAGGTGGTCCGTGCCGGGGGCCTGCGGCAGGGCTGGTCCGAAAATGCGAACGTCCGCAGATAGCTTACAGCCAGAAAGGGCTAGCCTGGAAAGCTGTTGCTCAGCCTCATCTGCCCATGGCACTGCTCGCACAGAGGCACAGAGACTGGGGCTGCTTGCTTGTCTTGCCACCTCAAACTTCAAATGTAGCTTATGTGGTCCGTGCTGGGCGCCTCTGGCAGGGCTGCTCCCAAAATGCGAACGTCTGCAGATAGCTCGCAGCCAGAAAGAGCTAGCCTGGAAAGCTGTTGCTCAGCCTCATCTGCCCATGGCACTGCTCGCACAGAGGCACAGAGACTGGGGCTGCTTGCTTCTCTTGCCACCTCAAACTTCAAACGTGGCTTTGGGTGTTCGTGCCGGGCGTCTGCTACAGCCCTGCTCCGAAAACGCAAACGTCTGCAGATAGCTCGCAGCCAGAAAGAGCTAGCCTTGAAAGCTGTTGCTCAGCCTCATCTGCCCATGGCACTGCTCGCACAGAGGCAGAGAGACTGGGGCTGCTTGCTTGTCTTGCCACCTCAAACTTCAAATGTAGCAGTGGGGGTGCATGCCGGACCCCTCCGGCAGCCCTGCTCCCAAAATTCGAACGTCTGCAGATAGATTGCAGCCAGAAAGAGCTAGCCTGGAAAGCTGTTGCTCAGCCTCATCTGCCCATGGCACTGCTCGCACAGAGGCACAGAGACTGGGGCTGCTTGCTTGTCTTGCCACCTCAAACTTCAAATGTAGCTTTGGGGGTCCGTGCAGGGGGCCTCTGACAGCCCTGCTCTTAAAATGCGAATGTCTGCAGATAGCTCGCAGGCAGAAAGAGCTAGCCTTGAAAGCTGCTGCTCAGCCTCATCTGGCCATGGCACTGCTCGCACAGAGGCACAGAGACTGGGACTGCTTGCTTGTCTTGCCACCTCAAACTTCAGACATAGCTTAGGGGGTTCGTGGCGGGCGTCTCTGGCAGCCCTGCTCTGAAAATGCGAACGTCTGCAGATAGCTCGCAGGCAGAAAGAGCTAGCCTGGAAAGCTGTTGCTCAGCCTCATCTGCCCATGGCACTGCTCGCACAGAGGCACAGAGACTGGGGCTGCTTGCTTGTCTTGCCACCTCAAACGTCAAATGTAGCATTGGGGGTGCATGCCGGGCTCCTCCGGCAGCCCTGCTCCCAAAATTCAAACGTCTGCAGATAGCTCTCAGCTAGAAAGAGCTAGCCTGGAAAGGTGTGGCTCAGCCTCATCTGCCCATGGCACTGCTCGCACAGAGGCACAGAGACTGGGGCTGCTTGCTTGTCTTGCCACCTCAAACTTCAAATGTAGCATTGGGGGTGCATGCCGGGCTCCTCCGGCAGCCCTGCTCCCAAAATTCGAACGTCTGCAGATAGCTCTCAGCCAGAAAGAGCTAGCCTGGAAAGCTGTTGCTCAGCCTCATCTGCCCATGGCACTTCTCGCACAGAGGCACAGAGACTGGGGCTGCTTGCTTGTCTTGCCACCTCAAACTTCAAATGTAGCATTGGGGGTGCATGACGAGCTCCTCCGGCAGCCCTGCTCCCTTAATGCGAAAGTCTGCAGATAGTTCGCAGCCAGAAAGAGCTAGCCTGGAAAGCTGTTGGTCATCCTCATCTGCCCATGGCACTGCTCGCACAGAGGCACAGAGACTAGGGCTGCTTGCTTGTCTTGCCACCTCAAACTTCAAACGTAACTTAGGTGGTCCATGCCGGGTGCCTCTGGCATCCCTGCTCCCGAAATGCAAACATCTGCAGACAGATTGCAGACAACAAGAGCTAGCCTGGAAACATGTTGCTCAGCCTCATCTGCCCATGGCACTGCTCGCACAGAGGCACAGAGACTGGGGCTGCTTGCTTGTCTTGCCACCTCAAACTTCAAACGTAGCTTAGGTTGTCCGTGTAGGGGGCTTCCAGCAGCCCTGCTCTGAAAATGCGAACGTCTGCAGATAGAATGCAGCAAGAATGAACTAGCCTGGAAAGCTGTTGCTCAGCCTCATCTGCCCATGGCACTGCTCGCACAGAGGCACAAAGACTGGGGCTGCTTGCTTGTCTTGCCACCTCAAAGTTCAACCATAACTTAGGTGGTCCGTGCCGGGCGCCTCCGGCAGCCCACCTCCGAAAATGCGAATGTCTGCAGATAGCTCGCAGGCAGAAAGAGCTAGCCTTTAAAGCTGTTGCTCAGCCTCATCTGCCCATGGCACTGCTCGCACAGAGGCACAGAGACTGGGGCTGCTTGCTTGTCTTGCCACCTCAAACTTCAAACGTATCTTAGGTGGTCCATGCCGGGTGCCTCCGGCATCCCTGCTCCCAAAATGCAAACATCTGCAGACAGATTGCAGACAACAAGAGCTAGCCTGGAAACCTGTTGCTCAGCCTCATCTGCCCATGGCACTGCTCGCACAGAGGCACAGAGACTGGGGCTGCTTGCTTGTCTTGCCACCTCGAACTTCAAACGTATCTTAGGTGGTCCGTGCCGGGTGCCTCCGGCATCCCTGCTCCCAAAATGCAAACATCTGCAGACAGATTGCAGACAACAAGAGCTAGCCTGGAAAGCTGTTGCTCAGCCTCATCTGCCCATGGCACTGCTCGCACAGAGGCACAGAGACTGGGGCTGCTTGCTTGTCTTGCCACCTCAAACTTCAAACGTAGCTTAGGTGGTCCGTGCCGGGGGCCTGCGGCAGGGCTGGTCCGAAAATGCGAACGTCCGCAGATAGCTTGCAGCCAGAAAGGGCTAGCCTGGAAAGCTGTTGCTCAGCCTCATCTGCCCATGGCACTGCTCGCACAGAGGCACAGAGACTGGGGCTGCTTGCTTGTCTTGCCCCCTCAAACTTCAAATGTAGCTTAGGTGGTCCGTGCTGGGCGCCTCTGGCAGGGCTGCTCCCAAAATGCGAACGTCTGCAGATAGCTCGCAGCCAGAAAGAGCTAGCCTGGAAAGCTGTTGCTCAGCCTCATCTGCCCATGGCACTGCTCGCACAGAGGCACAGAGACTGGGGCTGCTTGCTTCTCTTGCCACCTCAAACTTCAAACGTGGCTTTGGGTGTTCGTGCCGGGCGTCTGCGGCAGCCCTGCTCCGAAAACGCAAACGTCTGCAGATAGCTCGCAGCCAGAAAGAGCTAGCCTTGAAAGCTGTTGCTCAGCCTCATCTGCCCATGGCACTGCTCGCACAGAGGCAGAGAGACTGGGGCTGCTTGCTTGTCTTGCCACCTCAAACTTCAAATGTAGCAGTGGGGGTGCATGCCGGACCCCTCCGGCAGCCCTGCTCCCAAAATTCGAACGTCTGCAGATAGATTGCAGCCAGAAAGAGCTAGCCTGGAAAGCTGTTGCTCAGCCTCATCTGCCCATGGCACTGCTCGCACAGAGGCACAGAGACTGGGGCTGCTTGCTTTTCTTGCCACCTCAAACTTCAAATGTAGCTTTGGGGGTCCGTGCAGGGGGCCTCTGACAGCCCTGCTCTTAAAATGCGAATGTCTGCAGATAGCTCGCAGGCAGAAAGAGCTAGCCTTGAAAGCTGCTGCTCAGCCTCATCTGGCCATGGCACTGCTCGCACAGAGGCACAGAGACTGGGGCTGCTTGCTTGTCTTGCCACCTCAAACTTCAGACATAGCTTAGGGGGTTCGTGGCGGGCGTCTCTGGCAGCCCTGCTCTGAAAATGCGAACGTCTGCAGATAGCTCGCAGGCAGAAAGAGCTAGCCTGGAAAGCTGTTGCTCAGCCTCATCTGCCCATGGCACTGCTCGCACAGAGGCACAGAGACTGGGGCTGCTTGCTTGTCTTGCCACCTCAAACGTCAAATGTAGCATTGGGGGTGCATGCCGGGCTCCTCCGGCAGCCCTGCTCCCAAAATTCAAACGTCTGCAGATAGCTCTCAGCTAGAAAGAGCTAGCCTGGAAAGGTGTGGCTCAGCCTCATCTGCCCATGGCACTGCTCGCACAGAGGCACAGAGACTGGGGCTGCTTGCTTGTCTTGCCACCTCAAACTTCAAATGTAGCATTGGGGGTGCATGCCGGGCTCCTCCGGCAGCCCTGCTCCCAAAATTCGAACGTCTGCAGATAGCTCTCAGCCAGAAAGAGCTAGCCTGGAAAGCTGTTGCTCAGCCTCATCTGCCCATGGCACTTCTCGCACAGAGGCACAGAGACTGGGGCTGCTTGCTTGTCTTGCCACCTCAAACTTCAAATGTAGCATTGGGGGTGCATGACGAGCTCCTCTGGCAGCCCTGCTCCCTTAATGCGAAAGTCTGCAGATAGTTCGCAGCCAGAAAGAGCTAGCCTGGAAAGCTGTTGGTCATCCTCATCTGCCCATGGCACTGCTCGCACAGAGGCACAGAGACTAGGGCTGCTTGCTTGTCTTGCCACCTCAAACTTCAAACGTAACTTAGGTGGTCCATGCCGGGTGCCTCTGGCATCCCTGCTCCCGAAATGCAAACATCTGCAGACAGATTGCAGACAACAAGAGCTAGCCTGGAAACATGTTGCTCAGCCTCATCTGCCCATGGCACTGCTCGCACAGAGGCACAGAGACTGGGGCTGCTTGCTTGTCTTGCCACCTCAAACTTCAAACGTAGCTTAGGTTGTCCGTGTAGGGGGCTTCCAGCAGCCCTGCTCTGAAAATGCGAACGTCTGCAGATAGAATGCAGCAAGAATGAACTAGCCTGGAAAGCTGTTGCTCAGCCTCATCTGCCCATGGCACTGCTCGCACAGAGGCACAAAGACTGGGGCTGCTTGCTTGTCTTGCCACCTCAAAGTTCAACCATAACTTAGGTGGTCCGTGCCGGGCGCCTCCGGCAGCCCACCTTCGAAAATGCGAATGTCTGCAGATAGCTCGCAGGCAGAAAGAGCTAGCCTTTAAAGCTGTTGCTCAGCCTCATCTGCCCATGGCACTGCTCGCACAGAGGCACAGAGACTGGGGCTGCTTGCTTGTCTTGCCACCTCAAACTTCAAATGTATCATTGGGTGTTCATGCCGGGTTCCTCCGGCAGCCCTGCTCCCAAAATTCGAATATCTACAGATAGATTGCAGCCAGAAAGAGCTAGCCTGGAAAGCTGTTGCTCAGCCTCATCTGCCCATGGCACTGCTTGCACAGAGGCACAGAGACTGGGGCTGCTTGCTTGTCTTGCCCCCTCAAACTTCAAAAGTAGCTTAGGGTGTCCGTGCCGGACGTCTGCGGCAGCCCTGCTCCGAAAACGCAAACGTCTGCAGATAGCTCGCAGCCAGAAAGAGCTAGCCTGGAAAGCTATTGCTCAGCCTCATCTGCCCATGGCACTGCTCGCACAGAGGCACAGAGACTGGGGCTGCTTGCTTGTCTTGCCCCCTCAAACTTCAACGGTAGCTTTGGGGGTCCGTGCAAGGGGCGTCTGACAGCCCTGCTCTGAAAATGCGAACGTCTGCAGATAGATTGCAGCCAGAAAGAGCTAGCCTGGAAAGCTGTTGCTCAGCCTCATCTGCCCGTGGCACTGCTCGCACAGAGGCACAGAGACTGGGGCTGCTTGCTTGTCTTGTCACCTCAAACTTCAGACGTAGGTTAGGGGGTTTGTGCCGAGAGTCCCTGGCAGCCCTGCTCCCAAAATTCAAACGTCTGCAGATAGCTCTCAGCCAGAAAGAGCTAGCCTGGAAAGCTGCTGCTCAGCCTCGTCTGCCCATGGCACTGCTCGCACAGAGGCACAGAGACTGGGGCTGCTTGCTTGTCTTGCCACCTCAAACTTCAGACGTAGCTTAGGGGGTTCGTGGCTGGCGTCTCTGGCAGCCCTGCTCTGAAAATGCGAACGTCTGCAGATAGCTCGCAGCCAGAAAGAGCTAGCCTGGAAAGCTGTTGCTCAGCCTCATCTGCCCATGGCACTGCTCGCACAGAGGCACAGAGACTGGGGCTGCTTGCTTGTCTTGCCACCTCAAACTTCAAATGTAGCATTGGGGGTGCATGCCGGGCTCCTCCGGCAGCCCTGCTCCCAAAATTCAAACGTCTGCAGATAGCTCTCAGCTAGAAAGAGCTAGCCTGGAAAGGTGTGGCTCAGCCTCATCTGCCCATCGCACTGCTCGCACAGAGGCACAGAGACTGGGGCTGCTTGCTTGTCTTGCCACCTTAAACTTCAAATGTAGCATTGGGGGTGCATGCCGGGCTCCTCCGGCAGCCCTGCTCCCAAAATTCGAACGTCTGCAGATAGCTCTCAGCCAGAAAGAGCTAGCCTGGAAAGCTGTTGCTCAGCCTCATCTGCCCATGGCACTTCTCGCACAGAGGCACAGAGACTGGGGCTGCTTGCTTGTCTTGCCACTTCAAACTTCAAATGTAGCATTGGGGGTGCATGACGAGCTCCTCTGGCAGCCCTGCTCCCTTAATGCGAACGTCTGCAGATAGTTCGCAGCCAGAAAGAGCTAGCCTGGAAAGCTGTTGGTCATCCTCATCTGCCCATGGCACTGCTCGCACAGAGGCACAGAGACTAGGGCTGCTTGCTTGTCTTGCCACCTCAAACTTCAAACGTATCTTAGGTGGTCCATGCCGGGTGCCTCCGGCATCCCTGCTCCCAAAATGCAAACATCTGCAGACAGATTGCAGACAACAAGAGCTAGCCTGGAAACATGTTGCTCAGCCTCATCTGCCCATGGCACTGCTCGCACAGAGGCACAGAGACTGGGGCTGCTTGCTTGTCTTGCCACCTCAAACTTCAAACGTAGCTTAGGTTGTCCGTGTAGGGGGCTTCCAGCAGCCCTGCTCTGAAAATGCGAACGTCTGCAGATAGAATGCAGCAAGAATGAACTAGCCTGGAAAGCTGTTGCTCAGCCTCATCTGCCCATGGCACTGCTCGCACAGAGGCACAAAGACTGGGGCTGCTTGCTTGTCTTGCCACCTCAAAGTTCAACCATAACTTAGGTGGTCCGTGCCGGGCGCCTCCGGCAGCCCACCTCCGAAAATGCGAATGTCTGCAGATAGCTCTCAGCCAGAAAGAGCTAGCCTGGTAAGCTGTTGCTCAGTCTCATCTGCCCATCGCACTGCTCGCACAGAGGCACAGAGACTGGGGCTGCTTGCTTGTCTTGCCACCTCAAACTTCA
Source organism: Opisthocomus hoazin (assembly GCF_030867145.1). Classification (NCBI taxonomy): domain Eukaryota; kingdom Metazoa; phylum Chordata; class Aves; order Opisthocomiformes; family Opisthocomidae; genus Opisthocomus; species Opisthocomus hoazin. The sequence continues at coordinate 6,689,528 of NC_134453.1, read as the reverse complement.
AATGTATCATTGGGGGTTCATGCCGGGCTCCTCCGGCAGCCCTGCTCCCAAAATTCGAACATCTACAGATAGATTGCAGCCAGAAAGAGCTAGCCTGGAAAGCTATTGCTCAGCCTCATCTGCCCATGGCACTGCTCGCACAGAGGCACAGAGACTGGGGCTGCTTGCTTGTCTTGCCCCCTCAAACTTCAAAGGTAGCTTTGGGGGTCCGTGCAAGGGGCGTCTGACAGCCCTGCTCTGAAAATGCGAACGTCTGCAGATAGGTTGCAGCCAGAAAGAGCTAGCCTGGAAAGCTGTTGCTCAGCCTCATCTGCCCGTGGCACTGCTCGCACAGAGGCACAGAGACTGGGGCTGCTTGCTTGTCTTGCCACCTCAAACTTCAGACGTAGGTTAGGGGGTTTGTGCCGGGAGTCCCTGGCAGCCCTGCTCCCAAAATTCAAACGTCTGCAGATAGCTCTCAGCCAGAAAGAGCTAGCCTGGAAAGCTGTTGCTCAGCCTCATCTGCCCATGGCACTGCTCGCACAGAGGCACAGAGACTGGGGCTGCTTGCTTGTCTTGCCACGTCAAACTTCAAATGTAGCATTGGGGGTGCATGCCGGGCTCCTCCGGCAGCCCTGCTCCGAAAACGCAAACGTCTGCAGATAGCTCGCAGCCAGAAAGAGCTAGCCTGGAAAGCTGTTGCTCAGCCTCATCTGCCCATGGCACTGCTCGCACAGAGGCACAGAGACTGGGGCTGCTTGCTTGTCTTGCCACCTCAAACTTCAAATGTAGCTTAGGTGGTCCGTGCCGCGGGCCTGCGGCAGGGCTGGTCCGAAAATGCGAACGTCCTCAGATAGCTCGCAGCCAGAAAGGGCTAGCCTGGAAAGCTGTTGCTCAGCCTCATCTGCCCATGGCACTGCTCGCACAGAGGCACAGAGACTGGGGATGCTTGCTTGTCTTGCCACCTCAAATTTCAAACGTAGCTTAGGTGGTCCGTGCCGGGGGCCTGCGGCAGGGCTGGTCCGAAAATGCGAACGTCCTCAGATATCTCGCAGCCAGAAAGGGCTAGCCTGGAAAGCTGTTGCTCAGCCTCATCTGCCCATGGCACTGCTCGCACAGAGGCACAGAGACTGGGGCTGCGTGCTTGTCTAGCCACGTCAAACTTCAAATGTAGCTTAGGTGGTCCGTGCTGGGCGCCTCCGGCAGGGCTGCTCCCAAAATGCGAACGTCTGCAGATAGCTCACAGCCAGAAAGAGCTAGCCTGGAAAGCTGTTGCTCAGCCTCATCTGCCATGGCACTGCTTGCACAGAGGCACAGAGACTGGGGCTGCTTGCTTTTCTAGCCCCGTCAAACTTGAAACGTATCTTAGGGGGTTCGTGCTGGGCGTCTCCGGCAGCCATGCTCTAAAAATGCGAACGTCTGCAGATAGATTGCAACCAGAAAGAGCTAGCCTGGAAAGCTGTTGCTCAGCCTCATCTGCCCATGGCACTGCTCGCACAGAGGCACAGAGACTGGGGCTGCTTGCTTGTCTTGCCACGTCAAACTTCAAATGTAGCAGTGGGGGTGCATGCCGGGCTCCTCCGGCAGCCCTGCTCCCAAAATGCGAACGTCTGCAGATAGATTGCAGCCAGAAAGAGCTAGCCTGGAAAGCTGTTGCTCAGCCTCATCTGCCCATGGCACTGCTCGCACAGAGGCACAGAGACTGGGGCTGCTTGCTTGTCTTGCCACCTCAAAGTTCAAACATAACTTAGGTGGTCCGTGCCGGGCGGCTCTGGCAGCCCTGCTCCAAAAAGGCGAACGTCTGCAGATAGCTCGCAGCCAGTAAGAGCTAGCCTGGAAAGCTGTTGCTCGGCCTCATCTGCCAATGGCACTGCTCGCACAGAGGCACAGAGACTGGGGCTGCTTGCTTGTCTTGCAACCTCAAACTTCAAACGTAGCTTAGGTTGTCCGTGCAGGGGGCTTCCAGCAGCCCTGCTCTGAAAATGCGAACGTCTGCAGATAGAATGCAGCAAGAATGAACTAGCCTGGAAAGCTGTTGCTCAGCCTCATCTGCCCATGGCACTGCTCGCACAGAGGCACAGAGACTGGGGCTGTTTGCTTGTCTTGCCACCTCAAACTTCAAATGTATCATTGGGGGTGCATGCCGGGCTCCTCCGGCAGCCCTGCTCCCAAAATTCGAACGTCTGCAGATAGATTGCAGCCAGAAAGAGCTAGCATGGAAAGCTGTTGCTCAGCCTCATCTGCAAATGGCACTGCTCACACAGAGGCACAGAGACTGGGGCTGCTTGCTTGTCTTGCCACCACAAACTTCAAATGTAGCTTAGGCTGTCCGTGCCGGGCGCCTCTGACAGCCCTGCTCTGAAAATGCGAACGTCTGCAGATAGCTCTCAGCCAGAAAGAGCTAGCCTGGAAAGCTGTTGCTCAGCCTCATCTGCCCATGGCACTGCTCGCACAGAGACACAGAGACTGGGGCTGCTTGCTTGTCTTGCCCCCTCAAACTTCAAATGTAGCTTTTGGGGTCCGTGCAGGGGGTCTCTGACAGCCCTGCTCTGAAAATGCGAACGTCTGCAGATAGCTCGCAGCCAGAAAGAGGTAGCCTGGAAAGCTGTTGATCAGCCTCATCTGCCCGTGGCACTGCTCGCACAGAGGCACAGAGACTGGGGCTGCTTGCTTGTCTTGGCACCTCAAACTTCAGACGTAGCGTAGGGGGTTCGTGCCGGGCGTCTCTGGCAGCCCTGCTCCCAAAATTCAAACGTCTGCAGATAGCCCTCAGCCAGAAAGAGCTAGCCTGGAAAGCTGTTTCTCAGCCTCATCTGCCCATGGCACTTCTCGCACAGAGGCACAGAGACTGGGGCTGCTTGCTTGTCTTGCCACCTCAAACTTCAAATGTAGCATTGGGGGTGCATGCCGGGCTCCTCCGGCAGCCCTGCTCCGAAAACGCAAAAGTCTGCAGATAGCTCGCAGCCAGAAAGAGCTAGCCTGGAAAGCTGTTGCTCAGCCTCATCTGCCCATGGCACTGCTCGCACAGAGGCACAGAGACTGGGGCTGCTTGCTTGTCTTGCCACCTCAAACTTCAGACGTATCTTAGGGGGTTCGTGCCGGGCGTCTCTGGCAGCCCTGCTCTGAAAATGCGAACGTCTGCAGATAGCTCGCAGCCAGAAAGAGCTAGCCTGGAAAGCTGTTGCTCAGCCTCATCTGCCCATGGCACTGCTCGCACAGAGGCACAGAGACTGGGGCTGCTTGCTTGTCTTGCCACCTCAAACTTCAAACGTAGCTTAGCGTGTCCGTGCCGGGCGTCTGCGGCAGCCCTGCTCCGAAAACGCAAACGTCGGCAGATAGCTCGCAGCCAGAAAGAGCTAGCCTGGAAAGCTATTGCTCAGCCTCATCTGCCCATGGCACTGCTCGCACAGAGGCACAGAGACTGGGGCTGCTTGCTTGTCTTGCCACCTCAAACTTCAAATGTAGCTTTGGGGGTCCGTGCAGGGGGCCTCTGACAGCCCTGCTCTGAAAATGCGAACGTCTGCAGATAGCTCGCAGGCAGAAAGAGCTAGCCTGGAAAGCTGTTGCTCAGCCTCATCTGCCCGTGGCACTGCTCGCACAGAGGCACAGAGACTGGGGCTGCTTGCTTGTCTTGTCACCTCAAACTTCAGACGTAGGTTAGGGGGTTCGTGCCGGGAGTCCCTGGCAGCCCTGCTACCAAAATTCAAACGTCTGCAGATAGCTCTCAGCCAGAAAAAGCTAGCCTGGAAAGCTGTTGCTCAGCCTCATCTGCCCATGGCACTGCTCGCACAGAGGCACAGAGACTGGGGCTGCTTGCTTGTCTTGCCACGTCAAACTTCAAATGTAGCATTGGGGGTGCATGCCGGGCTCCTCCGGCAGTCCTGCTCCCAAAATTTGAACGTCTGCAGATAGCTCTCAGCCAGAAAGAGCTAGCCTGGAAAGCTGTTGCTCAGCCTCATCTGCCCATGGCACTTCTCGCACAGAGGCACAGAGACTGGGGCTGCTTGCTTTTCTTGCCACCTCAAACTTCAAATGTAGCATTGGGGGTGCATGCCGGGCTCCTCCGGCAGCCCTGCTCCGAAAACGCAAACGTCTGCAGATAGCTCGCAGCCAGAAAGAGCTAGCCTGGAAAGCTGTTGCTCAGCCTCATCTGCCCATGGCACTGCTCGCACAGAGGCACAGAGACTGGGGCTGCTTGCTTGTCTTGCCACCTCAAACTTCAAATGTAGCTTAGGTGGTCCGTGCCGGGGGCCTGCGGCAGGGCTGGTCCGAAAATGCGAACGTTCTCAGATAGCTCGCAGCCAGAAAGGGCTAGCCTGGAAAGCTGTTGCTCAGCCTCATCTGCCCATGGCACTGCTCGCACAGAGGCACAGAGACTGGGGATGCTTGCTTGTCTTGCCACCTTAAACTTCAAAAGTAGCTTAGGTGGTCCGTGCCGGGGGCCTGCGGCAGGGCTGGTCCGAAAATGCGAACGTCCTCAGATATCTCGCAGCCAGAAAGGGCTAGCCTGGAAAGCTGTTGCTCAGCCTCATCTGCCCATGGCACTGCTCGCACAGAGGCACAGAGACTGGGGCTGCGTGCTTGTCTAGCCACGTCAAACTTCAAATGTAGCTTAGGTGGTCCGTGCTGGGCGCCTCCGGCAGGGCTGCTCCCAAAATGCGAACGTCTGCAGATAGCTCACAGCCACAAAGAGCTAGCCTGGAAAGCTGTTGCTCAGCCTCATCTGCCATGGCACTGCTTGCACAGAGGCACAGAGACTGGGGCTGCTTGCTTGTCTTGTCACCTCAAACTTCAGACGTAGGTTAGGGGGTTCGTGCCGGGAGTCCCTGGCAGCCCTGCTACCAAAATTCAAACGTCTGCAGATAGCTCTCAGCCAGAAAGAGCTAGCCTGGAAAGCTGTTGCTCAGCCTCATCTGCCCATGGCACTGCTCGCACAGAGGCACAGAGACTGGGGCTGCTTGCTTGTCTTGCCACGTCAAACTTCAAATGTAGCATTGGGGGTGCATGCCGGGCTCCTCCGGCAGTCCTGCTCCCAAAATTTGAACGTCTGCAGATAGCTCTCAGCCAGAAAGAGCTAGCCTGGAAAGCTGTTGCTCAGCCTCATCTGCCCATGGCACTTCTCGCACAGAGGCACAGAGACTGGGGCTGCTTGCTTTTCTTGCCACCTCAAACTTCAAATGTAGCATTGGGGGTGCATGCCGGGCTCCTCCGGCAGCCCTGCTCCGAAAACGCAAACGTCTGCAGATAGCTCGCAGCCAGAAAGAGCTAGCCTGGAAAGCTGTTGCTCAGCCTCATCTGCCCATGGCACTGCTCGCACAGAGGCACAGAGACTGGGGCTGCTTGCTTGTCTTGCCACCTCAAACTTCAAATGTAGCTTAGGTGGTCCGTGCCGGGGGCCTGCGGCAGGGCTGGTCCGAAAATGCGAACGTTCTCAGATAGCTCGCAGCCAGAAAGGGCTAGCCTGGAAAGCTGTTGCTCAGCCTCATCTGCCCATGGCACTGCTCGCACAGAGGCACAGAGACTGGGGATGCTTGCTTGTCTTGCCACCTTAAACTTCAAACGTAGCTTAGGTGGTCCGTGCCGGGGGCCTGCGGCAGGGCTGGTCCGAAAATGCGAACGTCCTCAGATATCTCGCAGCCAGAAAGGGCTAGCCTGGAAAGCTGTTGCTCAGCCTCATCTGCCCATGGCACTGCTCGCACAGAGGCACAGAGACTGGGGCTGCGTGCTTGTCTAGCCACGTCAAACTTCAAATGTAGCTTAGGTGGTCCGTGCTGGGCGCCTCCGGCAGGGCTGCTCCCAAAATGCGAACGTCTGCAGATAGCTCACAGCCAGAAAGAGCTAGCCTGGAAAGCTGTTGCTCAGCCTCATCTGCCCATGGCACTGCTTGCACAGAGGCACAGAGACTGGGGCTGCTTGCTTTTCTAGCCCCGACAAACTTGAAACGTATCTTAGGGGGTTCGTGCCGGGCGTCTCCGGCAGCCATGCTCTAAAAATGCGAACGTCTGCAGATAGATTGCAACCAGAAAGAGCTAGCCTGGAAAGCTGTTGCTCAGCCTCATCTGCCAATGGCACTGCTCGCACAGAGGCACAGAGACTGGGGCTGCTTGCTTGTCTTGCCACGTCAAACTTCAAATGTAGCAGTGGGGGTGCATGCCGGGCTCCTCCGGCAGCCCTGCTCCCAAAATTCGAACGTCTGCAGATAGATTGCAGCCAGAAAGAGCTAGCCTGGAAAGCTGTTGCTCAGCCTCATCTGTCCATGGCACTGCTCGCACAGAGGCACAGAGACTGGGGCTGCTTGCTTGTCTTGCATCCTCAAACTTCAAACGTAGCTTAGGTTGTCCGTGCAGGGGGCTTCCAGCAGCCCTGCTCTGAAAATGCGAACGTCTGCAGATAGAATGCAGCAAGAATGAACTAGCCTGGAAAGCTGTTGCTCAGCCTCATCTGCCCATGGCACTGCTCGCACAGAGGCACAGAGACTGGGGCTGCTTGCTTGTCTTGCCACCTCAAAGTTCAACCATAACTTAGGTGGTCCGTGCCGGGCGCCTCCATCAGCCCACCTCCGAAAATGTGAATGTCTGCAGATAGCTCGCAGGCAGAAAGAGCTAGCCTTTAAAGCTGTTGCTCAGCCTCATCTGCCCATGGCACTGCTCGCACAGAGGCACAGAGACTGGGGCTGTTTGCTTGTCTTGCCACCTCAAACTTCAAATGTATCATTGGGGGTGCATGTCGGGCTCCTCCGGCAGCCCTGCTCCCAAAATTCGAATTTCTGCAGATAGATTGCAGCCAGAAAGAGCTAGCATGGAAAGCTGTTGCTCAGCCTCATCTGCCCATGGCACTGCTCGCACAGAGGCACAGAGCCTGGGGCTGCTTGCTTGTCTTGCCACCTCAAACTTCAAATGTAGCTTTGGGGGTCCGTGCAAAGGGTCTCTGACAGCCCTGCTCTGAAAATGCGAACGTCCTCAGATATCTCGCAGCCAGAAAGAGCTAGCCTGGAAAGCTGTTGCTCAGCCTCATCTGCCCATGGCACTGCTCGCACAGAGGCACAGAGACTGGGGCTGCTTGCTTGTCTTGCCACCTCAAACTTCAAATGTAGCTTTGGGGGTCCGTGCAGGGGGCCTCTGACAGCCCTGCTCTGAAAATGCAAACGTCTGCAGATAGCTCGCAGCCAGAAAGAGCTAGCCTGGAAAGCTGTTGCTCAGCCTCATCTGCCCGTGGCACTGCTCGCACAGAGGCACAGAGACTGGGGCTGCTTGCTTGTCTTGGCACCTCAAACTTCAGACGTAGCGTAGGGGGTTCGTGCCGGGAGTCTCCGGCAGCCCTGCTCTGAAAATTCAAACGTCTGGAGATAGCTCGCAGCCAGAAAGAGCTAGCCTGGAAAGCTGTTGCTCAGCCTCATCTGCCCATGGCACTGCTCGCACAGAGGCACAGAGACTTGGGCTGCTTGCTTGTCTTGCCACCTCAAACTTCAAATGTAGCATTGGGGGTGCATGCCGGGCTCCTCCGGCAGCCCTGCTCCGAAAACGCAAACGTCTGCAGATAGCTCGCAGCCAGAAAGAGCTAGCCTGGAAAGCTGTTGCTAAGCCTCATCTGCCCATGGCACTGCTCGCACAGAGGCACAGAGACTGGGGCTGCTTGCTTGTCTTGCCACCTCAAACTTCAAATGTAGCTTAGGTGGTCCGTGCCGGGGGCCTGCGGCAGGGCTGGTCCGAAAATGCGAACGTCCTCAGATATCTCGCAGCCAGAAAGGGCTAGCCTGGAAAGCTGTTGCTCAGCCTCATCTGCCCATGGCACTGCTCGCACAGAGGCACAGAGACTGGGGCTGCTTGCTTGTCTTGCCACCTCAAACTTCAAACGTAGCTTAGGAGGTCCGTGCCGGGGGCCTGCGGCAGGGCTGGTCCGAAAATGCGAACGTCCTCAGATATCTCACAGCCAGAAAGGGCTAGCCTGGAAAGCTGTTGCTCAGCCTCATCTGCCCATGGCACTGCTCGCACAGAGGCACAGAGACTGGGGCTGCTTGCTTGTCTTGCCCCCTCAAACTTCAAATGTAGCTTAGGTGGTCCGTGCTGGGCGCCTCCGGCAGGGCTGCTCCCAAAATGCGAACGTCTGCAGATAGCTCGCAGCCAGAAAGAGCTAGCCTGGAAAGCTGTTGCTCAGCCTCATCTGCCCATGGCACTGCTCGCATAGAGGCACAGAGACTGGGGCTGCTTGCTTGTCTTGCCACGTCAAACTTCAAATGTAGCAGTGGGGGTGCATGCCGGGCTCATCCGACAGCCCTGCTCCCAAAATTCGAACGTCTGCAGATAGATTGCAGCCAGAAAGAGCTAGCATGGAAAGCTGTTGCTCAGCCTCATGTGCCCATGGCACTGCTCGCACAGAGGCACAGAGACTGGGGCTGCTTGCTTTTCTTGCCCCCTCAAACTTCAAATGTAGCAGTGGGGGTGCATGACGAACTCCTCCGGCAGCCCTGCTCTCAAAATTCGAACGTCTGCAGAGAGCGCGCAGCCAGAAAGAGCTAGCCTGGAAAGCTGTTGCTCAGCCTCATCTGCCCATGGCACTTCTCGCACAGAGGCACAGAGACTGGGGCTGCTTGCTTGTCTTGCCACCTCAAACTTCAAATGTAGCATTGGGGGTGCATGCCGGGCTCCTCCGGCAGCCCTGCTCCGAAAACGCAAACGTCTGCAGATAGCTCGCAGGCAGAAAGAGCTAGCCTGGAAAGCTGTTGCTCAACCTCATCTGCCCATGGCACTGCTCGCACAGAGGCACAGAGACTGGGGCTGCTTGCTTGTCTTGCCACCTCAAACTTCAAACGTATCTTAGGTGGTCCATGCCGGGTGCCTCCGGCATCCCTGCTCCCAAAATGCAAACATCTGCAGACAGATTGCAGACAACAAGAGCTAGCCTGGAAACCTGTTGCTCAGCCTCATCTGCCCATGGCACTGCTCGCACAGAGGCACAGAGACTGGGGCTGCTTGCTTGTCTTGCCACCTCGAACTTCAAACGTATCTTAGGTGGTCCATGCCGGGTGCCTCCGGCATCCCTGCTCCCAAAATGCAAACATCTGCAGACAGATTGCAGACAACAAGAGCTAGCCTGGAAAGCTGTTGCTCAGCCTCATCTGTCCATGGCACTGCTCGCACAGAGGCACAGAGACTGGGGCTGCTTGCTTGTCTTGCCACCTCAAACTTCAAACGTAGCTTAGGTGGTCCGTGCCGGGGGCCTGCGGCAGGGCTGGTCCGAAAATGCGAACGTCTGCAGATAGCTTGCAGCCAGAAAGGGCTAGCCTGGAAAGCTGTTGCTCAGCCTCATCTGCCCATGGCACTGCTCGCACAGAGGCACAGAGACTGGGGCTGCTTGCTTCTCTTGCCACCTCAAACTTCAAACGTGGCTTTGGGTGTTCGTGCCGGGCGTCTGCGGCAGCCCTTCTCCGAAAACGCAAACGTCTGCAGATAGCTCGCAGCCAGAAAGAGCTAGCCTTGAAAGCTGTTGCTCAGCCTCATCTGCCCATGGCACTGCTCGCACAGAGGCAAAGAGACTGGGGCTGCTTGCTTGTCTTGCCACCTCAAACTTCAAATGTAGCATTGGGGGTGCATGCCGGGCTCCTCCGGCAGCCCTGCTCCCAAAATTCAAACGTCTGCAGATAGCTCTCAGCCAGAAAGAGCTAGCCTGGAAAGGTGTGGCTCAGCCTCATCTGCCCATGGCACTGCTCGCACAGAGGCACAGAGACTGGGGCTGCTTGCTTGTCTTGCCCCCTCAAACTTCAAATGTAGCATTGGGGGTGCATGCCGGGCTCCTCCGGCAGCCCTGCTCCCAAAATTCGAACGTCTGCAGATAGCTCTCAGCCAGAAAGAGCTAGCCTGGAAAGCTATTGCTCAGCCTCATCTGCCCATGGCACTTCTCGCACAGAGGCACAGAGACTGGGGCTGCTTGCTTGTCTTGCCACCTCAAACTTCAAATGTAGCATTGGGGGTGCATGCCGGGCTCCTCCGGCAGCCCTGCTCCCTTAATGCGAACGTCTGCAGATAGTTCGCAGCCAGAAAGAGCTAGCCTGGAAAGCTGTTGGTCATCCTCATCTGCCCATGGCACTGCTCGCACAGAGGCACAGAGACTAGGGCTGCTTGCTTGTCTTGCCACCTCAAACTTCAAACTTATCTTAGGTGGTCCATGCCGGGTGCCTCCGGCATCCCTGCTCCCAAAATGCAAACATCTGCAGACAGATTGCAGACAACAAGAGCTAGCCTGGAAACATGTTGCTCAGCCTCATCTGCCCATGGCACTGCTCGCACAGAGGCACAGAGCCTGGGGCTGCTTGCTTGTCTTGCCCCCTCAAACTTCAAACGTAGCTTAGGTTGTCCGTGTAGGGGGCTTCCAGCAGCCCTGCTCTGAAAATGCGAACGTCTGCAGATAGAATGCAGCAAGAATGAACTAGCCTAGAAAGCTGTTGCTCAGCCTCATCTGCCCATGGCACTGCTCGCACAGAGGCACAGAGACTGGGGCTGCTTGCTTGTCTTGCCACCTCAAAGTTCAACCATAACTTAGGTGGTCCGTGCCGGACGCCTCCGGCAGCCCACCTCCGAAATTGCGAATGTCTGCAGATAGCTCGCAGGCAGAAAGAGCTAGCCTTTAAAGCTGTTGCTCAGCCTCATCTGCCCATGGCACTGCTCGCACAGAGGCACAGAGACTGGGGCTGATTGCTTGTCTTGCCACCTCAAACTTCAAATGTATCATTGGGGGTTCATGCCGGGCTCCTCCGGCAGCCCTGCTCCCAAAATTCGAACATCTACAGATAGATTGCAGCCAGAAAGAGCTAGCCTGGAAAGCTGTTGCTCAGCCTCATCTGCCCATGGCACTGCTCGCACAGAGGCACAGAGACTGGGGCTGCTTGCTTGTCTTGCCACCACAAACTTCAAACGTAGGTTAGGCTGTCCGTGCCGGGCGCCTCTGACAGCCCTGCTCTGAAAATGCGAACGTCTGCAGATAGCTCTCAGCCAGAAAGAGCTAGCCTGGAAAGCTGTTGCTCAGCCTCATTTGCCCATGGCACTGCTCGCACAGAGGCACAGAGACTGGGGCTGCTTGCTTGTCTTGCCACCTCAAACTTCAAACGTAGCTTAGGGTGTCCGTGCCGGGCGTCTGCGGCAGCCCTGCTCCGAAAACGCAAACGTCTGCAGATAGCTCGCAGCCAGAAAGAGCTAGCCTGGAAAGCTGTTGCTCAGCCTCATCTGCCCGTGGCACTGCTCGCACAGAGGCACAGAGACTGGGGCTGCTTGCTTGTCTTGGCACCTCAAACTTCAGACGTAGCTTAGGGGGTTCGTGCCGGGAGTCTCTGGCAGCCCTGCTCCCAAAATTCAAACGTCTGCAGACAGCTCTCAGCCAGAAAGAGCTACCCTGGAAAGGTGTTGCTCAGCCTCATCTGCCCATGGCACTGCTCGCACAGAGGCACAGAGACTGGGGCTGCTTGCTTGTCTTGCCACGTCAAACTTCAAATGTAGCATTGGGGGTGCATGCCGGGCTCCTCCGGCAGCCCTGCTCCCAAAATTTGAACGTCTGCAGATAGCTCTCAGCCAGAAAGAGCTAGCCTGGAAAGCTGTTGCTCAGCCTCATCTGCCCATGGCACTGCTCGCACAGAGGCACAGAGACTGGGGCTGCTTGCTTGTCTTGCCACCTCAAACTTCAAATGTAGCATTGGGGGTGCATGCCGGGCTCCTCCGGCAGCCCTGCTCCGAAAACGCAAACGTCTGCAGATAGCTCGCAGCCAGAAAGAGCTAGCCTGGAAAGCTGTTGCTCAGCCTCATCTGCCCATGGCACTGCTCGCACAGAGGCACAGAGACTGGGGCTGCTTGCTTGTCTTGCCACCTCAAATTTCAAATGTATCTTAGGTGGTCCGTGCCGGGGGCCTGCCGCAGGGCTGGTCCGAAAATGCGAACGTCCTCAGATATCTCGCAGCCAGAAAGGGCTAGCCTGGAAAGCTGTTGCTCAGCCTCATCTGCCCATGGCACTGCTCGCACAGAGGCACAGAGACTGGGGATGCTTGCTTGTCTTGCCACCTCAAACTTCAAACGTAGCTTAGGTGGTCCGTGCCGGGGGGCTGCGGCAGGGCTGGTCCGAAAATGCGAACGTCCTCAGATATCTCGCAGCCAGAAAGGGCTAGCCTGGAAAGCTGTTGCTCAGCCTCATCTGCCCATGGCACTGCTCGCACAGAGGCACAGAGACTGGGGCTGCGTGCTTGTCTTGCCACGTCAAACTTCAAATGTAGCTTAGGTGGTCCGTGCTGGGCTCCTCCGGCAGGGCTGCTCCCAAAATGCGAACGTCTGCAGATAGCTCACAGCCAGAAAGAGCTAGCCTGGAAAGCTGTTGCTCAGCCTCATCTGCCATGGCACTGCTTGCACAGAGGCACAGAGACTGGGGCTGCTTGCTTTTCTAGCCCCGTCAAACTTGAAACGTATCTTAGGGGGTTCGTGCCGGGCGTCTCCGGCAGCCATGCTCTAAAAATGCGAACGTCTGCAGATAGATTGCAACCAGAAAGAGCTAGCCTGGAAAGCTGTTGCTCAGCCTCATCTGCCCATGGCACTGCTCGCACAGAGGCACAGAGACTGGGGCTGCTTGCTTGTCTTGCCACGTCAAACTTCAAATGTAGCAGTGGGGGTGCATGCCGGGCTCCTCCGGCAGCCCTGCTCCCAAATTCGAACGTCTGCAGATAGATTGCAGCCAGAAAGAGCTAGCCTGGAAAGCTGTTGCTCAGCCTCATCTGCCCATGGCACTGCTCGCACAGAGGCACAGAAACTGGGGCTGCTTGCTTGTCTTGCCACCTCAAAGTTCAAACATAACTTAGGTGGTCCGTGCCGGGCGGCTCTGGCAGCCCTGCTCCAAAAAGGCGAACGTCTGCAGATAGCTCGCAGCCAGAAAGAGCTAGCCTGGAAAGCTGTTGCTCGGCCTCATCTGCCCATGGCACTGCTCGCACAGAGGCACAGAGACTGGGGCTGCTTGCTTGTCTTGCAACCTCAAACTTCAAACGTAGCTTAGGTTGTCCGTGCAGGGGGCTTCCAGCAGCCCTGCTCTGAAAATGCGAACGTCTGCAGATAGAATGCAGCAAGAATGAACTAGCCTGGAAAGCTGTTGCTCAGCCTCATCTGCCCATGGCACTGCTCGCATAGAGGCACAGAGACTGGGGCTGCTTGCTTGTCTTGCCACCTCAAAGTTCAACCATAACTTAGGTGGTCCGTGCCGGGCGCCTCCATCGGCCCACCTCCGAAAATGTGAATGTCTGCAGATAGCTCGCAGGCAGAAAGAGCTAGCCTTTAAAGCTGTTGCTCAGCCTCATCTGCCCATGGCACTGCTCACACAGAGGCACAGAGACTGGGGCTGCTTGCTTGTCTTGCCACCACAAACTTCAAATGTAGCTTAGGCTGTCCGTGCCGGGCGCCTCTGACAGCCCTGCTCTGAAAATGCGAACGTCTGCAGATAGCTCTCAGCCAGAAAGAGGTAGCCTGGAAAGCTGTTGCTCAGCCTCATCTGCCCATGGCACTGCTCGCACAGAGGCACAGAGACTGGGGCTGCTTGCTTGTCTTGCCACCTCAAACTTCAAATGTAGCATTGGGGGTGCATGCCGGGCGTCTGCGGCAGCCCTGCTCCGAAAACGCAAACGTCTGCAGATAGCTCGCAGCCAGAAAGAGCTAGCCTGGAAAGCTGTTGCTCAGCCTCATCTGCCCATGGCACTGCTCGCACAGAGGCACAGAGACTGGGGCTGCTGACTTGTCTTGCCACCTCAAACTTCAGACGTAGCTTAGGGGGTTCGTGCCGGGCGTCTCTGGCAGCCCTGCTCTGAAAATGCGAACGTCTGCAGATAGCTCGCAGCCAGAAAGAGCTAGCCTGGAAAGCTGTTGCTCAGCCTCATCTGCCCATGGCACTGCTCGCACAGAGGCACAGAGACTGGGGCTGCTTGCTTGTCTTGCCACCTCAAACTTCAAACGTAGCTTAGGGTGTCCGTGCCGGGCGTCTGCGGCAGCCCTGCTCCGAAAACACAAACGTCGGCAGATAGCTCGCAGCCAGAAAGAGCTAGCCTGGAAAGCTATTGCTCAGCCTCATCTGCCCATGGCACTGCTCGCACAGAGGCACAGAGACTGGGGCTGCTTGCTTGTCTTGCCACCTCAAACTTCAAATGTAGCTTTGGGGGTCCGTGCAGGGGGCCTCTGACAGCCCTGCTCTGAAAATGCGAACGTCTGCAGATAGCTCGCAGGCAGAAAGAGCTAGCCTGGAAAGCTGTTGCTCAGCCTCATCTGCCCGTGGCACTGCTCGCACAGAGGCACAGAGACTGGGGCTGCTTGCTTGTCTTGCCACGTCAAACTTCAAATGTAGCATTGGGGGTTCATGCCAAGCTCCTCCGGCAGCCCTGCTCCCAAAATTTGAACGTCTGCAGATAGCTCTCAGCCAGAAAGAGCTAGCCTGGAAAGCTGTTGCTCAGCCTCATCTGCCCATGGCACTTCTCGCACAGAGGCACAGAGACTGGGGCTGCTTGATTGTCTTGCCACCTCAAACTTCAAATGTAGCATTGGGGGTGCATGCCGGGCTCCTCCGGCAGCCCTGCTCCGAAAACGCAAACGTCTGCAGATAGCTCGCAGCCAGAAAGAGCTAGCCTGGAAAGCTGTTGCTCAGCCTCATCTGCCCATGGCACTGCTCGCACAGAGGCACAGAGACTGGGGCTGCTTGCTTGTCTTGCCACCTCAAACTTCAAATGTAGCTTAGGTGGTCCGTGCCGGGGGCCTGCGGCAGGGCTGGTCCGAAAATGCGAACGTCCTCAGATATCTCGCAGCCAGAAAGGGCTAGCCTGGAAAGCTGTTGCTCAGCCTCATCTGCCCATGGCACTGCTCGCACAGAGGCACAGACACTGGGGATGCTTGCTTGTCTTGCCACCTCAAACTTCAAACGTAGCTTAGGTGGTCCGTGCCGGGGGCCTGCGGCAGGGCTGGTCCGAAAATGCGAACTTCCTCAGATATCTCGCAGCCAGAAAGGGCTAGCCTGGAAAGCTGTTACTCAGCCTCGTCTGCCCATGGCACTGCTCGCACAGAGGCACAGAGACTGGGGCTGATTGCTTGTCTTGCCCCCTCAAACTTCAAATATAGCTTAGGTGGTCCGTGCTGGGCGCCTCCGGCAGGGCTGCTCCCAAAATGCGAACGTCTGCAGATAGCTCGCAGCCAGAAAGAGCTAGCCTGGAAAGCTGTTGCTCAGCCTCATCTGCCCATGGCACTGCTCGCACAGAGGCACAGAGACTGGGGCTGCTTGCTTGTCTTGCCACCTCAAACTTCAAACGTAGCTTAGGTGGTCCGTGCCGGGGGCCTGCGGGAGGGCTGGTCCGAAAATGCGAACGTCTGCAGATAGCTTGCAGCCAGTAAGGGCTAGCCTGGAAAGCTGTTGCTCAGCCTCATCTGCCCATGGCACTGCTCGCACAGAGGCACAGAGACTGGGGCTGCTTGCTTGCCTTGCCCCCTCAAACTTCAAATGTAGCTTAGGTGGTCCGTTCTTGGCGCCTCCGGCAGGGCTGCTCCCAAAATGCAAACGTCTGCAGATAGCTCGCAGCCAGAAAGAGCTAGCCTGGAAAGCTGTTGCTCAGCCTCATCTGCCCATGGCACTGCTCGCACAGAGGCACAGAGACTGGGGCTGCTTGCTTGTCCTGCCACCTCAAACTTCACATGTAGCGTTGGGGGTGCATGCCGGGCTGCTCCGGTAGCCCTGCTTCCAAAATTCGAATGTCTGCAGATAGATTGCAGCCAGAAAGAGCTAGCCTGGAAAGCTGTTGCTCAGCCTCATCTGCCCATGGCACTGCTCGCACAGAGGCACAGAGACTGGGGCTGCTTGCTTGTCTTGCCACGTCAAACTTCAAATGTAGCATTGGGGGTGCATGCCGGGCTCCTCCGGCAGCCCTGCTCCCAAAATTCCAACGTCTGCAGATAGATTGCAGCCAGAAAGAGCTAGCCTGGAAAGCTGTTGCTCAGCCTCATCTGCCCATGGCACTGCTCGCACAGAGGCACAGAGACTGGGGCTGCTTGCTTGTCTTGCCACCTCAAACTTCAAATGTAGCTTAGGTGGTCCCTGCTGGGCGCCTCCGGCAGGGCTGCTACCAAAATTCAAACGTCTGCAGATAGCTCTCAGCTAGAAAGAGCTAGCCTGGAAAGGTGTGGCTCAGCCTCATCTGCCCATCGCACTGCTCGCACAGAGGCACAGAGACTGGGGCTGCTTGCTTGTCTTGCCACCTCAAACTTCAGACGTAGCATTGGGGGTGCATGCCGGGCTCCTCCGGCAGCCCTGCTCCCAAAATTCAAACGTCTGCAGATAGCTCTCAGCTAGAAAGAGCTAGCCTGGAAAGGTGTGGCTCAGCCTCATCTGCCCATCGCACTGCTCGCACAGAGGCACAGAGACTGGGGCTGCTTGCTTGTCTTGCCACCTCAAACTTCAAATGTAGCATTGGGGGTGCATGCCGGGCTCCTCCGGCAGCCCTGCTCCCAAAATTCGAACGTCTGCAGATAGCTCTCAGCCAGAAAGAGCTAGCCTGGAAAGCTGTTGCTCAGCCTCATCTGCCCATGGCACTTCTCGCACAGAGGCACAGAGACTGGGGCTGCTTGCTTGTCTTGCCACTTCAAACTTCAAATGTAGCACTGGGGGTGCATGACGAGCTCCTCTGGCAGCCCTGCTCCCTTAATGCGAACGTCTGCAGATAGTTCGCAGCCAGAAAGAGCTAGCCTGGAAAGCTGTTGGTCATCCTCATCTGCCCATGGCACTGCTCGCACAGAGGCACAGAGACTAGGGCTGCTTGCTTGTCTTGCCACCTCAAACTTCAAACGTATCTTAGGTGGTCCATGCCGGGTGCCTACGGCATCCCTGCTCCCAAAATGCAAACATCTGCAGACAGATTGCAGACAACAAGAGCTAGCCTGGAAACATGTTGCTCAGCCTCATCTGCCCATGGCACTGCTCGCACAGAGGCACAGAGACTGGGGCTGCTTGCTTGTCTTGCCACCTCAAACTTCAAACGTAGCTTAGGTTGTCCGTGTAGGGGGCTTCCAGCAGCCCTGCTCTGAAAATGCGAACGTCTGCAGATAGAATGCAGCAAGAATGAACTAGCCTGGAAAGCTGTTGCTCAGCCTCATCTGCCCATGGCACTGCTCGCACAGAGGCACAAAGACTGGGGCTGCTTGCTTGTCTTGCCACCTCAAAGTTCAACCATAACTTAGGTGGTCCGTGCCGGGCGCCTCCGGCAGCCCACCTCCGAAAATGCGAATGTCTGCAGATAGCTCGCAGGCAGAAAGAGCTAGCCTTTAAAGCTGTTGCTCAGCCTCATCTGCCCATGGCACTGCTCGCACAGAGGCACAGAGACTGGGGCTGCTTGCTTGTCTTGCCACCTCAAACTTCAAATGTATCATTGGGGGTTCATGCCGGGCTCCTCCGGCAGCCCTGCTCCCAAAATTCGAACATCTACAGATAGATTGCAGCCAGAAAGAGCTAGCCTGGAAAGCTGTTGCTCAGCCTCATCTGCCCATGGCACTGCTTGCACAGAGGCACAGAGACTGGGGCTGCTTGCTTGTCTTGCCCCCTCAAACTTCAAACGTAGCTTAGGGTGTCCGTGCCGGGCGTCTGCGGCAGCCCTGCTCCGAAAACGCAAACGTCTGCAGATAGCTCGCAGCCAGAAAGAGCTAGCCTGGAAAGCTATTGCTCAGCCTCATCTGCCCATGGCACTGCTCGCACAGAGGCACAGAGACTGGGGCTGCTTGCTTGTCTTGCCACCTCAAACTTCAAAGGTAGCTTTGGGGGTCCGTGCAAGGGGCGTCTGACAGCCCTGCTCTGAAAATGCGAACGTCTGCAGATAGCTCGCAGCCAGAAAGAGCTAGCCTGGAAAGCTGTTGCTCAGCCTCATCTGCCCGTGGCACTGCTCGCACAGAGGCACAGAGACTGGGGCTGCTTGCTTGTCTTGTCACCTCAAACTTCAGACGTAGCTTAGGGGGTTTGTGCCGGGAGTCCCTGGCAGCCCTGCTCCCAAAATTCAAACGTCTGCAGATAGCTCTCAGCCAGAAAGAGCTAGCCTGGAAAGCTGTTGCTCAGCCTCATCTGCCCATGGCACTGCTCGCACAGAGGCACAGAGACTGGGGCTGCTTGCTTGTCTTCCCACGTCAAACTTCAAATGTAGCATTGGGGGTGCATGCCGGGCTCCTCCGGCAGCCCTGCTCCCAAAATTTGAACGTCTGCAGATAGCTCTCAGCCAGAAAGAGCTAGCCTGGAAAGCTGTTGCTCAGCCTCATCTGCCCATGGCACTTCTCGCACAGAGGCACAGAGACTGGGGCTGCTTGCTTGTCTTGCCACCTCAAACTTCAAATGTAGCATTGGGGGTGCATGCCGGGCTCCTCCGGCAGCCCTGCTCCGAAAACGCAAACGTCTGCAGATAGCTCGCAGCCAGAAAGAGCTAGCCTGGAAAGCTGTTGCTCAGCCTCATCTGCCCATGGCACTGCTCGCACAGAGGCACAGAGACTGGGGCTGCTTGCTTGTCTTGCCACCTCAAACTTCAAATGTAGCTTAGGTGGTCCGTGCCGCGGGCCTGCGGCAGGGCTGGTCCGAAAATGCGAACGTCCTCAGATAGCTCGCAGCCAGAAAGGGCTAGCCTGGAAAGCTGTTGCTCAGCCTCATCTGCCCATGGCACTGCTCGCACAGAGGCACAGAGACTGGGGATGCTTGCTTGTCTTGCCACCTCAAATTTCAAACGTAGCTTAGGTGGTCCGTGCCGGGGGCCTGCGGCAGGGCTGGTCCGAAAATGCGAACGTCCTCAGATATCTCGCAGCCTGAAAGGGCTAGCCTGGAAAGCTGTTGCTCAGCCTCATCTGCCCATGGCACTGCTCGCACAGAGGCACAGAGACTGGGGCTGCGTGCTTGTCTAGCCACGTCAAACTTCAAATGTAGCTTAGGTGGTCCGTGCTGGGCGCCTCCGGCAGGGCTGCTCCCAAAATGCGAACGTCTGCAGATAGCTCACAGCCAGAAAGAGCTAGCCTGGAAAGCTGTTGCTCAGCCTCATCTGCCATGGCACTGCTTGCACAGAGGCACAGAGACTGGGGCTGCTTGCTTTTCTAGCCCCGTCAAACTTGAAACGTATCTTAGGGGGTTCGTGCTGGGCGTCTCCGGCAGCCATGCTCTAAAAATGCGAACGTCTGCAGATAGATTGCAACCAGAAAGAGCTAGCCTGGAAAGCTGTTGCTCAGCCTCATCTGCCCATGGCACTGCTCGCACAGAGGCACAGAGACTGGGGCTGCTTGCTTGTCTTGCCACGTCAAACTTCAAATGTAGCAGTGGGGGTGCATGCCGGGCTCCTCCGGCAGCCCTGCTCCCAAAATGCGAACGTCTGCAGATAGATTGCAGCCAGAAAGAGCTAGCATGGAAAGCTGTTGCTCAGCCTCATCTGCCCATGGCACTGCTCGCACAGAGGCACAGAGACTGGGGCTGCTTGCTTGTCTTGCCACCACAAACTTCAAATGTAGCTTAGGCTGTCCGTGCCGGGCGCCTCTGACAGCCCTGCTCTGAAAATGCGAACGTCTGCAGATAGCTCTCAGCCAGAAAGAGCTAGCCTGGAAAGCTGTTGCTCAGCCTCATCTGCCCATGGCACTGCTCGCACAGAGACACAGAGACTGGGGCTGCTTGCTTGTCTTGCCCCCTCAAACTTCAAATGTAGCTTTGGGGGTCCGTGCAGGGGGTCTCTGACAGCCCTGCTCTGAAAATGCGAACGTCTGCAGATAGCTCGCAGCCAGAAAGAGGTAGCCTGGAAAGCTGTTGATCAGCCTCATCTGCCCGTGGCACTGCTCGCACAGAGGCACAGAGACTGGGGCTGCTTGCTTGTCTTGGCACCTCAAACTTCAGACGTAGTGTAGGGGGTTCGTGCCGGGCGTCTCTGGCAGCCCTGCTCCCAAAATTCAAACGTCTGCAGATAGCCCTCAGCCAGAAAGAGCTAGCCTGGAAAGCTGTTTCTCAGCCTCATCTGCCCATGGCACTTCTCGCACAGAGGCACAGAGACTGGGGCTGCTTGCTTGTCTTGCCACCTCAAACTTCAAATGTAGCATTGGGGGTGCATGCCGGGCTCCTCCAGCAGCCCTGCTCCGAAAACGCAAACGTCTGCAGATAGCTCGCAGCCAGAAAGAGCTAGCCTGGAAAGCTGTTGCTCAGCCTCATCTGCCCATGGCACTGCTCGCACAGAGGCACAGAGACTGGGGCTGCTTGCTTGTCTTGCCACCTCAAACTTCAGACGTATCTTAGGGGGTTCGTGCCGGGCGTCTCTGGCAGCCCTGCTCTGAAAATGCGAACGTCTGCAGATAGCTCGCAGCCAGAAAGAGCTAGCCTTGAAAGCTGTTGCTCAGCCTCATCTGCCCATGGCACTGCTCGCACAGAGGCACAGAGACTGGGGCTGCTTGCTTGTCTTGCCACCTCAAACTTCAAACGTAGCTTAGCGTGTCCGTGCCGGGCGTCTGCGGCAGCCCTGCTCCGAAAACGCAAACGTCGGCAGATAGCTCGCAGCCAGAAAGAGCTAGCCTGGAAAGCTATTGCTCAGCCTCATCTGCCCATGGCACTGCTCGCACAGAGGCACAGAGACTGGGGCTGCTTGCTTGTCTTGCCACCTCAAACTTCAAATGTAGCTTTGGGGGTCCGTGCAGGGGGCCTCTGACAGCCCTGCTCTGAAAATGCGAACGTCTGCAGATAGCTCGCAGGCAGAAAGAGCTAGCCTGGAAAGCTGTTGCTCAGCCTCATCTGCCCGTGGCACTGCTCGCACAGAGGCACAGAGACTGGGGCTGCTTGCTTGTCTTGTCACCTCACACTTCAGACGTAGGTTAGGGGGTTCGTGCCGGGAGTCCCTGGCAGCCCTGCTACCAAAATTCAAACGTCTGCAGATAGCTCTCAGCCAGAAAGAGCTAGCCTGGAAAGCTGTTGCTCAGCCTCATCTGCCCATGGCACTGCTCGCACAGAGGCACAGAGACTGGGGCTGCTTGCTTGTCTTGCCACGTCAAACTTCAAATGTAGCATTGGGGGTGCATGCCGGGCTCCTCCGGCAGTCCTGCTCCCAAAATTTGAACGTCTGCAGATAGCTCTCAGCCAGAAAGAGCTAGCCTGGAAAGCTGTTGCTCAGCCTCATCTGCCCATGGCACTGCTCGCACAGAGGCACAGAGACTGGGGCTGCTTGCTTTTCTTGCCACCTCAAACTTCAAATGTAGCATTGGGGGTGCATGCCGGGCTCCTCCGGCAGCCCTGCTCCGAAAACGCAAACGTCTGCAGATAGCTCGCAGCCAGAAAGAGCTAGCCTGGAAAGCTGTTGCTCAGCCTCATCTGCCCATGGCACTGCTCGCACAGAGGCACAGAGACTGGGGCTGCTTGCTTGTCTTGCCACCTCAAACTTCAAATGTAGCTTAGGTGGTCCGTGCCGGGGGCCTGCGGCAGGGCTGGTCCGAAAATGCGAACGTTCTCAGATAGCTCGCAGCCAGAAAGGGCTAGCCTGGAAAGCTGTTGCTCAGCCTCATCTGCCCATGGCACTGCTCGCACAGAGGCACAGAGACTGGGGCTGCTTGCTTGTCTTGCCACCTCAAACTTCAAACGTAGCTTAGGTGGTCCGTGCCGGGGGCCTGCGGCAGGGCTGGTCCGAAAATGCGAACGTCCTCAGATATCTCGCAGCCAGAAAGGGCTAGCCTGGAAAGCTGTTGCTCAGCCTCATCTGCCCATGGCACTGCTCGCACAGAGGCACAGAGACTGGGGCTGCGTGCTTGTCTAGCCACGTCAAACTTCAAATGTAGCTTAGGTGGTCCGTGCTGGGCGCCTCCGGCAGGGCTGCTCCCAAAATGCGAACGTCTGCAGATAGCTCACAGCCAGAAAGAGCTAGCCTGGAAAGCTGTTGCTCAGCCTCATCTGACATGGCACTGCTTGCACAGAGGCACAGAGACTGGGGCTGCTTGCTTTTCTAGCCCCGACAAACTTGAAACGTATCTTAGGGGGTTCGTGCCGGGCGTCTCCGGCAGCCATGCTCTAAAAATGCGAACGTCTGCAGATAGATTGCAACCAGAAAGAGCTAGCCTGGAAAGGTGTTGCTCAGCCTCATCTGCCCATGGCACTGCTCGCACAGAGGCACAGAGACTGGGACTGCTTGCTTGTCTTGCCACGTCAAACTTCAAATGTAGCAGTGGGGGTGCATGCCGGGCTCCTCCGGCAGCCCTGCTCCCAAAATTCGAACGTCTGCAGATAGATTGCAGCCAGAAAGAGCTAGCCTGGAAAGCTGTTGCTCAGCCTCATCTGTCCATGGCACTGCTCGCACAGAGGCACAGAGACTGGGGCTGCTTGCTTGTCTTGCATCCTCAAACTTCAAACGTAGCTTAGGTTGTCCGTGCAGGGGGCTTCCAGCAGCCCTGCTCTGAAAATGCGAACGTCTGCAGATAGAATGCAGCAAGAATGAACTAGCCTGGAAAGCTGTTGCTCAGCCTCATCTGCCCATGGCACTGCTCGCACAGAGGCACAGAGACTGGGGCTGCTTGCTTGTCTTGCCACCTCAAAGTTCAACCATAACTTAGGTGGTCCGTGCCGGGCGCCTCCATCAGCCCACCTCCGAAAATGTGAATGTCTGCAGATAGCTCGCAGGCAGAAAGAGCTAGCCTTTAAAGCTGTTGCTCAGCCTCATCTGCCCATGGCACTGCTCGCACAGAGGCACAGAGACTGGGGCTGTTTGCTTGTCTTGCCACCTCAAACTTCAAATGTATCATTGGGGGTGCATGTCGGTCTCCTCCGGCAGCCCTGCTCCCAAAATTCGAATTTCTGCAGATAGATTGCAGCCAGAAAGAGCTAGCATGGAAAGCTGTTGCTCAGCCTCATCTGCCCATGGCACTGCTCGCACAGAGGCACAGAGACTGGGGCTGCTTGCTTGTCTTGCCACCTCAAACTTCAAATGTAGCTTTGGGGGTCCGTGCAGGGGGTCTCTGACAGCCCTGCTCTGAAAATGCGAACGTCTGCAGATAGCTCGCAGCCAGAAAGAGCTAGCCTGGAAAGGTGTTGCTCAGCCTCATCTGCCCATGGCACTGCTCGCACAGAGGCACAGAGACTGGGGCTGCTTGCTTGTCTTGCCACCTCAAACTTCAAATGTAGCTTTGGGGGTCCGTGCAGGGGGCCTCTGACAGCCCTGCTCTGAAAATGCAAACGTCTGCAGATAGCTCGCAGCCAGAAAGAGCTAGCCTGGAAAGCTGTTGCTCAGCCTCATCTGCCCATGGCACTGCTCGCACAGAGGCACAGAGACTGGGGCTGCTTGCTTGTCTTGGCACCTCAAACTTCAGACGTAGCGTAGGGGGTTCGTGCCGGGCGTCTCTGGCAGCCCTGCTCCCAAAATTCAAACGTCTGCAGATAGCCCTCAGCCAGAAAGAGCTAGCCTGGAAAGCTGTTTCTCAGCCTCATCTGCCCATGGCACTTCTCGCACAGAGGCACAGAGACTGGGGCTGCTTGCTTGTCTTGCCACCTCAAACTTCAAATGTAGCATTGGGGGTGCATGCCGGGCTCCTCCGGCAGCCCTGCTCCGAAAACGCAAACGTCTGCAGATAGCTCGCAGCCAGAAAGAGCTAGCCTGGAAAGCTGCTGCTCAGCCTCATCTGCCCATGGCACTGCTCGCACAGAGGCACAGAGACTGGGGCTGCTTGCTTGTCTTGCCACCTCAAACTTCAGACGTATCTTAGGGGGTTCGTGCCGGGGGTCTCTGGCAGCCCTGCTCTGAAAATGCGAACGTCTGCAGATAGCTCGCAGCCAGAAAGAGCTAGCCTGGAAAGCTGTTGCTCAGCCTCATCTGCCCATGGCACTGCTCGCACAGAGGCACAGAGACTGGGGCTGCTTGCTTGTCTTGACACCTCAAACTTCAAACGTAGCTTAGGGGGTTCGTGCCGGGAGTCTCCGGCAGCCCTGCTCTGAAAATTCAAACGTCTGCAGATAGCTCGCAGCCAGAAAGAGCTAGCCTGGAAAGCTGTTGCTCAGCCTCATCTGCCCATGGCACTGCTCGCACAGAGGCACAGAGACTGGGGCTGCTTGCTTGTCTTGCCACCTCAAACTTCAAATGTAGCATTGGGGGTGCATGCCGGGCTCCTCCGGCAGCCCTGCTCCGAAAACGCAAACGTCTGCAGATAGCTCGCAGCCAGAAAGAGCTAGCCTGGAAAGCTGTTGCTAAGCCTCATCTGCCCATGGCACTGCTCGCACAGAGGCACAGAGACTGGGGCTGCTTGCTTGTCTTGCCACCTCAAACTTCAAATGTAGCTTAGGTGGTCCGTGCCGGGGGCCTGCGGCAGGGCTGGTCCGAAAATGCGAACGTCCTCAGATATCTCGCAGACAGAAAGGGCTAGCCTGGAAAGCTGTTGCTCAGCCTCATCTGCCCATGGCACTGCTCGCACAGAGGCACAGAGACTGGGGCTGCTTGCTTGTCTTGCCACCTCAAACTTCAAACGTAGCTTAGGTGGTCCGTGCCGGGGGCCTGCGGCAGGGCTGGTCCGAAAATGCGAACGTCCTCAGATATCTCGCAGCCAGAAAGGGCTAGCCTGGAAAGCTGTTGCTCAGCCTCATCTGCCCATGGCACTGCTCGCACAGAGGCACAGAGACTGGGGCTGCTTGCTTGTCTTGCCCCCTCAAACTTCAAATGTAGCTTAGGTGGTCCGTGCTGGGCGCCTCCGGCAGGGCTGCTCCCAAAATGCGAACGTCTGCAGATAGCTCACAGCCAGAAAGAGCTAGCCTGGAAAGCTGTTGCTCAGCCTCATCTGCCATGGCACTGCTTGCACAGAGGCACAGAGACTGGGGCTGCTTGCTTTTCTAGCCCCGTCAAACTTGAAACGTATCTTAGGGGGTTCGTGCCGGGCGTCTCCGGCAGCCATGCTCTAAAAATGCAAACGTCTGCAGATAGATTGCAACCAGAAAGAGCTAGCCTGGAAAGCTGTTGCTCAGCCTCATCTGCCCATGGCACTGCTCGCACAGAGGCAGAGAGACTGGGGCTGCTTGCTTGTCTTGCCACGTCAAACTTCAAATGTAGCAGTGGGGGTGCATGCCGGACCCCTCCGGCAGCCCTGCTCCCAAAATTCGAACGTCTGCAGATAGATTTCAGCCAGAAAGAGCTAGCCTGGAAAGCTGTTGCTCAGCCTCATCTGCCCATGGCACTGCTCGCACAGAGGCACAGAGACTGGGGCTGCTTGCTTGTCTTGCCACCACAAACTTCAAATGTAGCTTAGGCTGTCCGTGCCGGGCGCCTCTGACAGCCCTGCTCTGAAAAGGCGAACATCTGCAGATAGCTCTCAGCCAGAAAGAGCTAGCCTGGAAAGCTGTTGCTCAGCCTCATCTGCCCATGGCACTGCTCGCACAGAGGCACAGAGACTGGGGCTGCTTGCTTGTCTTGCCACCTCAAACTTCAAATGTAGCTTTGGGGGTCCGTGCAGGGGGTCTCTGACAGCCCTGCTCTGAAAATACGAACGTCTGCAGATAGCTCGCAGCCAGAAAGAGCTAGCCTGGAAAGCTCTTGCTCAGCCTCATCTGCCCGTGGCACTGCTCGCACAGAGGCACAGAGACTGGGGCTGCTTGCTTGTCTTGGCACCTCAAACTTCAGACGTAGCTTAGGGGGTTCGTGCC